>NC_083323.1:34862089-36065012 GCF_963455315.2 Globicephala melas | reverse complement strand
ACAGTTGCTTGTAGTAATCTCTTATGATCCTTTGTATTTCTGCAGTGTCAGTTGTTACTTCTCCTTTTTCATTTCTACTTCTGTTGATTTTAGTCTTCTCCCTTTCTTTCTTGATGAGTCTGGCTAATGGTTTATCTATTTTATCTTCTCAAAGAACCAACTTTTAGTTTTATTGATCTTTGTTATTGTTTCCTTCATTTCTTTTTTATTTATTTCTGATCTGATCTTTATGATTTCTTTCCTTCTGGTAACTTTAGTGTTTCTTTGTTCTTCTTTCTCTAAAAGCTTTAGGTGTAAGGTTAGGTTGTTTATTTGAGATTTTTCTTGTTTCTTGAGGTAGGATTGTATTGCTGTAAACATCCCTCTTAGAACTACTTTTGCTGCATCCTATATGTTTTGGGTCCTCGTGTTTTCATTGTCATTTGTTTCTAGGTATTTTTTGATATCCTCTTTGACTTCTTCAGTGATCTCTTGGTTATTAAGTAGTGTATTGTTTAGCCTCCATGTGTTTGTATTTCTTACAGATTTTTTCCTGTAATTGATATCTAGTCTCATAGCGTTGTGGTCTGAAAAGATACTTGATGCGATTTCAGTTTTCTTAAATTTACCAAGGCTTGGTTTGTGACCCAGTATATGATCTATCCTGGAGAATGTTCCATGAGCACTAGAGAAGAAAGTGTATTCTGTTGTTTTTGGATGGAATTTCCTATAAATATCAATTAAGTCCATCTTGTTTAATGTATCATGTAAAGGTTGTGTTTCCTTATTTATTTTCATTTTGGATGATCTGTCCATTGGTGAAAGTGGGGTGTTAAAATTCCCTACTGTGATTGTGTTACTGTTGATTTCCCCTTTTACGGCTGTTAGCATTTGCCTTATGTATTGAGGTGCTCCTATTTGGGTGCATAAATATTTACAATTGTTGTATCTTCTTCTTGGATTGATCCCTTGATCATTATGTAGTGTCCTTCTTTGTTTCTTGTAATAGTCTTTTTTTTAAAGTCTATTTTTTCTGATATGAGAATTGTTACTCCAGCTTTCTTTTCATTTCCATTTGCATGGAATATCTTTTTCCATCCTGTTGCTTTCAGTCTGTATGTGTCCCTAGGTCTGAAGTGGGTCTCTTTTGGACAATATATATACGGGTCTTGTTTTTGTATCCATTCAGCCAGTCTTTGTCTTTTGGTTGGAGCATTTAATCCATTTACATTTAAGGTAATTATTGATATGTATGTTCCTATTACCATTTTCTTAATTGTTTTGGGTTTGTTTTTGTAGGTCTTTTCCTTCTCTTGTGTTTCCTGCCTAGAGAAGTTCCTTTAGCATTTGTTGTAAAGGTGTTTTGGTGGTGCTGAATTCTCTTAGCTTTTGCTTGTCTGTTAAGGTTTTAATTTCTCTGTCGAATGAGATCCTTGCTGGGTAGAGAAATCTTGGTTTTATGTTTTTCCCTTTCATCACTTTAAATATGTCCTGCCACTCCCTTCTGGCTTGCAGAGTTTCTGCTGAAAGATAAGCTGTTAACCTTATGGGGATTCCCTTGTATGTTATTTGTTGTTTTTCCCTTGCTGCTTTTAATATTTTTTCTTTGTATTTAAGTTTTATTTTGGAATCAAACATGTTCACATGTGTATATTCCACACCATCCCTGAAACCGTTTGTTTGGAGTTGGGTAGGACCCCTGCCCTTGCTGTGAGCCTGCAGGGGAGTTATTGGGTAGTCTCTTTCAGATTTGACAATGGCAGGGCAGCAGAAACATGTCTTAGAACTACAGGGTTTTTCAGTCTCCTCAACTTCTGATATTTCTGACCTTTGCACTCTTGAATAACCAGTGGGCAGCATCGTTTACTTTCCCTCCCTCCCTCCGTCCCTCTTTCCCCTGCCTCCTTCCCTACGTCCCTTTTCTTTTTTTCTTTTGAAGGCCTGCTCTCCTCTTTCCTGTAACCCTCGCCATCTGTACTCTTCCCGCAGTAACTGCAGTATGTTTCAGTATTGCACTATGCTCCCTCACTCTCATTGATTCTCACCCTGGCCCTCTGAACTGCATCCCCAGAACTGTTTTTGATAGTTTGATTAATAT
Source organism: Globicephala melas (assembly GCF_963455315.2). Classification (NCBI taxonomy): domain Eukaryota; kingdom Metazoa; phylum Chordata; class Mammalia; order Artiodactyla; family Delphinidae; genus Globicephala; species Globicephala melas. Next base: position 36,062,935 of record NC_083323.1, on the reverse strand, counting down.
GTGTCTTGGTGTGTTTCTCCTTGGATTTATCCTGTGTGGGACTCTCTGTGCTTCCTGGACTTGATTGACTATTTCGTTTCCCATATTAGGGAAGTTTTCAACTATAAACTCTTCAAATATTTTCTCAGTCCCTTTCTTTCTCTCTTCTTCTTCTGGGGCCCCTATAATTTGAATATTGGTGTGTTTAATGTTGTCCCAGAGGTGTCTAAGACTGTCCTCAATTATTTTCATTTCTTTTTCTTTATTCTGCTCTGTGGTAGATATTTCCACTATTTTATCTTTCAGGTCACTTATCCATTCCTCTGCCTCAGTTATTCTGCTATTGATTCCTTCTAGAGAATTTTTAATTTCATTTATTGTGTGGTTCATCATTGTTTGTTTGCTCTTTAGTTCTTCTAGGTCCTTGTTAAATGTTTCTTGTATTTTCTCCATTCTATTTCCAAGATTTTGGATCATCTTTACTATCATTACTCTGAATTCTTTTTCAGGTAGACTGCCTATTTCCTCTTCATTTGTTAGGTCTGGTGGATGTTTACCTTGCTCCTTCATCTGCTGTGTGTTTTTCTGTCTTCTCATTTTGCTTATCTTACTGTGTTTGGGGTCTCCTTTTCATAGGCTGCAGGTTCGTAGCTCTCGTTGTTTTTGGTGTCTGTCCCCAGTGGCTGAGGTTGGTTCAGTGGATTGTGCAGGCTTCCTGGTAGAGGGGACTGGTGCCTGTGTTCCGGTGGAGAAGGCTGGATCTTGTCTTTCTGGTGGGCAGGACCACGTCCGGTGGTGTGTTTTGGGGTGTCTGTGGCCTTATTATGATTTTAGGCAGCCTCTCTGCTAATGCGTGGGGTTGTGTTCTTGTCTTGCTAGTTGTTTGGCATGGGGTGTCCTGCACTGGAGCTTGCTGGTCATTGAGTGGAGCTGGGTCTTAGCGTTGAGATTGAGATCTCTGGGAGAGCTTTCGCCATTTGATATTACGTGGAGCTGGGAGGTCTCTGGTGGACCAATGTTCTGAACTTGGGTCTCCCACCTCAGAGGCACAGGCCTGACACCTGGCCGGAGCACCAAGTCCCTGTCAGTCACATGGCTCAGAAGAAAAGGGAGAAAAAACAGTGAAAGAAAGAAAAATAATAATAAAGTAAAATAAAGTTATTAAAATAAAAAAATTATTAAAAATAAAAAACTTAAAACATAATAAAAAAAAGAAGAAAGAAGAGAGCAACCAAACCAAAAAACAAATCCACCAGTGATCACAAGTGCTAAAAACTATACTAAGAAAAAAAAAAAGAAAAAACGGACAGACACAACCCTAGGACAAATGGGAAAAGCAAAGCTATACAGACAAAATCACACAAATAAGCATACACATACACACTCAAAAAGAGAAAAAGGAAAAAAATTTATGTATCTTTTGGGAAGTCTGAGGTCTTCTGCCAGTGTTCAGTAAGTCTTCTGTAGGAGTTGTTCCTCATGTAGATGTATTTCTGATGTGTTTATGGGAAGGAAGGTGATCTCCACATCTTACTCCTCCGCCATCTTGAAGGTCTCTGTATGTGCATTTTTAAAATTCTTTTTCCTCATTTGCTCAGTTATTTAGCTTTTTATTCTTATCTGGCATTTTCCTATTGAAACAGCTAATACATAATCAACATTTTATCCATCTGGCTAACAAAGTGTCTGCTTTGAGGTAGGTGCATCACATTTCTGTTTCATCTTGAGTGCTAGGGCTCAGTTAATGGCAGCATTTAGCATCATGTGTGTTTTTGTCTACAGGGTAGTATTTTACTGAGTTGAACAAATATTTATGGGATGCATCATATTTCAGCACTTATGTGTATAATGGAGATACAAAAAATGACTGTGGCTTCCAGCTTTGTGAAGGGACACACACATGTACATATCAACACACACACACTGTAGGTGGAATTCTAAAGATGGCCCTCCTAGGTTCCCATCCCTTGGCTATTCAGTAAACCGTGAATCCAGGCACTAGTATGAAGGGATTTTGCAGATGTAATTAAAGTCCTAAATCAGTTGACCTTAAGATATGGAGATTATCCAGATGGGCCTGACCCCAGAAGGTGAGCCCTTTAAAAGCAGAGAGGGACTTCTCTGATGGCGCAGTGGTTTAGAATCCGCCTGCCAATGCAGGGGACACAGGTTAGGTCCCTGGCCTGGGAAGATGTCACTTGCTGCGGAGCAGCTAAGCCTGTGTGCCACAACTGCTGAGCCTGCACTCTAGAGCCCACGAGCCACAACTACTGAGCCCGTGTGCCACAACAAGTGAAGCCTGCGCACCTAGAGCCTGTGCTTTGCAACAAGAGAAGCCACCGCAATGAGAAACGTGTGCACCACAGCAAAGGGTAACCCCCACTCGCTGCAACTGGAGAAAAACCCACATGCAGCAACAAAGACCCAACGCCGCCAAAAACAAATTAATTGATTAATAAAAAAGAAAAAAGAGCGTTTTCTCTGGCAGTGGCAAAGGAGGAAGTCAGAGAGATTCAAAGCCAGAGATAGACTTTACTCACCTGGCCATTGCTGGTTTGAAGGTGGAAGAGCCATGTGAAAAGAGGTGTGGACAGCCTCTAGAGGCTGAGAGCAGTTCCCAGCTGACAGCCAGCAAGGAACTGGTCAGTCTTAGAATAGCCAGGAAACAGAATTTGTCTACCAACCTGAATGAGCACAGAAGTGAATTCTTGCCTAGAACCTCCAGATAAGAGGCCAGTGTAGCCATCACCTTGGTTTTGGCTTTGTGTGAGACTCTAAGCAGAGAACCTAGCTGAGTCATGCTGAACTGCTGACCTACAGAACTGTGAGCTAATATATTGGCCTCATTATGAGCCTCTGCATTTGTGGTAATTTATGCAACAATAGAAAACTAATACACATACAGTTAGACAGGGTGGTCCTCTCCTCTGTGCTAGGAGATGTTAGAGATACGGAATTAATTTCAGTTTTCAGGACACCAAAAAAAAAAAGAATTGGATAACATTATCAGAGTTTTAGATTTACCATCAATATTCTAACTGTACACATGAGAAAATAGAAGTCCAGAGAAGTTACGAGTTTGTCTAAGGTTTTAGAGCTAGCTAGAGGCAGAGCTGGGACAGGCACTCATATCTGGATTCAGGGTTCAATGTTGTTTCCATTATATCTCACTGTGGTGCGTAATGAATTCTAGCTTTAAATTGGAACCAAAGTGCAAAACCAGATAATGGCAGTTACTCTGTCATAATGCCAAATGTAAGGAAGGAAAGGAATAGGACAAAAAGGTAATTTCAGGAGACCATTGTTATTTTTTTCCCTAAAGATTCTAAAGCATGGAATGAAGTATAGTGTACATGCTTGTGACTTGTTTGTAAGCCCGCATAAGAACATTGACTCATTCAGTGGAGTAGTGTTCCTTTTCAGACTGAGCCATGGCTGAGCTCTCCCAGTGATTCTGCAGTTATTTGATGTATTTTTTTGCTTTAAACACGTTTAACACTTTCTTTTGAACATTCTCAGTGATGGCAGCTGCTTTACCGTTGAGGGTTTATTTGATATTGTTTCCAAATAGCTTTTGGGTTGGTTCTAATATGACAAATCAGATTTGGTAATCAGTATGAATAATCTAATGAAAATCAATCTGGGTAATACGTAAGAAAATTGGTCTGGGTAATATAAAAAGAAAATACTGCTGTCGTGTACTAAGATGGACTTTCCTATTTGTTTCTTAAATCTAACGGACCATAGTTTTAAAGAAAGTTTAAAAGTCGTTTGCAACAGTGTTCACATGACTGGGGTAACTACCCAGTTGCTTCTGATAAGTAGTTAAACAGAACATGTGCTTTGGAGAGAGTTGAATCCTGACTTGACAACTTTCTAGCTGTAGGATCCTGGGAGAGTTAACCTCTTCAGACCCTGAATTTTTAATATGTAAAATGGAGACAGGAGCATTAACTTTATGTCTGTCACATAGGAGCTACTCAATAAATGAATGAAATGAGTGGATTAAATATTAGTTGTGTAAAGCTCTTACATATAAACCTTATGCATAGTTTGTGCTTAAGCATAGTTTGTTTTTCAAAATGTTATTTTTAGTGAAAGTTAAATTATATGTTCAGGTTTGATGGCTAAGAGTAGCTTCTTGTTTTACTTGAACCCAAGAAATAGAATTCCTTTCTTTGTTGATTTGGTGCTGAAGCTGTGTAGAGCCTCTTTGGTGGTGGCCTGACGTGTGTCTGCTCATTATGGGAGGTAGACTGGGCTGTTCTCTGTTTTTGTGACCATCTTTTCCCTCTTTTCCAGTGGACCCGTGTTAGTGTGGGATCATTCTGGCTTCTCTTGAGTGTGCCAAACTCTTTTTTTTTTTTTTAGATTGAACTATATTTAACATGCTACATTGTGTAAGTTTAAGATGTACAACATACTGATTTGATGTAGTCATAGTGCGATATGATGGCCATTGTAATGTTAGCTAACGCCTTTATCACATCACATCATTATCATTTCTTCTGGTGTTGGGAACAATTAAGATTTGCCAAACTCTTTCAACTTGGACTTGCTTCCACTTTAGACACAAATATTCATTCATTAATATTACACAGTGAGAAAATAACATCTTTGTTGTCCCCCTCAACTTACATTCTAGTGAGAGAGACAGATGAAAAACCATTTTTTCTTATCACAATCTACCTGCTCAGCCTTTCTCACCTGAGTCTGAAATGTGGGCACAGCTCCACCTTGTACACCTGGTGCTTTTTTTGTGTATGTATAGCTGCTGAATTCCTGACTTTGAGGCCCGGCTTCAGCACAGAGAACTCAGTGTCTCCATTCCTTTCGGCCAGTTCTGATGCTTGTGTGATGTCACCATACACTTATTTGTACTTTTGTTTTCCTTCCCTTTAATCGTATTTGGTTCAAGTTATGAAGTGCTTCCGAAGTTTTATATCATTGAGCTCTAAAAGTTGAAACCATTTTTTGAAACAAAGAATGATGGATGTTAAATACTTCCTGTAATGCTGACCCAATCAGGCAGGCTTCTCTTAGGGACCAGCATGCATGATTGAGATGAAGGAATGAGACAGCCCTTGACATCCTTTCCTCATGTCGTTGAGAGGTGGCCTGACCCAGCATGGGGTTTGCCATTTCCTAAAGGACTTAAAAGACCCTCCTGGCAATCATCACCCCATTCTCCCCACCTACCACCCCCAGTGAATAGAGATTATATTAGAAATAATCATGATGTTAATTATTTTATAATAATAGCTGGTATGTATAGAGATTTTATTTTTTTAACCTAAGGCTAACTGCTTTGTATGAATTAGCTCATTTAATTTTCACAACAATCCTGTGAGGTAATTATAGCTATCATCAGCCCTGTGAGATAATAATCACTATTATCAATCCTATGACTTTAGAGCCCTCATCTTTTGAGTGTATGCTTGTTTCTGACACCACACAAAGTGCTTTATCTGTATTATCTTTCTAGTTCCTCACCACAGCCTTCTGAGTTATTATCCCACCAGTGTATAAGCTCTATGAGGTCAGTGACTTTGTTTTCTCCTTCTGGGCTAAATTCTAGGACAGCAGCTATTATAGTGCCTGGTGTACTTAGTAAATAGCTATTGAATGAACAAATTTGTAGTTTTTGGATGAGGAAACTGTTAAAGAGAAGTTAAATAACTTGCCCAAGGTCAAGTGGTGAATCTGGGGTTTGCACCCAGGCAAGTATGACTTCAGAGCTGTGATCTTTACCTGTGTTCTATGAGAGTTATTTTTTGTCAACAGATTTCTGGGATAATGTTAAGTTCTGAGGCACAATGTTGCATAATTCCAGGTTTCTGAAATAAAAAAAAAGTATAATGTTGTTTTGGAAACTGTGCAAAAATTTATTTTGTAACTGTCATAAATCATCTCTTAATGGAAAAGTTATGGGTTTAGAAGGACTGATCTTGAAGAAATCATGAAAAATGTGTGTATTGCTTATTTACGGGAAAATAGGACTGTATAGGAATATATTAATATGTATGTGAATGTATATGACTATATGAAGATTCTGTGACACAGTAATGTTTTTAGTCTGTTTAAAGAAGGAAAAATTTAAAGTATAGTTTTAGCAGATTTGCCAGTGTTTTGCATAATTAAATATGGATTTTCAAAATGTATTGATTTTAGCACCTACCATTATTCCTAATGCTTTTTTTTTCCCTTTTAGAAAAAATATGTGGAATTATGAACACTTACATTGTATGGAGTGTGAAATATGTTTTTGATACTTACATATTTAGGGCATCTCCAGACAAATAGTTTTGTGTTAAAGGTTGAACAGAATTCCAAGGTATTTCAGAAACAGATTGCGCCAATTTCCACTGCTTCTAGAATATTGTGAACATATACTTTATTCTAACCAATATTATTGGCTATTGGTTTTCAGAATTATTGCAGTTTTTACAGGGGAAAAATGGCATTCCATTTTAACTTGCAGTCTGTATTTTTTATGAAGTTAAGTATTTTTCCAAATTGTTAACTAAATACACTCCTTCGTAGACTGTCAATTTTTTCATTTATTGGGAGTTCCTTTTTTTTTTAAACTCTAGTTGGTTACCTTAGTCGACATGAGTAAACATCTAGTATGTAGAACTCTAAAGAAACTAAGCACTACAGTAGGGCTTTGCTTTAAATAGGAGCAACGACCTTCATAAATAATAATCTAAGACTTTGGGGAGCAGGTTTAGCAATATATTAAGGTTTATCCCTCTGTCTTCTCTTTATCCCTGTTTGTAGCCGTGCTGTGGGGTAGCACAGCTGGCTCTGAAATCTCCCACATCAGGTGCTACTGTCTTGTTGTCATTAGACACCCAGGTTCCAGGCACCTGGATCATTTGTTCCTGCTGTCCTTGAGGGCTGCGATAGTGAGGGTTTCTCTCTTCAGGTATTTTCTTCACCTTTCTGAATGAGCTCTGTTCTCTTAAGCCAACAAGTTAGAGCCCTATACCTGGTTGGCCCCCTGGCTTTTCTATTCCAGTAGCCCTCAGCTACCAGATATACAGTTGCTCCTGTAGGCAGCTTATCTTTTCTACTCATTACTCTTGCCCTCCTACCCTCAGGAGCCAAGTAACTCCACAGATTAACTGTGTAGAGTTTTTTTGTTTTGTTTTTTTAACAAAATGTGCAAGGAGGAAATCACTTATTGGTGCGGTCTTGATATTGTCATGCCAGTTTGCTCACTGAAAACAGAATAGCTTTTTTTTTTTTAACGAAGGAAAGAAGGGAATTCTCTGGCAGTCCAGTGGTTAGGACTTCGTGCTTTCACTGCTGTGGACGCGCGTTTGATCCCTGGTTGGGGAACTAAGATCCCGCAAGCTGAGTGGAGTGGCCAAAAAAAAAAAAAAAATTAAAAAAAGAATAAAGGAAAGAAGAAGTTTTGTAAAAGCAAAAAGACCAACCATGTGTAAACATTCTTTAAATGATTTCCTCATTTGTGGCTTTACTGAGTGTAGGGTTAAAGTTTAAAAGTAGGGGCTTCTCTGGTGGGGCAGTGGTTGTGAGTCCGCCTGCCGATGCAGGGGACACGGGTTCGTGCCCTGGTCCAGGAAGATCCCACATGCCGCGGAGCGGCTGGGCCCGTGAGCCATGGCCACTGAGCCTGCGTGTCCAGAGCCCGTGCTCCGCAATGGGAGAGGCCGCAACAGTGAGAGGCCTGCATACCGTAAAACAAACAAACAAAAAAAAAAGTTTAAAAGTAAATACGATGTTATTATAACAAGTGTTTACGACTAGTTTTATGTATTGGCCACTGTTTTATATATTGAGTGGCTTAGTAATTTTAACTGGAGGAAACTGACTAGGAAAATAGTCATTCATTTCTGTTTGCTGAATTGAGAAGAATCTATAAAACAGGGAAACTTCAAGAGCTCATTTCTTTTAAAGAAGGTTTGAAAACTTTACGCATAACTTCTGAAATTTAGGCCTCTCACGTGAGACAGCCAAAGGCATAATACATTCTCTGTGAGACCCAATTGATTGTGTGTAAAGCTGTTCAGATTTTCAAAGGTCTTCTAAAATGCATTTCTAGTTTTTAGATGCAAAAGTTAATTGATTTCAAATGTCAGCCTGTGTCTTGTGTCGATGAAACTGTTTGGCCCTCCTAGGAAAATATAGGTAAAAATAAATTGTACTATATAAATTAGAAAAGCTTGATGGAATTAGAGCCATCATTGAGCAGATTCTCTCGGGAGTCTTAGTAGGTCACGTTTTGCCATGCCGGAATCCTACAGTCACATCTGTGAAAGGGACAAATGGAGATGTCACCAGAATGAGGAGATTGAGATTTATGCCTGGAGTCCACCTGTTTTTCCAGGAGATACCCCCAGAGAATGACATCTGCTCGTATTTCCATTATTCTGCCTTTTGTTTATCAGATAAATGGAGAGATGATTGAGAAACTAAGGCATTTCTTTGACAGTAGTAATCAAGAGCAATTGCATTGTTTTAAACGCACTCCTTTCTTAGTGGCTTCTAGAAACAAATATTCTGTTATTGATTTTCTCACCAGTAGTTTAATTCACTGAGTTCAGAAAACTGTTATAAAACAAAACACAAAAACCCATGGGGCATTAGGCTTAGCAACTTTGTATTATAAGAAATGGATGGCCCTCAGTTAAAACAATAGATAGGCTTTGCTAATTTATTTGTAGAACAAAGCTTTGTAAATTAAGTATTTGGATTGTACTAGAGATACTTTTCAAAAGTACTTCAGCTGAGTCAGTTCCTGTAATGCTGTATCATTTTGGAATGTAAAAAGGCACTCCTGAATTTATGTGGCCTGGAAGTTGGATTTTCTTGTATTTGGTTTTCTCAAAGTACAGTACAATTGCACTTATCTCCTTGTGAACAGGAATGTTTGAGGATGGGTTAAAGGAGCTATAGAAAGCATCCCAGAAAAAAATGTCATGAGAGACATAATTATTTTCCAAGTACTATCTGTAAGCAGCTTTCACAAGTCAAAGCTTCCTCGAAATAAGAGATTACAATCAAAGTTCATCTGTATACTATTGTGTTTGGAGTGCCTACCAACATTCCAACTTGCAGTCACTTTGAGGGGAAAATTCTTCAGATTCATCAGTGTTGTAAGCCAACGTAATTTAAATTCTGATTACAGAGGCGTCCTTAGGCAGGTAAGTTGAGCTGCTCAGTGCCTCTTTTTTTCCTTTGTTCTTTTAAGGTTTGGAGCAGTGGTTGATTATGGTGGGTATCTATTATTTGTGCTTCTCCAGCATCAACATCAGTTTCCCTTTCTCCTCCTTATAATATCTGGAATTTCATTTGGGAAACCTCTCCTCGTATATTCTGTGTAGTTCAAGAGGGGCTACCTGCACCCCTCCCCTTGCTATGATGGACAAGGGACCCATCCACTGCCCACAGAGACTAATTGATGGCTAAGTACCCAATATTGGTCAAGTGAGACTCAATTCTTGGACTTTCTGTGGAAAGGAGACTTTAACTTTTTTCCCTGGAATTTCTTAGCACGTAGTAAGCAAGATAGTCTGGTGTTGGTGGGAGCTCCCATCATTCCTGAGGGGAAGGCAGAGCTTGAGCTGGAAATACAGACTCCTGATAGCTCAGTCTGAATATCTTATCAGTTATGTGAGCCAATGAATTCTCTCTCTCTCTCTCTCTTTTTTTTTGTAAACCAGTGAGTTGGGTTTCTGTCCCTTGTACCCCAAATAGACCTAATTGATTCACTCTTATTAATTTAATGTTGGATCCACCTTCATCCTCAAAACTAACTTGGTGTATGTATTGTCAACTGAAGAAAAATGCACAACCTTTAAGGTGCAAATTGTGTTTTATTCAGTACCTTACTGAAGACTATAGCCTGGGAGATTGCCTCTTAGATAGCTCTGAGGAACTGTTCCAAAGAGGTAAGGGAGAAGCCAGGATATACAGGAGTTTTTGCTGGAAAAGAACCCCCAAAAAGCAAAAAACCAAAACAACATAAAGAACAAACAAATGTAGTTGAACATCAAAAGATTACTGCTAGTCACAAAAACAGACATCTCAAGTTAATGATTTTATTGCTTTTCTGTGTATGCAAGAGTCTGGGCTCACTGAAATTATTCCTTAGATATGCATCTTAACTCTCTAGGGCCAGTATACTGGGTTTCTTTGTTTTTTTTGGTCAGTAATTTAATTTTTCTTAAAAAATAAAAATGTAGTTTTTTATTACAATACAAAAAGTAAATTACTAAAGGTAAAATGGCATAATAGAAAAAATCAAAACTCTTACATCCATGCTCACAAGTGACACAGGTGGCCTTTGTCTAGTTTGGGAGACAGGGTTACAGTAGCTCATAAAATGAGTGGAGGAAGCATTTCCTCTTCTTCTATTCTGCAAAATAAGTTGTGTAAGAGTGGAATTACTTGCTCTTTGAATGTGTGGTAAAGTTATCTCTAAAACTACCTAGTCACAGCTTTATCATTTCCTTATATTTTCTTTGTTTTTTTTGTCTTATTTTTCTTACTTCTTAGGTTGGATGCTTGGTATATTTTCTCTATGTACTAATAAAAGTATGTAAGATTATAAAAAAATTGAGCAACCCAGCCCTCCATGTCCCTCCCATCTATAATGATTTACAATTCCAAGACTTTGAGGTATATGACACACTTCCAAGGACAGAGTAGTCCTTGATTAACAAGAGTAGCTGGGTTATTAGTCTGTGTCAAAAAGTTAAGGGGAAACCCTGTATTTTCTTTATAAAAGAAGAGGTTGGGTGTGCTTGGAGCAATCATCCTGCCAGCAAAGCTGTGGGAGGATTTCACCTTACTGATGTGGCCTTGCTGTTTTTGGCAGGTATTACTGCTTCCAGATTTGGTCACAGCATGGGACAAAGGGATATACAGACCTCCTTCCTGGCTTTGAATAATTAGCTCCAGCGTAGTAGTATCCTGAACAGTGATGGGATATAAACAAAGCAAGCAGATAAAGAACCTGGAGAGATTTGGCTTTGGGGAATTATTTAGCAATCATCACCAGCTCTGTTGAATGTGGAAAAATTTGTGGATTTTGATAGCATTTTCCTTTGGCCTAACAGCATTTGTTTTTTTTGTTGAAGGGAATCAACCACATAGCAGAAGTGATAGCCCTACTGCTTGTACACACAGATGGGCAACTAGCAATCGAAATATCACACTGTTATAGGAGGATTCATGCAAATGGCTCTAACTTAGCCCTTTGTCTTCAAGGGCTTTTTCCTTCCTGTGAAGAAAATTTGAATCCTTGTGTTAGCGGTGGTAATAAAAACATTGCTATTTTAGAAGCTTTATTTTACTTAAAACCTTGTGTTTTTTAGTCCAGGTTCTTTTCCTAAAACAAACCCTGATTTCCAGGGATAAAAAGAAAATGCATGGCAAACCCCAAATATTCTGAGTTTTGTCCTGGCTTACAGTGTGTAGATGACCTTAACTTTATCAAATATAGGTGTGTTCCTGCAAAGCTGAAAATAAGTCGATCCCATTTTCCACATAGTTGAAGAGCTTGCAGTTTCAATAATTTTACTGGGACTCTATTAGGAAGCCAGTGAGAGCCTCCTCTAGTGAAAGTTGGGACATGCTTAGCAGTCGTTGTCTCTGGGTATCCACTGGGGATTGGTTCTAGGACCCCAGGTGCTCAAGTCTCTTATATAAAATGATGTAATATTTGCATATAACCTACACACATCTTCCCTTATACTGTATGTTAAATCATCTCTAGATTACTTATAATACCTAATACGATGTAAATGCTACGTCAGTAGTTGCCATTGTGGGGCAAAATCAAGTTTTGCTTTTTTGGAACTTTCTGGAATTTTTTTTTTTTTTTTAATATTTTCAATGCACAGTTGGTTGAATCCACAGATGCAGAACCTGCGGATATAGAGGGCTGATTTTATTACTCTATTATTTGTTGTGATGTACTTTGTTCATTTGGTTCATTGCTTCATTTGTGTAATTGCCTTCTCTGGCAATTTGCTCATGAATACTAATCTCTTTAAAATATTAATATTTGATTAAATGTGCTTGAATGTTTACAGAGTTTTTCATATAAATTGCCTCGCCTTCTTTATAGCAACGTTAAGGGGCCAGCGGTTTATTAATGTTTCCGTCAGTCAGTCACTGAAGAGCAATTTGAGGCTCTACAAAGGTTAGGAAATGTATTCAGTGCTAGGAATCCAACTTGTACGGTGCTTATTATCATAGTTCCTGGAGGAATAAGGTTGCTCTCCAAACCAAGAAAATGTTTATTAACGATTTGTCATTAATAAATGACTCCTTATTCATGGATCCCTCTCTGCTTAATCCTACCAGCACCTCTGCTCTTTGGCATCAAGTCGATAAGTCTTCTGCTATCTTCTGTGAACATCTCAAAATCTCATGCAGATGCAATGCAAAATGAACACAAATTAGACATCTTGCAAAGTATTTGGGATTCCATGAAGTTAGTGGAAGTGGCTCAGTAAGATCTGAGTGAACATGTAAACCCATAGATAAATGGGGGTATAAAAGGATTGGATCAGGCAATTATCACTACGGATATGACAAGAGAGACCCCTCAGAAGAGTATGATTGAAATATCAAAGGATTAGTCAGTAGTCTCTAGAAGATCCAAAATCTTGACTACTTTGGCAGAAATAGTGTTTTCTAAGATTTTACTGTAGTGTAAAGTAAGACTTGTATGGTACTGTTGTCACTTTAAAAAATACAAATTTTAATAGTTAAGCAACAAGGATATACTATATAGCACAGGGAATTATAGCCATTATCTTGTAATAAACCATAATGGAATACAATCTACAAAAATACTGAATTAATGTGCTGTACACTTGAAACTAACACAATATTATAAATCAACTATATTTCAATAAAAATACAAATTTTACATGATTTTATATTCCTTACAAAGGAATATAGTAAAATATATTTAATTACTGCACCCAAATCCCATATTTCTGCTTTCACCAGGAAGAAAACCCCATCCAGAATTTTGTGTTTATTCTTCTTCTGGTTTTTCAAAAGTAGTTTTATTATGTATGTGTATATCTCTCTATTTACATTTTTGTGGTTTTGAGTTTTAAAAAAATGATATTGAGCTCTATAAAGCCTTTTGTCATTTGCTTTTTAAAAACTCAATGTAATATTTTAAAAATTCATCCTTGTTGTGATATGTGACTCTCTTACTGATTTATACTACTGTATAATATTCTGCAATATTACTGACAGTACTAAGATTTGGTATGGCTCCGTGGGAATTCATATATTTACAAGTGTGAATATAAATTGGTATAAAACTTTGAAAAACAACTTAGCATTAACTTATTAAACTATTTGTATAGTTTCCTTCCTAGGTATAGATCCTAGATCTAGAATGATAAATTTGAATTATAAATTTTATAAAGTTATCCATGACAGTGTTAATAAGTGTTATAAGTATAGTATAGAAGGTTAGATGTGTGACTTATAACTAATATTGTTAATGTGAAAATAAAACTGTGGAATAATTATTTTCTATTCCAACACCAATTTAAACTCAAAGCATATTATCCCTTATAGTAAAAATAGATTTTAACAATAATAAAACACTGAAGATTAAGGTAATTTTGGTTAGTTTAGCATTATTTGATGTAAATATATATCCAGTAGAGCTTCCCATCTGCTAAATATTTACCATGAACTTGACTTGAGAAATGCAAACCGTTGTATAAGATGTCAGTGTAGGAGATAGCGTAGCCATAAGGGATGAATCCTGGATTGGGTGTCAAGAATTGGAATCTATACAAGTGCTTCACCTCTCAAGCTGCATCTGATCTTAACCTCTTAACATCAGTTTCATCATTGGTAAAACAGGCGTGATGATATTAGACTTGCTTCCATGGCTGTATGTCAATTAAGTGAAATAGAATATGGGAAAATTCCTTTAGTGACAAAGTACTGTGTAAACCACTTACTAGTATTGTTACCATCACCGTTGTTTGAAGAACCCTGCTTTAGGAAGCAAATCCAGATCACGTATTTTGAACATTTATATCAAGAGAATATGTCTCAGTGGCCTGGTGTATATTGAAACAGCCTTCTTTAAAGAATGCCTTGAACCCTGCTTAATACCTAATCTTGCTTTTATTTTGTTACATAAAATGAGCAAGAAGCTGTCTTAAGAATTTAAAGTAACTTTTCCTCCTTCAAATGGATTTTTTAAAACTTATTCTAGGGCTTCCCTGGTGGCGCAGTGGTTGGGAGTCCGCCTGCCGATGTAGGGGACCCGGGTTCGTGTCCCGGTCCGGGAAGATCCCACAATGCCGCGGAGCGGCTGGGCCCGTGAGCCATGGCCGCTGAGCCTGCGCATCCGGAGCCTGTGCTCCGCAACGGGAAAGGCCACAACAGTGAGAGGCCCGCGTACTGCAAAAAAAAATAAACAAAAAACCCAACTTATATTAAAAGAGAGATAAGATTCCATTGTAAATTTTGAATAATTCTTGCTCTTTAGGGAAAAAAGTCCCAAGGATTATACAAAAACACTTTTATGTAATGAGAATGTACTGTAATATTGAAATCTTGATCCTGTGTGTCAGTAGCTATCTGATGTGATTAGTATATAAGCACTGAGTTCTACTCAAGTACTGGGAAAATTCCAGTACTTGATTGATATATGATAAACTTTGTTAATAATAATTTAAAAATCTTGCTGTGTGAAAAGCTGGAAATATAAAAAGTTAAAAAAATTGACAAATTTTCCAAGCTCTGGTAACAGCTAAGAACCATGCCCTTTTATAGATGACAACCCCAAAACTAGTTTGTAAATTCTAAATGACTTATAAATGTCAACTCCAGTTAATGCTTGGGTGAATGAATGCCTGTGGATTAGAAACCTGGGAGTTGATAGATAAAGGGATTTAGATAAATGTGAGGGTGTTTAAACTTTTGGTGCTCCTCTAAGCTAAATGCAAACAGTATTATTTTAACAGATTTTGGGGTACTTCACTAACCTAATTTTTAGAGAAGTATATCTAAAATAACTATATGGTGAATGGTGATGCCACTGGATTATTTCTTGTGTTTTGTCCTTTCCTAACTCTAATTTTTTCATTATTCAAGTCATTCTATCACTTCTGTCCAAACTCGGGTCTCAGAATTAGAAAAACAAATTATTAACCAAGTAAATTTGGGACATAACTAATTTATATAAAAAAAAAAAACCCCAAACCTAGGTTTTCTAGTTATTCTAAAATGTGAAGTCAGCATTTTTGAGGTGTTCTCATTTAGTTGAATCTCTACACAGATATTTGTAGCATCTTCCTAGCAAGATTTCTGACATCATTTGGCATTATCTTTTCAGCCAGTGTAAAAAAACACACAAATGCATATTCTCAGATTTTCATTCAGTAACTATATTTTCATAGCTTTAGGAGAATATTAAATCATCTACTAAAATTATTCCTTACTGGACTCTAGCTTGCACTGTGCCTCACGTTTCTTTGGAGAGCCTTCAATGGCAAATTGGTAGTTTGAAGTCCAGGATTCACCTATAAAAGGGACATCTTAGTTTGAGGATACAGTACAGGGAGCAGTAAGGAACATGGGTTTTTGTCTCAGGAAGATGAGTTCAGGTTTTATCCTTGCCACTTAAGCAGCAATGTGATCCTGATCAAGTTTGGTAACTTCTCTGAGTCTCCATTTTCTAACCTCTGACAGAGGGAGTGTAGTTTTCACTGTACCAAATGTTAAAGGAGATGCTGATACAAAGTGCTTACCTGTCCGCCTGGCATGTCATGATGCTCGGTAATGATTCATGAGGCATGCCACCTGATCAGGTAGGAGAAATTGCAGAGCAGTGAGGGCTGGGGACAAGTATTGTGTTGGCTGAAATGGAGATGGCTCAACAGGGAGAAACGTGCAGTCCAAGCTGTGGCCACCCCATTCTCAGATTCAAATAAGTATTAACTTGAATCCCTGTCCAGCATAGGTTGGAATTCCCTGTGACCTTACTGTCTGTAGGGATTCATAGAAGGCTCACGTTTTCCTAGTTGCTGCCAACTCTAAGTGTCTGCTTTTGCTGTGATCTGGATCGCATTACACAGTGTGTCTCCTACTTGTGGTGTCTCTTTCCCACCCTCTGGCAACCCGCTTAGGTGAAGTGTTCTCTTTATTTCCCAGACCCCTGCTGATGTTAGTGCTCTGGACCTAGACTTAAATGAAGGTTTGATGTGAGCAAGGGGGTTTACGGTACAACGCAGCAACGACTTAAAACGGACCCTTAGAAATATCAGTCTTTTAAAGCCCCTCAGTGCTTACTGCTCTGGGAAATGTTCATTCATTGCTTCTTTTGGCTTTGTACTCCGGGACTGGCCATCTACCAGATTGCTGGCCGTCTTCTCTCTCCTGGTGACCTCACTCATCCTCATTCTCCCAAATGCTTGTGCAGGGCTACTGCAGAGCTCTTTAAGTATTTTGTCCCAAAGCATCCTGGTCTTCACCACATACATAACACCAGCCTTATTCCCCAAACACTGTCCCGAGGGGAATGCTGTGGCCACTTAACCTCTTTATTTCCTTTGATAAGACTTGAGAGATTGACTATAAGGGACAAAGAAGAAAGAGTCAACAATGAGTACCGAATTTCTAGACTGGGGGATGAGAAGAATAGTATTGCCTGCAATGCAAAGGGATAACTGGTAAAGGAAACTGACATGGTATCTGAATATTCAGGAACTCTTTGCCATGTTGGACATTTTCATCAGGCTAGATTTAGAATACATAATTATCTTTACAAGAAGTAGGCGAAAAATGCAACTTTGGAATGGCAGATAGCTGCAAAACCTATTTGCTGTTCATTGTGGTTCCTCTAAGAAGGAAATGAAGTGCAGGAACTAAGTCAAAACAGTATAACGAGAGTGATCAGTTACCGGGCAGATGTTTGTCTGCTCTTCCCGGCTTAAATAAGGATCATCACAGGAATTGGCACTGAGTCTACACCATCTTTTTTCTTTGGGGCTTTTATTTGTTGAAAAACAGGAAGCTGGGAGAGACCTAGTAAGTTGGTTGGGATTCTTCCCAGCAATAGGAGTGTGTAGTCACGGATAAGAATACACATTTGTCCGGATGTTCCAGGAAGCCTACAGTGTAAAGTGTGCAGCCCGAAGGCAGAAGGAGGGGGTCGGGGAACATCTGAACCCTCCTCAGCCCTGTGATGTAGGAAACTAGTGGAAGGCTGGAGCATTTTCTGAATCAGCACTGAAAGCCCAGACACAGAGAAACTTCTAAGCCTTCGTGATCCAAAGCAGCAAGAGGCTTTTAACTCTAAAGCTGTCACAGAGTCCTAGGCCACCAGAACCTGGGCCGGGATCTGAAGCTCTTTTCTGCATCCAAAGGAAACCTCACCCCAAAGAATCCCTGTCTATGATATTGAGCTCAATGATATTGAGACCCACTGAGTTTGTGAACATTGTACCATGTTTGCAATTAAAAATCTGAAAAATCTTGTTTGATAATCTCTTTTTTGAGTGCTTTCTTTTGCTAGTTAGATTCTTTCTAACTTCTCTTCCATTCTTTGTTTTTGACAAATACTTTTTGAGCCCCACTGATATGACCAGGATGAGAAAATAGTGAATACGATGACAGGGTACCTGCTTTAGGAAGCTAATAATCTACCTGGAGGAAGGAGAGAACACCTAACATGCTATCTGATACAGACTAAATTTTAATACATATTTATTGAATGAATGATTAAATACCGTGATACAGAAAGGTGCTATGAGTATGTGGGCGAAGTGTGGTCTTTCAACAAAGTGTCCTTGAGCATTTATGCCTCTTTACTGTTGTTTCACTGGGGTTTTGTGAGAGAGCAGAGGTAAATAATGTGTTTTCACTTTGCTGTCTTTAACAAACAGCCTCCATTAAAAAAAAAAAACATAACACACACGTCTATTTTTCTACCTTCACGTGTTGATGTAAAAACTATGCTAATAATTTTCCTATAGCTAAATGAATATTGTACCTGAGACTAAAACCAACAGAAGTACCGGGTGATATATTAATACCTTGCTAGAGTCTATATTCAAGTGGTTTTTTGTTTGTTTGTTTGTTTTTGTTGTTGTTGTTTTTTGCGGTACGCGGGCCTCTCACTGTTGTGGCCTCTCCCGTTGTGGAGCACAGGCTCCGGACGCGCAGGCTCAGCGGCCATGGCTCACGGGCCCAGCTGCTCCGCGGCATGTGGGATCTTCCCGGATCGGGGCACGAACCCGTGTCCCCTGCATCGGCAGGCGGACTCTCAACCACTGCGCCACCAGGGAAGCCTTGCAAGTGGTTTTTGTATTTGTTTTCATGAGTGAGATCGGACTGTGGTTTTCTTTGTTTTAAGCCGTATGTGTCAGGATTATGCTAGCATCATAAAATTATTTGGGAAGTTTTTATGTTCTCTGAAATGTTTTATATGACACGAGTATGTGTCCCTTGGGTTTGTATGCATTTATCTATGTAACCATCTTGGCTTGGTGCTCCTCAGAAGGTATTTCATTGACAGCTTTTTACTGCTTTTGTGGCTATTGATCTGTTCAGTTTTATTTTTCTTCTTTAATCATTCATTTTTTTCTTTTTTTCCTGGAGAGTAATTTATGACTTTGAGTGTTTAAAATTTATTAGGATAAAATGGTGAATAGTGTTTTCTTAAACCTTGAGATATCCTTGCCATATTTTTGTCTGTCTCCTTTTTATTGAATTGTTTTGTTATTTTATTTATCTTTAACAGACATGAGCTCTGGGTATAAAACATTTTCTTAATTCTCAAAAGGGTGTCCTCAGACCACAGGTATTAAAACCACTGGGATGCTAGTTTAAAGTGGACAATCCTGACCAGTATCCCTTGCAGGTGAGTCTATATACCTTTTTTTTTTGCGGTACGCGGGCCTCTCACTGTTGTGGCCTCTCCCGTTGTGGAGCACAGGCTCCGGATGCGCAGGCTCAGCGGCCATGGCTCACGGGCCCAGCTGCTCCGCGGCATGTGGGATCTTCCCGGACCGGGGCACAAACCCGTGTCCCCCGCATCGGCAGGCGGACTCTCAACCACTGCGCCACCAGGGAAGCCCGAGTCTATATACTTTTAATAATTTCTCCAAGTGATCTGTAGGTGCAGTAAATTTTGAGAACTACTGATCTAGAGGGTTTTCTTTTTCATACTTTTGCTTCATAACACTTACTCATGGTTGTACTAATTAGTTCTACAATGTTTTTTCTATATTCTAATGAATGTCTGCCTTGATTTTTATGTTAGTTTTTTTCTTGTTATATTTCTAATTTCTGTAGTTGAATGCTTATTTACCTTTTTCTACTTTAAAGTGCTTAGAAATGAAAGCTTTTTGTTATAAATTTGCCTCTCACTACTACTTGGCAACAAAGCATAGGTGTTAATTTTATCATTATTTTTTAATGTTTTTTATTTTTATTATTTAATAAATTTGCAGGTTTTTAATTTATACATCTTAAGGTAATTTATAGTTTCAATTCATTGTGATAAAGGAAAGACTTCCGTTTTCAAATGTGCTGGGTTTTTTTCTGTTATAATACAGGATTAGTTTTAAAAGTACTCCATAACAATCAAAGGTGTACCTTTTATGGCATATAGAACTTAATATATATTTGTTAAAGCAACCTTATCAGTTCTAATATTCAGATTATCTGTATATCCATTTCTTTTGCCTGTGTAAATGGAAAAAGAAAGAGGTCCCTTAATATTTCCTTCCCTCCTATGTTTCTACATTTATTCTCTTTTATTATGTATTTTTAATACTTTAGTTTTTGCTATGTGAAACCTCTCTAATTTGCAAATTTTTCATTCACACCTCTCTAATTTGCAATTTTTTCATTTACATTTACCTACCTTTAGTAGGTAATGCCTACTGCACAGATTTTAGTCATGCTCAAATGCCCTGTGTAAACCTTCTTGTCAGTCTTTACATTTGTTCAATAGGATAGATCATACATATGTACGTATCCCCCTTCCTCCTTCTCGTCTTCCTCCGTCTGTACACATGCTCCCCTATTTACCCATCTGTGTGTATGTGTATCTTCATTTGTATTTTATCTTTTCATTCTAAGAAATTGTCTTTAAATATTGGAGTATAAGTCACATATATTGCCTTGACTAAATCTGTGTCTTTTTCTCTCATGTAGTTCAATGCTCTTGACGGATTATTTTTTAAGTTATTTGAGAGGAATGCTCATCTTTTTTAGTTTCCATAATATCTACCTTAAGTTTTTAAAGCACAGGAACATATATTTTTGTATTCATTATTAATATAAGAAAAGATACATTGGTATCCTCTTTGAAAACTGGCAATATTTACTCAAATTTACTCTCTTTTACCACTCTTCTCCCTCTATTTCTTTTTGGCATTTTATTATTCTCTTTATGTTTTCATGTATTTATATTTTTTTCTTTAAAATTTTTTGTGTCTTTGCATTCTCTTTTTTTAAAAAAATTATTTATTTTATTTATTTTTGGCTGCGTTGGGTCTTCGTTGCTGTGCACGGGCTTTCTCTAGTTGCCGCGAGTGGGGGCCACTCTTCGTTGCAGTGCACGGGCTTATTTTGGAGGCTTCTCTTGTTGCAGACCACAGGCTCTAGGCACATGGGCTTCAGTAGCTGCAGCACACAGCCTCAGTAGTTGTGGCTCACGGGCTCTAGAGCACAGGCTCAGTAGTTGTAGCGCACGGGGCTTAGTTGCTCTGTGGCCTGTGGGATCTTCCCAGACCAGGGATTAAACCCGTGTCCCCTGCATTGGCAGGTGGATTCTCAGCCACTGTGCCACCAGGGAAGCCCTGCACTCTCTTTCATGACCACATTTACAAGAGCTATTTTTTCATCTCTCTCTTGACTCTGTATGTTTATAAATACCACCTTTGTATACAAATATATAAGGGCCTTTGCATATCTGTCACTTTTTTTTTTTTTCTCATCACAAATGAACAACCTGTGTATGCTAATCTTGAGTTACATACAGTGTTGCTTCCTTGGCTTCTGGGAAAGTTTGAAGCCAGTCTATTTGTAGTTTAAACATTTTTCTGTCTTGATGCTTTTAGGATTCTTTTTTTAATTCTTACACCTCAAAGATGAACTAGGATATAGCTAGACCTTGGTTAGTTTTCATTAATTTTGCTGGTGTCAGTCATTACCTTGTCCTGAGTCCTCAGCTTTGTATCAGCCTCTGAAAGTTTCTTCCTCCCAAATGTTTGATATTTTCTTCCTTTTCCTTGGTCTGTCCCTCCAAGGTTACCGGTAGGTTGGTTTCCGTTCTTTCTGTGCCCTACCCAGCTTTCCTTCTTCTTCATCTGATTTTTCTTTCTCTTTTCCTTGGGATGGAGGAAGTTTGTTTTCACTGATTGATTCTGTTTATTTCATCCTGTGAGGATTTAAATTCTGGTATTGAATTTTCAGTTTCAATAAACTACTTCCTAAAGAAACCCAACCGCCTTTAAATCCTGCTGCTTTCCCAGCCAGTCCTATATAAACTCTCATTCTAGACTCTCAGACCTGGTTCACAGAGACCATGTTTTCTCAAGTGGTATTGAAAATACAAAGGTGAGTTTAAGAATTTGTTACCTGAAGTAATTCTGTTTCAGAAATAAGTTTTTCTTTATGTTTTAAAGTTACTTTGTATATATTTTTTTTCCTGCTTCATTGTCTTTGCAAATGGAGAGGTCTGTTCAGAACCATAGTTTACCTCACTGTCCTGTCCTGTAGGATTTCCATGAGGCTCCTTCTCTGAGAACTTGTGCTGGGGAACGAGGGGATAAAAATCAACACTATAGGATGAAGGTTTTAGAAGTTAAAGGAGAAGCAGAGAGGAAGGTGGAGCTCTACATAGTCCAGCAGAGGAATGTTGTGTCTCCTTCTTTCCCTCTGCTGTTTGCTGTGTCTATAGTGTCCGAATACACACTTAGTATCTGTGTTTTTGCTTTGACCTCGGAGCCAGGTTTGAACTATGACTGTGTCTAACCCCCTTTCTGGTACTTCAGCTCTTTATAGAAGGAAAGGCCCTAGGACACTTGTTTGGCTGTGTGAACAGTGGGCCTCCCAGCACAGCTGCTCTGTGTTACACTGAACAGTGTGTGCCCCATCTGCCAGGGCCTGTCCACACTTCCAGCTCCCAACCCTGCAACTTAAGATGCATCCGTGGAATTCTGCAAAACCTGCTTTGTGTACTTCCTACAGTACTGGGTGGGTGGTTTTCTGGTGGTGTGGCCAGTTTTTTAGATCTTTAATGTCTTTTTAATTAGGTTCCTTATGCAATATTTCCAGAAGAAATTCTGAAAGTTTCTGGCATCTTGATAGGGGTGCTTTCTTAATTTATAGTGTGGATGCAGGATTTTCTACAGTGGTACATTTATTGGTCATTATGGTTGAGGTTCTGAGAGCCTAAAGTTTTTTTCTTTTTTTTAACATCTTTATTGGAGTATAATTGCTTTCCAATGTTGTGTTAGTTTCTGCTTTATAACAAAGTGAATCAGCTATACGTATACATATATCCCCATATCTCTTCCCTCTTGTGTCTCCCTCCCTCCCACCCTCCCTATCCCACCCCTCTAGGTGGTCACTAAAGTTTCTTGTTTTTGTCTAGATCAGAACCAATCGAGAGAGAGTATGGGAATCAGGTGGGGATCACACTCTGCTTAATTACCGATAAAGCTCTTTGAATGCAGCATAGACTGTGACAATCTGAAGGACTAATACTTTTTCCTTAACAAGGCTTCCACACCCAGCCACAAGCAACATGGGCAATCAGAGACCTATTCTGCCCGGCTGCTGGGTGGCCTAGAGAACATACCAAAATATACAGTCTCTGCAGGCAAGTAGATCCCAAAGCAGACCAAGGAAGGACTGACCCACCCATGCCTAGCTCCATCCACAGTTCACCCATCCATCAAGTCTCTCCATTTCTCTAAGGAGGACCAGTTGAGGGGCCACGAGAGTCTGGCAGTGTTACTCCAGTAGCAGCGAGATGTAGCTGTTAAGTAGCTAAGAGCAACTACTGAACAATTATTATGATGACCTAGAAGTTATATATGTTCAAGCCATCGTCTTCCCTAGATATTTCTGTAGGGTAAAAGTGAGAAATGATGTAAGAATATTTATTTTTCATGGGCTAAGTTTTGTTTTCTTTTAGCGCAGTCCTTCCAAAATCTGAAGAACCAAGGTGCCTGTATTCTGACTTTTTATTGAAAATTATCTATGTTACCCCAAGTATAAAATTCTACTACTAGAGTTTAATTTTGTGTGTAGATGTGAATTCCATTCGCATTTAAGTATCTTTGAGTAATTTATTATCATACCCTTTATAAAATGCGTAACTGCAAGCCAGGTTGTGACTTTTACTTCAGTTTGCCTGGGAAATAATAAACCTTCCAGTCTGTGAAATTTAGTATCCCATTTAATACATTATGACTGCAGTAAATGGTTGGGCAATTAAATTTCTTCAAGGTATGCATTTGATGAGTTGATTTGCTTCTAGTAGCTCTTGGTCCATTGTTTATAAGGGTATCTGAAAGATTTAGGGTTTCAGATTTTCAGATACCTATTATGTTTCACTCTGTTACAGGATATTGGAAGAACTGAGTGCTCTGTTTTAGTTCAGCAAGATTTTTCTGTCCGTTTGAGGGTTCAATAACTTTCCTCCATAGAGTATAGCCTACAAAAGAGGATATGTTATTCCTCAAAGCAAGGTAAATAAACACAACCACTGACCTTTAGAATAGCTACCCCTGAGCCTTCCCTTGAGGTAATTTTTTCATTTGTTCAAGAAAGGCCAAGGGGGAGATTGATTTGCCCTAAGCACTTAATCTAAATGGGCCCATCACTCTGCCCTACTTTAGGTGGAACCTTTATGGTTATCTAAAATTGCCTTATTAATTTGTTTTCTTGTTTATTATTTCTCTGCTCTATCAAAACCTAAATTGTCCTGTTAACCAAAGTATTCCTGGCTGGGTTCACAGTAAAGGGTCTGTTGAATGCAAGAAAGTGAATTTGCCTAGAGCTTATCCCGTAGGGCCGAGATCAGAAATCCATGGCAGGATCTTGCCGGAGGATATTTGTGTGATACATTCAAACTTTTTTTTTGTTTTTTTTATTGTTTTGTTTTATTTTGTTTTTTCCCCTTTGAATTGAATAAGTTAAACATTTATAAATTTGGTTTTAAATAAACACTTGAGTTTCCGGCTTCCCTTGCAAACTTGAAAGAGCTAGCAAGCCTGACCTCACATCACCACGTGGCATCACCAGCAGGACTGGTAGTGACTGTCACGTGTTAGACAGAGCACCTTTCTTTTTTTCTTAAACCTGCTTGGCCACTGAAGGCTTAGGAGTTCAGTACCCTTGCTTTCAAACCAGTCCTTAATTTCATTATAAATAAGAACAAATAATGGTTTGGCTTAAATGCAATACTTTTGCATTTGACAACAATACAAATTATATTGACATGGGTAAGACAAAGATAAATAATTGAGTAGGACAGAGAGGTTATAAATAAATAATGAACAGTAGAAAGTGATAAGCACTATTTTAGTGGAACTCCATTACCTGCATTTAATTTGCATGAATTCAAACATCTAGAATGTTGCAGGATAGAGAGAGGGAGGCTGGAAGGGGAGTAGGTAGTTAAGGAAGAAAGGTAGGTAAGCTTAAAAAGGGGAGTAGCAGTAGATAAGGAAAGAGGAAGAGATGCTGTTGCATGGGTTCCTCTGTACTGCATTCACATTTGCACCAGAATACCTGTGATTCTCACATTAGTTTCATTCACATTGTGTCTCTCCCTCTGCTGCTGTCAATTGAATATCTAAATGTGAATTGTTCTTACATTGCGGCCCTTAAATGTAAATATGCTACTGCATTTGGTGTTTAACAAATCAGGAATGGTGTTGAACAATTGGGAATGTGTTTCCAACTTGGGAGAAAAACTGGCTTAGGAATTACTGGTCTTCTTTGTACGGGATTCTTAGTCATTTTGATGAAACTAAATTTTTGCCTTATTTGCTGACCTAACCCATGCAACTTCTCTCTGTATATTTAAATTGCTGTGGCATACCAGAGGAAAGAGGGCTAACTTCTAGGCTGCAGGATCTGGAAATATTTCGTAGAGGAGATAGTGTTTGAGTAGAGACTTGAAAGATGGTGGAAATGGAACTCCATCTGGACTTGTGTTTCCAATACGGTAGCCACTGGCCGAATGTTCCAATTAATTCAAGAAATAAGGAATTCAGTCCTCATTGCACTAGCCACATTTCCAGAGCTCCTTAAATTCTCTTGACTAGTGACTTATACAGTGCAGAACATTTCCATTATTGCAGAACGTTCTACTGATGGTTCTGCTGTCTAGTGATGGTAGGCATAGGAAGTAGTTGACATCATTGCAGGAGGTAGAAAATTTTGACTTCTGTTAAGGTGAACAGTGAATAATTAATTTAGAGTATTTCCTGTCCCCACCCTCCCTACCCTCAAATAAATTGAATTCCTTTCCCCCTGGAATCAAAAGCTAAGCCAAATAATGCTAATTCCCCAAGAAATTGTGGAATTTTATAAGTATTCAGATTCTCTGCTGGGTCTTTGTTTTCATTAATCATCTGTTGAATTATTCAGTTGTTGAAAGTGATGCTGGGCTAGGTGAGGATATTTCTTTCCTAGGTGTGAAACAAAGAGGCAGGGTAATTACTGATTACTTTAGAAAATTGTCCTTGTATTTCTTTATTGACATAGGTTTGAAAGAAGGTGGTTTTTTGTTTTGTTTAGTTTTAAATGTAGTTTGGTATTTTGATGTATGTGTAGATTATAGTTTTTCTTCATATCATTTATATGCCACGTGTTTTTTTTTGATGCAAAAATTGAGCCCAAGTGAAAATGTTATATGTTGCTTGGTTGTTTCTAAACTCTCCCGCACGCTTCTCCCCACAGTTATTCCTGAGTTAGTTATATTGGTTGTCACCAGGGACTACCAGCTTCTGTGTCTTTTTGGCAGTTTTAGAGTCTTGTTTCAAGTGATATACAGTTCAAAGCTTGGCAGTGATCTGTTACTGCTCGACCTAACGTTCTTTTGATTGTATTGCAGTTTGTGATAAAATATCTGTTGATTTGTGATAAATAATGAATATTGTTTGGACTGTTGGAGTTTCCTAGGTAGTGGTTGATGTGCGGAGGACGAAAGAAAACTTTTCTAGCATGTAATTTATCCACAGCAAAATGAGAAGGGATATTTCTTTAGCCAGAACATTAATGCTTGAGCCCTGAAGTGGCCCCTGGAGACCTTTTTTTTTTCTTTTTCCATTTTCTTAAAGTAGATGTTACCTTTTCTTTTTCCCAGGCAATTTCAGAGATGAGAATTTTAGGAAAGATGTTTCTGTGTCAGAATGACGAGTAAATCCCTTGTTGTGCTGTTATACGTAAATGTATTTTTTAAGTGTGAGAATTGCATTTTTTTAGAATTGGTATTGCCCTGCCAATGGTTAGGAAGAATATTTCTTTCATCCAGGATATCTTTACCTTTTTCCTCTATTATTTTACCTAGAAATGAAGGGACATGAAGAGAACAGTTGATAGAGTCATCAATTTATAGATTGAAGGTGCTATTTTATTTTATTTATTTTTTTTTTTAAAGATCAATTTATTTTTTTTTTATACATTTATTTATTTATTTAATTTTGGCTGTGTTGGGTCTTCACCGCTGTGCGCAGGCTTTCTCTAGTTGTGGCGAGCGGGGACTACTCTTCGTTGCGGTGTGCGGGCTTCTCATTACGGTGGCTTCTCCTGTTGCGGAGCACAGGCTCTAGGCGTGCAGGCTCAGTAGTTGTGGTGCACGGGCTTAGTTGCTCCGCAGCATGTGGGGTCTTCCCTGACCAGGCATCGAACCCGTGTCTCCTGCATTGGCAGGTGGATTCTTAGCCACTGCGCCACCAGGGAAGTCCCAAAGCTGCTATTTTTAAAATAAGCCGAAGTAACAGTGACTCAGGGTGATAGAAGTTTATTTTGCTTTCACATAAAAATTCCTATCGAAGGCTGATAGAACTCCTTCCATCCTCAAGACTGGGCTTTTATCTCATTTCTTAGATGGCTGCCATGCCCTCTAGCACTGTGTCTCCACTCAAAGCAGTACTGAGGAAGAGGAAGTGGGTGGTACCACTTTCCTCCAAAGGCAGGACCTGGAAATTGTCCTTATCAATTCTACTGGGTCCCCTTTGCTAGAAATTGATCACATGGGCACAGCTAGCTACCAGGGAGGTTGAGAAATAGTCTTTGAGTCTTCATGTCCTTGGCCCAAACCGGGTGTTCTGTTGTAAAGCATTAAGGGGAAATATATCAGTAACAGCATGGTGCTTCTGCCACAAACCCTCTACTTGATTTCCATTCAACTTCCAAATAAACTGTGACTATTGCGATTGGTAAGATTGACCCCAAAATGCCATTAATAAATAGGATTTTATTTTAGGGTTGATTTTGCTACTAATGAAAATATTAATTTAACCATAAGGAAAAAAATTAAAGCGGGACTGCCTGTTTTTTAGGGCCTGAATCGAATAGTTAGAAACAGGATTCCCATACTCAGGAGCCACGGGTGAGGGCCTAGAAGAGTAAACCTTGTGAGAGGTGCAAATGAAGGGAAACTTAAGAGAGAACTTGAGCTGTGATTATAGCTGATTTTAGGTCTCGTGAAGTACATGGAGTTCTAGGTAACTAATAATGGTCACTGAACTCTTCCGCAATCTCAAAAAGAAAAATATTTTTACTGGAGAATAAAAATGTTCTGCTTGAGGCCAGCCTTAGTCTCTAGTAGCAGTAAAAGCCTGTGATGTATAATGATGCTCATATTTCTTCCTTTTTTAATAACACTGTGGTAGGGAATGTAAATGTACCGAGTCATATCTAGTAGAAGGAGACAAAACTCAGCCCGTTTTGCTTTTATGCTTGATTGATTTTTCTCTGACACATTTATAATCTTTCAGTTTCTTTAGTCTCAAGTTGAGGGCTTGGCCGATTTTTCTGTGAGAGGATCGTGTTCTTTCCTTTTAAGAGGAAACATAATTTAGGAAAAAACTGGAAATGGGTTGTCTGTATGTGTGTGTTAAACCCTGTTTCTGGTTTTACCAAGAAAATTAAGTATGTGTCTGTATAGAGTATCCCATTGAATTGAACCAACTTTTATTGAGTTTCCAGTGATATGTACATAAATATCAATATTAGCTAATGTTTGTTAGGAATGTCTGGGCTTACTCATGTTAGCCTTTCCTATAGTACCTGTTTTATGTTTAGATTTTTTTTTTAACATATATATGCTAAACATAACATAGCACGGAGCAAAGAGAGGAAAGGGCCAGTGTAGGCCTTCCTGATGGTTCCTGGGCGTTACCAGGTGTGGTTGATACAAGTCCCCAGGGAATGCTAGCGGCCTGTTTCCACTCTGGGTGTATCCTAGTTTTGAGGTCACCTGGACATTTTATTTTTGTTTGTTTCCTGCTGGGGATTTAGTTTAGATACTAAAATCTGTGGCACAAAGTTGCGTCATGTAAAATAAGCTTCGAAAAGTATACCTAAAACTGTCTGAAAGTAGGAGCCAGCCAGCAGGCTTTGATCTCTTGGTTCCCTCTTCCTGTGTGTGACACAGCTCCAGGGGTGTCATATTCATAGTGTGAATGGTGCCCCTTAGGGTTGTGTAACGGGAAGTCTTCCATCACAGCCTTGAAATTGCTGTGTTCATTGTAGTATCTTCTAGCTAGAAAGACTTTATCGTTTATTGTCTAAGCTAGATTTTGAGAGTGAAAGGGGGCATAATTAATAACTACAGCAGAATAGCAAACACGGACTCAGACTCTTCTAGAAAAACAGGCGCTCACGGTTCTCCTGCTTGTAGCAATCAGTATATACCACTTGGTTGGTTATTAAAATAGGATAAATAAGCTGTTCTGTTTGAAACATTTCTGTTGACATAATAAGGCAGTGAAACAAAGGAATCAAAGTGAAATATCCTAGGAATGCGTTCCTCTTTCCATACTGTGTAATGTCTAAAAGAAATCTTTAGAGGGTGCATTTATTTTTTTGTTTTGTGGCCATCTTTACAAAGGATGCAGGAAGTTCCACTCCTTTATGTGTTTAAGTCCAAGTTTCTCCAGCTGCTGAACTGTTAAATTCATGGTGAATCCTGGTGAGGTTTTCCCAGTAAAATGTACTGGAGGCTATTATTTAAAACGTCTTTCTCAAATTCTTTAAGTCTGATGTTGACTCGCTCACAAGCTGCCAGTTGCAGACTTACATGCTGTCTCGTTCCAAATGCTTTTTCTAGGCTTTGCATCTCTTTAGGTACTGGTTCCCCAGCTGAATGTTTCGCTCTTGCAGATTCCTCTCTTCACTGTCTCCAAAATTGTTGATGTTCATAGTATTTTCATTGTTTTTCAATAGAAAAGCTTAGCTATTTTCTCTCTTTCCAGATCCTTCCCATTCTCCAAATGGTCCCTTGTATCAGGGTCCCTTTCCTCTGTCTGCTTTCTCTATGGGGTTGTACCATGTTGAGAAAGTGAAGTGAGAATGAGTTATATTAGTGTTCTAGAATCATGTCCCAGATCCATCCTAAAAAGAGTTGTATAACCTTTTGACTCATTTTTACTTTCAGTAAGTTGGGTGTAATATAAAATCACTCCTTCATTCAGTTACAAGGATTAGATTTGGTAATACATGGAAATTACTATATACATTGTAAAATAGTATATACATCTTCATCATTCTTATTCCCATCCCTTGTTTTTTGGTCACATTTGTTAGTGTCTACTAATTATTTTATGTAGAAGAATCTTACTGCCCCGATGATATTTTACATAGTTTAAAAGCAGAGATGGTATCTTACAATGTTTCATTATCTCTCAGCCATGCCTAGAGAGCTGTGATGGGCACGTTATTAAATATTGAGCATTCTAGGTCTGTCCAAAGTCTTCTCTCTTCTTCAGCTTCATCTTTCTGAAGAAGTTTGAAATAAGACTTGCTAAGTATTAAACTGGAGAGTTCCTTTTATTGTGGTTGTCAGTCACTTAAGAATTCTTACACTTCGGGCTTCCCTGGTGGCGCAGTGGTTGAGAGTCCGCCTGCCGATGCAGGGGACACGGGTTCGTGCCCCGGTCCGGGAAGATCCCACATGCAGCGGAGCGGCTGGGCCCGTGAGCCATGGCCTCTGAGCCTGCGCGTCCGGAGCCTGTGCTCCGCAATGGGAGAGGCCACAACAGTGAGAGGCCCGCGTACCGCAAAAAAAAAAAAAAAGTGTATACTAGCAAGTATAGGTTGTACTGTAATCAAGAATAGTGAAGGTGTGACAATAGATGGGATCTTTCGGCAATTTCACTTAGCGTAGCAATGAAACAAAATAGCCACATTCTTAGGATGTTACATGCAGTAGTTCTAGCATTAATGGAGTCTCACTGATCACATTTCTCCTCCAGAGTAGGGGTTGTTCCTTGAAAGATGGATAAGTTCCTTGTAAGGTTCCTTGTAAGTTCCTTGTAAGGAACTTCCTTTGTAAGTTCCTTTCT
The DNA here is from genome assembly GCF_963455315.2 of Globicephala melas. NCBI lineage: Eukaryota > Metazoa > Chordata > Mammalia > Artiodactyla > Delphinidae > Globicephala > Globicephala melas. The sequence continues at coordinate 36,032,384 of NC_083323.1, read as the reverse complement.
GAACCATTTATCTGTAAATATTTAATTACCGGAAAGGTTATTTTGACTAGTTATCTGCTCTCCCTCTTTTCTGTTTCCCTTTTAGCACATCCACACCCACTGTAAGATCATTAATGAATTGAGCAAAGCACAATATAAGCATTTGCCAGTATCTGCTTTTTAAACCTTTATTTTAAGTGTTTAATGCAAAACTGCTGCTTACCTGTCTGCTTTGAATAATCTTAGAGTGAAGGAGAATATCTTGCTCATTTTCATTAATCAATTGAGTTTAACTGATCTAACATCTAAGAAAAGTAGTCTTCTCTAGCTTCAAAGAGCAATGAAATGACTTTATTTAATTTTTCCCTTTTGTGAAAAATATAGAGTAGGGCTTCCCTGGTGGCGCAGTGGTTGAGAGTCCGCCTGCCGACGCAGGGGATGTGGGTTCGTGCCCCGGTCCGGGAAGATCCCACATGCCGCGGAGCGGCTGGGCCCGTGAGCCATGGCTGCTGAGCCTGCGTGTCCGGAGCCTGTGCTCCGCAACGGGAGAGGCCACAATAGTGAGAGGCCCGCGTACCGCAAAAAAAAAAAAAAAAAAAAAATATATATATATATATATATATAGAGAGAGAGAGAGAGAGAGAGAGAGAGTAGATGTCTTTGAGATAAGTTCCCTAAAATATCAGACTCAGTGCTGTTTTTTGACAGCAATCCCTACCTCTTTTATTGAAAGTTCATATAATACAGATACTATTGAATACATGGTATAAATTCTATGTATTATACTGATACCTTGTGATATGAATATATAAAACCCATAAGTAGCATATAAGGGAAGTTCGTAAAGTTAATTTGCACATTCTTTCACAGTCAAATGGAATGACGGAGAACGATTAGGAAATGTACTGTTAAAAAAGTATCTTAGAAATATAAACCAAAAAAATAGTGTTTTCCCCAAGAGAAATTTGAACTAACATTTTTCAGTTTTGTGATAAGAATGTATCTGTGTTCTCAGAGAATGCATGGGACACGAAATGTACTTACATATTCGAATAAAAATGTTCTATCTCATCTTCCTTTTTTGTTGTTGATTTTTCAACATATCAGAAGTTTTTTTTTTTGTAAGTAGAATTAATGGGCTTTCTGGCTGCAAACAGTTGTTCTTAAGCTGCTGTCTAGTTGGAGGAGAAGTTTCTTAGGGTTGTCTCTCATTTGTTTTCGTTATAAAAACAACTTTCTGTTTTAGAAAGTAGGGCTAGAATAATGAATGACTAATGAATGTTACATTTTATTTTGAGTTTTTTGAACTTCTGTTTCTTTTTGTGTTATCTTGGAAAAATTTTGCCTTTACAGTTATAAATATTTTCTGACCTTAAGCAACTTGATGGCTGATATAGAGTCTATTCTCATTCAGGACAGCTAAAACTTTCCCCAAGTTGGCTATGAACAAAAGTAGGATTAAAAGAAAAAAAAAAAAAACCCAACAAATCAAAACAGGGCAGGGGATTATGGTTGATGATCAGATCAAAGTTAACAGTGTTCCAAATGCTGAAAATATCTCTCTCAAACTTTTCCAAATCAAATTTCTGTAGTTATCTTGCAGTAATTTGAAGAAGGAAGGGTTTTTACTGCTTGGAGAATGAAAAAACCAACAGTCCCATAGTACATTTTGAAAAAGGGGTTCTTTGTCACTTTTGAATAGAGGATGTGTGTGGAGTTTGTTCTTTATTATTTTCTTCAACGGAAAAAAAATTCAACAAGTTGGCAGTTAGCTGCACCGATTTCCTCTTTGTGGTAGAAATACTGGGATGTCGTGGGAGAAAACCGCTGCCCATCTTAACATGGATGCTTAATTGTATTCTCTAATTCTTCTTAGTTACCATTGCAATGTTCTTAGCTGCCTTTTATTTGTTGTTTCTCCTGGACAGAAGTGATTACTAATTATTGCTGCACCGAAGAAGTGGGCCATTTGGTTTTCTTTTCTTTTCTTTCTTTCTTTTATTTTTTAGGAGACAAAGTGAAAGGAGGATTGGAGGTTTTCTGTCCAACTGCTCATCCCCTACATGCCTGGTCTGCTTCCCTAATTTGCATGGGTACCTTGGGCATTGTCCTGTGGGCCTGGGGTACCTCGACCTCGTCTTTAGTTTAGTGACCCTTGTCATCTTGCTGTTCATTCGTGGGGCCTGTTTAATGCTAATTAGTCCTTCAACCAGTTGCTGTTTACAACTGTGTGCTTTAGAAAGCAGGGCCCTCTCCAGAGACCACACTGGTGGTCTTAAACTGAACTACTAGGATTGAAGACCCACCACCCCCGGAGAAGAGCCTCTTAACATTTCTATTTATTTTGAAATAAGTAGCAGTCACATCATTAACATAAATAAACAAACAGTGAAGAACTGAATTTTTGGCCTCAGTGCTTCTTAATGATGGACAGATGCTCCTTAGGAAGCTGCTTTAATCCTTAGTCTTTAACTCTGGGTTCCTAAAAAATAGATGATCTCAGCCTCCACGTTAACACTGCAGACCATGAATATTGGATAAAGGTATGATAACAGTGCTGAAAAAGAGAGAGCAGGTTCAATGACTTCAGGTTTAGGAAATATTTACAATATGGTTATCTACTGTTTGATGAAACTGATTGAACAAAAAGAAAAAATTCTGTGGACCTCATGCTTGGTGTGTGTTTGACCTTGGTAAATATAGGCCCCAGAATTTATTACTGGCTTTATTTGAAAGACACTGAATCTGCATTTCAGCTGAGAGTTCTGTGCGCCTTCCTGGTGCTTGGCTAATGGAAGGATCAGGAATGCGTTACAGACCTCTTTGACCAGCACTGCCATTCTCGTCTTATGGACGTGTTGACTGAAGCCAGTGCAGGTCAAAAGCCTCTCCTGCCACCACTTTGGGGTGCTGGTTACAAAGCCACATTCTGAAACAGAAACTCTGAGATCAGTGTTTGGCATAGTCATGTTTGGCATAGGTATAGACAGTGAAGCGCACTGTCTCTGAAAAGAGGACAGTGGAAAGAAATCTGTGTCCTGTGGCCACTGATATTCTTTATCCTTTCCTGACGAAGTATGATGTAGATGGCTGTTTAGAGGGTTGGGATTCAAGGCTTGTGTGATACACAGTACCTTTGAGTTACTTCTGAGTAGCCTCTTTATTCCTAATTTTGATAGTGTGACATATTTATTGCAATGAAATTAACAAAAAATATTGAATGCCCCTTTATGTACAGAAGTATTATGTGGAGTTTAGGGCGGGGGGGATGCTTCCACTTCTTTCATGGGTGCAGTAAATCTCATGTTGACAGGCTAGTTGGCTTGATAAGCTTGTTTATGCAATTTCTTTTACAATGAAGATTGGGTAATGCTTAATTGAAGCATTTTTGATTAGAAATGCTTCAATTAAGGGCAAATGAGATTGGATGCTAAATGGATTTGAGTAACTTCCTGGATTTGGGGGAAACTTAATAGGCCCTAAAGTAAGTAAGGCAGGTCATGTATTAAATAAAAGTCTTTACTTGGTTCATGGCATGAGAAGACAAACCTATTGTCTAGTTGTAGGGCAGGTTTTTGGCTTTTAAGTAATATTTTGGTAGCTCTTTCTACAAGAAGTTGGATGTGTGAGTGTGTGTGTGTGTGTGTGTTTGTGAGTGAGTGTGTGTGAGAGAGAGACAGACACACAGAGACAGAGAAAGAGAAGGGAAGAGGGAGAGAGGGACAGATGGACACTGAGTGGTCCTAAGGCCAACTTAAAGATCCTCCCTTGCCTCTTGCCCCTCGGCTTTGTCTCCTTCTCAAATACAAACATGAAGTGGGTGGATGGAGACGGACCTTCTTTTTCGTTGGCTGTGACCTGACACTAGGATATTTGTAGCTCAGAGAGTAGAAGTGTGTCCCATCTGTGGAATTCTCTTTTTTTTTTTTCCATCTGTGGAATTCTGATTGTGCACTTCCTTTAGTAGGTCACTGATTTTCTTCTCTACCTAAATTCACGTTCTTCTCAGTGAGGGACTGACACTCATGATTTTTAACCTGGCTGGATGAATGGTTATGTTGTTGTGCAAATCTGGGGGAGGAAGGCTCACTACCAAGTTATCATTTCAGGAGGAGTATAATTTACTGTTGTTTTTCCAGCACTTGAAGGATCCTCAAGGAGGTGATTTTCGTACAGGGTACAAACCTCTAGCACAGGCTGGGGAAGAGGACTGAATCAACCTCACGTTGTCCTTCCCATTTCTTGGTTTTCTCAGCTGTTAAAAACTGGGACTGCGCCCCATCTACCTGCTATGTCACAGAGTTGAGAGAAGTTGTCATGAGATAATGTTTATAACAGTCCTCTGGAGACTTTAGAATGGAATACACGAGGATGAGGCTCTGACTACAGCCATTTTTGACATGAATTACCCTCAGCCGACAGGAATATATAGAGTAGGCCTGCCTGTATGCTAGTAGTTATTCTTCCCTTGTTTTTGACCCATTTGCTCTACCATTCCAAAAATATTTTGGAACACATGTACACTATAAATACTTGGAAAATACATTATATACATATAATACTGTAGTAATATATCTTGTATATGACAAGCCTATAAAAATGGAAACTAAAATAAAGAGATACAGATAGAAGCCTCAATATATTTCTCCCATACCTAGTTGATTATCTTGTACCAACTTTCCTCCTTGGGAGTATGAAAACCTCCTTTAAAGGCATTGTTTAGGGCACTGTACCCAGGAGAAGACGGGCTGTGTTGTAGAAGGACTGCATATTTAGAAAGTAGAATGAAGTTGACATGGTACGTTAGTGGGAAGTATACCCCCTAGGTGGAGTTGGGTGTTCGGTCTGACGTAATTGCTATGCTCCTGTGGCTTGATAAAATTCATGTTTCCTCCTACCCTGTCAGAAATTAATAGAGGCCACAATTTGTTCATGGGCCCTGGTGTCCTGCTTCACTACCAATGGCCTGGCTGATTTGGTGGACATTAAAAGGAAGCAACACTCTAGCCTTTCTCTCTCTCAAGTATCTTAAGGCCACCTCACTTCTTTCTCCCTCCAGCTGTAGACCAAGGCTGACTTCCTTTTGGATTCTATCTGGAAGTTCGAAAGTGGTTAGGAAATCTGAGGTTAGCGTTTTGTCAGGGTAATTCCATGCTTCATTTATTGGTTTTTGGGCTTTAAATTTCCCAGCAAATATTCAGCTAGAGTTAACAGCATATTAATTTCCTTAGTGGAGAACATCAGCTCTATTGCAGAATTCTGCCCTGGAGCTTTCTGTGTGTTATCGATTTCTCTTCTGCGTGTGTGTGTGTGTGTGTGTGTGTGTGTGTGTGTGTGTTTTGTTCCAGTCACATTAGATTTTTCAGAAAATAACCTAGGTTATAATTTTTATGTCTTCTTTATTTTCCATTTCCATTTGGGAATGATAAGAGTGAGTAGTCGAAGGCTCTTACCTGGCACAGAAGGGAAGAAATTTACCCTACCTGCCTTGTGGTTTTTGTTTCTCTTAAACCTACAGCGATGGAGGATTCATCAAGATACAGGTCAATGCGAAAGGACTCAGTTTTACTTTGCAAGCTCTCCTTAGGGCCTGAAGCTGTTGGAGAATTTCTTGAGCACCAAAACATTAGATGGGGAAGATGCAGAGAACAAATTCCATTTTGCTTTGATTTTTGTCAGAACTGGGAAATCTATTGGAAAAGGAATTCCCCTGTCCTGTGCTTAATCCTGAGCCCTCTTCTTCTTTCTCTTTGTATCAGCTATTTTAATTTTTAATCTAAAAGAAAAAAAACTAAAAACAAAACAGAACAGAACAAATCAGAGCATGTTCTTCTGCACTGGGATGTGAGAATGTAACTTTTCTTTTCTTTTCTTTGTGTCTTGTGAATATTAGTTGGTTTACCAAGTCACTGGCAGTAAAGCGCTTTGCTTTCAAACAGAGCTGGTTCATTTCTGCAGATGTTTGTTCACTCTCTGATAGGTGGAAGGCCCTGGGTAGGAGTTTATGTCTCTATTTCAATTTGAGATTTATGTAAATATTAAAATTCTGAGAGAAGGCAAGACTGCTTTTTATTGTATCCTCTCTGATTTTTAGATTTCTTTCCAAGTTTTGGTCACTGCAGAGACAGTCTTTAAGGTGTTTCTGAATTTTTTGCCTGTGGAGCAATATAGAAAATTAAGCCGCCCTGATAACCTGACTGTTGTTTGGCTGATAGCTTCTTCTGATTTCCTTGTGTTCTGTTTGCTGAGGTTTCCTTTCTATTAAGAAGCAATAGATCAGATGGTTCTATATGTTTCTATCTCTACGTGTGCAGAGTGTTAGGAAAAAAAAAATGAGCATCTAAACTTCTACTTTCCTTCTTCAAAGGAATTATAATCTAGTTGAGAAATTACGACATATACACCTGGAAAGGTAATTATCTCCCCCTCCCCAATTTTAATTACAGTATAAGGCAATAATGGAAAGATGTCACAAAGTGTAGTACACTAGATATTGCCCAATAAATTGTAGTGGTTCTCACAGTTCAGAAGTGAGGATTATTTTATTTCTTTCATTGCCGTCATTTTATTCATGTTGACACTGAGATCAGTGGTACTGAATTAATTTCCTTCAGTCTGTACTTTGAGAGTCATTTTCACCAGCTGGTATTTCTGATAGGGAAACAGATTTTGGTTACATTTTTGGGGAAAAAATGAGCCTCTGTCATTATTTTGAAGTAGTGCCGATGATGAGTGTTGAAACGTGGACTTTGCTGACTCTCATGTACTGGGGATTCCTTGATTAGAATATTGCTTGCTACATCTCTTCTTTTTGTCTCCAGCAGTGACTTATTCCATCACATTTGAATAAGATGTCTCAGGCCCCTTAGAACTCTTCCTGAGAGATTTTCCTCTGTCTCTGTGAGGACCTTGGAGAGGGAACAACACCAACTCCAAGGGATCCTGTAGATTTTTTTCTTTCTAAGAACATTTTTACTCTTCAGTTATGCTGTAGTTGATTTATGTCTATAGCATTTAAAAATGAATTCCTCGTGCAGTTTTCTTATCCCAAGCTGGAGAAAATGGAAAGTGCTTCATTTTTTTTTTTTATTTGTCCTTATTGTGCTGTAGAAGACTATATAACAATAGAGTTTGTGTTTAGCTCTGATGCTGTTCTGTTTGCCCAGTGACCTTCATCTGGCTGTTTCTTTCTAACACGTTATGTCTTGGTTGGATGGTGGGTTTGTACATTTTAATGATTACACCCAATGAAAACCGGTAAAAATGTGTTTCCTTTTCATATTTTCACTATCTACCAGGCGAAGCAGTTTTTATCATTTTCTGTATTCCTGTGTTTTTTCCTCCCAGAGTTAATTTTAGGTGGTCTGAGTTGCATGGGACGGCTGACGGGTATTATTTATGAAATGTCATTGGACTTATTTTCTGCACTGAATTTCCACTTTATGTGTAATACCTTTTTTTGCTACTTAACTGTTTCTGAATTGGAAAGGAGATACTATTAAGGAATTGTTTGTAATGATGTTTAGACTTTCACTCTAAAAGGGTTCGAATAATACAGAATCCATCTGTAAATGTAAATGAATTTATATTTTTCCCTGTAGTGTTAGGATTTGCTAAACCTTCCGAGACTGCTCTTTGCTAGATTTGCTTCGTAAGGTCTTTATCTTTTACAGTTATCTTTGAGCTAATTTATTTTATCATATCGGTACAGGTTTGTGTGTATATAATTCTCTTAGCTGATTAAAAGAACATTACATGTCCTTAGAGGAACAGTGGGCTGAACTTGTCTTTCCTCGCTCCCTTCTGATAAAGTGTGTTTCCTTTTTTAAGAGAGTTAAATGTGCTTTCCCAAAATGGCATTTTGGTGTGAGATAGGAATAGATGAGCCAGTGTCCCAGTAGTGTTCCAGTGATTTCTATACAAAAAGTCTGTCATGGGTTTCCTTAAAAAAAAAAAAAAAGTCACGTCTGCTTCTGTATTTCAAATATGAGTTGATAAAAAAAAAAAAACCTTCTATTATTATATTATTATGTAACATTTTAGAAACATCTTTTGGGTAAAGTGCTTTTTATTTTGGGAAAGAATAGTTTATAGAAATATTATTCTGGTACAGAGATGACAGGACAGGACTTCTTCTGACCCTTTATATAGATATTTGGAATAAGGAAAATAAGTATTTTCCCACGAATTCAATGGAAATATTCAACATTCTTACATCATCGCAGGTACCTGTAGCTACCAGCAAACTTGAGGTTAGATGGCATATATTTATTGAGGATGCAGTTCTCGGGGTTACGGGGTTTGTTTTTAATAGCAACGTTTGGTAGTCTGGGAACTGCAGGAATGTGCGTAGCGGGGTTGCCAGGGTGTGGGATTGGCAATGCTGGGATTGTAAATATATACCCTTTCCCCTTTGCAGTCTACCCACACCCCTCCCACCAGCAGGTCCCCTTCTTACGTGCTCCTTTGTGTCTTGCATACGTCTTTTTACCTTTTTACAGTTTGTTCAATTGCAGTCTCCCTAGTGTGATGAGAAAAAGATTACTAGCTTAGTTTGCTTTCCTTTCCTTCCTCACATCTCTCCCAGAGCCTTCTCATGTTCAAGAACTAATGTCTCCATCTTTTCCAGCTGGCACTGTAGGGACTCTGGAAAATGTATGTTATAATTATGTCCTTAACATCTCACACTGCACTAACCGTGAGCACTTAACTGCTGTTGGGTTCTTGGCCTATTCTGTGTCTCCTTTGCTTAGAATTCTGAAGTTCTAGACCCCTGCAGCTTTTCCCTCTCTTCCCTTTCAGAGCCAAGGAGCTCTGAATTAACTTTTAAAGGAAAGCCTGTTTCCTATTTCTGTCTGTCACCGGATGTTCCCAACTCACTGAGGGATGCTCCTTTCAGGTGATAAAGCGTTTCCTTGTGCCAAATGGCTTCCTAAAAATCTCTAGATTCATTCCTTTTGTCTTTTTGAAACCAGCCACTGAAACATGGGATAAACAAAGTTAAGCGTTTTTTTGTTTTGTTTTTAATCTTCCGAATGGCAGGTGTAGGAAGTAGGGTTTTGCCAAATGATCAAGAGCATCCAGAGCAGTCTGGGGAGAAGAAGAATCGCCTCCTTCAGGCTCTAAATATGCGTCTGCTGAACTCCAGAAGTTGTTAATAAAGAGGGAAGATCCAGTAGGTTTACGTATACTATTATGGTCAAGAAACATTTGAAATAAGAAATAAACAAACACATGTGGACTCTATACATAAATATTACTATGGTATATTAATGGCATTAGCAACATGAGCAATGAACAGATTCGTTAAACAAAGTTTGTCTTTCCATCTAATATGAACAGTATTGACTTGAAGTGCAATGCCATACCTGATTCAAAATTATGTAGAAATATTGGCTGGGTCAGTCTCTCTACTAAGATATGCAAACAACTCTGGTTCTTGATCACCTCTGAAGAAACAGCAGTGATGAAAGAAGCCAGGGAATCTAAAGAAATTTGTGCTGTTAATACTATAGAAAGAATTCTGACTGATGGGCCTTTGATTCATCTTCCCTTCTTTGAGTGTAACCTTGAGTCTTTTGTGAGATCATGATAGGAATGCGTAAGAGTTTGTGATAGATTATGCTTTCCATTTGCTTTCTATGTTGCATTGTATTTGCTTTTCCCATTTAACCTGTGGAGTAGGCAAGGCAAGTATTATTAATATTATCCTTTATTTTACAGAGGAGGAAACTGCTCAGAAAAATGAGTGAACTACCCAAGGTCATGCTGTCAGGGCCAGAGTACTGTGCTTATTGATGTTGAGCCCAAGACTTTGTGACATTTGTGGCGGGATGGGTTGGGCTGGTAGCAGTTAGTTTTCTCTCTGGCTGTAGTTTCCTGTTCCTGTTTGAAAGATTCAAGATTTGAAATTTCTCTAATATTAGTAGCTCGTTTTGCTTTGGTTTGGAATTGTCATTTGATAACACTTGATTTTTTCCCCCTCTCATGGATCCCCTTTAGAAGAAGGGGATGCTGTGTGGCTACAGGTAGGTAGTTCTGTTTCCTTTTTCTCTTGCATTTTTCCCCCTCTTTCTTGAACCTTCCTTCTTAAGACATTGAAAATTGAAAAAGAAAGGAGAGAAAAAAAATCTCAACAAGAATAATTTCGGTGACAAAATGATGTGAGTCACTGGGTGTGGCAGTCCTTTGTACAAATATGAGTAAAGTAAGGAAGTGGAAATTAAGTAAATACCATCCTGTCATCATTTGCTTTATGCTTATTTTTTCTCGAGGCTGTCAGGAAGGGTGAGCATATCATTACATACATTCTTGCGTAGAATGTAATTTATCTTCCTCTCCAAATGGTAGGGGCCCGAGAGAGAGATTAGTCTATTCATCCATCTGGCACTCCAGTGAAACACCAGAAATTCTACCTTTCAAATGGCGTTGAAGTTTTAAAGTTTTTTTTTTAATAAAATGATAAAATACTAAAAAAAAAAAAAGAAGAAGAAGAAGAAGGGGATGCTGACTTTGCTGAGGAGAAGTAAATTACTGGACCAGGTTCAGTGTATTTGAAAAAGTTCCTTCTTTTCTTTCCCTCCCTGCCTTTCTTCCTTCTTTCCTTCTTTAGACAGACAAGTCAGGAGAGGAGTATTATCTTTGATTTTCTAAAGATACAGAGTGCTTGCCATGTAGTATATGCACAATTCATCTTTAAATTATGATAAATTAAAATGTGCTGAGTATCTGAATCAGACCACAAAGCATGGTCTATTTTTTGTCAAGTGAAATTAGTATATAATTTTTTGTCAAGTGAAATTAGTATATGTTGTGCAGTCCTTATAATCCCTTTGTGATTTCTGCAAGTGTGCTGTATGTTTACCTTTCATTTAGCAGGGCGCCTTTTGACTGATAGATACACACGTACATAAATTCACACAACCATTTCACTGTTTAGTTACAGGATAGCTGTATGGGTTAATAATTCTGAATAGTTTCCACGATGTCCTCATTACTTGGTATTTACACAAATCTGACTAATGGTATGTAAAGGATAAAATAATATTTTCTTTTTTAGGATCCCCTCTCTTTCACCTTCTAGGTCTTGGGTTCTTAAGCTCTCAAAATAATATTTAACATTTGTAAAGGACTTTGTATTTTGTGTAGTTCTTTCATTTACATGTCTCACTAATCTTTATCCCAGGATAATAAAGTGATTGACTCAGTCGTTTTTTTTTTTTTTTTTTAATTAAAACACAGCTTCAGTTCTAAATTTAGGCACATATTTACTTTGAAGATAATAACATCTAAGAAGCATTATTTAATTAATGGTGATGGAGTTTTCCAATGAAATGATACAAATTCAATTTATCCTTAATATTTTAGATGCAGAGGAACATGCTTTCATTCTAAATGACTAAATTAGTATTACTGCCTCAAATGACACTTGATTTCCCTTTAAATGTATTCATTGTAATAAGAAATTAACGCATGAGGATTTGAATTTTTACACGCCTTCTTCCTGCTCCCCTTAGAAATGACTTAGGAGTTAGCAATATGTCTGTCGGGGTGGGCATGGGAGGTTTTCAAGTTGGAACACTGGAGCTCATTAGCATCTTCCAAACCCAAATGCTGTTTTGTTTCAGATAGATTTATTACACTGTCTTTCTCCCCAATTCACTGCAGTGTGTGAAGGCTCAATGGGAACAAACAAAAGCGATATGTAACCCCTGAACCAATTAGCATCGCTTACGATGTTCTTAATAGGCTTAGCTACTGTATATGAGACTTGGGAAAATGACTTGACTTTTATGCTTGCTTGATCTCTCGGGGAGGTTTTTCAGTGTCAGCTGCTTTGTAGCCACAATGTAAATTTCACGTGTTTGATTTCCAGCTTTCTGATAGAAAACCTTCTTTACAATTTGATGGCTCTAGGGTGCCATAGTCACTCACTTGCAGCTGTTCACTTATTTGCACAGGGTCTGTTGATGCGTGAGAAGAAGGCACATGTGACTTGGTCCTGGGGCAACTGTCTGCCCTCGGCTGGCGTGTGGGACAGGGCACAGCCCTGCAATTTGTTCAACTAGTGCCGTCGCCTGGGGCGCACGCCTTCTTTCTAGCGCCTCCCTTTAGCCTTTGTCCTCTCGCTTTGGTTCCCCTTTTGTTCCCTAAAGGTATAAATGATTCACGTTTCCCCTCTTCCACTACATCTATCCCCTGACACACAAAAAGGGGAAATAAATTGAGGTATATCGTTAGTGACATTTCAGGAACAGGCCAAGCCCTGCCTTGCCTACCTAGAGAATGTTGATTCCACAGACAAATGGAGGACTGACTGTACCTCCTGTGAACTCAGCTGTTTTACATTTTAAATAAAAGCGTCTACAGTTTTATTTTGTGTTATGTCAAAAGAGTTATTTATATTCCTACTTTATATAAAGGATTCTATTATGAACATAGGAAAATGATCCTTCAATTACCGTAATATATGATATTCCAATTTGAGAAGGTGAATCTAACCACCTCTTGACAGTATATTTGTTACAAGATTAGAGTTGGAAGACAGACTTGCCTTAGTTACTGACTGGTTGACTTTAGCCACACTACTTAACTACTCTAAGTTTTAGTTTCTCCATCTGCCAGAAAAAAACAAAAACAAAAAACAGTAATCATGGGATTCTCTTGAATATTCATATAAAGCTACTGTTAAGTCTCTGCCCTGTAGTAAGCATGCCAGAGAAGGTAGCAATAATGCCAATAGAAATCTTTTGGAAAAATAAAAGGAGCCTAGGATCCTAAGAAATGTAAGGCAACCTGGAATAGTTCATTAATGAATCTCTTGAAATGGAAGAAGTTGAGAAAATTATATGGTAAGGCAGCCTGTTCATTCCACAAATTCTCTCTACAACTCTCCCACATCTTCTTATCCTGGTCCCGTATTCAGCCTAGTGTTTGTATCTGTAAGGTTGAGATTGGGTTGCCTTACATGAATGTTGGCTTCCGCAGGTTTATAGCTGGGGAGCATGATTCAATAATTTCCCCTGCTTTCTCCTCTTATGTTGTATCCGTAGATACAGCGATTTTGTCCTTTCAGAGGTAATAAGATGTGCTAGAATACCAGAGTGTTCTGAGCACCAGAGCAGTGCCAGCCACACAGAAGACACCGAGTGTGTGTATCTGAGATGAGTATGAGAGGCCTCCTATGAGCCTTTTAAGTTGTTGGATTTTAATAAGATAGTACGGAGAGGGTGGTTGTTGGAAGGAGAGGGTGTCTGTAGCCAAGGTGACCTGGCCAGATTCTTTGCCAGTATTTTCTTGAAAGCACTGAGCATTAGAGAGGGGTAATGCTTACTGAATAGAGCTGGTTACTAAGGTATCTGGAAACAAGGCTGAAGAATGATTTTATTTGCTATTCAAAAAAAGGACTTTTATAATAGACCGATACCAGCTGAAGGGGCTGGTGGTAAATTGAACTCTTTGGCTTCTGGTTTTACTAGTGAAAAAACTTCAGGGAAAGCTAGTGGGATTTATTTTAATACATATAACGACCACTTATTTCCAGTCCTTTCCATATATTTTAACTTACTCAACGGCCTCCTTTATCTTTTGGTGAAAAAAATTGATAAAATTAACTTCAGCCTCTTCTAGCAATTTAAGTAGTTGGTCTAAGAATAACTTTGTTGGGGTGGTTAGGGGGAAAAAACGTATTCTGCAGAGCACATTTAATAAAGTTGTACTAAATGACAGATGTGTTCAATTTAATGTGTCTTTCTGAAGTTAGGCATAATTCTATATATACTAAAAAACAGTATTTTAAGAAGTGATATTTGTAATCTATGTAACCACTGGAGAATAGACTTTAAAATAGTAGCTGGCAAAACATCAAGGTCCTAGTGTATAACACAGGGAACTATATTCAATATCCTGTGATACATCATGATGGAAAATAATATTAAATGCATATATATACTTATGTTTGTATAACTGAACCACTTTGCTATACAGCAGAAATTAACACAACATTGTAAATCAACTATACTTCAATTAAAAAAAAGCAGGTGGCAAAGAATTGTAGAAGAGTAGTATACATTTAGTTGATAAGGCAAACTTAATTTTGTGAGGGAAAAGTGGCAAATCTATTTGTGTTTAATTTTGAGTATACATTAGATGCATGGTTTAGCTTTCATTCTTTATCTTTCTTTACTAGGGCCATGTTAATGTAGTATATTCGAATAATACAGTATTATTTGAAAAATATGGCGATTTTATGAGTTAGAGCCAAGGTGATGGGGTGTGCAGGGGTTAACCAAAATCTCACAGCAGTCCAGAGCCATTTCACGTCCCGGGTAATCATTGTGTTCTCTTGGTGTATGGCACAGTGGGGTAATGAAGTCCAGGTCTGGGTTTAGAGCCTGTGCTTCTTAGTAGCCCTGTGACCCTGAGGAATATAATTAACCTCTGAGAACCTCAGTATACTTATTTGTTAACTGTTCATCATAGTACCTGGCAGAAAGACATCACTGGGGAAAAAAAAGTTCCTTCTATTTCTACTGTATTAGATAGTGTATTTGAAAGTACTCAGTATTTAGCATCTAGCCTAACAGATGTAGATACACAGATGTACATTGAATTCATTTAGTGTCTTACCTTTCCCTGTCATCACTGCCCTCACACACCCTTAATACAGCTAAATACCTATATTAACCAAGAATATGCATTCCACTAGATTGTCAGAGATTTTGTTACCAGAAATAGAAAAACAGCTTTGGAGTCACGGGAGGACTCCTGCTCTGCAGTCCTCTCTTCTGCTCTGTACTTGGGGTGTCCCTGGCTGACCTCAGGATCATTCCTGTATCTACTGAGGATATGGCTACATCTGGGGGTGCCCCACTGTTCAAAGGCATGCTAAGCCCAGAAAGGCCACCCAGGATCAGTTTCAGCATTTTCTTCAGAGACCTTATCTGAGTTTGTAAGTATCATCCTCATCATCCTCTTTGGTGAAACCTTGGTTGAAACTTCTGCCCAAGCCCCTTTCTTTCTAGGCTATGTCCGTTAAGAAGCAATGTGGCCTAAAAATCCAGAGCAAGTTAACTTGGGAGCCTGGGATGTAAGTGCAGGTTCTGCAGCTTGCCAGCTACTAGTTATGACCTTGGGCAGGTTACTCCTCTAAGCCTCAGTTTCCACACCTGTAAAATGGGGGTATAGGGCTTCTGTGGTGGCGCAGTGGTTGAGAGTCTGCCTGCCGATGCTGGGGACACGGGTTCGTGACCCGGGTGGGAAGATCCCACATGCCGTGGAGTGGCTGGGGCCATGAGCCATGGCCGCTGAGCCTGCGCGTCCGGAGCCTGTGCTCCGCAACGGGAGAGGCCACAGCAGTGAGAGGCCCGCATACCGCAAAAAAAAAAAAAAAAAAAAAAAAAAAGGGGATATAAAAGTTTCTGCTTCACAGTTCTGTGAAATTCTATTTGAATCATCATCTGGTTAGCTATAATCAGATCACAATAAAAGTTAGCTTTAATAATAAAAAAATATTATTTAAGATATGTCTGTGTAATAGGAGGCTACATGTTGGTTCATGCTGTGATTTAGATCAAAAGAGTATCTGAAACAATCGATTTAGTTGCCTTTCAAACTCAAACTGTTTACACTATACTGTTCATATATTATATTGGTTATTATCTTCCCTGCTTTGTTTTCTGCAATACTGATTGCTGTTTTTCATAACATTAGAGATGTTCTGCAAGTGATTATGGAGTTTTTATTTTTACCATTGGAAAATAATTTGATGAAATATTACTTCCTGTAAAGCCTAGGTGCTGCTGTGAGGTTATGTGTTGCTAATTATAATTTCAATAAAAGGGGTGGAGGCTGTCTTCTCATTCGTTGTTCTATTCACGAAGGCAATCCTTATACTTCTGTAGCATAAGGAAGGAGACAGTCACTCTTATGGACTTCAGAGAAATAGGCCTCCTTTACTGGATAGGTTAACCATCCTAACCGACCTCCTTAATAGGTTGTTCAAGTGAATAGGCTGGCCGAATTTCTCGTAGAAATCACCATGCGGTAGGCTGATACGTGGTTGTTTCAGCATCACTAGCTGTTTTCTTCAAGTGCCATCATATATGTTGGTTGCTGTGTGAAATAAGATCTATGGAGACAAAAAAAAAAAAAGTCATGTCAGAAACGTACGTGAAAACATACCTCAGTACCTTTGTTGTCCACTTCTGTGCATTGGACAGTAAATCCACTTTCTAAAATAATAGGCTGTAGTTCATCAGCCTTTGAAGTATCTGACCGTGGCTTGCTGGCTTATTCATATATTTAATACATGTTTTTGAAGGGTTTTACATAGACAGAACCAGGACAATATTAAGTCATTTTAGGCTCGGTGGGAAGATGGGATCATGTGATTTATATGAAATGCTATGACACTTATAGTTCCTAGGTACTGTGGCTATCTCTAAATTTTTGTTTGCAAAGCATTTTTTTCAAGAGTAATTCTTCTTCATATAACCGATCTAATTTTTATTATTAAAAGATGTAAAGGTTTTCACCTTAGAGAAATTGTGACTAATGAACAGCTAGAGGTAAAGAAAATATACATTTGAAACAAATCCAAGCAATGATGATATTTGCAGGCAAAATTTTGTTTTCAAGAGCAATGATCTCTGGTTGAGGCACTCAGAAAAGCCCACATTGCATTCGTAACTCCAGCAAAAAATATCATTCCTCCCTGATATAAAACATGAGGTCACTCCCTTCTGTCAGCCTGTGCATCAGTCTAGCTGAAATTCGAGCTTATAAAATATTTCCATGGGAGAATTGCTACCAGGTAATTAACTTATCTGTAGTAGCTATCTGTAATTTTGAAACTTACCTAGACTTACTACACCCTTGATAACACTGATGAGAAATACACTCAGTGGTGAAAAATGAACTCAGTCCTGTAAACCAGAGTGCAGATTGGTACAGACTGATGATGCAAAGCCTGCCTTGTTCGGGAATCACTTGGGTCCCCCTTCCAGGGTGCCTATTGCAGGAAGAGAGGCTGTGTCCTGCTGTTTCCCAGAGGTGAGAAGTGAATTTAATATACTAAGAGGCATTTCCTAGGGAATACATGCAGAGGTAGAATGGAAATATGGTCTCTTATTTGCTACTGTGGCCACATGTCTTTTAAATTTTTGGAAGCGGGGGGCTGTATTAGTTTCTGAGGGCTGCCATAACACAGTACCACAAGCTGGGTAATACAGGAAAAAGACACCTAGTTCTAGAAGACTGAAATCAGGCTGTCAGCAGGGTTGGTTTCTTCTGTGGGCCATGAGGGAAGGATCTGTTCCATGCCTCTCTCCTAGCTTCCAGTGATTTGTTGGTTTGCTGGCAATGTCTGGCATTCCTTGGCTTGTAGAAACATTCCTCTGATCTCTGTCTTCATCTTCACATGGCATTCTGTGTGTGTGTGTCTGTGTCCTGATTTTCTTTTTGTGTAAGAACACCAGTCATATTGGATTAGGGCCTACCCGAATGACTTCATTCGGGTTGAACTTGATCACCCCTGTAAAGACCCTATCTATCTTCAGACTGGGTTGCATTCTGAGGCACCAGGGGTTTGAACTCCCCCATATCTTTTGTGGAAGAAAACAGCCCAACCCATAACAGGGGTCCTGATGGTGAAGCCCTCAGTGTTACTTCCTGGGGCATTGTGTCACCGAGGAGCGTGGAGGAGCATCATGGCGAAGCTTTAACCAGCACACGTACCTGCAGTCAGGCTTGTTTTATGGTCAAGAGTCTCAGGTCAAGTCAAGTTCTCTGGCCTTTTATGAGACACACATAGGAATAAGTAATAACATAGTAACGATAAAGCAAAGAAATATAAACAAATAAAAATATAATCTATGTTTGTAGGTATGAAGCAGAGAGGTTAAGAATTTAACGTGGCAACTACTAGCTGTGTGTGATCGCAGGCAAGCAGTTAACTTCTTGAGCATCAATTTCTTCATCTGTAAACCAAAGGTAGTAATAGTATCTTCCTCACTGTGGATTGCTTGCGGATCGAATCAGGTAATACTCTTAAACTCTAGGCACAGTGCCTGGCCTGTAGTATGAGCATACTAAAGGGCAGTTCATAAGAAGGCAAACAAAAAGACCCACGGCCCCTGAGGATGCTGGGAAATAGGCATTTCCCAGAGTGGAAGGAAACATCTGGCTTTTTACCTCTCAGCGCTGCTCACCTGCGTCTACTACAACTCCGACTCTGCCACGGTCTCTGTTCTCTTCAACTGTGTGTCTGGGCGCTTGATCTTAGCACTTGGCACCCAGCTGGACAGCAGGCTTCCTTCTTCTCTTTCAAGTTGTTTTCTTTGTTGTGTTTTCAGAGCTCATATTTTTGTCATTAAAGCAGATTATTGGAGGAAAAGGGGAAAAAAGTATAAACGTCAGAATTCACTTAAACTCTTAAAATAGTCAAAACTAGTTAACACTCCCCTCCCCCAAATTTTAGAGTTCCTACACTTGAGAACTTGGAAATGTATGATTCTCACTGATGAAATAATAAAGATGTCATGTCCACACTTTTTGCAGGGGTAAGGAGAAAACAGGGTTTGTCCTTGTTGAATTTTGATTGGTAGAGTCAAATCATATACAAACACATTTTTCCTGTTAGCATTTACTGGGAAATATGGAATGTGTTTGTGTGTAGTTTAGAGCTGTCCCAGTTGGTTGTAGATCATTTTTAAACAACAAAGAGGGGGTTAAATCATAAACACACATTGGCATGCTTAGAAAGCAAGTGCATGGATGTGCTGGGTACCAGGCTATATTCTTGTAAACTTTGTATATTTTTGTATCGCTGTATTTATTTTTAAACCTTTTAAAGGGGAAGCAAGGGTTTTGACAACTTTCAAAATATTTGACCATCATTTTTAAGAATCTCTTATATGCAAGGCTCTATGTGCAGGGCGGGGATGAGGACAGCTTCCAATGTAATAAGGGACATAAGGCAGTAGGCTGAAGGCACTTGAAGGAGAAGAACTGATTCCCAAGTGGGGAATCCAAAGAAACTTTTAAAGTTTTTCTCCTTGAAGGATGAAACTGATTTTGACGAAGACAATAGGATGAAAAGGAGGGAATTCCAAGTAAAGTGCATGACGTACGGAAAAGTGAATTGCTTGGTTTGATGAATAAACGTTAGAGGTAATGTTGGAAAGGCAGAATGAGAATGGATTATGGAAGCTTAGAGTGGCAGGCAAGTGCGTTAGACCTTGTGGTAAGGAAATAAGGAGCAACCTCTTTAAGGAGGCCCTGCAGTAGGAAGGCTAGTCTGACAGTGTAGAGAAGATGGTCTGGTGGTGCGGAAAGCCTTTAAGGAGCTTCTGTAGTATTCCTGGCTTATAGCCATGAGGGTCTGAATGTTGTTAATGGAAGCTGGAATGTAGAGAGAATGGCAAGGTGTGAAATACTGTAGAAGTATTATCAGCAGGACTTGATGCAGGTTAGAATATGAGACAGAGTCAAAGGTAGCCCCAGTGTTTTGATCCAGGGTGTCTGGGAAGACTGGGTACCATTAGCAAATGTCAGGAATATAGGAAAAAGATGTTAAATTTTGGATATGTTGAGTTTGAGTGGTCATGATGACATCATGACATCCAGATGCATACACCTAACAGGTTGGAATTAGAAATATGAAAGAAACTCTTTTGGTGGAAAAAATATTGGACTCATTCTCATTGACAAGATAAGACCGTTGAGTTCTGTGGGGTGGTAAATCGAAGAAAACAATATAGTTAAAAGCTTTCTGGTTTAAAGGAGGAAGTGGAAACAGAAGAGAAGAGAAAATGAGCTTCTGAAAGCAGAAAGAGGAGTACAGCTTCACAGAATAGTAGAGGAGAGGCTTTTAAAACAAATATAGTATACAATAGCATTAAATGTTTTTGTTAGTTTAAGGAGGTTGGCCACCTTTTAGAAAACAGTTTTGGCCCAGATGAGGGGGGTCCAAGTCGAAGTATATGGAGTTAAGGAGTCTGTAAATGTTAAAAAAAATAAAAACTGCTTACACTGACTTTTTTCCCTAAAATTTGCAGGAATTTCTTTGGTTGAAAAATCAACCCCTTTCAGTTCAAAACAGAGCCTTAATACATAGGACTGATTGAGATGTTGTTTGAAGCAAACAGGAATGTGAAGGTAGATCTTCAAATTCTAAATAATTAATAGAAATATTCTAAGAGACAAATGTGCTGCCTCACTCAACATACAATTTTTAAACCTATGAAATATCATGTAAGGAGGTGATTGTGTTCATTGCCAAATGATTTTTCTTTTTATAAAAGGATTCACCCAGGGTTCCTTTAATTAGGTATTTTACCCAGTTCACTTAAGTGTTAGTTTCCAGACCATTAACTCCTTGACAGAAGACTGGAGGGGCAGAGGAGCTTAACCCGGAGTGTTAGGAACAAGCCTCTAAATTGTATTATTCATATGGAGCAAAACAGAGGGATAACTAGTTCCTTTTGGCTCAGTGTCGATTGGTGGGAAAATCTTTCCTTTTCGTATCATGTGTGAGTGCTACCTCTATGAGATAAAGTAGATATAGTTCAGTCTCAGTTTCATCTGTGACATACGCACCAAATGTAGGCTTAGATGTGCCAGAAGGGTAATGTGAGGCAAAGCCTATTTCTGTGACTCCATGTAAATAACATTCCATAAATGTGTTCTTGGACCTTAGAGCAATACTATATGACTTCTGAATGTGTGGCCAAATTGAATGAGGGTACAGAAGCAGCATCATATGAGGCAAAATCCACCTTCCCTGGAATAACTAACAAACAGAAAATACCCAGACTAATTTATTCTAGGAGATCATAAATAGACCAATGACAGAATATTGGTATACTAGGTGTTGGAGTCACCCTAATACATAGATTTATATTGAGATTTAGGCTAGAAAGGAATTGTATGAATTTATGTGAATATATGAGTGAGTAAAACTATTTAAAATATAGATGGATGATTAAAAGCAGAATTATCCAATTTATATGTGTAGCTATCTGAAAGTGAGTAGCTTCTTACAGCCCATTCTTAACTTATAATGGGCTCTAAGAAATGTCAAGTTTTATTTGATAAAGACTTGGATAAAATTTAATTAGATGTAGAAATTGACATCTCTAGAGTCAGTCTTCAAAAAATGGTTTGTGGCTTCTTTTCTGGGGATTAAAAGGCAATAGAAATTATTGATACAAATTGAACTAAAATTTTCTTAAAATTCTTGATACCTCAGAGATGATTAACTAAATTACCTAAAACAACATGAACTTTTTTGAAACGCTTCAGAAAAAGCAGTGGATGGTAATATAAGTAGTGTACATGTATCCTTTAAATTTTTTTTCCAGAATTTTTGATATTATGCTTGCTTGAAAAATAGTTGGCAATATAATTTTATCTCTACATATAGTAAGATAAGTTAATTACAATAAAATGACTTCTATCTGTACATTGCTTTGTAGTGTTAAAAGCTCTTTTATGTTTATAATCTTATTTAATCTCTAAAATTCCTAGATAAGGAAGGAATTATTGCTGTTGGTTTGTAGATATGGAAACTGAACTGGAAGATCAAATACATTAATCATCAAGCATTATACACTCTCATTCCTTTCTTTGTTTACTTATTTATTGCTCAGATACTCACTGATCACCCTCTATGTGCCATGAGGTTCTTTTTAAGTACTGGAGGCAAAGCTTGTACTGAGTCTTTTATCTAGTCCAGTGTTCTTTTCTGCTGTTATTTGCTGCATCTCAAAGGTATTAATAGTTCAATATTATAATTTAAGTAATCCCTTCTTGTCTATTTTGTTCAGATACTATAACAAACCTTTTTACTAAACAGTTTCTAATTAGTTTTACTTTATAATAGATATATTTTTTTCTTTTCTGTTAACACTTTTGCATATAGGTGTTCTATAATCAACTGTGTTTTTCAAATGTAAATTTGTATAAATCAAAAGTTTTGTCCATTACAATATCAAATTTTACTTAAGCTTTTATATAATCTCTCTCTCCATTTGGTATTAGCCACCACTTTCAAGATTTTTTACTCTCTTTAATCCATTACTCACTGATTTATTTTAATGAAAAATATCTCAATTAACTTTCTATCCTGAATGAGAGAAAATGATTGACTCTGAAATTATTCATTTATAAACCTGCCAATATTTAGAAATAGTAAATGAAAGCATCCATGGGGAGAAGTAAAGAATATTAACAGCTAGTTATCAGTAATATACAGTGGCATAAGTAGTATACATTGGAAGAAAATTCCAAATCTCGTTCAATAGATTTTTCTTGAATGTCTACTCTGTATCATGCTAGGTACTTTATAAGATAAATAAAAAGAAAAAGCCTCAGATCTTTCTTTTAATGTCATTATACCCTAGCTGGGAAGAGATTCATTGTATATTATATAGCTAATATTACAAAGGAGAGTGAAACAAGCGCAGCAAGCTTTTTGACTGCACAGAAGAAGGAATGCTTCAGTCCTCTGGGTGCGGTTTTGGTAGGTTTAAGGAGAGAGTTGCATTGGAACTCGTTTTCAAGGAGGAGATTTTCTGTGGGGGAAATGGACACCTTGAGGTGGTGCCACAGAATGAAAAAAGCACGGAAATAGTGTAAAGATATAGGATGTAAATGGATCTAGAAATAGATTTAAAAATCAGTTTTATTGCTTTTAGACCTTCTCACAAACACTTATTCATTTGCATTGTTTCTTACTTTTTGAACCCATGGTCTCTGGGCATAGATAGGGGCTGCAGGTAGGAGTGGATTCTATGTATGTAATCAGTCGCTCCATGACAGTTGCCTGGAGCCTAGTGGTTTGGGGGACTGGAATGTGAGAGAGAGTCGGGGATTCATGTCAGGGGTGAGTAATAGACACGAAGTAATCCTTTCTTACAAACATTCTCTGGATTGGTGACTTTGAGAAGAAACATAGGAATCCCATGCCCGGGATGTACAGAATTTTCTTCAGCTGTCTTTTGTATTGGGTAGAAATGTGTGTGAAATGGGTTTGTATAATTTGTATATTATCTAAATTAGGCCAGTCCTTTCCATGTATTTTACCTTAATCTCTCCATTTTGGAGGAGCTGAAACTGAGAATTTATATGCAGAGTCTTTTTCTGAAGAAACTTGGAACGCTTTGGTCGTGTGTAATGATATTTACCTGCGTATACGAAGAGAAAATGTCGCTCATAATCAAAATCTATACCTGTTTAATAAGAGACAAGTGAAGTATAATCAGTCGTTCTTACATACCACTTTCTTTAAAAAAGTAAAAGTGGATGTTTTTTCCCTTTGCTGTGGCCAAAGGAAGCTTATGCTGATTACTGTCAAATGTTAGAAGATTTTGATTTTCCTTAAAGTATCGTGGCTAAGATTTTAAATTGTCTTTCATGTAAAAGGCGAGGGTACCATGTACATATGAGTTCCACATTACAAGCTGTTTTAGTTTTAAACAACGTAGAAATTAACTATAATTTACACTAATAACAGAACTATTAGGGAAAAAACTCAAACATTTCACACGTAACATATTGATCTCCAAATTGGGTCCATAACGTCTTCTTTAAAGCATGGGAAATTTTATATTTTCCAACAAGACTTTTATAGAATGGAAGTCAAATGCTTTTCATTCATTTTATGTAGGAAATATTTATTGAGCACCGACTGAGTACTTCTACACATTGTGGTACAGAAAAATCTGCCCTCATGGAAGTTATATTCTAATGAATTAGTGAGGCTTGGTCAATTTCCTTTATATTTATATTTCATAAGAATGATTTTTTTTTTTTGTTTTTTGGCCGTGCCATGTGGTATGTGGGATCTTAGTTCCCCTACCAGTGATCAAACCCGTACCCTCTGCAGTGGAAGCGCAGAGTCTTAACCACTGGACCACCAGGGAAAACCAATATTTCATAAGAATGATATTAATTTGGCTGCTTACTATACATATTTCTTAAGCTAATATTATGTGTAAATTATAATCAGTGTTAGAAACAATACAAATAGGAAAAATCAGTGTAAATGGATATGTTATAAGGAATACTCAGGGAAAAAATTATTTAAATTATTATTTTCGAACAAAGGACAGGTCTGAAGTTTCATATGTTTGCAAATTATTTTAGAAACTCAAAATACAGTTTTTTAAATTGCAGTGGTAAGAGCTCGTTTACATTTATCTGAATGAAGGAACCATTTATACAATGATATTAGATCCTTGCTATAGGAAAATTACCGAATGTGGTTTTTTTTTTTACTTTTATTTTTATTTATTTATTTTTGGCTGCATTGGGTCTTCGTTGCTGCGCTCGGGCTTTCTCTAATTGCCGCAAGCGGGGGCTACTCTTCGTTGCGGTGCGCGGGCTTCTCATTGCGGTGGCTTCTCTTGTTGCGGGGCACGGGCTCTAGGCACACGGGCTTCAGTAGTTGTGGCTCGCGGGCTGTAGAGCGCAGGCTCAGTAGTTGTGGTGCATGGGCTTAGTTGCTCCGCAGCATGTGGGATCTTCCTGGACCTGGGATTGAACCCATGTCCCCTGCAATGGCAGGCAGGTTCTTAACCACAGTGCCACCAGGGAAGTTCCACTGAATGTGTTTTGTCGAGGTCTATTTGAAGTTTTCTGTAGCATGCTCTGCTTCCTAAGCTATTTAAACATATCTGAAATGTTAGGAGATTGTTGATGCCTTAATTTTTCTTCCTCAGTGGCTACTATATCTCCCTGAAACATACTAGAAACAAAATCAGTTATTGTAGTTGTCTTAGACTCTCTGTCATTGGATGTTATTTTAGCTGCATCTCTCTCATAGCGATTATATGGAGAAAATTGATTCATAAATCCTTAAGTTCCTTGAGAATTAAAGAGAAACTCCACAGGAGGTGAGGAATTACTTTAAAATAATGGCCAAACTGGAAATCTGCATGTATCACAGCTAGTCTGTTTAATGGAAAATGTCAACAGACTTAACTAATTCTTTTGAATGGAAGGGGCATTTAAAGTGACATCAAATCGATGTGAAATGTAGACAGAACTAAAATCAAGTGGAGTTTTATTAACTTAATCTACTGGATATTTTTCTGTATCATGTGGAATAGCTTTGTCAAAGACAGTTATGATAAAATTTTTGAGGCTGTCCTTTATATGTGATAAAAAGTCATCTCTGGGCTCATTGAAATCAATGAACACATTAGATTATAAATCCTTGACGGGCTTGGTCTGTTTCCCTCCCTCCCTTTTTTGCTTTCTTTTATTCTTCCTTATTTCTTCTATAAATATCTTGTAAGCCTGTAGAAAAATATTGAGAATTAGGTGTTTCTTTTATGCAAGAAATGTGACTGATTTAAGGCATGATTTTTTTATAATTAAGGACAAATTTTAAGAAACAGTGAAATCGCTTATAGCCTCTATCCCTAGAAAAACAGTTTTCATTTTTTATTATTAAATTTAACTGGTACATATAATTTACTTGATTGCAATCGTATTGTATACCCGATTTTATCATTCTGTGGAAACTCAAAATTTAACAGACATATCAGACCAGTACCTTCATTTATTCTCTAGCCTCAATGTAATAATATTTACTATTATCTTTTCCTTAAAATGTGTAGGAACTCAACTACATAGTACTTAGGGCAATATATATATTTTAAAATTTCCTAGCATTTCTGGCAGATGCTATCCAGTTTCTGCTTGAATGCTTATGTGTATGGAGGACTCACTACTTTGTAATAGTAGGCTGATATATTCCTGGGCATCTTTAATCGTTGTTCTATTTTTATTAAGTCAAAAGATTCTTTCCACTACATTTTCCCTTATTAAGCTTTTCCCTGTGAAGCCACACAGAGGTCAGCTATTCCCTTTACAAGTGGCAGTCTTTCAGATATTTCAAGGCAATGGTCCTATCTGCACGTGAGCTTTTCACTTTCAATTTAAATATTCCATTTCCTTTGTTCAGAAGTTTCTTATTTGGCTTTATTTTTATATCCTTAACCATTCTGATCACCTTTCTCTTGACATATTCCATTTAATCAGTACCACATTTAATTAATATGTGGCCCTAGACTGAGCACTATACCATGAAACTACTACTTCCCTTGATCGATCATCTATGTTTTTGCAGTTTCGTAAGTTTTTCTGGCAGCCAGTTTACACTACTGGGCTTGGTAAAATTTTTTCCTACCAGCCCTACTCTTTCAAGCTATATTTCCTTCTATTATCTTATCTATGTGCAGTTGTGTTTTTAACCATCATTTATTGAACTCCTATGTGCCAGGTATTCTAGTAGGTGCTAGGAGATCATGATGATCCAGATGTAGTACCAACTGTATTTCCTGGTGTCACAGTACACTGATTACACTACCAGAGGGAATGGGGAATGGTGACGATGATGATGATGATGATGGTTGGCAATTATGGCTACTTCCCAGGTGCTGGTACATTTAGCTCTCACAACAATCCTTAAAATACAGGTATTTATTATTATTCCCATTTTACAGATGAAGATACTGCGGTTTATAGAGATAAAGTAACTTGCTGATGGTCAGCTAGTGGTTGGCAGAGCTAGCTTTAGAATCCAGATGATTCGCCTGCCAAATCCATTGTCTTAACCACTCTTCTGTAACTCCTTGTTTCTGTCTTAGCAGTTTAAGTAAGGGGAAGATTTTGTTCTTCAGCATGAATGACCAAGGCTTCTTTGAGGAAATTAGCCTTTGAGGGAGATGTTTCTAGCTTAGAAAGTTATCACCAGGTAGAGCTACTAAGATGGGAGAGTACAAAGCATCGAAGGCGGTATCCTGTTTATCTAGTTTGGCTATAATGTGACATACGCATAGGCATGTTGAGGACAATAAGATAGAAAAAAGGCTAGAGATCGATTGTTGAGGACCCTTCATGTCAAGCCAAAATAAGTGTGTTTTGTTGGCAAGTAAAAGGAAATTATGGATGGTTTTTGAACAGGTATGTTGCATAGTCATCTCATGCCTTGACAATATAATCTTGATGTAGTATTCAGGGAGGAGTAGAAAGGAAGCACGTAGAAAACAATCAGATGGGAAACAAATTAGGGCTATTTCAGTAATCAGACTAAGAGGTAATGAGAGCCAGAATTACCAGTTATTACTGAAAGGAACAGAAAGTAAAGAACAGATACAGAAGACAGGGCATTGCTTGAATTGCTTGATTTTGAAACCAAATCAAATTGGAGTCAGCAAGAACTGAAAATGAAGATGCTGCTCACAGAACTAGTCATGTGTGGTTGAGGAATATGAGGAGTATTAAAAATGTTGAGTTTGAAGTACTGCTTGAAATCCAGATGGAAAGATCTAATAGGAAATTTGAGAATCAGTGATATGGAAGAAAAGATAAAAGTGGAGATGTTGTTAGTGAAAAAAATTCAGTTGAATAAATTTAACGATCCAGTTGGCTTTATTCAATGATTCATGAATTGGTCAGCATCCCATCTAGAAAGTAGAAAGGTGGTCCTAGCAACTACACAAAATGGAAGGCTTTTAGGGATAGAAGACAGAAGGAGGCTGAAAAAGGAAATTTCTAAGAAAAAGTGGATTGTTTCAGACAAGGTCACTTTCCTTTGGGGGAAGGGCTGGGGTCTGTCATGCAGATTACTTCACTAGTGCTAATCACTTAATTTCAGATTACCTGGTTATAGGTCACATTTCTGGGATAGGCTGAAACTATAATTAGATTAGATATTGTCTTGGTTTGTTGACCTGGGGCTCAGCACAAGTGACTCCATTCGGGACCTGTTATTTGTTTCTTTTTTTTAAACATGTAAACCACTTTTAGACGTAAAGGGGTAGATGTGAAACAATGTATGAGGGCATGAAGGAGGGAGGGGACATGACAGGTGCTCCTAAACTTGAGATGACCAATGGGATTTTCTGAGAGTAGTATGTGACAGATAACAGCGTGGCCGTTTTCTTAAGGACTTTGTATGTAATTTCAATTAAAGCTGTTCATTCATGCATTTCCTGATTTTTATGCTTCGTTCCATGA
Source organism: Globicephala melas (assembly GCF_963455315.2). Lineage (NCBI taxonomy): Eukaryota > Metazoa > Chordata > Mammalia > Artiodactyla > Delphinidae > Globicephala > Globicephala melas. The sequence goes on along the minus strand of NC_083323.1, from coordinate 36,004,376 downwards.
GTGGATCAACCTCAAACACTTCATTACGAGGACCAGATGCTAATTCCATTATCTTTGCCAACGTTTCAGATTTTAGTTTAAATTTAACAACCGGATCCTTGTCTTATTATCATTCCTTTCATCACTTGGCTGAAATTTGTCATGGTTATTTCTCTGAACTCTTAACTTTTGTAACCTGTAAATTCTATCATCTCTTCTGATTCCATATGCCTAATGTTTCCTTTCTGGTTCGCATCTTGTAGCCCACAGTCGTATGTATGCTTTACCATCAGGTAGGCTGCGTCTACTGATTTCATTGAGGTTGCTGTACATGTAAAGCATTGTAGGATATCTGTATGGCAAAATGTAGCTTGATTTATATTGTTTGGAAATGATTTCTTTGGGATTTCTTGTGTGGTTTTCAAAGTCTTAGAAACCCATGGCCTAACGTGCCTCTGGCAACCAATCAAATTTATACTGATTAGTGAGAAGGTTATTGTATTGAAAAATATTTAAAACCATACTCTTAAATACTATGTTTTTACTTTTCCAGTTTTTAAAGACACAATTAAGAATTCCCTTGAGGCTCGATCCAACCTTACATTTAACATTGGAGAGAAAAATGTAGCTCCTCTGACATTTAGGGTCAGGAATTGAATTCTCTATTATCCTTGAATTTTAAAGGGCTCATAACAGTCAATCCCCATTGTGGGAAATCTCTCTTTCAAGTTGTATTGATGTTGGCAAGTGTTCTGCTGAAGATAAATACGTTGTTGCTTAGTCTAGTCCGGGAAGAAGCAGGAGTGAAAGTTTGGAGGCTAAAACATTTAATTCATTGCACAGTGAAGGTGTGACCCAGCAAATTTGAAGAGCCTCTTATGCTTCAGAGTGACACGTTGAATCAGTCTGAAGGATAATACTGCCCATTCCCAGGAGAGAGGATGGGCTCCATTAGCTTCCATCATACAGGATGATTCTTCTCAGGTGCCTGGGTTGAGGCTGGAGTGAGAGTGGTTTAATTTGAGCAAGTCTTTACCTCCCTTTACTTCCTTAAGGATTCTAATAGACCTATATTAACTTCCTCTCTCTTCCCTCTGTAAGCAGATGGTGCTCATCTTTATTTCCATAACTGAGCATAATACTTGATATGGTAGGTATATTGTATATATGAATGAACAAATTTTGTCTAAAAGGAAGTTGGCCCCTTTAAAAAATTTTGTTGAGTTGAATGTGCTGGTTATGCTTTCTCTAATTCTTCATTTTAGAAGCGAACATGGAAATTTTCCATTCTAGTTGCTAAAGTATTTATAAACCTTAAGACATTAAAACGTTAGGACATCAAGAAAACCTAAATCATTCCAGAATGACCAAACATAGTAGCTCAAATTCTTTTAGTGAAATTAAGCTTTACTTGTGAAGAATTTATTTAAAATTGAAAGGCATTTATTTGATGCACATATGCAATCCACATACTCTATTCCCATCACCCTAGAATCAGGGGTTCCTTTAATACTCATTGACTCCTTGAGGGCCACAGTGTTTTTAAGAGTCCATCAGGAAACCTCCAAAAACCTCTTGATTAGATAGTGCCCTGGTGATGGTTTTAAAATGTTGTGACCTCTGAGACCCAGTGTGAGTTTGTAGTAAGTTAGAGTGTATGTCCAGGACAATAGACTTTCATCTTCCTGCAAGTGTGTGGAGTGGCTCTGTTACCTCAGGACCACTAAGAATCTGCTGGCTTTACTTCAAATAACATTAGGCTGAGGTTAAGACATGATATTTTTAACATGATTAAAGAAGACCATTTAGGTGATACAAATTTTATTTAACACTTCATGAAGTGGAAAGTCTCCTTTCATAGAACTGTAAAATGGGGCAGAAAGTTGGTAGCTTTTATATGGGATGAAGAGCAAAAAGCAGGAAAACATAGAAAATATCTGATTGGCTGAGGTCACATAGTCAGGCTAGTTTGGGGTGAGAAGGCCCAGAATTGGCCTGGCATTTGGGGATTGGCTGACTGGATATACCGAATTTCTGGTCAAGCAGAGCATTTACAGGAACACGAAAGCTATCTAAGTTTGGGTTTGCTGACATGGCACCCTGGGCAGGAGTGGTTCCGTCTCGGGCCTAGAAATTTATTTCTACAGATGAGAGGACTGTTTTGACTGTTTGTTGTTTCTAAGAATGGAAACGGCAGGCTTGCAAGTTAGTAAATTTCCAAGTACTGGAAATATTTAGTAGAGATAGGAAAAATTAGAGAAGATTCTAATTGGAATCTTGTCTTGGAAGAAAGATTGGGTAAGATTTGTCTAGGCAAATAAAACTTTTCTTCTGCTTATTCCAATCCATACTCTAGAAATAGTTTAGGTTGAATTGCTGAAGTGGACAGAGAACAGTATATGGACATAGGAGCACAAGTTAGAAGAAATAAGAATTTTTCTTTCTTCTATAAAAATCAATTTGGTCCATTTTACCTGGTATCTAAGAAGTTTTCTCCTTTCCCTAAAACCGTCTTGTATTTATTTCACTGTTATGTAATATTCTTTTGGGAATTGAGCCTGTAGTTCAATAATTCTGTATAATACGATTTGGCCTATGTCATGTAATAATTCTTGAATGTGGGTCTCTGTACATGGAATGACAAAAGGCCATGTGTGCTGTTAAAATCTATTGCCCTTGGCAAAGGGAAAAAGAATCACTGCATGTGTGTGTGTGGGGGTGTGTGTGTGGGAGTGTTTACTACCAGTGACTTGTTTGAATCAAATTCTTCACACTTATTCATTAGGTCATTTGTGCCTTTAGTCATTCAACTTTGTCTTATTCCTCGGTGAGCGTGCACACAGTGAGGTAATAAAAGAAGAAATTGGCATTTCAGTTACTCCATAATAAGGACTCCCTTATTTCCAAATGAACCAAGTTGATTAGATGACTGTGATACCGTTAACTTTTTAAACTCCCGATCAGTTAGTTGCCTTTTGCCTTTCTGCAGTAGAGAAGATAGAAATTCGAGTCTAAAATTTTTCATTATCACAAAGATCAACGTGTACATCCAAGAACCACTGGCATGTGCCACCGGGCTTGAGCCTACCAGTGAGAAAATGCAGAGGCAAAAGGCAACTGATTCTGGAATTTAAAAAAGTAACAATTACTAGGGTTAACTAATCAATTCAGGCTCATTTGGTAGTAGCGGAGTCCGTATTATAGAGAACTGAAGTGTCAGTTTCTTCACTGGTAGGTTCAAGTTTGGTGGCACATGCCAGCCATTCATGGGTGTGTAGGTTGACCTTTGTGATAACAGAAAATTTTAGGACTCTAATTTCTATCTTCTCTGTCTTTGGTAGCATTTTCTGTATTGTATCAAGCAGCACATTTTACTTACATTTACACTTTAAAGGAAGAAATGAACTGGAGCTTGATTTTAAGATGCAAGTAAAATTGCTAATTTTTCCTTGTGTCTCATCATTCAGTACTTGTATCTCATCTTTTCTTCTATTTTCTTCTGAAAATAATTTAGCATTTCTTATAGAGTCTTAAGTTTTAGACTTCCTAGACCTAAGTTTTAAGTTTTTACTTTATTCCAGTAGTTTTCATAGACCTGCTAACTGGCTCCTTTTTATATTTTAAGTTAATCAGTGAAGGAAAGTAGAGCTCCAAATACTTCCAGATGATGAATATTATAGAAGAGTAATTTCTTTTGTCCGTGTTCATGTTGTGGTCTTTTCTTCTCAATATAAGTTTTCCGTAGTAAATCTTTGCAAAATTAAAACTGTTTCTTATTTATGGGAGGTCTAAAAAAAATGATGGATGGCTTAACTTTTAACGCTTCCATTGTTTTCAAACATGTAACAAAATTTTGCCTAACTCTTCCCATGTGCTTGGCCAGATGCCGTAGACCATGACCCAGTAGAAAGGTTAATTGCAGGGTTCTCTAGATCACTGGTAACAATGATCATAGATGTAGGTGAAGTATTTCATGTGTAAGTGTATCGAGAGAAGGACATCCCCCGGGTTAATTGTCAGCATTTTTAGGGTTCTTTGAATCTCTGTAATACTTAGTATGGCAGTGCTCACTAATATCTGCTTAATGAATATGATGTTAAATAGTGTTCTAGTGTTTTCAACCATCATTTATTTGCTCTCTCATGTTCAGCCTCTTAGAATTTTATGATGACAGATCCTGAAAAGAGATCCGTTTTGAACCACATGAACTGCAAGCTAATTTAATTTAATTTAATATGAAAATAAAAAGTGAACCATTGGTTGGCTAAATGTGCAGCCATAGACTTCATCTCGAATCTGAAATCGTTACAGTGGATAAGCTTCCTTACCACTGTCATGCATTTTTATTATTTTTCATTGTGCTGTATAAAAATAAACTTACAGACCAAATTCACAGTAAGCGTAAAAAGTTAAGATCTAACTTTTTCTAAATAATTCATAACAATTAGTCTAGTGGGCATCCCACAGTGTTTAAGGAGTGTTTTACATAGTTTTTAGGATTACTTATATTTCATTCTAAATGTGAGGAAAATGCTGGAGTTACAGCATCTTCAGTGTGACTTAGAGATGGTCACCTAGCCCCTGTTTGAATGCTTTCTTTGAAAGGAAGAAAGGAAGATTACTACTTTAGGACACAATTTTTTCCATTCTTGAACAACTCTTAATTATTAAAAATTTTTATTTCAATTCAAAGTTAATTTTCTTCTTCATTACTTTCAACATTAATTTCTCATATGACATGGTGGCTCTTTTATCAGACTTATCTCTCATTTTCTAACCCTGTAGATAACATGGTTCCTAGATCCTTTATTCTTCTGTTATTCTGTTATTCTCATGGTTCCCTTTTTATCCTTGTATTTATTAAATGAACTCATTCAAAGTGGGTATATGAGTGTGTATGTGTGCTTACTTATTCATTTGTTTATATTTAACTTATACTGTTTCTAGGGATGTAAAAAACACTGGGTAACCTCAGTTCTTTTTTCAATTCTGTTTTTTTCTCTTTTTTTTTTTGGTAACTTTTTTTAGTTCTTTTTTTGGTCCTTTTAGTAACATTATTGGCTTTTAAGATACTTTTAGTTTTTCTTTCTTCTCTTTAGTATTTGAATTTTTCCTTTATAAACATTCTTTGATATACTATTCTTAATAGTAGCTAAAATTTAACTAGTTTTCTTCACTTCTTTGTCTCTAGTTTCCTAATTGAATTCAGTAGAGGCTATAGAAGATGAAATTTACCCTGCTTAGCGCCCTTCAGAAAAGTAGATATTGCAACCCCCTTTAATAATTCTTATCTTTGTTTAACAGTTCTCTCAGTAAAGTTTTCGTCATTTCTTTTTCTTTCTTCTAGTTTTATTGAGATATGATTGACATACATCACAGGTTAAGTTTAAGGTGTACAGCATAATGATTTGACTTTCATACATCATGAAGTGATTACCACAATAAGTTTGTGAGCATCCATCACCTCATATAGATATAAAATTGAAGAAACAGAAAAAAATTGTTACCTTGTGATGAGAACTCTTAGGATTTACTTAACTACTTTCATATGTGACATAGAGCTGTGTTAATTATATTTATCATGTTGTACATTACACCCCTCGTACTTACTTAGCTTATAACTAGAAGATTGTACCTTTTGACTGCCTCCATCTAATTCTCCCTCTTCCCCATCACCCCCCACCTCTGGTAACTACAAATCTAATCTCTTTTTCTATGAGTTTGGTTTCTTTTAAAGTATAATTGATCTACAACACTGTGTTAGCTCCTGGTACACAACAAAGTGATTTGATATTATGAAAATCTCCATTTATCATCATTTGTTTTGAAATGTAGTATTCAGAACTAGACACTGCTGATGACCTATTACTAAGAAATATTATTTTTTATATTACATATGTTTTATATTATAGTTATTACTATATATTATATATTACTATTTATTTTCAGTAATTCACCTTATGTATGTAAACAGATTATTTTTGCAAACAGATTATAATATAGATTCTTAATAACCTTGTGAATAATGAAAACACTCATGTTTTCTGCTATTAAACCAGAGCTCCCTTGTCCTTTACTGGTGCATTTGATTTGTGGGTCTGGATTCTAGGTTTTTATATTCGAGGACATTAAATATCATTTTGCTTGTTTTGGTCCTTTTTACTAGTCTGTTGAAAATGTTTTGGATCTTGACACAGCAAACAGGAGAGTGAGAGCCTCCTTAAATGTTGTGCCTTAGGTGTCTCACCCTAATTCTGGCCTTGATTTCCTCTTGCCTTCACCATTTTATTTTCCTGGAACTAAAAGATTCATGACCCCAAATTGAAAATATTGTTTTAGTTAAGTCAATTCATGACACTAGTTGCTATTGCTAATAACTCTTTTAAAGGTATTCTTCTAGTTTTCATATAGTGTTATGAGAAACGGTATTAGCCTCTTTTTACAGGAAATGAAAATGAGGCTTGCAAGAGTAAGTAACTTCATTTGCACACTCATCTAATCAACAATATATTCATTCAGCAATTCATTTACTGGACACCTGTTATGTGATAGGAACATGGAAGTTTTCAAAAGTAGTTGTGGCCTCTGCCTTGGACCTCTTGCAAGGTGCTATAAAATTTTCATCAGAGGTGCTCTAATACAATGGAATGTTATTCAGTGCTAAAAAGAAATGCGCTATCAGGCCATAAAAAGATATGGAAAAACCTTGAATGCGTAAGTGAAAGAATTTAATCTGAAAAGGCTGTGTGATTCCAAGAATCTAACATTCTGGAAACAGCAAAACTGTGGAGGCCGTAAAAAGATCAGAGGTTGACAGGGGTTAGGGAGGAAGGAGAGGTGAATAGGCACAGCACAAAGGATTTTTAAGGTAGTGAAACTATTTTATATACTGTAATGGTGGACACATGTCATTTTACATTTGTCAAAACCCATAGAATGTCCAGCACCAAGAGTGAACCTTGATGTAAACTATGGACTTTAGGGGATAGTGATGTGTCAGTGTAGGTTCATTGACTGTAACAAATGTACCACTCTGGTACATGATGTTGATGTGGGGGGACAGTAGGTATATGGGAACACTGTGCTTTCTGCTCAGTTTTGCTGTGAACTTGAAACTACTCTAAAAAGTAGTATATAGCCTATATTTCTCCCTTTTTTGGGGGGAGGGTCTACAAAGATCATGAAGGATTTATGAAAGACTAAACTAAAGCTCAAATGCCCTCCTGACAATGTGTTCCCTGTGTATACGAATCTAACCTTATCAACCTGTAATACCAAGGAAAATGTTCCTGGATTGTTTTGTGACAAACTTGATTTCCAGTGAACATCTTCAAATTCCCAGTAGCAAATGGAAAATTTGACAGTGTTACTAAAAATAGGTGACATCTGAAATAGTTTTATTAAAATGCATGTGGCTCTCCTACTGTGGTGTCGCTATTTTGTCCTTTGTACAGCAGAGCACGTTACAGAGTGGGGTGTTTTCATTTTCCATGTGGTGGTCTAGCGGTGACCAAACAAATTAGCCTCAAAATCCTTACACAGCCTGAGAGTGAGCCAAAGTCTAGAGGTAGGTGTGGGAGAAAATGTTAGAAAAAGACAAAAAAGAAGGAGGATGGAGGGGGAATCCTAAAAGCCTTCTTTGAAACGATGTTAAAAGAAAGCCTAGAGTATTCTGAGCATTTTTAACTTTTACTTCAGTGTCCTTTTATGGAACTGAAATTAACCTGTTCATCTACCACGTTGTTGATTTTGGGAAATGACATATTCCATAAATTAATTCTCTTATTAATGTTAGCTTTTTTTATTCTGAAACATTAGCAAATTGGTGGGAAATCCTTACAAAATATATTCCACACTTACCATCATAATTGAAGTATATTGGATTTATTCTTTCACATGACTCAATACCATCATTGTGATCATTGCATATTGTTTTTTGTTTTAATATGTAGACACATTCAGAAACTCGTTGTATGTATAGGAAAACTTTTCACTACACAAAGTGACCCCAGACTGTTAGTTTGATTTTGGTATTTAATAAAAATTCCTTAATATTTTTTCCTTCATAATTATGCTGCCAGCTGTTACTTCTTGCTGTTCGTATGAGTACTATACCAGGCTTTCCACATTTCCTGATTTGTTAAAACCAAATTGCTGTGGAATGAAAAATAAAAGTATTTAGGGCTTCCCTGGTGGCGCAGTAGTTGAGAGTCTGCCTGCTAATGCAGGGGACATGGGTTCGAGCCCTGGTCTGGGAAGATCCCACATGCCGCGGAGCAACTGGGCCCGTGAGCCACAACTACTGAGCCTGCGCGTCCGGAGCCTGTGCTCCGCAACAAGAGAGGCCGCGATAGTGAGAGGCCCGCGCACCGCGATGAAGAGTGGCCCCCGCTTGCCACAACTAGAGAAAGCCCTCGCACCGAAACGAAGATGCAGCACAGCAAAAATTAATTAATTAATTAATAAAAACTCCTACCCCCAACATTAAAAAAAAAAAAAGTATTTAGTTAGTATTTTTAAGAGTGAGTGGATAATCAGTAGCATAGATATTTTCCTTGGCTCAAAGAAGGATGGGTAAAAACCTGCAGTGGGAGAATATACAATTATTTGAGGATTTGGACCTTTGATAGTTCTAATGTTGGCTCCCTTTCATTATTTCCGCAGAGAAGACACACGTAGCCCTGGCCCTGAGAAGGGGAATGGGTAGCTATTTCTTCTTTTGCTCTGATGTTCTAGTCCTGGGTATCTTCTTGTACCAAAGAAGATGGGTAGATGTTTCTTATCTTTGCCTGTGTTCCAATCTTGAGTCTCTTCTTCTAATTTCCTCGTTCCTCCACTCTGTTTCTCTCTTCCCCCTGTCCTCCCCACAAAAAATAGAGTGAGGAAGAGTAACGTGTAAATATTAAGTGCTGGTCTAGGTGCTAGTTGTCATTCCATTTCTTAAATAACGGGTATTCTGTCTGCATCTTATAATTTCTGTTGCAGAGACTTGACCTTTAAAGAGAGAATACATAACAATTATGCAACAGGCTGGCTGAGTACATTAGCAGAGCCCAAGACCTTTTGCTAGTGAGTTTGGTGGCCAGACTAGGTCAGAGTGTGACCTTGATACACTAAAAATGTACATTATTAATTATAATAATTTGGTTCAAGACTGTTCTATAACTCACCTGTTAAAAGTGTCTGGCACATAGCAAGCACTCAATAAAAATGTGTGAATGAATAGCAGTGAAATGCTAGTTAGGTATTTGGGTGAAAATCAACTTCTGTCACATGTAGCAGTGTCTGCAGAAAAGGAATGCTGCCAGTATTTGATAAAATGAAAAGATACAAAACGCATTACAAAGAAATTCATAGGAATTTCATGCCTGTAAAAATTTGGTGAAATTAAATGGCCTGAGAAATCACTTTTCACTAGGTTGTTAGAAATGAATGGCATAGATCCTATGTTTTGTGATCGTTGAAATTTGCATTTGAATTTTAAGTTTTCTAGTTAAGTCAGAGGGAAGCTTATTATTGATGAGATTGTTTTCCGGAAGTAATCTATTAAAAATAGATGGGTGATTTAGAAGCCGCTGTATGTGTTTCATTATGATTCAGCCCTTCCTTTGACAGAAGAGATAGGAAATTACGAAAACTTATTTCTTACATTGAGTCAGAGTTGTTTTCTGAAGTTGTTTTATTTGAAAAAATTTTGGACTTATTAATAGCACTGGAAACGGAAGATATTTATAATGGGACAAAGACAGTTGAAAATGTGAGGTGGGTTGTCCTCTTTTCTTATTTTCCAGCTGAACCTGAATGGGGAGGGCAGGCAGGACTCCCAGATACAGTCAGCCATGGGAGTAGAGACTTGCAGTCAGTGAAGAACCAGAAAACATGGGGGAACAATGCTGCTGTTTTTAAAGTAATATCAATTTCTCAATTCAACTAAGTGTTTTCAATGCTTCACTGTTAGTTTCTCTTGTCACTGGTGCTTCCTTTTCTGCTTTTCACGTATTTTATACATAATTGCTTCCTTTTCTAACCCCTTCTCTTCTGAGGGTCTATCTCTCCAACCTGATAGGATGAAAAAAACCCTATTATGTATTTTAAAAAGAACCACCACCACAACAAAAGAACACTACCAAATAGATGTGTATATTTACATAATGCTATGAAAACATAGTTATCCAAATCATCGAGATACTCTGAGAAAGACTTAACCTGAAGAAATGGAAGTTTTCCTATAATAAGAAATTTTGTTTATTTTGAGTTTTTATATTTAACTTTCCTTAATAAGTCTTCCAGTTTGTTCACTCTGTAATTAAAAAACCAAACCGAACCAAACCAAACCAAACAAAAAACCCCCCACCAGGTTGCTGGAGATAACCAGGTTTCTTCAATATTTAGTGAGAGAGTACACATAAATAAATAATAACTAATTAAAGATTTCACCACAGGTTCAAAACACTTATTTCAGATTGCTGGTTGTAGTAAGTTGAGAGGAAGTGGTAGATGATTCTGGTTTTGGGTACATTTACATATATCGAGTTGATCTTCAAACTTCATTTAAAAAAAAGATGTTTAAGCAAATTCATTAATCTACCCTGAAATATAATTTGCATGTCTTTTCATCCCATGAAGGAAATTGGTAAATGAGTACATGTTTCATTGTGGTTTGAGCTTTCATTACAGTACTGTATATCTTATACTCATCCTGGTGTAGCCTTCCTTCTTATGAAGATTATAGATTAAAAGGATAATTATGAAGGAAGGGAGTATACTGACATGCTCTCTGCTTCCGTAGTTAGACCCCTAGAAGACCGTGCTAATGTTGTCCCAATAATGGCTTTACTAAATATGTAATCTTCTGCTTTTTAACTTTGTGCTACCTTTTTATCTTTTTACTCCACATCTCTAAAGATTTTTCTTGTTCCCTGCTAAGTTTTAGAGCCCAGAGTATAATTTTTATGGTCTGCTTAAAAAAGGTATTTTAAATTTTGCATTCCATTTCAAATCACTTACTCACATAGAAAGACTTGCAGAAATGGAGAGCCTCAATTATGTTCATATGTAATTATACAGCAACATTTGCTTCAAATCATTGCACGTCTTTGGTGGGAGTAGAAAGTATTTCTTAATTACTGGATGGACTGATTTTTTTCCTCTGGTTGAATATACATGGCCTTCCTGATGAGCTATTTGAAATTCTCTCTTACATGGCCATCTAACATGCAATCTTGTTTACTGTGGTTTTGAATATCTTTTTGGTGACCAAACCTGTAAGAAGCTTTCAAGCGTAACGCCTAAAGCCCTGTGTGTATTTGTGAAGTATTAGTGCCTGCAATTTGACCTCCTTTTTCCTGAAAATTTACTTATTAGATCAACATATTTCATCTTAAATCTTATGTATCCATTTTAGAGCTAAAGAAGAGTTTAAGGATTCCCAATTCCCTTACTTTACTGATGCAAAGATTCGAGTGTAATGATGCTTAATGATTTGCATAAAGCAGTTCTTAAAATTGCTGACATTATGACTTCAATCCAACACTGAAATTTTATTATGTGAAATTATAAAATAGTTAGGTCTAGTAATATATCAATAAATAAATGGTCAAAAGGAATATTAGGAGTAAGATGTAAAGTATCAAAGACATTGGAAGTTAGCTAACCATGATGTCTTAATTAAGGAGCAATGTTAAGCTGGTTTGTTTTGTATAGAGTTAAAATCTATAAAGGTGTAATACCTACTTCTTTTCTCTCTTCTGTAGGGAGGAGGGCAAGAAGAAGGTAAGTCATATTAACTAACCACTTACCCTTTGTCAAGCAGTTGAGGAAATGGTTCTCAGTGAGTTAAGGAAATGGCCCAAGTTCACTCAGTTAGTAAGGGACCAAGCTGAGAGAGGTCTCGTGCTTGCTGGCATTCAAACTTTTGTTGTTCCTTGCATCGAATGATATGGCCTTTAAATATAAGAGGGAAATATGTATGCAACTTTTGTGAATTTTGGAGGTATGATTTAGTTTGAATAACCCAGGTTAAATTTTATCCTATTGTATTATAGGAGAATAGATCAGAGATATAGAGTTTTATGAGAAGGTGAGGAAGTTTCTTATGGGGGCAAGGTCAACTAGTAACCATGCCTTTGCCTGATATAGCACAAGGATGAACATCTGAAATGCTTTCAATTTTTGAAGGGCCTTGATATACTCTAGGGAAAAATATTCTTTGTAAAATAGGCAAATATTTAAGCATTTATCAATATTATGAATGATAGACTTTACTAGGTTGTTTAGAGACAAAAAACATTATAAAGGGTTTTTTCTGTCCTCAAAACGTTTGCAATTTAATTGGGGTACACTATCAGCACCTATAGAACGCTTGGACCATGCATGTAGCTCCCAAACAATGCTAAATTAGCTAGTGCACATCATGATAGGTGTTTCAACTTGAAAAAAAAATGAGATGTTAAGATAAAACAATCAAGAGACTGAAATTCAGAAAGTTGCTATTTTCAGGGGCAGTCATTTGGGAAGTTGTGTGCTGCCTAATACAGTGATTAAAATACATGCAGAAGTATTATCATTTATTGAAAAGCAGTAGTGTTCTCAGTAATCTTCAGGAAAACAAAAATGGGAAAAGTAATCAGAACTTGTTTTCGAACCAAATTATAGTCATGTGAGTACTTTGATGAATAAAGTGTTTAATGTGCAGTCCAAGGGTTTACGTTATTTTGGCAATAATGTTTTTTAGGTGGCATCAGGATTCTCCAGGTAAGGCAGTACTTCTGAAACACTTAATTTCCTGGCTGCGCTACGGTTTCATCAACCTTCTTTAGTTTTTGTTCTTTTGTTTACGATTGAGAAATCAGAGACCTGATTCGGATAGGCTTTCAGGATCCTCACATAAATCCAGTCAGAACCAAACCTACTTCCTAGTGTCTGGCTTATTTTCATGATAATATTGTAGAAACATAGAGGGCTAGAATTCGAAGGAGACTCAGAATCAGTTGTCTTGATCCCTTATTTATATAAAGATAAGAAAAGGCCTTTTCCTACACAGCTCGTGAGTAGCAAACCAGGGATTATCTGCTGAAATTTTGTTTATTTGAATTTTGTTTAATGAGTGGCATTTAAAAGAGAATTATGCCATCCAAGTTTTTGGTTTTTGTGAATATTTTAAAAAGTATTTTACAAGTGAAGAGATCATTCACTTTAAGAAAAGAGACATCAAAGCAATCCTAGCTTGGTGATAGAAATCAGTACTAATAAGCATGCCGTTAGCTAATTTTGGCAAATATCACCCCTAATTGATCCATATTTTAAAAAGTTATACATAGACAACTTAGTGCTATTTATCTATAATTATTATTATTTTTTACTCAACCTCTTAAACCTTAAGATTACATGAGTTTTTTTTTTTTTTTTTTTGCGGTTCGTGGGCCTCTCACTGCTGCGGCCTCTCCCATTGTGGAGCGCAGGCTCTGGACGCACAGGCTCAGCGGCCATGGCTCACGGGCCCAGCCGCTCCGCAGTACGTGGGATCCTCCCGGACCGGGGCGCGAACCCGTGTCCCCTGCATCGGCAGGTGGACTGTCAACCACTGCGCCACCAGGGAAGGCCCTACATGAGTTCTTATTTGTAAAGGTGGAACAGTGCCTGGCACATACCAAGGGATGTAAAGGCTTTGTTAAATAAGTAATTCTGGATGTTAACTAGACTTATTGTGGTGATCATTTTGCAGTATATACAAATATCGAATCATTATGTTGTACACCTGAAATTAATATCATGTTATATGTCAATTATACCTCTAAATAAATAAATATTAAGTATATAATAGATGGTGATACGTGATCTATGCTTTCTAGTTCTTTAGGGAGAGGAGATAGGAGAAAAGAATTTAAATCCCAATGTTCTGAATTGCCAAATTAAAAAGTGTAATTTAGGGGTTTCCCTGGTGGCGCAGTGGTTGAGAGTCCGCCTGCCGATGCAGGGGACACGGCCTCGTGTCCCGGTCCGGGAAGATCCCACATGCCGCGGAGCGGCTGGGCCCGTGAGCCGTGGCTGCTGAGCCTGCGCGTCCAGAGCCTGTGCTCCGCAACGGGAGAGGCCACAACAGTGAGAGGCCCGCGTACAGAAAAGAAAAAAAAAAGTGTAATTTAGAAATAATAAAGGGTTGATCTTTTATAATGTACATAGTTACCCTTAACCTTTATTCTGACCTAATTTTTTTAAATTCAGTTTATGTCATTTGCAAATAGAATAAGATTAACTGTCAGTGGAAACACAGACTGTGTACATATCAGGCATATCAGGACAGAATAATTATAGAGCATTCACGTCGTGAATGAGAGGATTTGTAAGAGTCATTTTATTTAATGATGATGATTGTCATAATGTTATATTCATGTTTCTGAGAAAGAAAAGACCAGAATGTGTCCTGCAGAATTTGAACTCTATCGAGGTGCCAACGCTGCATTTGAATTTAAAATTATGTCTTACTTGGCACTTGGTATTGTTTGAGATTTGTTTACTCAGCCAGCATTTACAGAGTGTCTGCTGTGTCAAAACCTATGACAATTTCCCTTGCAGTATTTTTATTGGTTTTGAGAAGTTATCTGAGCACCTAATATGTTTCAAGCATTCTTCCAGGATATAGGAATATACTGGTGGAAAAACGAAGCATAGTCTGTGCCCTTCCAGCCTGTTTGGTCTAGTAGAGGAGAGGATCATTAAGCAAATAATTATCATTGTGATGGGTATTATAAACATACAACAAAGAGACTTCATCTACTCAGAAATGTTAGGAAGGTTTCTGAAATCAACTTTGAAGCTGAACTTTGAAGGAGGAGAGGGAGTTTGCAGAGTAAAGGTGGATGGGGTTAAGATTAGGAGGAAAAGCTTTAGAGGGTCTTTAGAAAGATACCTAGGGCATTATGAACTCTCTAAGAGAAGCGATAAAAGTCTGACGTGACTGAAGGTTTGATATTAAGGGAGAACTGGCCTCAGATGTAGCCGAAAAGGTGAGCAGAGGCCGTGTAATCCTGAACTATGTAGACAGTGTTAAAGGTTTTCTTTTTTAATCCCAAGAACAATGGGATGCACTTAAAAATATTTTAAAGCATGGAGTTAACAGATGAGGTTTGCAGATCTGCTGCAAAAGCAACCTGACAGCTTTTTTTTTTTTTTTTTTTTTTACCCTCTAAGGGGAATCTGTTTCCTAAATGTTGAATGCAAGATTGGAAGGTTTGAAACAGCATTTTCACAAGCTAAACTGTATGGTCTCAAATTGAATTCTATTGTGTTTTATAATTGCACCTTTGTGTCTCTGCCTAGCACAGTGGCCTTAAAGTGTTTATCGATCTAGACTTCCCTTAGCCAATATAAATGTCTGCAGCATAGGTGAACTAGCTGTTTAGGGCCTCATTGAGGCACATTATATCTTGTCCTTCAGTGTTGAGAACAGTGTTTTGGTGATACTGACACTAATTTATAAAATAGCTTAGAGATAATGTTAGTAGAACATCAGATAACAGCGGTGCTTTCCTAAAGAACAGTATGTCCAGTAGCCTTTTTTTCTTAACATGCCATTTTACCATGCCCTAATAGTCTCCCAGGATATGTACTATGTGTTTTCAGGTTTATTTTTTTCCCTATCTAGTGCATAATTGGAAGGCTAAGCAATAGCTTTGAGTTTTATGTGTTAAAAAACCATGTCAAGCAAAAAAATTGGAAATGATCTAAATGTCTACCAGTACTCTTGGGTTGTAGAATCTTCATTCATTGAAATGCTCTGCGTAGTTACAATGAAGAAGTTGTATTGATATGGGGCAAATCTCAGACACCTGTTGGTTGAAAATGTATGTTGTAGAATGAAGCTTAGTTTATAATATATTTCAGTAAGTTTTAAGTGTACACAGAACAATACCATCTATTTTACATGGAAAATATTTAAGTGGTAAAAATATAAAAACACGGAAACATGGGGTAAAGAATCATACTGACTTCAAGATGGTGGTAACTTCTGAAAGGGAAGGTAAGGAATAGGCTAGGGATAGGTTAACAGTAAACAGTAATTATATCTTTTTGTTCTAAAGGAAAAGCCTAATTGAAATAAATAATACAAAAATTGAATATTTGTTAGTTCTAGATGGTGAGAGATATATATGAAATATCGAATAGATAAATAAGGCTATTGTCAGTTGCTTTGACTTTGGTAACCAATAACAGCTGATTAAAAGTGCATTAAACTATAATAAGTTTATTTATTTATTAAGAAGTCTGGAGGAAGGTGGTCTCAGGGAAGGTGGTCGCAGTTCCTCTCCTGGTTTTTTTTTTTTAATATAAATTTATTTATTTATTTTTGGCTGCATTGGGTCTTCGTTGCTGCACGTGGGCTTTCTCTAGTTGTGGCGAGCGGGGGCTACTCTTCGTTGCAGTGGTTTCTCTTGTTGCGGAGCATGGGCTCTAGGCGTCCAGGCTTCAGTAGTTGTGGCGAGCGGGCTCAGTAGTTGTGGCGAGCGGGCTCTAGAGCGCAGGCTCAGTAGTTGTGGTGCACGGGCTTAGTTGCTCCACGGCATGTGGGATCTTCCCGGACCGGGGCACAAACCCATGTCCCCTGCATTAGCAGGCAGACTCTCAACCACTGCACCACCAGGGAAGCCCCTTCTCCTGTTTTAAGGTGGCTGCAGCTCCACACATCACATTCTCATAAGAAGTCACTAACCTGGGAGGGGAAGGGATGAGGAGTGCTTTTCTCTCTTATCAATGAGAAAATATTTCCCAGAATAGTTTATTATGTCTCGTTGACCAGAGCCTGGGCTAAGTCCTCTCATAGTACAAGGCCTGGTAGATTGTAGGTTCTTAATAAATATTGGTTGAATGGATTTATCTTTAGTAAAGGGCAATGGGATTGTCACAGTAATTCTGTGAGTTGTGGGTTTGTGTGTTATCTTTATCTTCAGGCCAAAGTCTTTATCGATGATGTACTTTTTTTCTGAAATGCTTAGTATAGAAATGTTCATAGTTTTTTTGTTTGTTTAAATGAGCCAGAAGGGAGTTGAGAGATCACTGGTCTCAAACTTTTTTTTCCTAGATGAGGGAGTAGATGTTCAAACAGGTTATGGTAGTACTAATACTGAAAGTCCTAGCCCTCGATTTCTGCTCCAGTGTGCTCTCTCTACCTCTCCCTCCCTCCCTCTCTGTCTGTCTCTCTGTCTCTCTCTGTGGACACTCAAACAAGGTAACTGGCACCGTGAATCTCCCAAAGGATCGTACTGAGAACTTTCAGTGAGGCTGAAAGATGTGTTAAGAAAAGTTTTGAGATGTATAGAAGTCCTCTTGGCTCCTACAATTATTGTGTCATCACTTGCCTAAAATTGGACTCGTAGCTCAGGGTCACCTTTATCATTGATAGGAAATGGCTTGTATAGAATATCTTATGTGTGCAGTACCCAACCATGACCATTTTGAAGCGACCTAAAGATACGGGTGAGCTCCTCAGGCTGGATAACGAGTTTAATAACCACTTCTCTTCATGGAATCAAACTTGCTTGGTCTTAATTATTTTTTGTACTCGCCATCTAGCCAAATTCATTTCAAGTGTGACGTTACAAAGAAAAAAGATCCTAAAATTTAACTTTGCAAGCTGAGTTGTCACACGGCAAAATTTCTTGCCAGACTTGCTCCATCATTCCTTCGTTTTCATCCTAGCCAGACGTGGTGTACGTTTTATTTGAGATACAGTTGCTGTTTTTAATTATGTGTGCAATTCTTTTATAAGTGGAACTTGTGCCACACATTTTCAGGCTGAATAAATAACATACTACTGTGGACTGTTTCAACAGTTATTTTTATTGCAAATGTTATCTTTGTAAGTGGCTTAAAGTACCTCTATGTTTTGTCCTGAGTGATAATTTGTCCTACATTATTGCCTGGGGTATATCTTCTGTAATCCCAACAGCATTTCTTTTGCAAAGCAGTGGTGAAGTTTTATTAAACTCTTATTAATTTATGAGGCTTAGACAAAAAAAAAAAAGAAAAGAAAATCTACTGAAAGGCACAAGTCTTCACTACAAATAAATTGCATGCCAGTGGCAGCTCCTAATTCAAAGCAGCTTTTGAAGCCTAGCAAAAAGTTTTAAAATTCTCTGAATTATAGCTTTAACTTAATTTGTCATTCAGAGAAATGAAACCACTTCTTTAAAAGGAGGAAAGAGGGATGGAGGACAGAAGGAGATGTAAAAGGTCTGTCTTAGGAAGCAAATGTTTTAGTTCCAGATTTGCAGTCCCAGTTCCCTGCTGTTTCCACCCCCAGTGGAAATTGAATATAAAGTTTGGGTCATGGTCAAGGAAGGTGCTGTCCAAGAGATTTAATGCCATCCAAAGACTGTCCAAGATGGCTTCAGTCTAGCACAAAATTCCGTCTAATTGTAGTTAGACCTGGCTGCTTTCTCTTAGTGGAGGTTTTCCTCTTCCCTTTTTGCCTTCTTTTCCAAAATGTCAATAAACTTTATGGAGTAGAACATATAATGCTGCCATATTTTCTAAAGTGTTTTTTAATGACCAAGTTGTTTATCTTTTAAGGTAGCAAGGTGGAAAATGTTTTGTTCCACCACAGCATAATAAATCAGGAAAACCAGCTGGACAAACATTTGTCAACTAAAGTAGGTGCTAAAGCTGGGTGAGAATCCCCATTCAAACCCTGATCATGTGTGAAGAGCCTTTTTTTCAGTTTATGGCAGATAGTTTCAAAATTGCTAGTGAGGCTACAAAGCAGTGTCAACTAAACGTAAGTCTGCTAAAAGCTTCTGTGTTTTAAAATGTAGGTAGTTTGGGCTCTGAGAAGTCTCTGCTCTTTGTTGAGAGTCTCTCAAGGTAGTTGTGGAAGGAAAGCAGTTAGACACATTTCTTTTTCTCAAAATGCTTCTTTATTCATTGAGCTGTTTCACTCTCACTAAATGTATGGGATATTGCCAAATAAGTCTGTAAGGAAAGCGAAAATCCCAAACAAATATGCCAAATATACAGCTGTTAATCTGTTAGCTAATTGGAATATAGATAAATTCAATAATGTATTCAAGACTTTTGAGCTCAACTTTAAGAAAAGTTAATGGTGACCAGAGCTCTGTCTTGACACTTAAGGCTGTTGTCCATTATATGAATAATTGGTTTCCAAAATGTGAGGCAGATACAGCCAAGTAAGTAGGAAGCCTGGGAAATGTTTTTCCATTGTCCGCTCTTAAACAAAGCAAACAAACACAGCAACAATACCACAACTACACCAAAATATGATAATTACCCACCAGGTCTCTTAAAGGGGATTTTCAAGGCTTAGAGATAGGGGGAAAAAATCTCTAAGTAGAAAAATGTATGCACTTGTGTAACTGAGAACTTACAGCAGTGTGTTTAAGTGGGGTATGTGTGCTTCTGATTTTAGGAGGTATTGACCTAAACATTTGATTTTAATGTTTACTTTAAGGGTTTTTATTAAAAATATGATTAGCATATCAGATAGTCCATGGATATCATTGCTAAGAACAATATTACTATTCTAATATTAGCCCTCATCTAATATTATTCTATCATGACCATCTCACCTCTGTTTTTGGACTTCTGTTGATGGAGAACTCACTAACCCCTAAGGTGGAGTGTTCTATCGCTAGAGATATATCTAAACCTTCAAGTTCTTCCATGTAGCTCAACATCAAGCTGTTTGTAATTCCATGATCTCTGTCTGTCTTCATGGTAAGTATAGATCAAGTCTAAATTCTTCTTTGGTGTGATGATAATTTGAAGAAATTTATTCTCTCTCTTCTAAGTTGGATAAATAAGTCTTTTCTAAAGTTCCCAAAGTGACATTGTTCCAGGATCCACATGTCATTTTGTTTGCGTCTTTGAATGTTTTCTGGTTTTAAGGTCTCTTCCCAAACGGTTCCCTAAAGTTAGGTAACCTTGGGTAATTGACTTAATCATTCTGAAGATGAGGATATTAATTTAAGTCTTACAGCATCCTATAAAGTAGATGGTGAATTTGAATTCTTCTGTTATAAAGTCTGTCACAAAAACTAATTAGTAAGTATCTCTCATCACTAATTTTTTTTCATTTTTTCTTTTAAAAAGCATTTTATTGAGATATAGTTCACGTACCATATGACTCACCCATTAAAGTATACAGTTTAGTGATTTTTACTTGATCGTTCTTATTTTTATTGTTAGTATGTGTAATAGCAACAGTCAGTAGTAATAGTGATAATATCTCCCTGTAATATATAATAATACTGAGATGTTTCGAGTTTATTTTATCCTTCTTGTAGGTACTGTAGCTTTTGCTTATGTATTGTATTTGTTTTTACTGAAATCTGAGTTTGCATTTGATTTCTTTTTTCTTTGGTGGCCACCTTACACTGACTCATTGAGTTTTCCTTCTTTCTAAAATCTCCAACTATTTTTCCATGCATATGTAGCTGACTCACATCTTCCCATCCTGTAGCTCCTGGCTTTGAGCCCAACTTTAGGTCTTAGGATCTAATCCTTATCCCTATTAAACTTCACTTTGTTTATTTCAGTTGGTCATCCATTCTGTCAGGATCTGTTTGAATACTGCACTCTGTTAATCTAATCATCCCCCTGCTTAAAATAGTATCAACACATTCTTTTTTTTTTTTAATTAGGCATTCTTTTCCATCTGACTTTATTTCCCTCATTAGGAATGGGATGCATACTCATTGTGGCAATCATTGGCCAACTAAATCACTTCTGTTGAGACGCTAATATTTAGCCAGTTCTCACTGGTTTGACAGTTGCAGTTGATAGATAGCTATTGCCTCCTGCCCCCCTGAGGCTCTTCTCTTCCTTGACCATCTTGTGCCCTCACCCGAGATCACCTGGACCTCCCCAAGGACCAACTACTTAAAGTTTAATGCTGAACATAGCAGAGACCCTATAGAACCCTGTTGCAGTACTGCCCATTCTCTAGTAGTTGATAATATTTTGAATATCATCCCTGGGTATAACATAACATATGTGAAATCCACAGCCATGAACTGACCACTTACCTTAATTACAAAGTCTAGTTCTCCAGATTGTATTTGAGGCCCAGGAGGGATTTTAGAGGGAGTTTTGAGTGATGAAAGCTGTGTGGAGCTTTGCTATAAAAATTGTTCCTCTCCTTCAAATCAGGAAAAGCTTTGGGATTTTCTTTGTTCTAACCTATCACCCTATTTTCCACTTTACTTTGTCTTATCAGAGTGTTGCTCCAGCCATTTGTATCATGTTTTCCTTTGGTTAGTATAGAAAATACAAAATGATGGTAATTTTTGTCAGTTTGTATGCACATATAGACTGTTGACTTTTGCTCCTGTGTGCCTATGGAGATGGAGTACCGTGTGCACTTTAGTCAGGAAATAATTTTCATCACCTTGTTAATATGCTGGGTTAAGCCTAGCTAAGTGGGGCACCGTGGTAGGCAGAATAAAGGTCTCCCCAATATAGCCACTTCCTCATCCTCAGAACCTGTAAATATGCTGCCTTACATGGCAAAAGAGACTGTAAGGGTTTTAAAATGGGAGATTATCTTGTGTTATCTGGGTGGGCCTGGTGCAGTCATGAGGGTTCTTGTATTGGAAAGAGGGAGGCAGGAGAGTCAGAGTCAGAGAAGAGAGGATGGAAACAAAGGTTGTGTGATGGAATTAATTGCTGGCTTTGAGGATGGAGAAAGAGCCCGTGTGAGTCCAGGCATGGCTTCTGTCAGCTGGAAAAGAAACTGGATTCTCTTCTAGACCCTCTAGAAGGAGCACAGTCCTGACGTTGGTTTCAGTCCAGGGCAACCCCTTTTGGACTTAAGTCCTCTGGAACTGGAAGATGATAAATTTGTGATTTTTTTTTTGCCCCTAAGTATGTAGTAACAATAGGAAACTCATAATCACATTACATTACGATAACAATAGGAACATAATACAGACACCGATATCACCTTTTTTTGCCTATAATTAAGGTTATCTAGCTTCAGTTCTTGCACTGATAAGTACAAGCCAGAGGACAGAAGAAACAAAACCGTTTGACTTGACTACCTTCCTCCATCATTGTTGAGACGGGAATGCTTGAGATTTTGTGTGGCTGGTGTTCCCTCTCGCAAATCTACTCAAAATTTTCTTCTACTCTGCCACCTTTTCCTTTTTTTCTTTTTCCTTTTCCTCCTCTGGTTACTTAGTTTCTAATGTGTGCGATATATACATTAGTCAAAAGGGACAACAAATAAGACCCTGTTAGATTAAAAATAAAAATAGAAGTCAGTTTTCAGAAGGATCTTTTCACAAAAACTCTAATACCTATGCTTGAAGTCCCCCCTTGAGATGTGATTTAGACGCTGTCTGCTTGTCACAGAAGCAGCTTTTATTCTTCATGTGAGTTACACTGGGAAGCTGGCTTTCCTTGGGGTAAACCATCTACAGAGGGCTGCTTGGTGCAAAGTAAGTACTAAGGCTGAAGCTCAGGAAATAGGAGGGATTTAAAAATTAAATGACCTGATTCAAGAAATGTACAATAGTGACTTCTCAGTAGAGTTTAAAAATTCAATTAATTTTCATCAAAGTTGAACTCTAGAAGTGGAAAAACTATAAAGAATAGTTTGGCATGATTTTAATAGTCTGTTTTCGAAGTTGGTATTTAAAGACTGGAAGGCTTTTTGGTCAAGAGAAAAGTCAATATATACAGGACGCTCCATGGTGAAATCCTTTCTGTTCCAGACAGCTTTCTAGTATGTTACACTAATTCAGCATCATTTAGACCTTTTTGTCAGTGCCGTGAGTTGCAAAATAAATTGTGTTGGCCGAAGGGAATTGACTAAAACGCAGTTTGCTGCTTTATTGTACATTATTATTCTTCAAGTATAACACAAGTTTTTAAAACAAGTTTGATTGGTTTTGTGTGTGTGTTTAACTGTAAGTGAAATGGGGGCAAGGGCCTCCCCCGTGCAGAAACTTCATGACTGGAGACATTGGAGTTGCAGAAGTAACACTTGAACACTAGTCCAAAGATCTGATTTTTTTCCCTAATTCTGCCCCTTCCTCACTGTGTGATCTTGGATGAGAGTCTTTAGTTTCTTCACTAAAAAGATGGGAAAAGCATTTGTGACATCACGTGATGCATATAAAAATACATTGAAAACTAGAAAGCTCTATACATATGTTAAGTCATGTTGGTTCTTACGTAAACTTCCTCATCATTCGTCTCACCTTCTTCAGCCACTTTGGGGATCTAGAGAGAATCACAAGCTAAGACAGGCTGGTGCAACCAGTATTGACTTTATTGTGGTGGCAGCACGGATGTCACGATGTCCACACACTTGACAACCATGGCTTTGTTTCCTCTGTTATTGCATCACTCTCCTAATATCATTTCCACCCTCAAAACTACTAATGCACTGTAATCAATGTAAAAACAGTGTTAGTCCCAGAATAGCTGTGTGTGAGCATAATGTAGATAATGAAACTCTGGTTTGGTTTGAAAGTTAGGCTTTTGGTGGAGTGTACTTCCTACCATGATGATCATTTTCATGCATGTGGAGCCCATTAAGCGGTGTTGGAGCTGGATTCACAGTTTAATGCGCTAACACTGCATCTGTTTCTACCCTGATGATAACACCTGGATCAGTTTAAAACTGATGTAGAAGTTTAAGATGCGGTGTAGTTAATTTCTAAAACAACTGTTGATCTTTATACGTGTGAACCCCATGGTCTTTTACATTCCAGATGAATTCACTGCCATTTGAATTGATACCTGTGTGTGCTTTCAGAATGGGAAATAAAAAACACAACCCTTCCCCTCTAGGAGCTTTATTTGCACTTAAATTCTGAGAGGTGACAATGATGAGATTATTATTTTTCTCCTTTTTTGAGGGGGATGGAGAGGAAGATGCCTTTATGTTGTCCTCCTGTAACCTATTTCAAATGTTCATCCAAAATTAATAGGTGGTGGATGATTTTCCTTTCTGCTTTGTCAAATGCATGCATACAGATAGTCTAAGACATTGATGATGCCATGAGTAAGTCACTGATTCCTCCTGAGAGCCCTGAAATGCACAGGTATTAAAAATTAAAGTAAGGTGATTCTGTTGCTGAGACTACATGCCTTATCTCTGTGACTGGCTAAAAGCAGAGTGCCAGTTCACTGGAGCTTTGAAAAATGACTTTTCCCAATGACCTATTGCCTTTTAAAGACAGCAGAGTTTGGAGTTCCTTTTTAAAGTGGTAAATGCCCTTGGAGGGTTGTAGTACAGTTATATTCCCATTAGAAAGATTGAACTTCTCTCCAGGATGCCCTCAAAAAAGAAACCATTAGAAGGGAGGACTGATATAGCATTTGGGGCTGCCTATTCTGTTATCCTCCCCGAGGCAGCTTTTAATGTTAGTTTTTCAATGTGAAAATCCATGTGCTCTGAGTGGAGTGACCATGACAGAGTGTGTGACATTGCTTTTTTTTCACAAGGTGATTATATTTCTGATCTTAAACTTTTCTAGATTGTCTTCCAGGCCATCACAAATTACAGCCAATTTACTGCCCACCTGCCTAAGATTGGCTTATATGAAGAATATAAGGGAGACTTTTTCAAATACTATGTTGACTTTTACTTTTTGTTAGCAAAGATATAAATGGTTTAATATATATTGTCCTGCTTTTTAGAAGTTGCTATCTTTGAAAACAATGATGTGTGTGAGTGTGTGTGTGTGTGTGTGTTTGTGAGTGATTAGAAATGCCTGGAGTAATCCTTTTCCTGCTTTGTGCAAGAAAAAATAGGCCTTGGGAAGCTAAAAAAAAGAAAATTTGCGGGTCACATTATAGTTTTATTAGAATTGGTGATCTTTCTGTCCAAAAGAAATACCCAAGCCTAGCTTCTTTGATGATATATAACTGTTGTCCTTCCTATGAGGCTGCTTCCCAGAATATCCTCATTAGGCTGTGCACTATGACATATGTCCCGTGACTCTTTTTCTTTCTGTTACACTTTTTGGTCCCCTCACTTAACCTTACTGTCATCCATTCTTCCAGACGAGTTAGACCGCTGTGACCATCATTCTTGCGCTCTTAGTTTGGCTAATGGGCTTAACTTATGATGAATACAGGCACAATTTCAGGTGGCTGTGGTGGGGAAGGAGGAACAAAGGACCTGAAGAATATGCTAAGAGAAAAGATAAGCGATACTGAATGCTAGATGGAGTGCTATGTTGTGGAGTGTATGCTATGGGGTCCAGGAAGGCAAGGGAGGTGATTCATTGTGGTAACAGTCATTTCCGAATCAACTACTATGTGTCAGGAGTTAACCTCCTTATCTTATTTAATTATTATTTTATCTTCACCAGGAACAGCAGTTTATAGATGAGAACACTGAATCATACAGTTAGTATATTCAAGAGGAAGAATTTGAATTGAGATTTGGCTGACTAAAGTGTGTGCGTGTGTGCGTTTTATACTGAACATTGATTTTAGGAGTTGCTTCAGATAAAAGATGTAGATTATTTTTTTACAGACTGGAGTGAAAAATTAGATCCGTTATGCTTAGATTCCTCTGATTAAATAGTCTCCCATTCTTACACTTAGGTTCTTCTTGTTCGCTTCATTACTTGTGAATTTAATTAGCATGGATACTTATGAGTTGAAAAGAATTTTCTTTTATTGGCCATGGACAGGGTGACAGAAACTATGTTTAGTGAAGGTTTTGGGATGTCTAATCTTGTGGAGGATTTAGCAGTCTTAAATACAGAGGACTAAAACAGACCCTTCTCATATCCAATTCTTCCAAGTTTTAGGATTCGGGTACCATCAAAAGGGTAAAATATAATACCATGCTTAAGAGTCTTAAAGGGACATGTTGGTGCTTCATAATTTGTCTGTTTATAACAAAAGCTCTGAGAGAGCTAACAGTTTCATTATTCAGCGTTAAGTATTTTGAATGCCTACCGTTAATGATTTATTTAAAGGGCCACAGCAGAAAGTGTCGGGGCTTCCTGAAGTTTGATTTATTTCTTGATCATTAGTTTGGTCAATGAATGACATCTATATTAGAAAGTACTGTATTTTGGAATGCCAATAAATTTTAATGGTGGGGTTAATATCTTTCTCTCCTCCTTCTGGGATGAAATATCTCTTGCCTTCCATGTCAAATTAGAGGCTTGCTGGTGGTTTGTGGACCAAATGTTTGGGTACTTTGTGTAGGCTCATCTGTGTTAGTTTTAAATTAGAGTGTTTTTCCCCTTGCCTATCTGTTTTTCATCAGGGCTCGTATATTCTTGTGTCCAAAAAGACTCTCTGATTTAGCTGTGAGGCTGATTTTATTGTAGGGATGTCTGTGTATCCTGTCATCACAGGCAACCCTGGTGAAACTTCCCATGTTGTGTGTGTGTGTTGCTGCAGTATGTTTAAAGTCTGATCTTTCTCAGATGTATGTGTGTGTGTATAACTTTTATGGCTGAAAAGGGATGCAGGCAGCAAAATTTCTGACAGAATATGTTTTCTATTATATTTTGTAATATGAAATTATAGGTTCGTTTTTGGCTTTCATAAAGCTGCCTTTTTCACCCGTCACTGGGAGACAAGTAACACCTTCCTTTGACTCACGTTTTCCAAGACTCCTTAGTGTTAAAAGAAGACTTTCTTTTTGAAATGCAGAAATTAAAAGAATATGGCACAAAAACATTTTTTATAGCTTTATTGAGTCTTGAGGGCAGATATATGGATTCCAGACAAAACGCAATAATAGACTAGGATTTTACTTTCAAATCATCTTACAAACACTTCTCGTGGGAGATTTATTGTCCATGTGGAGGAACAGGGCTGCTTTGAAGGTTAAATGGAGTAGTTTGGAGAACAGTGTTCAAGGTCTTTCTCTGCCTCTTTATTTTTTTTTTTAATAAATTTATTTATATTTATTTATTTTTGGCTGCATTGGGTCTTCGTTGCTGTGCGTGGGCTTTCCTTAGTTGTGGCGAGTAGGGGCTGCTCTTTGTTGCGGTGCACGGGCTTCTCATTGTGGTGGCTTCTCTTGTTGCAGAGCACGGGCTCTAGGCACGTGGGCTTCAGTAGTTGTGGCACGTGGGCTCAGTAGTTGTGGCTCACGGGCTCTAGAGTGCAGGCTCAGTAGTTGTGGTGCATGGGCTTAGTTGCTCCGTAGCATGTGGGATCTTCCCGGACCAGGGATCGAACCCATGTCCCTGCATTGTCAGGTAGATTCTTAACCACTGCACCACCAGGGAAGTCCCTCTGCCTCTTATTAAGTATGTGCTCTTCTTTAACTAACTTAAGCCATCCAGCGTAGTTTTCTATTTTATAGCAGTATTGTGAGGATAATATGAGATAACGTGTGTGTGCTTTGTAAGCTTTGTGATCTCAGTGTAAATATGAAGTAGCACTTGTGTTTTATTACGTGTGTTTAGTTAGAGTTAATGCCCCATTGGCATGATCAGGATTTTTTTTCCCCTCTGGTAAAGCATGTAGACAAATCCTGGCAGAACTAAGAATAAGATACCTCTTAAAGTCCTATTTATACTCACAAAGCAGTTCAACCCCTGTCATCAAAAACAGAGTACCAGGGCTTCCCTGGTGGCGCAGTGGTTGAGGGTCCACCTGCCGATGCGGGGGACACGGGTTCGTGCCCCGGTCCGGGAGGATCCCACATGCCGCGGAGCGGCTGGGCCCGTGAGCCATGGCCTCTGAGCCTGCGTGTCTGGAGCCTGTGCTCCGCAGTGGGGGAGGCCACAACAGTGAGAGGCCCGCGTACCGCAAAAAAAAAAAAAAAAATCAGAGTACCAGACATAGTATTGGACAAATATAGCTTTTGTGTGAAATCTAGTTTCTCTGTAACTCTGAAGGATAAACAGGAGAGTGTATGTAATTATGTACAATGGTCGCTATGGTATAGTAGGGTGTATTTGTTTCTTAGGACAACCATAACAAAATACCACAGACTGGGTGGCTTAAACAATAGAAATTTATTTTCTCACAGTTCTGGAGGGTGAAAGTCCCGGATCAAGGTGTAAGCAGGTTTGGTTTCCCCTGAGGCCTCTTCTTGGCTTGCAGATGGCCACCTTCTCATTGGTCCGCACATGTTTTTTTTTCCCTTGCACGTGTGCCTCTTGTGTCTCTTTGTGTGTCCAAATTTCCTCTTCTTATGAGGACACCAGTTAGATTGCATTAGGGCCCAGCCTAAAGGCCTCATTTTAACTTCATTACCTCTTGAAAGCTCCAATTTCCAAATACAGTCACGTTCTGAGGCACTTAGAGATTCAACATAGGGCTTTTAAGGGGACACAATTCAGCCTGTAACATAGGGAGGGCAGTAGACCAGGAACTGAAGTTTGGATTCCAGGGTGGGCGGCTCTGATCTGTACCGATGCAGTTGTCTCATGCAGGACTCCTAACTTGTCACGTCTACATCTGCTTACGGGGCGGTGACAAGGATTCAAGACAGTCGTGCACATGAGCACATTTGGTGAAATATAAAAGCATGATACAAATGCAAGGTTGTATTGTATCATGGATACCTGTGAGGGATACATTGGCAACATGTGGAAAATTTTAAGTAGAAAAGACAAAGGATCATTGCAAATATTTGGCTAAAGAAACCTCTTGGCTAGTCTGTTTGGCTGAAGGAGAGGCGTGAATAAAGAAAGGTGATTTGGTTAAGACTTAACTCAGAGAAGACAGGAGTTAGGCTTACAGATAAACCCAACATCTGGATGATGTGGGTGAATATCTTCCCATCTCCCAATGGAGCCTGTTTTCTTAAAGCCTGTTAGTTTCTTGGTTTAAAAAATTTCCCCCTACCTTCCATGGTCTGGCAGTGAGAACTCTTAGTGGGTTTCCAAGCAGTTTCATAGCCAGAAGGCACTTTTCCTATTTACCTTAAGTGAAGATTCTATGACACCGCCTCAAGGATGTGATTTTTTTTTTTGTTTTTTAAGGTAATACTTGAGTAGTTGGGAAAACTTCCATGTACTTCAGGATATCTGTTCTGAAATTTGTACAGCATGTTTACATACATAGGCAAGTATTTTAATTGAAAAAGTGTATTCTCAGCTTGCCATGCCTACCTATTTAGAAGGCATTTGTGTTCTTAAGCACAAAGCACATCATCTTTTATTCTGTAAAAACACATAGAACAAGACCATGCACAAAATAGGTGTTCTTAGAATCTCATGGTTACACCTGTGCTCTTGTTCTTGGACTCTGGTGTCCAATAGAGCCCAGTCATATTTGAAAGCTACAATCTCATACTCATTTCTCATCTTAAAAAAAGCAGATATTTGTAATATTTTAAAAATAGAATTATAAGTAACCAGTCATACTTTAAAACATATCACTAGTGCTCAAGACCCCATTGTAAGGGAAACCTAGTATGAAATGTAAGAAAACCAAAATTTTTTAATCACCTTTTTATAGAACTATGAATTCATGAAAACCTGTGAAACTGATTGAAATTCATAAATTATATACAGCAGTGTACTAAAGTGGTTCATAAACTTGGAGTTTATGGAGTGAAAAACTTTGGGGAGTGAAAAAGCTTCATAGTACCTCTTCCAGTGGTTACTAATTTCAAGTCTGGAAAACTAGGAATAAAGATATTTTCATTAAGCTTTTAAGTTGAGACTGATTCAATTTAGTACAGCTTGAAGGAGATGAATTGTAAGTATAATATTTGATGTTAGGGTGGCATGATGTGGATATAGTGAACAAATACTTGTGTGGAAAACATTAATATTGTTTTTCATCATGCAGATTGCAAGGCAGTGAAAGATATTTCAAGTTGTTAAGAAGCTAATATTAAGGTAGAGGATTATTTTAATCAGTGAAATTAAATGCTTGGAGTATGGTTTTTGTGATTATCTCATGCTGTTAGTTTTTGCTTTAATCTTGTCAAGTGCTTTTCATATTAATACTTAAAAAAACATTTTTAGTAACAGAAGTTTTAATTGTATAATTTTTAAAAAATAATTATTTTTTTCATTTTTTTTGGCCACACCGTGTGGCATGCGGGATCTTAATTCCCCCACTGGGTACCGAACCCATGCCCCCTGCAGCAGAAGTGTGGAGTCCTAACCACTGGATCGCCAGGGAATTCCCAGAAGTTTTCATTTTAAATCATCAGCTTTCTTTTAAATGGATTATTAATTTGTTCTCAGGGTTACTTAAAGTTTTTTCTTGACCATTTCCTGTAGAAACTCTGAAAATGGCAGCATTGATTTATTTGGGGAACTAAAGACACTTCTTTAGCCAAGGTTCATCCTTTTCATTTTCTCCCACTAAGACAAGAAGAGTGTCTGGGCAAACTCTAGACTTGGGAAGCTCTAGAGAGTGAATCCGAATCTCCAGCAGCTTAGTTCAGCTTCGTTCAGCTGCAGCTGGGGCCACATTTAATCAGAAA
This sequence comes from Globicephala melas, assembly GCF_963455315.2. Lineage (NCBI taxonomy): Eukaryota > Metazoa > Chordata > Mammalia > Artiodactyla > Delphinidae > Globicephala > Globicephala melas. The sequence continues at coordinate 35,974,000 of NC_083323.1, read as the reverse complement.
GCTTAGTTTTCTTTGTTTGGGGGTGGGGGGAACTGGAGCGGTTGCTGTGTCAGATGTAGCTCATAAAGTTCCTTTATTGCTTACAGGAAAAGCTCCTAAAGGGATGGAAGAGGAATCCACTAAGAATATTCCTTTAGTTACAAGGCTGAGCATTCTCAGACTTACCTTCTCACAAAGCGAGCAGTTACTCGGGGGCCCTGTTCCTTGGAAATCTGACAGCAGGCTCTTTATTACTCCTTTGGCCTCTTTTCATTAAACATCTAGACAGTGACAATCACATTTTTTAAAAAGTGCCAGTTGCTTAGGAAGTCATCATCTCTGCCGTTGAAGGGTTTACAATTTAGTAGGAGGAGATCAAGATGGAAATAAGTTTAGGAATGTGCTACATGTGTAATGATAATTTCATGCCTAAAGTATAGTGCCTTCCATTTCTGCAGGGACCAAGAAAGCCAACACCGAAGTTTATTTGCCCTACCTGACATTCCCCTGTGAATCCGAAATGCATTGCTTCTTGCCAGACTAAGACAGGCTGTAAGATGTTACAATGTATCTCTCATTTCCCTACCCTGGTAGCTAAGTATTTGCATATTTACTGGAGCTTTCTAAATATAATGGCTTATCCCTAAAGAGAGACTCTAATGGAGGGATTATAGGTTAAGTGGGAAATGTGTGCCAAAGACATTTGGGTAAGCCAATTAACCTGATGGTTTTTCTCAGTTAATTAGCATTGAGTGAACAGAGTTTAGTGCCCAGAGTGAGTGAACTACTTTTAGATGCAAGTGATAATTCCCTATATACTTAAAACAATGTAGAATTTTTCTCAAAGGTGAGTGCAGCTTATCAATACCAATCATTTCTAGTTAGAATTCAGTTCATCAAATATATATTGAATGCCTACTATGTGCAAGGCTCCAAAAGATAAATAAGATACTGTTCTGTGTCTTAGGAGTTAACAGTGCATTGCGGAGATAAAGCAAGTCCTAACAAGCTGAATCGGACCTGAAGACCATTGCAGAGCTTGATGTGTAGCCACATTGCTCTCCATCCCATGAAGGACAATAGTCCAAGACAGAGTAATGCCAGTGATTCCTGCCACTCCATCCCTCAAACTTCACTCCAGCCAAACCAATCTATTGCATTTTTTTTCAGGTCCCAAGCTCACCACCTTCTTCTCTCCTGCCTCATGGTCCTTGAAAATATTGCCCATCAGTCTGGCAACATCCTAACTCCGTTACTCTTTTGCTTAACCCCTTCCGTGTATGTAGACATGCTTTCCTCCAGGAAGCTCTTGACCCGCCGACTGTCGGAAGTCTGTTCTGTTCTCCCAAGGCAATCAGGATTTCGTGTTAGAGAGGTATTTATTATACTGCAGTGAAATTGCCTCTACACATCTTTGCCTCTTCTACTAGGCTGTTTCTCGAAGTCAGTGCATCTGTTTTACTCACCATTCTATCTGCAGTGCCCTTTATAGTGTCTAGCCCATCACGGAATGAATGAATAAATGAGTGAGTGAATAATTTTCTTAAGACAGAATCAATCCATTTTGTTGAGTTGTGATTTTCAATAGGGTAGAGAAGAGGGACTGTTAAAATGCCCTGATTTCAATGCATATGTTTCCTCCTACTCCTTCTGAAATGTCTTCCACATCTCATCCCATGTAAGATCCCTGATGATGGTAGTAAGAAGTCGATGGTATTTTTTCTTTTTGCGTTACGCGGGCCTCTCACTGTTGTGGCCTCTCCCGTTGCGGAGCACAGGCTCTGGACGCATAGGCTCAGCGGCCATGGCTCACGGGCCCAGCCGCTCCGCGGCACGTGGGATCCTCCCGGACCGGGGCACGAACCCATGTCCCCTGACCCGGCAGGCGGACTCTCAACCACTGCGCCACCAGGGAAGCCCGAAGTCAGTGTTATTAATGGGAATGTGTCAATGCGCGATGTTAAAATCGAGCCGATTTGCAACAATAGCTAGGAGAGATTTTAGGGGAGACTGGGGCATCACAAACGAGCATTGGCAGTTGAAGTGTATCTGGACAGATGTAAACTGGTCAAAGAACGGCAATCCAGGCAGAGGAAGGAAAAAAATGATCTGAGTGAAGGCCTAGAAGCTGGGAAGTTCGGTTGACATTAGGATGCATATAGAGGAGTAATGGGAGATTGGCCTAGAAGTCATAATGGGGTTGGCTGTGAATGCTGGGCTGGGAAGGGTGTTTATTTTGGTAAGAAATAGGATGTGATGAGGGATTCTTGTGAAGCAGAGTGATGGTGTTAGGGTTATACTTCAGGAGTTATATTTCAGGAAGTTTCTCTATCCACAGCATGTATAATAGATCAAAAGGGGAATGAAAGCAGGCAGGGATGACTAGTTCAGTTTTACAAATATTTGTTATGTGCCTCATATGTATTGGGCATTGAAGAAAATATACTCTTTCCATGGGGGGACTTTGAGCCTAATGAAAGAAACAGAATAATAAACAGGCGCTTTTAGTAAGCCTGCTAAGCAATAGGGGTAGGAAATGATGGAAGCCTGAATGGGGGCGGGGGAAGGAGAAAAGAGAAGTTAGAGGTGAATTTAAGGAAAACTTGCGAGTTGGATTTTTCTCTGAGATCCTGACTGGCGTCAACATATCCTTAACCAATTTAGAAGTAGATGTAGGAGCAAAGAGAGAAGGACCCCTCATGCACAACCGCGGTGTCAGTGCTGGAAGAATGATGGTGCTTAATGAGGGGCTTGTATGAAAAAGGAGGTGGTGTGTAAGGAAAATTATTTGGATTCAGTCTTATTCAGCTGAAGATACTGAAAGGGCAACTAACAATATTGCTTGATAGTTACACAGTGCTATTTTATTTAGCAGTCTTCGGTTGCACATCTCAGAATAACAGTTCAAACTAGTGTATCGGCTTATTGGCTTATTTAGTTATTGGCTTATTTAGCAGTGTTAGCTTCAGGCACGACGGGATCCAGCTGCACTAAGAATTGCCTCTGTCTCCTTGATCTGGGTTTTTTGTGTTGGCTTCATTCTTAGGCTCTGTCTTCAGGGAATCCTTTAGTAGCCCTAGGATTTCATCTCATTCTTAAAATAAGATGTCCTTTCCCAGTGGATTGTTGGAGCTGTTTTGACTCCAACTGACCTGGCTGGCTGCTAAGTCAGTTCTTGTGGCCAGAAATGAGGATGGGGGGATATAGTACGCTAACTGGCCAAATCAAACGATAACCTTTCATCAGGAGGTGGGGATGACAGCTTCACTCTATGCACATGGACTGAGGGTGGGTGTGGCCTGTTCTCAGAAGGAAGAACAGGACACTGTTAACTAAGAAGAAGGGGTCTGGAAAAACCAGTCCATGACACCAGGCTAAGTAATTTTTCAAACATTTTAAGTTAACATTGCCTCATTTGATCTTCAACACAACAATCTGTGAGAAGCGTTGTTATCTACCAACTGTAGGTAAAGGAGCTGTGCTTTAGACAGGTTAACTGGCCAAAGGTAAGACTCTGGTGTTAGTAGAGGAACCGGGATTGCATCATTCAGGTATGGCTGTCACCTGGGGCAGTACAAGTGTAGACTTGTGAGCAACACGCAGGCTGGAGGCGTTGATGGAGAAAGCATCTCTTGAGTTGCAGGTGTCAAAGATGATGACCACAGAGGTGGAAAGTGTAGAGAGAGGGGAGGTCAGGAGACAGAACCGAGAGAAACATCCACATTTGGGAGAAAAATCTGAAAGAGATGCTAGCCAAGGAGAGTTGGAAAGAAGTCAAAAAAGATAGGAGGGGAATGGGAAGAGTAATGTGTTAAAAGACCCCAGGTACGACTTCATAAATGTTTATTATTTTGTGCTGAGAGTGTCGTAAAAGCTTAAAGGAATTTTAAGTGAAATAGGAACGTGGTACATAGATTTTTGAAGGCTATATATATATGAAGAAAGAGTACTGATTTTGCATTGATGGCTAGCACTAGTTGTTTGGTGTTAATGGTGGTAATACTAATAATGACGGCAGCTATCATGTGTTACATATATTACATATAACAATGTGCTTTTTGCTTACTAACTCGTTTCCTCCTCAAAATGGTCCTATAAGGCAAGTACAGTTATTATCCTTATCTTGCAGATGAAAAAACTGAGGTACAGAGAGATGGAGTAACTCCGGTCCAGTTGGCTCCAGACTCAGTTTTCTTAACCACTGCATTTCACTGCCCTTTCTGGGCATAGATTGGCGTGCTTGGGTAGCACTGAAGCAGGGCAGGTTAACAAAGGCCATGCTCTTTCTTCTTTCTCCTGTGGAACAAATTTCAACCCATCACCTAAAAGAAAAAAAAAATTTTTTTAAATATAGAGTTTGGCCTTTACTTACTTTTTAGTAGAACAATTTGAAAGTACTTGGGAAGAGCGTGCCATTTGATGTTTGGAGAATCTAAGCATCGTTCCTCCTCTGAAGGACTGATGGCCATCATTTTTGTGGGTGCTCATGACTGAAAAGGTCAACGGACAGGAAAAACAGTACTGAGAGAAACCCACACAAGGACAGTTGGGATGGCAGCGTCATATCATTCATCCATTTTACGTTTTACAGTAGTGTTGGCCTTTGTCGACATTTTTTAAAGGAAAAATCATAATGCAGCAAAAAGCCACAAATGAGCAAAACTGAAAACAGATTAAGACCTCCTTGAAAGCTTGAGAGACTGGATCTTTTTGCTTCAAAAGACAGTCTCTTGGGCCTGTGTTCCCTGGAGAATTCTGCCTACAATTGTTTCTTTTCCACACCTGCTGCTTCAATGTTCTTCACCTTTCCTGGAGTGGAAAATTTCCCAATTCCTTAGTGTCTTTCTGAATTTTCAATACCCACTCACAGAAGTAACATTAGAAATTATATCAGCATGACATTTTGTTTCGAGTTAAGCCTTTTCATTGAGAAGTAACAGGTTCCCCTCTTTCAGTTTTGGACTTGCATAAGAAAACGCAAATAGATGAGTATCTATTATGTTGAGTGTTGAGCGACTACCTTTACTTCTCATTTTGCTGGCAGATTATTCAGATTCCATTAAATCCCTTTTGGTGTGTATCTTTCTTAATATGATGTGAAGGATGCGTAATGCATCCCTTATCACTGACTTGCATGTGTGACATGACTTATGTACTAAAGCCCAGTGCAATTTCGTCTTATTTCTTGTTCTTTTGCCGTAACATTTATTGAGTAAATAAAAACCTGGCTAATAATAAGATAATGCCCATCAGAGAATTTTATCAGACCGAAGTCTCCCTTAGTGCAGTGTATTTTGAACATGGGTGGGATGTTCCTTTGCTCTTCTATTATTTTATTGACACTGTTTGCCTTTAATTCTTTTCTACAGTGTAAATTTAGGGCTGTGCCGCATCAAAGGTTTTTCTCACAATGAAATTATGAGATTTGTTAGTTTTGTTCTTTGTTTTGAAATTCTTGTTTCACGAGAGTTAAACGCATAGTATATCTTGTTTTTGCTGCAGATTACTAGATTTATTGCTACGGATATAAGAAATTCTGGCAGCTTTGAACAGATTTTTAAACATGTGCTTCTTTTTTTTTTTTTCCTTTCCCTCAAAAAGTCTTTACAGAGTTAGTTATGGAGCTGAACTAATAGCATGTAGAAAACCTGGTTTAGGGAACATGCGTCTCCATTCTATAAGGATCTGCCACTGAAAGGGTGAAGTATTGTCCTAAACAAAATGTGCTTTTCAGCTTTTCTCGCTAAATTAGCCAAGCCTTATCCCACAGTGCTTTGCTGTTGAACTTTCTGCTGCCCTGACTTTGATAGTATGAACGTTTCTGCATTGATATTAGAGAAATGCACATCAATATCTAAGTTAATGTTCAGTGGAGGCCAGTTGGCTTTTCATTCTCAATGGCTTGAAATCAGCTCTAACAACACTGGCAGTTTGGCAGTTTTTCATATTTCTTTAAAATTTTAATTATAACCCATCAAGTCTTAAGCAATTACTTCTGGGGTAGACTCTTGATGAATGTCATAACAGGGTGTTTTAGTTTAATGGATCCAGACTAACATCTGTTTCTAATATTTTAAAAGCCAATTTATATGGAAATTCATTTATACACAGTCAATACACGGAGCCTTGTAAAAATCAAAATCAAAATGGAAAATCAAACCACTGTGATATAGTAGGTCTTCTGTTAACAAAGGATTTCACTGATGAGTAGATTCAGCTGTGCTAACACCCAAACTATTGCAGCTTAAACAAGATAGCAATTTCTTTCTCAAACTCAGGTAGTTTGCCAAGGGCTGGTATGGTCTACCATGACAGGGACTCAGTTTCCTTCAGTCTTATTGCTCTGTTGGCATGACTTCTATTCCTAAGGACACCTTGTGAGTCACGATGGCTGCTGGAACTCCAGCTATTACATCTGTGCTCCAGCAGGAAGGGGGTAGGGGTAGGAGAGGGAAGGATACTAAGCTTTTTCCTTTTAAGGATACTTTTTTCTAGTAGTGCATAGCACTCTGCTTATATCCCACTGACCAAATATTAGTCAGTGGCCAAATACTAGTCACAGGACCATATTTAGCAGCAAGGGAAGATAGGAAATGATCATTTTTTGTCCAGAAGACATGTACCCAGCTAAAAACTAAAGTATGGGAAAATGGAGAACATAGACACTGGAGAACTGTCTGTTAACATTGAGTACTTTTTAAAACCTGATTTTGACAGACTTTCTGCCTTTTATTGAGCATCTAGAAAAGTCAGCTCGTTTTCATAAGTAAATAATATATACAGAAGGACTAGCATAGTGTTTGGCAGAGTAGATAACCAACTACTATTAATGTATGTTGATGTCTGTTTTCATTCCAGCCCCCAGATGCACCTAATTTCAGAGGTTGTGGGTCGAACTGAATTTTATAAGGGGCTTTTTGTAGATTAGAATACAGTCTTTGTAGAATAATAATAGCAGCAGCTCACAGGGCCAAGGTGTTCTTTGCACTAGGTCTCCAGAACACTCATGTATCTGCAAAGCAGTGTTCTTTGCTTTTTTACACAGTAGATAAATGAACAATTACAAGGGTTAGAAGCTTGTGGAAGCTCGGGCTCCTCCCCAGACCTACTGAATTAGAACCTTTACATGCCTGATAATGAGATCCCCAGGTGATCTGCATGTATGGGAAGCATTGCTCTGGGCACAGATGTTCTACCTAAAATTTATTTCTGCTGGGGGGGCGGCTAGTCCTTGCTGTAAGCGTATCCCCTGCACCAGTATCACCCGAGACTTTCTAGCCAACACGGGGCAATTGTTTGGCAACTGATTTATTGAACCTTAAGAGTTAAGCCTTTAACTCTGCATTTATTCTTCAAAGGTATTTGCATTCAAACAAGGAGGAAAGCTTTTGAGGGAGAGAAGTACAACCTTAATTGCGGATCTAGTAAGCCATTAAGGGGAGGATCTGAATTCAATCTACTTGGAAAGCCGGCTCCAAGGCTCGTTTGCATTAATCACGTATACCTGGAATCCCATCATAAAGCCACGTGATGACAAAGCCACGTGATGACAAGGCTACAAAGGAAGGCAGTGTTTTAGCAGTATGTTTTAGCAGTGTATTTCCTTCTTTCTTTCTGTATTTTACATTAGATTTCTGTTTCGACATTTTATTTTTTAGCCGTGCTATCAAGACTAATCAGGACCTTCTCCCAGAAACCCCATGGACCCACATTTTCTACAATGATTTTTGGGGGACGCTGCTAACCCACAGCGGCAGCCACAAGTCCTACCGGCCACTCTGCACTCTTTCCTTCCGCCTGAACCATGCCATCGGAGGGCTGAATCCCTGGAGCTACCATCTTGTCAACGTGCTCCTGCATGCGGCGGTCACTGGTCTCTTCACGAGCTTCTCCAAGATCCTGCTTGGGGATGGATACTGGACCCTCATGGCTGGCTTGATGTTTGCCTCTCACCCCATCCACACGGAGGCGGTGGCAGGAATCGTGGGCCGGGCCGATGTGGGGGCCAGTCTCTTCTTCCTCCTCTCCTTGCTCTGCTACATGAAACACTGTTCTACAAGGGGCGCCTCGGCCAGGACCTGGGGCTGGTTCCTGGGGACAGGACTGTGCGCCGGATGCAGCATGCTGTGGAAGGAACAAGGAGTGACGGTCCTGGCAGTTTCAGCCATTTATGACGTCTTTGTCTTTCACAGGCTGAAAATGAAACAGATCTTACCCACCATTTACAAAGTAAGTGATTGTTGGTGCTTGAGCGTTGGATTACTGAGTCCTCTCCTTGCTTGGTCCCTTTTCCCCATTTAAAAAGCAAATGTGTTCCTCTTCAAAGAGAATTTAAAGTAAGTTACTTTTTGATCTTCGGGAGGTGGAAGTGTCCTCTCTGACCTTTCCCTACTAACTGAGTGTCAGTCACGGATGATTTTATTTCTCAGGTTTCTTATTTTCATGATTTCCAAGGGGCTAGAAGGACAATTCTGCCTTGTAAAGAATATGCATCTTTATTATTTATTTAGTTTTACTCCTCGATTTCAGCCCAAATTCCCTGTAATCCAATAAATTGCCTCTAAAATGTGTTTGAAAAAAATAACACAGCTGATCATAGAGCTAGATGCTCGACTCTGTCAAGAGGAAATCCTCTGCTATTTGTTAATATTACTTTTCCTGAGCTGACTTTGGAAAACAACCCTCTCTGCAGTGCACTGGGAACTCACATTCTTAAATCATGAGTCATATTCACCTTTCCCTGATGTAGTATATAAGAACCGAAGAGTCAAAACAGAAAGTGGTTATTGTAAGTTTTGCCCTGAGGCCAATTAAGACCTTTGCCTCAGGGCTTAATATGTGTTCTTCTGTATTCCCTTAGTGGTTGCAAAATGCAATGTCGTCTGAAGGTCACGGAAGCACTTTCGGATCCCACGTACTTAAAGAGAACTGAGCAGTTTTCTGCTGGTGTGTTTGGGTGGACCAGCACCTCTTGAGAAACTGCCTCCTTCCCATCTCCCCATCCTCCCTCTCTGGCAATAAACTCACCCTTGCTTTAACTTAAGCATAAAGGCGGAACTTTGCCAGTGTTTGCAGACCTCAGCCATTTTCTAAATCATGGACCACAGCCAGCTCCTCCATCCTTTTGGACACTCTTAAGCAAGGAATTACGGTTTAGGATACTGACCCTGAGAAAGCTGTCAAGTTTTCTAGTTTTTACCACTTTTTTCTCTCAGTTATTAATTTTACTTAAAATTCAATTGGGAAGAAATTGAAATAAAGAACAAAATTGAGGGAAATGGAAACATTTATTTATTTTATTTTTAAAATATATTTTTAATTTTTGGCTGCGTTGGGTCTTCGTTGCTGTGCGCAGGCTTTCTCTAGTTGTGGCGAGCGGTGGCTACTCTTTGTTGTGGTACATGGGCTTCTCATTGCGGTGGCTTCTCTTTGTTGGGGAGTACGGGCTCTAGGCGCGCGGGCTTCAGTAGTTGTGGCACGCGGGCTCAGTAGTTGTGTCTCGCTGGCTCTAGAGCGCAGACTTAGTAGCTGTGGCACACGGGCTTAGTTGCTCCTCGGCATGTGGGATCTTCCCAGACCAGGGCTCAAACCCGTGTCTCCTGCATCGGCAGGTGGAGTCTTAACCACTGCACCACCAGGGAAGTCCTCGGAAACATTTATTTTTAAATGACTTTTTTTTCTTTTACATAGGAGGCAGAGTAATTACTGCTGTGCCTCTGCTCTGCAGGGAACTCCAGTATCAAGTGCTTAATGAAGTTCTTTTGTGATTTCGATTAAATGCTGAAACTTTAAAAGAGAACTCTGGTTAGAGTTTGATGCTTTGCAAACAACATATGGTTTGAAAGTCAAGCTTTTAATTTCAAATCAATTTTAATTAGTCTCTCAAGGAAATTTAGGGAAAATAATCTTTTTCTTTCCTTTGAAAACCATGCCATCAACAATAGACAGTTTTCTTGTTTTACTGGAAATACAAATAGAGTAAGTGTAAGTCATGGTCCTTGTCCTATGCAGGGTGAGAACTATTTGGGGATGCAGACTGGGTGTTTTAAGACCCTGTGTTGATAGCCTGTGAAACACTGTGGTTTCTCCTACAGAATTTTCATGTTACCATCTCATGAATTAGGAAATTACCTTGGTATGTCAATTCAGGACTTGCTTTTAGGACCTTTGAAGTTCTCTTCTGAGAAATTTTCAGGTCTGTAAGCCTGTTTTCAAGGATTAAGTTGCTGATTGATCTCCTTACTATAAATATGTCCCATGCAGTATTTGGGACATACTTATAAGAGAAGACTATCCTTTGTTCATCTGAAATTAAAATATAACTGGGCATCTCGTATTTTACTTGGCAGCCTTACTCATGCAACTGCTGCTTCAGAAAACGAGACGTGCCACTAGTGCAGGGGAGAAGAACTGTTCTCTCCATCGGAGTTCTTTGGCTGGGCTAATAATCAAACGGCCGTAAGACAGATTAACAGGAGAAAAACAGATTTAGTTTTGTACACACAGGACCCCCTCAGAGACAGGAGAAGCTCCTCAACAGTTAGGCAGTTGAGGTTTCTATGCCATCCTGAGCTAAGGAAAAGGGGGGAGGGGTCTGGAACTTCAGAGGAAGGAAGACGATGCACAGGAAGACAGGACGAGCAAATGTTTGCCACACCAGACCAAAGAGTCTTCCTTTTGTAAAAAAGTTATCTTTGGTAATAACTCTCTTCCTGGCACAGGCTAACTAAATCCTTTTAGGCATTTAAGAGGGAAGTAAAAACTTCTTCTTGAGTCTGTTGGGCCTTAATTGTCTTTCGCTCCGTATAATCCACATGCCAAAGTGGCACATTCTGTGGCAGCCTGCCCCGAACCCCATCACTGTGAAGGAATTCGTAAGAGTAGAGAGTGTGAAGTCCCCCGCACTATGGGAAAGGACTTAATGGCTTTGAATGTTCAGTGTCTTGAGAAGTTTTCAGATGGAAACTTGCCCAGGCTGCCTGGCAGCCACTGCTTGCGGGCGAGGGAAGTGGTCAGGGCAGCAAAACCCTTCATCTGATAGCTGCTATCTCAACTTAGCAGTGAGCTTAATGAGGACATTGGGATAACAGACTTTACAGATCCATAAGGAACCTTGAGACCATCTATGCCAGTCCCCTTGTTTCCAGCTGAGGTGTAGAGAACCAGAGATGTGAAAGTCACCCAGAAAATGGTGGAATCACTAGGACTAGAAGACATATTTGTAACTGTCTAGTGATCTTACACTGTGAAGGTGTGAAGATGAATAAAGAAAGTAGTCAGATGACTCCACAGTAGAAAAGAAAATAATAGGCATTGTATCTTAACGTGCACTGGCTGAGTCACTTTGCACTAGTTCAATGACCTGTTTCTTCATGTAGAAATCGAGATAATTAATGTTCTTTCCTAGAGATGTTAGGAAGATTGTGTGAAACTGTAGAGTGTTCGTTGTGAACTGGGTGCCCCATATTTGGAAGTCACTTAAGGCACATTAGTTGAAGGGAAAGAAGAAATATCAGTGGAAATGTGATTCTTTATCTCAAGAAAGAGAAGGCCAAAGGATACATTTCTACTAGTCTTTAAACACGCAGTGGTTTGAAAGCACATGAATTAGGAGTCAACTAAAGCTGAAGCATGAATATTTAAGCAAAAACTTTCATTTCGAATTTCATGACTATGGGGCTTATAAACACTGGCATAGATTACATATGGAAGTTATAGAAAAATTCCATGTTCTGTCTGTAAAATAAATAGATCTCTCTGCCTGGGGTGAGTTAGAAGAGACTCTGAAGGAAGTGGATTAAAAGACGTTTCAACCTTAAACGAATAATCGTCTTAAATGTCTTACTAATTAACTCTGCATCGGAGTTATCATAGTTGGCCACATGAAATAAACTTCCCTGCCTTATTAAAACATAACTTATATATAAACAGAAAAATCCAGTGCACAAATGTTTACCTCTATTAGGCAAACTAGAGAACCGGCCAGATACTCAAAACTCTAAAGATGGTGGTCCTACAAGCTGGAAGTTATTAAAACCAGAGGAGCAAGGCTCTCCATTCTTATAGTTTTGTCCGTAATGTTTTTCTCATAGCAGTCACACTCAGCTTCTCCCTTCACATTTCTTCGGAAACGTCAGAAGTTAGAGGCCTATCAGATCCAGGCCCCAAAGTCAAATGCACACCAGGACCAGGCAGAAGGGCCTGTGGTGAACTAGAGGTTATGCTCTCGCACTCGTACTTCTCTCCATCCCATTATTGCGATAAGAAAATACAGGTTTCAGTTTCGTAGAGGTTAATATTTTTCTAAGACAGACATCTGTATTTTCTATGACATCTCCTGTTATTTATTATTGCTTACTAATTTAAGAACAAATATGCCCTGTTTGGACCAGACGATATCCTTGGGATGACTGAATCTGGCCAGAAGTCTTGGCTGCCGTGTTTTGACTTCTAAGGTTCATGCAAGGGATACCCGTGTCCATATGACATGTACATTTTTTGTAGTTCTGCAAAAGAAATACGAAAGTTTTTTCTTCGATGAAGTGTTTGAAAAACAGTAGGTACCCAGAAAATCATAGATATTTTATTTAGTATTTGGTAACCATGTATAGTGTTTATATCTGCCAGGCACTGTTCTGAATATGTCAAAAATATTAACACATTTAACTTATTTAGTAAATGCCTATCAAGAGAGTAATATGACTTATGAAATAATGTGGTTGAATATAATATGAAATAAGATAGTTTTCAATAGTTAGGAAGATTTCTAAGAAAACAATATAAAATCTTCAGGAATGTGTATGAACAAAATTAGAGTTCCTAAGTATTTTTTTGAAAACTGTTAAATGTTCTAGATCTTCACTTCAGCATCTATTTAATATGTTTCCTACATTATTCTTGGCATCTAGTGCACCATTTGGCACATAGTAGGAACCTAGTAAATTATTGAATTCGTCCTTGTTTAAGATTGACTTTTGAAAAGGATGTGCGTGCAATGGTGAAGTGAAATCCTATACTCTCCCCTTTCTACAGTGAGGATTTCATTACTGGTTAGTGAGTTCTGGAAGGTAGGATTGGAAGAAATGCATGTCAGAAAAATGTTGAAAAATGAGTTTTCTTGACCTCTCACCAAATGATTATTTTAGCCTTTCTTAGATGATTTTCACTTACTTTTTTTTTTTTTTTTTTGCGGTACGCGGGCCTTTCACTGTTGTGGCCTCTCCCACTGCGGAGCACAGGCTCCGGATGCACAGGCTCAGCGGCCATGGCTCACGGGCCCAGCCGCTCCGCGCGGCATGTGGGATCCTCCCAGACCGGGGCACGAACCCGTGTCCCCTGCATCGGCAGGTGGACTCTCAACCACTGCGCCACCAGGGAAGCCCCTTCACTTACTTTTTGACAGCATAAAACTAAGTAAGGGGAGTGGGGAACCCTTGAAATACACACTAGCCTTGCAAATAAATGCTAGACTTTTATCTGCCCACAAAATATTTTACAAGTCTCCCATGACCCCAGGAGGTACATGGGTAATAAAATCAGTAAAGGCAACATTTTTCTTACTTACCCAACATCAGTCATTTCTTGCCTAGTGGCCATTTTCTGTGCTTATTTAACACCTGTTAACTGTTTTAATGTGGAAACATCTTTTTCTCCCCCCCTTTATTAGCCTCATAATCACTCAGTTACAGGTGGGGAAAAAAATTTAAAAAGGAAGGAAATCTGAAAGCGGGTGTAACAATTCTAACTATAGCCCAAAATAATTTGGAAAAATGAAGCCCTTTGAGTTTGATCTTTTTAAAGACTGTCTCTAAAGATGGCTGCATTAATTTTGCTGTAGTTGCTTCCAAGATGTGCATTATCCGGACAGCCTCCTTCAAATAAAATCTTGCTGCTGTATTTCATGTAAACAAGATAAAGAGACTATATTATTAGAGAGGGAAACGGGAGGCATTGCCACTTTCAAAAAACAAGTCATCTCTGTCTAGAAATAACTTTATTTTAATGCGAAGCAGGATGTGTTTGATGGAGGTTGCCTTTGTTGAACAAGTTTACCTTTATCTTGGGTATTATGTAAGCTGGGCTCTACAGCCGGGTGCAGTGATCAGACCCACACTAACAAACAGTCCCATATTTCCAAACCATTTACAGGGTTTATCTTGAGAATGGTTTCCGAGGGTTAGGGCTTATGTTCTGTTGAAGGTTTGGTTTTGTCGCTGTCGGAACACTGAAGACATTAAACGTAGTGCTTCTGTATATCAGACTATTTTGTGTGACTCCCCGTGTACAGAAGAGCCAGCGCATAGCCTGCAGGTATTTGCACATTGAATCCACATGTGTTTTTTTATTTGATTAGCTGCTCGGATGACATTGGTGGAATCTGTTATCATTTATGTCCCTGTCCCTTTTCTTTCTAGACCAGGTTGTGGTTTTACGTAAGATGTGACCCTCATATCCATTGCCTTGAATGAAATAGGATATATTTGCCCTTTCTGGTTGTCTTTAATCACCATCTGTGCCACTCCAAGTAGTGTTCCTGCTGTCTGAGGATTGTCTTTTCCCCCATTTGCCTTACACTTGACTTTGTGAGAATCCAGATATAGCAAGAGACTCCGATTCCGATCACAGTATTTCCTCGCATTATTGAAACTGGAGGACTGTTTGTTATGCAGCTGCAAATGAATCTGGATTTCCTTCAAGTAAACTTGTTGTAGCATTTAATATTCATGACCTGTAGTTCTTTAAAACTTTGAACTGCTGCGAAGACCGCTAACCAGATAACACCACAAATAAAGTCGAGGTTCAGAAATATTTTACAATTCAAAAAGCCAAAGATTAATAGGGTATTTTATTCCTGCAGGTTGGCTTCCTCGCTCAGCTGACTTAAGATGATTCTGTATTCTATTTGTGGTTTAGGTTCCAATTATTTAAATTTGGGAAGCTGATTACCCTTGCAGGTTTCTGTAATGCTTGCATTAGAGTGTTAATACCTGGGACAGTGTTCTATTCACAAATTATGATTGTTTTTTTAAAGATTCATCTTTGTGCAAGGCATGGTGTTAGGTGATGTGGGGAATCAAATATGAATCGAAAAACTTCTGCCCTGAAGGACGTTTGAGAGTAGTAGGAAGTGGAGAATAGTGCCTGCAAGTATAGAACTGAAATTCAAGCTGAAGAGTGGTGAGGGCTGGAGGGGAGGCCCTGGGAGCATTAGGGCGGCTTAGAGGAAGGGGAGGTGACTTTCAGCTGAAGTGCCTTCAGCAGCAAAGGTGTGGGAGGAGGACCCCAAAGGATTCTTGGGATATGGGCATTTATAATTGGACAGACGAGGAAGAGTGGAGAGCGGAGCCTGAGCATTACACAGAGGGACGCTCAGAGGAAGTTACTGAGGAGCACTGAGCAGTCCTTTTGTTAGATACCCAGAGCACCAGGACCTGGAGAGGAAAATGAATCAGGAAAGGTAGACTGAGACAGCTACTGGGTCTAACGACGTCGGGGCCCTTTAAGATGGCTTGTCACCCCGACAATGATGGGAAGTGATGCCTGGCTTTCAAATGTGCTAGCCCTTGGACTGGTCCATGGGAGAAGCCCAAGAATGTATAGGCCAGCTCTTCTTGCCTCTTGGAGAACTTTCTTTTCTGTTCTTCCCCTAAACCTTGGGGAGAGAGGGTCCCTTGGGTGATGAGATTAACGACCAGACTCAGGAGTAGAAGTTGCATCTCATTCAGTGAGTGTGTCTCCGATCAGTGTTTATTTCGTTCTTTAGCATTTAAAAGAAAAGCAGTTATTTTCTGAAGGCTAATATTGTCGTACTTTTTTCTCCGTAATATTTGGCATATTATTATATACTCCTAATGAGAAAAACAGGGAGTCCTTAAGGGCTCTTTCCTATGTCCGTTCTTCCAGTATTCCTGAAACGTGTTCAGATATTACTGTGAATGGCCACAAATACAAATCCCTCTTTGTTTTGTACTCTTTCACAAAGGAAGACAGAAAAAAAAATTTTTACAGGACGGAATAAAACACCCTATCAGCACTAAATTTCAACCAGTTAACTGAGTACACTGTCAGTGAAAATGACACGCAAATTGGACCTTGTGATGAATAAATAATGAGTCTCATTGAAATCATCTCTGCTGTTCTCATAACACTGTCTGGGATGCATATTACATCACTTGGCTCAATTTTCGATAACCTGCTGCCTCAGAGGAATCCAATTGACTGACGGGATCTCATGACTATCAGGTTACTCATATTCAGCTGGGTTCTGTCAATTTCACAGAAAATGATGTGGTTTGCACAAATTTGAAATCCATTGTCATTGCCTAGAAGTCAGATTCCCGTCTTAAATGCCTGGAACAATGGAAATGCTAATTTAGTTTTGATTTCTCAAATGAAACTTAAGCTATAGAAAGCCTGATTTCCGGAGTACATTAGAGATTCCTCAAAAGGTGTGAGCAGGGTGGGAGGTGGGTTGGATAAAACTGAATATTAAATCAAATTCTTTGATCATTAGAATATCTGTGATATGTGATACTGTGGTAAAGGTTGCATGGTGTGATGTTTTATTTTTTATATCCAGTTTCATACCTATTGATCACAGTATTCCTTTCTTCAAAAAGGAAAATAAGAAATCAAAAGGGAAGAACAGCACTTTCTGATACAAAAGTCTGCAGTGATTTGGTGCTAGGAAGGTCGATGTGCCCTTGCTCTCAGGGTTTGTCTTTACAGCTCTGCAGCACCCAGATGGCTCCTGTATGCTCTGTTGGTCTGATTACAACTCTTGCATCAAGTGAAATAGCATGAATTCAGAATTTAATACATGTTTCCTCGGTAATTATGGCCTTGATTAGTGAAGTCAGTGTTCATGTTCCAGAGGACACTTTCTTTCTTTCTCCACATGTTTGTTCATTTCACTTCAGGAAATCAAATAAAATGCAAAGATCATAATGCTTCTCTTTGGTATAATAGGGGAATCTGCAATACCTGCCTTTGGGTATGTGGTTGTCGTTTTGCTTATAATTAATATAAGATTCAAAGAAAACAGCAGGGACAATATGAGAAAAATGAAGGACATGTAAAAACAAATAAATGACTCTTAGCTTTTAGTATATGAAGAAATGGAAGATATATCTAGAATTTCCGTTAATGTATTGCTGAAGATAACTACCTACCAAGTACATTTAATAGTCTTTGATTATATGCAACATCATTTGTGACTGCTTAAAAATAATTAAATTTTATGTATTTAAAAACAGCAAAAAAGAAAAAACCTTAATATTTTAATTTTATGAATTTTGAGTCGTTATACCTGTTAGCAGTACCAACCCAACCTTTTGAGGGCATTGTCTTAGTTTTTAATATGTAAGACACTGAGTCCCTTCCCCCTATAAAAGGGTGTGTGTGTGTGTGTTTTGTGTTTTCTATCAGAATACATGTTTATGTAATGTACTCAGATTATACCAAAGTTATACATGAATGATTTGAGTGTATTTCCATAATTTTTATGAAATGGAAAGCTCCAAATTACATAGGATTATTTTTTTCTAATTTGAAGATTCAGGCAAAAATTTGCCAGTTTACGTGTTCCATCGAGTGAAGTTTCTTTCTTAAAATCTCATGAAAGGGCTTCCCTTGTGGTGCAGTGGTTGAGAGTCCGCCTGCCGATGCAGGGGACATGGGTTCGTGCCCCGGTCCGGGAAGATCCTACATGCCGCAGAGCGGCTGGACCCGTGAGCCATGGCCTCTGAGCCTGCGCTTCCGGAGCCTGTGCTCCACAACGGGAGAGGCCACAACAGTGAGAGGCCCGCGTACCAAAAAAAAAAAAAAAAAAAAAAAAAATCTCATGACGTAGTGTGATCAAAAGTTAAATATATCTAATACTATAAAAGCAAGTGATGTTCACTTTGAAGAACGACTTGGTGATTGGCTAGTCTTCTCATGTATAGGTGCAAGTAAGGCTATTTTGGAAAGGCTGTAGGACTGGAACATGCAGGTTTAGATTTAAATGGTATGATTTTAGATAAAGTACTAAATGTATTGAACATCAGTTACAGGGTCTGTGAACTAGGAATATAATATTTGCCTTGCCAAGTTATTGCCAGACATGAATATAGTAGGTGTACACTCTTCAGCCAAGTTCCTCTCTATAGTACTATCATGATCATCAGCGTTTTACTGCATTTTCACAGCATTCCAATAATAGTGAACTTTTTGTCTGTTGTTTTACAGAGCTCTCAATTAGCATAGCTCTGGCTTTTCTAGTGGGATGCAGGGTGAAATGTCAGTCAGCTTGTTTGCTATCCTCTTCACCAATGCTGACAATTTAAAGAATATTGAGAAGGAGACCTTTTTTAAGGATCATTTTTCTGAACAGCACGATTTGATCATTTATCTTTTGTTTGATTGAAAATAAGTACACATACTCATTCCTTAATTTTTCTCCGTTGATAATATCTTGCCATCATCTCATACTTTTATAGCCTGATTTTTCCCCTTCAGGCTCAGGATGGTGCTGTTGCTTATATATATGAAAGTGGAGGGGAGCCGGGCCTTTTCTGGTCTGCTCCCCCCGACCTCCCTGTTTCCTGTATATTTCCTTTTGGTAAGGTTTATAGTAAGGAAGATTAGTTCAGTAGCTGCAATAGCTTGCAGCGTTCAAGTCTCATTCTTTGGAGAAAGAGGAAGCAGTTATCACCTAAGGGTGAATGTGCATCTCTTTCCTCCTCCTATTCTTCCCCAGCCTGGCAGCCAATATTGTGGCAGCTGATTCCAGAATCTTTTATAAGAAACCTTTTCAGGGAAACGTTGAGGCTGCTTTTTGCTGCTGTTATTGTTGCTGTTCCACAGTTTAGTTTATTTCCCTACCTCCTAGGGAGAGCAGAGTAAGCAAAAAGTTTTATTTTTAAAGCATTCCTATTTTCTGGCTGCCAAAAATTTTACGAAATATTTCAGACGTCTTAATAACATTCAGACCAAATTATTTTTACAGAAACTTAAATCTGGTAACTTGGGCTTGCTGAGAAAAGTCTATAGGTAAAATTAGTTTTTGATTTCAGAAAATTCAGTATTTAAAAATCTGGTTTAATTGGCAGGTAATAACAGGGCTGGGTGGGGGGTGGTGACTAAAGATTAGGATTCGTTATGGGTTTCCAAACTGGGATGGTCATCAGCCTCTCCTGGGGAAACTGTTTTAAACCAGAGATTATAGCCCCAAACTGGAAGCTACTGAATAATAATATTTTGCTCTGCTTATTTTTAGTTTTTTTTTTTTTTTTCTTTTCTTGTGGTACGCGGGCCTCTCACTGCTGTGGCCTCTCCCGTTGTGGAGCACAGGCTCCGGACACGCAGGCTCAGCGGCCATGGATCACGGGCCCAGCCGCTCCACGGCATGTGGGATCTTCTCGGACCGGGGCACGAACCCGTGTCCCCTGCATCGGCAGGCGGACTCTCAACCACTGCGCCACCAGGGAAGCCCCATATTAATTCTTAATAAGTATTATTGAATATTGTTAATTACTAATGATGTTAATGATTAAGAAGGATGGAGTCAGGGGTGAGATACATCTAGATTTTAATCTCGGTACCATCAGTTATTACTTGTGTAAAATTGAGCAGGTGCAGAGTTCTCATGAATAAAATGGAGATTCACTCGCCTATCTCCAAATTCAGGATTAAATAAATTAAATGTGTTTATCTAATATATCTGTCAAGTAGAAGTCCTCAAGTAAGTGGTAGCTATTTTTTTTTTTTTTTTTTTTTTGTGGTACGTGGGCCTCTCACTGTTGTGGCTTCTCCCGTTGCGGAGCACAGGCTCCGGATGCGCAGGCTCAGCAGCTATGGCTCATGGGCCCAGCTGCTCAGCGGCATGTGGGATCTTCCCGGACCGGGGCACGAACCCGCGTCTCCTGCATCGGCAGGTGGACTCTCAACCACTGCGCCACCAGGGAAGCCCTTTAGTTTGTTTTTGAGGTGTTGAGGGGGAGCTGGTGGAGAGGTAGCAGGAAAGAAACTACTATTTATTATTTATTTATGGCCGCACCTCACGGTTTGCGGTGCACAACCTTCAGGATCTTAGTTCCCTGACCAGGGATTGAACCCAGGCCCACAGTGGTGAAAGCATCGAGTCCTAACTACTGGACCACCAGGGGATTCCCAAGAAACTCCTTTTTAAAAGTTCCTGCTGTTGTTACCAAACCCAGGTTTGTTTACTTGCCGCTCATAAGCCAGTAATTAAAGAGGCAAGTGTCAGTAGAAAGCAAAGGTGCTCTAATCAGAAAAACTGGCAATCTGGGGAGAAGGTCGACTCGTGTCCAGAAAGCAACTCTGAAGATCCTGCTCAGCCATGGCAGTTTTTATTTATTTATATTTTTAATTTTTATTTTTAATTAAAAAAAATTTTTTTAATTAATTTATTTTTGGCTGCATTGGGTCTCCGTTGCTGCGCACAGGCTTTCTCTAGTTGTGGCGAGCGGGGGCTACTCTTTGTTATGGTGCGTGGGCTTCTCAATGCTGTGGCTTCTCTTGTTGTGGAGCACAGACCCTATGTGCATGGACTTCAGTAGTTGTGGCACGTGGGCTCAGTAGTTGTGGCTCACGGGCTCTAGAGTGCAGGCTCAGTAGTTGTGGTGCACGGGCTTAGTTGCTCCGCGGCATGTGGAATCTTCCCGGACCAGGGTTCGAACCCATGTCCCCTGCATTGGCAGGCGGATTCTTAACCACTGCACCACTGGGGAAGCCCAATGGCAGTTTTTAAAGGGAAAAAATGGGTGAGTGGGGGAGAATCTCAGTGAATCGTCAAGGCAGGAGGTTGGGTTCTGCATCATTCTTCATCGTGTGCAGACTGGGTGGCTGTCTCTTCAGATGTTACCTTGCACGTGTGATCTATCTGCAGGATTGCTAAGGGAGCTATTGCGGGTAGAGAGCTAGTCATTTTTTAACATATTAATTCTTCATTCTTCTTTTTAACTAGGAAAAAAATCAACAGGTTAGACAGGGCATGGTGTGCATTCAGGAGAGCATAAGTCAGGGGTTAGTTTCAATTGCTTACTGATCTCATTCCTATAATTAGATTCTTTTACTGTTAAGAGGGGAACAGAAATGGGCAAACAGGAAAAGGGCAAAAGAGCTGATTTCACTGTGATTTTGATGAATAGCTTGGTTTGGGACCCACTGGTGCACATCGAGAATCTGATACCCCATACAATATTATTAAACATTATAAGATATTCATAAAGACACAAGATTTTGTGGCTGGAGAAGGATATTAGAAATTACGTATCCATATGCTACCCCATCTCTTTTCACAGAATTTGGGGCCCACAGAAATTAGTCACAGGATAAGTCAAGCATAGAGTTGGCATGGTCCCTCGTCCTCCAGGTCCAGTGCGTTTACCACTGTGCACAATTGCTTCCCTGCCTTTAATTTATAAAAAACTTGTTACTATGGAAATACTTTTCTATTTGCCACTTTAGACTAGAGACTTGTAATAGACTGCTATGTACCATCCCTCAAGTATGTCATTAATTAAGACTCTGCGCTTCTTATTTCACCCTAGGTTCTTTCTCTTTTGCTGTGTTAATAATTCCAGGGCACCTTTTGAAATTGAGTTGGTTTGTGTTTTGTTACTGTTTTCCTCCCCGCCAGGCCCATCTTTTTCCTATCCCTGCCCCTTCCTCCCCTACCCCCCTGAACTAGCTTCACTTAAGGGCTCAGATATTTTCCTTTTGCTATTTTAGGGCTCCAGCTTGATTTAAGCTTGCTTTCAATAGGAACACATACTTTTGTAGCTACCAGAAGCTGAACACAAAGTGACTAAAATCAGAGTGTTTTTCTTCCTGATTTGGTTAATTTCCTTTACTAACAGGATATCATGTTTGGAATAGGTTACCCCTCAATAGAGGGATCTTCTCTTTGAGGATGCTGAGTCTGAGGTTGGTCTAGAGGTGGAGAAAGTAATAAGTACTGGGGCACCTCCTTTTTGACACCCTCTTCCAACTCTCCAAGGTACCATGGCTCAAACTTGGAGAAGAAAAGTTTTAGGCATTAGCAGTAGCCTCATCAGCTTGGTGTATCATCGTTCACCCTGGTGCTTGCAATTCCAGGAGTGTGGTGGACACAACTTGTGTCTTAAAGATGCTTAAAGTTTCTTCTGACCATGTGATATGACTTTAGTTTCTCACTGTTGGGTGAATATTCGAATGAGTGACAACCCTAATGTCAAAAGTGAGGATGCTTCCAAAAATGAAGGTAAAATTGCCAGAAAGGAGAAAATAAAGAGGTGCCAATTGAAAAATGGGCAGGCTGAGTGAGAAAAGGGCTGAATTTAAGCTGTCAAAGCAACAGCCGAAAGTTTCTGGTTCTTGGACAGGGTAATTTGTAGTCTTTGATTCTTTTGCATTCTGCAGTATAATCTTCTCCATGGCTCTGCTGACTTCCATATTCTTTAAAGAGGAAGAGAAATACCCAATTTGAATTCATTAGCCTTCATTTGCATATACACAGAGCTGGTGGTAATTACGATAACAACCACCATTGATCAAGGCTTACCGTGGTGTGCTAGCAAAGTGTCTTCTGTGCATTTCTTTGTTCGATTCTATGAGAGTAGGTATTATTAACCTCATTTACAGATAAGGAAACTAAGGTTTATAGGAGTGAAATAATTTGCCCAAGGATTCAGAGAGTGCCTAGGGGAGAAGGGATCTCCTTCCAAAGTTTTGACACCAAAGCTCATGGTCTTTCCATTTTACTGTTTTTGTACAAGTTTGGTTAAAATGGAAGATGCAAATAGGATGATGAAAGAATCAACCGCTTTCGTATTACTTGGTTCTAGGACCAAGGCTGTTTACCTGGAATAGCTTTAAATACAAATAACCTGCACTTCCACATGCAATAGCTGATTTTATGTGTGCTAGAAATACAAAGATGGATAATATATTATCCCAGTCCCTAGGAAGTAGAAGACATGTACAAATTATATGACTCTGCCTTAATGCTAATAGAATTTCATATAAAGTGCACACGTGTCTGACAAATTTATTTAGTCTGGTGAGGGAAGAGTCTTGAGTGACAGAAAAGCAGTGGCATCTCAGTAGCTCTGCTCATCCAAGATTTTGTTCTGTTCTTAACTGTTTTTAGAAACATTTCATGTGGGTGCATTTAACTTGGGTTCAGAGTCAACTTCCATTTTTTTTCTCCCTCAATACCTGTCATGTGACTAGAAGTTTGCTAGATGCTTTCTTATTTTTTCATTTTTTGAAAAATAGGTACTGAGTGTCTTCTAGGTATGAGGCACCTTTCTAGATGTCGAGGATAAAGCAGTTAAGAAAACAGACAAAATTTCTGTTCTCTTGGAATTTACATTTGTTTTCTAATTTAAGTGTCACGGTGACCCTGTGGGGTCATTATTTGTACCCATTTTACAAGAGATTGAGTGAATTCCCCCAAATTGATTAGCATGCAGTGAAGCTGGACTTCAAAGACAGTGCTAACTGTAAATCCAGTGATCATTTCCAGTGCAGCACATTATCTTTCCTTTGAGTTCCTTCAAGTAAATGTGGCCTGATTATTTAAGGTATTATATGAGTAATACTGATTGTGTGTGTGTGTGTGTGTGTGTGTGTGTGTAGTTGGTTTAGAAGCCTCCTTTAGAACAAGGGCTGGATACTCTTTTTCTTTTGCATCTTCCTGTCCCAGAAGAGAAATAGTCATTGAGTATTCTGAGCTTGATCATCAACATCCCATTGGCTTGCAAGGGCATAGCATGTCTGCCATGGCTTTGTCCTACACTGAACAGATTTGAAAGAGAGGCCTTGTACATACCTCCTTTGAGGTTGGACTGGGTTAGATTTGCTTCTGAACCTCCTTATAGCTCCTCTCCCTCCTCTGAAATGCATGGTGTTTCTCAAAAGCATGCAAAAAAGAATTATCTGGAGTCAGTTCACAGTGAAACATTTGGTTTGGCTCCGAATTTCATATTGCCGCATCACTGCTAATCAACCTTATTAACTTATTTACGCGTATAGGCGATGCATTCCTAGTGGCTTTATAAAAGAAAAGATGAGTCTGTGATACAGAGGTGGTTTTATAATTCAGGTTAAAAACTTTTTCCTGTAAATTTCATTAAAATTATAAAACAGCTTAGAATAACTAGCAATGTTGTGATGCCAACAAGTGCCTATGTGTCTTAGTGGGTCCTACCCTGCACAGGATGTCAGGTCTTGTTGGACGAGGATCGTAAAGAGTGTTTTTGGAATCTGAGCTTTCCTCTATTTCTATAAAAAAGGGCTCTAAGTTCCCTGATGCAATACCCATAACCTTTGAGGCCAGATGTAATTCTGTTTTTTTAAAAAATTATTTGGAAGTAATGGTGCATAAACTCTGTATTAGATAACACCCCCAACATGGCAGCATTTCAAAGTAAGAAACTTTTAGTATTTCTGAAGGGAAATATATGAATATTTACAATAAATGGCATAAAGACTGTAAATAGCCTCATGTCAGTTCACGTTGGGCTTTTTTTTGTATTTTTTGACAGTTTTATTGAGCTACATTTCGCATGTCATAAAATTGGTCTATTTAAAGTGTATAGTTTATGTTGGTTTTGAGTGTGTTTACCAAGTTTTTGCAACTGTCACCAAAATCTTAATTCCATATTTTGAAATTAAGAATGAGGGAGTTTGGACCTGTAGTTACTGTTTTTAAAAGATGTAGGATTGTTGTTGTTTTCCCTTTTTTAAAAAAAAAATTTTTCACGTTTAATAAGATCTGTAGAAAAAAGTTCTGACCTCAGTCCATGTAGTTGGTTAAAGTCTGACTGAGATTCCTGCCTGTTTTCACTGGTGTCTTTAATATGCTTGCCTGTCTTATTTACTGTTTAACAAATTGGTTATGGAGTTTGGGTAATCAAGGTATCTTCCTTGGGGTTATGTTTAGGTCAGAATGCTTAGATCCTTATTTTGTTTTTTCAAAATTATGATAAATTGTAGGCCCCTACATAAATGCAATTTTCTGCAGTAAGAATCTGACATCAGTATTTGATTGCTTTCTTGACTGTGTTTTGTACATGCAGCCCTTGGTTCTTGAATGAGTAACAACGGCTTATCATGTAAATAGGAATCGAGATACTTCTAAGTCTTTTCCATATATTTGCCTCTCAGTGTGTATTACATATGTCTTACACATGCAGAAGTAATTGTGTTCTATTTAAGTGCATGTTATTGACTTTTTTTAGCTGTGACCAGGGGTTTTATCAGTGTAAAGGTGCTTTTAAAATCTAAGATAGATCCAATTCCGTACCTTTACTTTTTTTAAAAAAAGGAAGCATATTTTTAGACAAACTAAACATATTTAAAGATGGAACAGAATTTGGAGTATTTCTTTACCCCTTTAAAGAAATGGCCACCCTAAAATATGTCCCAGCTTATTTCCTAGAGGTAGATTTACTTCTGAGCAGCTTTAAAAGAGAAATAACATCAAGTTAATTATGGGAGAACGATTCTATAAAAATTTAATATGCCATTAAGACATTTGCTGATTTACATCAGACTTAACATAAAGGTTGTTTGAAGCTACACCTTTGCATCCTGCTGGTGGCCTTTTTCTGGGTTAATTACATGCGAGCCTCTGAAAAATGTTAGACATTTGAGAGAAGTTGTGATTTCAGAGAAAAGGGAACACACTGTGAAAAGTATGGCCATGTGGCATACTGACATAAATCCTGCAGCTCTAATCAGGAGGTCTGGGTTCTCACAGTTTCTGCCACTACCTGCTTGTGTAATTGTGGACAAGTCATTTAACCTCTCCAGGGGTTATTTTCCTAATATGGGAGTTTCTGGGGATGCTTCAAGGACCAAATTATATCATACTATTTTTAATCATAATTTAAAAAATTTTATTGCTAATCTTTTTTTAGTAAAATCATAACTTTCTGTCTTTGAAATAATCTGATTGGAAAAATGGAATTATTATGCAGATATTAAGTTCTTCATTCATTGCCAGAACAGAAGAAGATTAGATCCCAGGTACTTATAATAATAGTTTTTGAGGACCAAGCATTTATTGCAAACTGAAGTGGGCTCTATGTTTTGTTTCACCTTTCAGAGGAATCTATTTGTATTAAAATATCTTCATATCTCCCTTTATCATGATGATTTGAAGTTATTTTTTTCATTATCTTCTAAACTCAAATACAGTTAACACTTGGTTTTCTGAAATGGATTCTCCTAGAAGTCCATCATACTTTCTAGTTCTTAATTCCCTATTCTCGTCCACATAATTGTTTCCTTATGTCATTTCACATGAGCAGTACTGTCATTTTAGGCCCGGAATTAGAAATTGGCTTTGATCCTTTTTTCCATGCAAGAAAAAGAGCATGTTTTCTTGAAATAATAAATTGAATTTGCTATTCTCTATAGGGAAATTTTAAAAGAAAAAAAAAAAAAACTAAAAGAAATAATATTGTCGAGTGTCAAACAGTGATCTAGGGGCTTCCCTGGTGGCGCAGTGGTTGAGAGTCCACCTGCCGATGCAGGGGACACGGGTTCGTGCCCCGGTCCGGGAGGATCCCACATGCCGCGGAGCAGCTGGGCCCATGAGCCATGGGCCTGCGCGTCCGGAGCCCGCAACGGGAGAGGCCACAACAGTGACAGGCCCGCGTACTGCAAACAAACAAACAAACAAACAAACAGTGATCTAGACTGAGAGCTTGCCATATTGTATTCTCTGTCTCAGAGGTCAGCAAACATTCAGCGTCAAGGGCCAGATAGTAAATATTTTCCGTCATTTGGACTCCATGACAACAGTTCAGCTCTGCTGGATTACTGCAAACAACTAGATGTTCTGTGTTTTAGTAAAACTTCATCTGAAAAGCAGGTGTGCACTAGATTTGGCCAGTAGGCTCTAGTTTGCAGACTTTATCTAGAACCTTAGCTGATACACACACCCATGTGATTTAAATCATACAGGCTCTCCAGAGAGACTCTCATCCAATTTCGGGATAATATCTTTGTAGTGGTATCATTCATTCAATTTCCTACAAGTCACATGCATTATACAAAGGAATTTCACATTCATTTTTATTTTTATCTGGATCTTTAATACTTCTGTCAAGAGGATATTAATCTTCTTCCTTTATAGTGGAGGAAATCTAGAGTGGTGAAGTTTGCCTGAGGTGACCCTGAGAAGACAAATCCTCTCTTTTCCTGTTCTGTATTTTATCCAAGTA
Organism: Globicephala melas; assembly: GCF_963455315.2. NCBI lineage: Eukaryota > Metazoa > Chordata > Mammalia > Artiodactyla > Delphinidae > Globicephala > Globicephala melas. The sequence continues at coordinate 35,946,800 of NC_083323.1, read as the reverse complement.
CCAGAGAGCTCACGGAGCAGATATCTCCTGTCCTGCTTTGTGTTCGTGGGCTCTCCTTTACCCTATATTTTGAAAGTAAATTCAAGTCCAAATTTAGCACTCTTGACTATTCTCTGGACACCAAATTCATTCAAATTAATCATGCAAAGTAAACTTTGGTAACAATTCTCCCCTAAAGGAAGCCCAAGTAAGCAGAAGGTGGTTTCCAAGAATAACCAGCTCTAGAAGTTCATAGCAGCTGTAAAAATATATCTTCAGTAGAAATTTAGCTTGTAATATAAGGGTACTTGAATTTTTCTTTTTCTGCATCTTCCTTAATTTTTTTTTTTGCAAATTATTTAGAAAGAGATGTTGAGGATATTTATTTATTGCTCTTAATACAAAGGTCAAGCGCTTTTATTGTGAAGGGGAGCTGTCACTGGAAGAAAATTGAGAAGTAAATACTGGTTTCATAATCTTTTTTTCTTGGCTGGTGTTGTTACTGGTGGTAGTGGAGTGATGGTGTATGTCTTACTGTGTTTACGTCCCTAGTAGATAAGAAGTTATTTGCTTTGGCAGTGATTTTTTTTTTTTAAATAACTTGGTGATCGATGTGTTGGTGCCTGTGACATAGTTCAGTTGGGCGGTAGTGGAAAGTTTGACAATGTTATATTCACTGTGTTATATAATTCTCTCATCCCATCTTTTAGAAAACTGGCCATTTCCTTCTGTCTAAATGAGGAGCACTTGGGGCAATCAAACATCATTAGAAGTATTGGTTGAGAATTTTAAAAATCCAAGATAACTAAATCTGTAAGGATCCGTGTGAATTTGGCAACTCTTTTCTTTTCTTTCGAATTCATCAAGCCCAAATCTCCAGTTCTGAATGTTCTGTAAATACATTCTGATAAGTAACGTATAATTGTTCTTTTTGAGTGCAACGTTACATTTGGCCCTTTTCAAGGTTATTTCAGATTTTTTGGCGATGATTTGTAATATTTTCGCCCCTATCTTAATGAGGCAGCTGGTTGCATGAGAGAATGGATAAATAAAGCCTGCTGTTTTAATAGTGCCCTGACCTGGACATTCTGATCCTACCTCTTTGTGTCTCAGTACATCTCAAATCTAGGGTTTTTTTGATGATTGAATGAGTTACTATGTAGAAATCTCTGAATGCCTAGCACACACTAAGTGCTCCATTAATGTTAGCTGGTTTTATTTTTATCCGTTTTAAGACGGTTACTCTTCTCTGTAAATTGGCTGATTTTAAAGTATGTGCCATAAGAACGTATGTATGGTTTTTCCTGTTATTTTTTTTTAATATATTTTTTTAGAAGTCAGAGTTCATTAGAGAATTGCAGTAAATGTGAATATTCTGATACTATTATCTAACATTGCAAAGATGTTAGTCCATTTTTATATTCATCATTTGCTAAATTTTGTTATTCTCTATGTATGACACTAAACTAGGAAGTGACTGCATTTTCAACAGGAATGTTTAGAAATGAGATTAAAAATAGCTTCCTCCCTAGGACCATAGTCTTCCATCACTGGGAGGTATGCAGTTACCTAGAAGTTGCTCACATCCCACAGTAGCATCCTTTTGAAGGAACTAACATTGCTGTTTCAAGAATATCCATCCCTCATACCTGTAATGTGCCTTACGTTTGTCCAGTGTTATATTTTTTTTTACAAGCCTTCCTAATACTACAGATCACTTCCTGAAGACCTCAGAAAGGGAAGTGGATATTTTAAGGCCCTTCATTTAGAGCTGATGATGCCCAGAGGTTTTTTTGTAATTTGATTACTTGTCATCTTGTTCAGGTGAACTTACAAATCTAATGATTAAACGTCTTGTCTTCCTGACTCCTTTTCTCCCTGCCTCCTTCTCTCTGTCTCTCCCTCTCCTTTTTTCTTTTCTTTAAGACACTATATTCTTCTCCTATTCTTCATTGATTAAAAAGAGCCCTAAAGATTAGGAACTTGACCTGGCTTCATGTTTCAAATATATTTTAAAAACATTTGAACTTTTTTCTACAGTAAGGAAGACAGGCCTTATTAGCTACTGGGACCTTTAAATGCTTTACCATTGTTCTGACTCCTGAGTTAATATAGTATCCACCAGGAAAAATAAATGGTTTGTTAAAGAAGGTATGGACAGCGACATAAATATGTAAGTTAAAGAAATGAGGAGCTGCACTATCACCTAGCCATGTAGACTTCAAAAAATCCTGGGGTAAAGTATCCCCTCTCCGTATTGTCCTTTATAGATATGTAGACTAGAGAGATCAGATTGGACAGTTTGATCATTATATCAAGATTCTGGTGTATCTAATACTGCACTCACATCTGCCCTGCAGCTCCCTTCAAGACTGCTGTCTTGGTTCATTGTTCTTTTGTTCATTCAATCAGTCATTTACTCAATCACTCACATGCCCATTCATCCATCTAGTGTTGAGTGACTGCCCTGTGCCAGGTGTTGGTCTAGTTGCTGTGGATAGTTTTCTTCAGTGAAGAAAACAGACAAATCCCTGTCCTCTAGGAGCTTGTATTCCTGTGGGAGCAGTGACACTTATTTCTGAAGAGTGTGATAATCATTAAGATTATATATGCTTAGTGTCACTTCGGGCCTTAACAACTTAGACTTGACCTTTACAATATATCTTTCATATATGGTACAAATTTGTAAGACTAGAGAACTTTGAGAAGTCAGGGATTAATGTAGCCAGGAGAAGTTGGGGATGTCTTGTGGAAGAACTGGAATTTAAACTGGAGGTGATGGAGAACATTTAAGATAGTGTAGACATTTAAGACATTAGGTAGATGGATACAAATTTGTTTAATGAGACTGATACCTGGGGGAATTTTGAAGTTTTGAACAAACGAAAAAAGAGATCAGTATTACTTAGGGAGGGAGGAGTCAAGATGGTGGTGTGGGAAGATGTGGAGTTAGTGTCTCCCCACAACTAGGGCACCTGCTGGCCGCTGGTGGGGGACTCTGACCCCCAAGGAGACGGGAGGAACCCCAGAGTGAACTGGTAGGACAGAGGGGGACTGAGGGGGGAGGGGAAGTGGAGGCCAGACAAGATCGGTGCCCCCGAGGGGGGGGAGATCAGGAGAGGTAGGTGGGAGGGACTCTCCAGGAAGAGTGGGAGAGGAGTGGAAGGCGATTGCCTTGGCCCACTTGGGTCCAGGGAGCCTGCTGAGCTCCCAGGCTGATACTCTGCCCTCCAAACCCCCCTCCAGGCCACATGGGTCCTTGAGGGCATAGGAGGGAGGCCAGGGATATCAGGAGGGGCCCTCTGGGAGGAGTGGGAGAGGAACAAAGGGCTATTGCCCCACCCACTCGGGCACAGGGAGCCTGCTGAGCTCCCGGGCCGGTCCCCTGCCCTCCAAGGCCCCTTCTTCCCCGACCCCTCAGCTGCATTGGTCCTGGGAGCATAGGAGGGAGTCCAGGAGAGGCAGGCCGGAGGGGCTTTCCCAGACACCAGACTGGAGGAGCAGGAGAGGAGAGGAGGGTGTTTGCCCCGCCCACTTGAGCCCAGGAAGTTTGCTAGGCTCCCAGGTGAGGTCCCCTGCCCTCTGAGACCAGGGGTAGGAGGCATGCCGGGGCCCCTTCTGTTCCTTGAGGCTAAGCCCCAACTCCACAGCCCCCAGGGCCTTTTCCAGCCCTGTGGGTCCTGAGCATTGGCCCTGCCCACCACCCAAACCTCACCCTTGCTTAGGCCCCTCTCTCCACAGCCAAGGCCTCCCCCTCCCCCCACCATGCTCTTTTCTTTTTTTTTTCCCCACTCCTCCTCTTTTTTACTATTGTGCTACTGACGTATCTTCCGGTTGTTGATTTATCTATATTTTTATTTTCATATTCTTGCTAACATATTGGTTAGTTTACTAGTCTAATTTTATTTTTTACTTTGTTATTGTTCTCTCTTTTTTTTTGGCCACCCCATGCGGCTTGTGGGATTTGCGAGCCCAGGGTCAGGCAGAAGCTCTTGCCATGGGATCTCTGAGTCCGAAACACTGGACTAACAGAGAACCTCAGACCCTAGGGAATATTCATCGGAGTGAGGTCTCACAGAGTTCCTCATCTCAGCACCAAGACCCAGCTCTACCCAATAGCCTACAGACTCCACTGTTGGAAGCCTCAAGCCAAACAACCAGTAAAACAGGAACACAATCCCACTCATTAAAAAAAATTAAAAAATGAGATGCCAAAAAAATATGTCACAGATGAAGGAGCAAGGTAAAAACCTACAAGACCAAATAAATGAAGAGGAAATAGGCAATCAACCTGAAAAAGAATTCAGAGTAAGATAGTAAAGATGATACAGAATCTCAGAAATAGAATGGAAGCATGGATTGAGAAAATACAAGAAATCTTTAACAAAGATCTAGAAGAACTGAAAAACAAACAAACAGAGGTGAACAACACAATAACTGAAATGAAAAACACACTAGAAGGAATCAATAACAGAATAACTGAGGCAGAAGAACGAATAAGTGAGCTGGAAGACAAAATGGTGGAAATAACTGCCGAGGAGCAGAATAAAGAAAAAAGAATGAAGAGAATTGAAGACAATCTCAGAGACCACTGGGACAACACTAAATGCACCAACATTCAAATTACAGGGGTCCCAGAAGAAGAAGAGATAAAGAAAGGGTCTGAGAAAATATTTGAAGAGATTATAGTGGAAAACTTCCCTAACATGGGAAAGGAAATAGTCACCCAAGTCCAGGAAGCAGAGTCCCATACAGGATAAACCCTAGGAAAAACACACCAAGACACATATTAATCAAACTAACAAAAATTAAATTCAAAGAAAAAGTATTAAAAGCAGCAAGGGAAAAACAAAAAATAACATACAAAGGAATCCCCATAAGGTTATCAGCTGATTTTTCAGTGGAAACTCTGCAGTCCATAAAGGAGTGACAGAATATACTTAAAGTGGTGAAAGAGAAAAACTTACAACCAAGATTCCTCTACCCAGCGAGTATCTCATTCAGATTTGATGGAGAAGTCAAAAGCTTTTCAGACAAACAAAAGCTAAGAGAATTCAGCACCACCAAACCAGGTTTAAACAAATGCCAAAGAAACTTCTCTAAGCGGGAAACACAAGAGAAGAAAAAGACCCACAAAAACAAATGCAAAACAATTAAGAAAATAGTAATAGGAACATACATATTGATGATAACCTTGAATGTAAATGGACTAAATGCCCCAACCAGAAGACACAGACTGGCTGAATGCATTGAAAAACAAGACCCACATATATGCTGTCTACAAGAGACCCACTTCAGACCTAGGAACACATATAGACTGAAAGTGAAGGGATGGAAAAAGATATTCCATGCAAATGGAAATCAAAAGAAAGCTGGAGTAGCAATACTCATATCAGATAAAATAGACTTTCAAATAAAGACTGTTACAAGAGATAAGGAGGGACACTACATAATGATCAAAGGATCAATCCAAGAAGAAGATATAACAATTATAAATGTTTATGCACCCAACATAGGAGCACCTCAATACATAAGGCAAATGCTAACAACCATGAGAGGAGAAGTCGACAGTGACACAATAATAGTAGGGGACTTTAACACCCCACTTATACCAATGGACAGATCATCCAAACAGAAAATAAATAAGGAAACACAGGCTTTAAATGACACAAGAAACCAGGTAGATCTAATTGATATTTATAGAACATTCCACCTAAAAGGGACAGAACACACTTTCTTCTCAAGTGCACATGGAACATTCTCTAGGATGGATCACATCTTGGGTCACAAGTCAAGCCTTGAAAAATTTAAGAAACTTGAACTCATATCAAGCATCTTTTCTGACCACAATGCTACGAGACTGGAAATCAATTACAGGAAAAATACTGTAAAAAAAACACAAATTCATGGAGGCTAAACAGTGTGCTACTAAATACCCAAGAGACCACTGAAGAAATCAAAGAAGAAATTAAAAAATACATAGGAACAAATGACAACAAAAATACGATGACCCAAAACCTATGTGAAGCAGCAAAAGCAGTTCTAAGAGGGAAGTTTATAATGATTCCATCTCACCTCAAGAAACAAGAAAAATCTCAAATAAACAATCTAACCCTACACTTAAAACAGCTAGAGAAAGAAGAACAAAGAAAACCCAAAGTCAATTGAAGGAAAGAAATCATAAAATCAGAGCAGAAATAAATAGAAATGAAGAAAACAATAGCAAAAATAAAACTAAAAGCTAGTTCTTTGAGAAGATAAAGAAAATTGATAAACCCTTAGCCAGACTCATCAAGAAAAAAAAGGAGAGGACACAGATCAATAAAATTAGAAATGAAAAAGGAGAAATCAAAAATGACACTGCAGAAATACAAAGGATTATAAGAGACTACTACAGACACCTATATGTCAATAAACTGGACAACCACAAAGAAATGGACAAATTCTTGGAAAGGTACAATTTTCCAGGACGGAACCAAGAAGAATTAGAAAATATAAACAGACCTAACACAAGTTATGAAATTGAAACCGTAATTAAAAATCTTCCAACAAACAAAAGTCCAGGACCAGATGGCTTCACAGGCGAATTCTATCAAACATTTAGAGAAGAGCAAACACCCATCCTTCTCAAGCTCTTCCAAAAAATTGCAGAGGGAGAAACACTCCCAAATTCATTTTACAAAGCCACCATCACCCTGATACAAAAACCAGAAAAAAAGTATCACAAAAAGAAATTAGAGACCAATAATCACCGATGAACATAGATGCAAAAATCCTGAACAAAATACTAGCAGACAGAATCCAATAGCACATTAAAAGGATCGTACACCATGATCAAGTGGGATTTATCCCAGGGATGCAAGGATTCTTCACTATGTGCAAATCAAATCAATGTGATACACCACGTTAATAAATTAAGGAATAAAAACCATATGATCTTCTCAATAGATGCAGGAAAAGCTTTTGAGAAAATTCAACACCCATTTATGATTAAAAACTCTCCAGAAAATAGGCATAGAGAGAACCTACCTCAACATAATAAAGGCCATATATGACAAACCCACAGCAAGCATCATCCTCAGTGGTGAAAAACTGAAAGCATTTCCACTAGGATCAGGAACAAGGCAAGGATGTCCACTCTCGCCACTCTTATTCAACATAGTTTTGGAAGTCCTAGCCATAGCAGTCAGAGAAGAAAAAGAAATAAAAGGAATCCAAATTGGAAAAGAAGAAATAAAACTGTCACTATTTGCCAGTGACATGATACTATACATAGAAAATCTTAAATATGCCACCAGAAAACTACTAGAACTAATCATTGAATTTGGTATGGTTGCAGGATACAAAATTAATGCACACAAATCTCTGGCATTCCTATACACCAACAATGAAAAATCAGAAAGAGAAATTAAGGAAACACTCCTATTTACCACTGCAACAAAAAGAATAAAATACCTAGGAATAAACCTGCCTAAGGAGGTGAAAGACTTGTACTCAGAAAACTATAAAACACTGGTGACAGAAATCAAAGATGATGTAAACTGATGGAGAAATATACCATGCTCTTGGATTGGAAGAATCAATATTGTGAAAATGACTATACTGCCCAAAGCAATTCAGATTCAGTTCAATCCCTATCAGGCTACCAGTGGCATTCTTTACAGTGGCATTCTTAAAATTTGTATGGAAACACAAAAGACCCCAAATAACCAAAGCAATCTTAAGAAAAATGGAGTTGGAGAAATCAGTCTCCCTGACTTCAAAGTATCCCACAAAGCTACAGTAATCAAGACAGTATGGTACTGGCACAAAAACAGAAATATAGATCAATGTTACAGGATAGAATGCCCAGAGACAAACCCATGCACATATGGGCACCTAATTTATGACAAAGGAGGCAAGAACATACAATGTAGAAAAGACAGCCTCTTCAATAAGTGGTGCTGGGAAAACTGGACAGCTACATGGAAAAGAATGAAATTAGAACACTCCCTAACACCATACACAAAAATAAACTCAAAATGGATTAAAGACTTACATGTAAGACCAGATACTATAAAACTTTTAGAGGAAAACATAGGAGAAACACCCTTTGACATAAACCACAGCAGGATCTTTTTTGACCCACCTCCTAAAGTAACAGAAATAAAAACAAATGGGACCTAATGAAACTTAAAAACTTTTGCACAGCAAAGGAAACCATAAACAAGACGAAAAGACAACCCTCAGAATGGGAGAAAATATTTGCAAATGAAACAACAAAGGATTAATCTGAAAAATATACAAACAGCTCATGGAGCTCAATATCAAAAAAACAAACAATCAAGTTAGAAAATGGGCAGAAGACCTAAATGGACATTTCACCAAGGAAGACATACAGATGGCCAAGAGGCACATGAAAAGATGCTCAACATCACTAATTATTAGAGAAATGGAAATCAAAACTACAATGAGCTATCACCCAGGCCAGTCAGAATGGCCATTATCAAAAAAGGTAGAAACAATAAATGCTGGAAAGGGTGTGGAGAAAAGGGAACCCTCCTGCACTGTTGGTGGGAATGTAAATTGATACAACCACTATGGAAAACAGTATGAAGCTTCCTTAAAAAACGAAAAATAGAACTACCATAAGACCCAGTAATCCCACTACTGGACATATACCCTGAGAAAACCATAATTCAAAAAGAGACATTCACCAGAATGTTCACTGCAGCACTATTTACAATAGCCAGAACATGGAACCAACCTAAATGTCCATTGACACATGAATGGATAAAGATGTGGCACATATATACAATGGAATATTACTCAGCCATAAAAAGAAACAAAATTGAGTTATTTGTAGTGAGGTGGATAGACCTAGCGTCTGTCATACAGAGTGAAGTAAGTCAGAAAGAGAAAAACAAATACCATATGCTAACACATATATATGGAATCTAAAAAAAAAAAATGGTACCGATGAACCTAGTTGCAAAGCAGGAATAAAGAGGTAGACATAGAGAATGGACTTGATGACATGGGGTGGGAGGGCGAAGCTGGAGCAAAGTGAGAGAAGCATCGACATATATACAGTACCGAATGTAGAATAGTTGGCTGGTGGGAAGCAGTAGCATAGCACAGGGAGATCGGCTCGGTGCTTTGCAATGACCTAGAGGGGTGGCATAGGGAGGGTGGGAGGGAGGCTCAAGAGGGAGGGGATATGGGGACATGTGTATGCATATGGCTGATTTGCTTTGTTGTGCAACAGAAAGTAACATGGTGTTGTGAAGCAATTATACTCCAATAGAGATCTATTAAAATATATATTTTTTTTACTTAGGGAATTTTGAAGTTTACGTAGTAAAGATGGGCCAAATTTTGGACAGCTTTGAATACTAGGTCCACAACATTGGAATGTAATAATTATTCCTGAATCATTATAGTTTCTTGTTACAGAGTAGTGATTAAAAATAGAAACAAAGGGATCAAGTTCCTTGCCACAAACACAAAGGCAGATGAAATTTGTGGTCCTGACCTCAACCAAATAGCTCTCTGTCCTTGGGGAACACATTTAAACTCTATGGACATCCATTTCCTCACTGCAAAAATAAGCATTGAGGAGATAATTTCCAAAGTTCTGGGATTTTACAAATAGAGATTTCTGATCTCTAGACCTCTCCTAGCATTTACCCATCTGTGGTTTTATGAGCCTCTACTGTGGAAGTGATGGTCTTTTATGTTGGATAACACCTGGAGGTTGGAGAGCGTGAGAGCAGGTTAAGGAACCTGGCTGGTGAAGGACTGGAGATGGTGGTTGAAGAGTGGGAACTGTGTGGTTTGGTTGGGGGAAAGGGGAGGGCATAGCACCCTGGACTTTTAAAGGACATAACTCTTTTTTTTTTGCGGTTCGCGGGTCTCTCACTGTTGTGGCCTCTCCCGTTGCGGAGCACAGGCTCCGGACGCGCAGGCTCAGAGGCCATGGCTCACGGGTCTAGCCGAGCGGCATGTGGGATCTTCCTGGACCGGGGCACGAACCCGTGTCCCCTGCATCGGCAGGTGGACTCTCAACCACTGCGCCACCAGGGAAGCCCTAAAGGACATAACCTTGAGTCCTAGTTCTTCTACCCATTAGCTCTGGGATTCTGACCAACCCATTTAGTCTGAGTTCCACCTACCCTTTTTTTTTTTTAATTTTTATTATTATTATGTTTTTATTTATTTTTGGCTGCATTGGGTCTTTGTTGCTGTGCGCGGACTTTCTGTAGTTGTGGCGAGTGGGGGCTACTCTTCGTTGTGGTGTGTGGGCTTCTCATTGAGATGACTTCTCTTGTTGTGGAGCACAAGGCTTCAGGAGTTGTGGCACGCGAGCTCCAAAGCACAGGCTCAGTAGTTGTGGCCCACGGGATTAGTTGCACCGCGGCATGTGGGATCTTCCTGGACCAGGGCTCGAACCCGTGTCCCCTGCATTGACAGGCGGATTCTTAACCACTGCGCCACCAGGGAATCCCCCACCTACCATTTCGTAAAATACAAATTCACAAAGTTTACAAACAAGGTTTTAGAAAGAATCCCTTGAGATAATATATGTAAAAACATTCTGTAAAATGTTTACTAAACCTTCATAATTAGTGTTACTCCTACTAATAAATGATTTCGCCCCGCATTTCACAGTGAAATATAATGACAAAATAGTTTTCTAGGCACTGCTCTCTTCACTAGCTTCTGGGGCCTCATCTGGGAGGGATAAAATGACTTAACAGGTGTTTGAATTCATTAGGCAGTTACACACAATTCTTTCTTTCCTCATAATATCTGGTCTCTCATGGAAAAATAGAATGGAGCTTAATTTGTACTCACGTTAGCATATCATTTGGATGACCTGCATTTGTTTAGATTATTGAAGGAACAAGATAATGTGGGTTGATTTGATGGTCCAGAATAGAAGAAAAATGGATTTATTGAGAAATATGATCCTCATTGTAAAATATCTGGGGTGTTTAGTTTAGGAGTTGTTACGGAACCTATTCGAGAATGGAATTTCCTGATACTCCTTAAAAGGGAATGCTTGAGTCACAGAGGCTAAATAAAGACTCAAGCATATCCTGTAATTTTTATTATTTTCTGGCTACCAAAAGTTATAGCACAGTGTTACTATACACTGTGGGTTTTATTAATGTTCGATTTGCCCGTGGCATGGGTTGCATGAGTTTGTACACTTCTAAGTGTTGCTGGTTCGTTGCTGTATTGAAGGTGCCTAACTGGTCACATTATGCGGGGACAGGGATAACTAACGTGTTTGAACAAGGGCATGTTAAGTATGGCGCCGGAAGCTGGAGCAGCCCAGTCAGGTATTTTAACCAGTCCTTTCCACTTGCCCTTTGCTTCATCCACACTTACTGAGTACCAGTCACACACCTGGAAAAAAGCTTCTCGCTTGTCTCCCAGCAGGGTTCTTGGGGCCAGGAGCCAATCAAAATGATTGACAATTTAGTTCGGGAGCATCCACTAAACCACAACTATTAAAGCAAGACAGAATTCCCATAAGACGAATGCTTTTTGGATCTAATCCAATGATAATAATCTATTAAACCAAGTTGTCTAATCTTATGAGTTAACTTGAAAAGAGAAGTGGGTGCAGGGTGAATTGCAAAATGTTTGCACGTGTAAGTTCAATTTATTTAATTTTAAATAATTAGGGCATGGCAATGATTAGTGCTAATTGGAGCTGTGTTGGGCTGAAAGAATTATCCAAATATGTTTTGAAGACTCATTGAGAGATTTTTGCAGTAAATCTTATTTAACTCTAGGATTTTTTTAAATTGATATTGCTAAAAATCAAAGATCTACATCTTAATAAAAAAATACCAGATTTTAACCAGACTTGAAATCTAGTACTTTAGTGATAGCTACAAAGGCTGGACGTGCTTAAAAAGGAAGATTAATGGGGAGAGTTTTAATGGCCCTCAAAATAGGTATTTAATAAATGCAGAATTCTTTTTTTTTTTAAACTAATTTGAAGTAAGATCAAACTTTTGGGTTGTATTGAAATCTTATTCAAGTGGAAGACAAATACTGCTATAGTTACGTGGGTTTCACAGTTGTGAAATTCCTTTCTGTTTCAAAATCTTCTTGTGAAGCTACCTGTGAACTTTCTGAAACACCTTAGATCACATATATAATCTTTGAAAGTTAGTATATGATTAAAATTTAATTTCAAATCTCACAATAAAAGAGGGAAAAAAAGAAATTAGGTAGGTAATATTTACACAAAAATTCTATCTGTTTATATGGGTAGCCACCACCAATGGGCTCCCAAAATTGCATTGTGCTAAGTTGCTAAGCTTCTGGCAAGAAGACACACTTGGAGAGGCCATCAGAACAGAATCTGAACTGAAAACTTGCTAGTATTTTCGTGTGTTCTCAAACATCTGGCTCATGGCCACTTGGCAGCTATATGAATTATTTCTGTGTCTGCATAACATGAAACATGCAACTAGTTTATTATTCATGAAGTCTGTATAATCGAGGGTCAGACCCTTTTGATGATTAATTTCAGCTAATAAAATCACGCATTTAAAAATGCTTATTTGATGGTACAAATATTACTTGGTGCTCTTAGAAAAGATATCCCACTTCTTTATAATAAGTATTGCCATCTAGGTTTACTATTTACTTTCCAGAAAAACTTCACTTTCAGAGTAATAAGATGCATGGACGTTGAGAGATGACTGTTCTTTTCATGAGAACTCAAATTATATTTTTCGTCTTTTCTCACATCACCCATCCCTAGACTCAAATCTTGTTTTTCAGTTATTTTCAAATAACTAGCCTTAGGTTACCGCTGATATCACTACTTTGCTGCTCCTCACATCTCTTCCTGTATTCAGGGGAACAAACCAAATAGTGCACCCAAAAAAGATTTGAAAGTAGACGGTTTTTTTTGGTTTGTTTTTTCTGTAGTAGATTCTAGTAACCATAACTTCCCTTCCTACTCTGATCACTTGAAAATCTGTCATGGGCACTTGTTTATTCTGTTTTCAGTTAGGCAAGGATAAAGGGGAGGAGAGGTGATGACCCCAGTTCTCCTTGCTTAGTAAACCCAGAATGTTCTACTCAGGTGTTCTTATTGAGAATTCCAGTTCTGTTTAATTCTGCTCTGAATGACTAATAATTATAATGCCTAAGTATGTGCCAGAGTGTTGTCTGGGAAGTTCTGAATGGTTGTAATCACCAGATATTGAGAGATGAATTTTAAAAATTGATGGATGTTTTCCCAAGTGAACATTTTCTTTCAAAGACTCTAATTACTCTACCTCAGTTTCCCAATCAAAAAAAAAAGTGTTATTGCATACATCAGTGGGTATTTTGCGAATATAGACAAAATCCACATGAGAATTATATAGATAAAAGGCTACATTTTTATTTATTTATTTATTTATTTTGCTGTACGCGGGCCTCTCACTGTTGTGGCCTCTCCCGTTGCGGAGCACAGGCTCCAGACGCACAGGCTCAGCGGCCATGGCTCACGGACCCAGCCGCTACGCGGCATGTGGGATCTTCCCGGACCGGGGCACGAACCCGTGTCCCTTGCATCGGCAGGCAGACTCTGAACCACTGCGCCACCAGGGAAGCCCCATTCATCCATTTTGACATTGAATTTACTCTTCATATTTAGCAGAAGACAAGTGTAATTATAGAATGGGAACCCATTTATTTCTATGTAAAGACATTAAGCATTAAATTTATGCTTATTAACGAACACCTACCTACTAGGTATGTATGTTGTTTTATATATATATGTGTATATATATACATATATATATATAAAATCTTCCTTTTCTTATTGGTGTCTTTTGTGTCTTCACAGGAAAACTCCCACACTCATTAAATAGCTGTCTTTTCTCTTTGAGAGAAGATGGATGTCTCTTGGCCTCCCCACTGAGTGAAGTCTCATTATAATTTGTCTCTTTATGTTTCCAAAATGCTGGACTCACATGCTTACCTCATTAATGAGACTGGAACGCATCTCATAATGGCTGGTTTGTCTCACTAAAGCCACACAGAGTTAAAAGAATGTTGCTGTTTAATCCATTGGTGCAGGAAATGCATTTGCAATGCAGTTGCCCATTTGAGGTGGATAGAAAAAGAGGTCCTTTTCCAAATTCAATTAATTTTGGGCTCTTTTATTTTGATTTCTCCCCTATTAGGTGTCATCTTAAAGTATAGGCAAAGGAGCTTAATAAGAACCAAAAGTGTTTTGATAGAGAGGTGTCTTCTTTGGTTTAAAGCTTTTTTTGTTTCTTAGGTCACGAAGGCTATTTTCTTCGCATATTTTCTTCATAAAGGCTGGATTGTTTCATGGCTAACCTGATTTGACCATAGCGCACTGCCTGGTGGGAAGTGTTAAAACCCTTATTTTAAGCTAAACAAGATTACTCTGAAGGCTGGCATTCAGGGGCTAGCTTTTAGTATAATGGGATAGGGGTTGTGGCACACCCCTTGCAGTTTCAGTAATTGAACTCTTTGGGTACTTCAGTTTCTAATAGTTAGCTCTGGAAGCAGCTTGCCATGGGTACACAAGGAATTGCTAACTGCTTGATTTCCCCATGTTAGCTTAATGAGGAAGACTGGGTCACCATGCCAACCAAAACACCCTAGCTATGTGTTTAGAAGCGTCCTTTCCTTAATATTTGCTTCTTGTTTGGGGGTTTCTAGTAAACTACAGAAGCTGTAGAGTGTCAGACAAAACCCAAACAGGATTTGAAATTGGTATATCATCTCTCATACAATCCATATAAACAACTGTGGTCATTTAACCTGAACTAAATGGTCATTTACTTCATTTTGTTGTTCTATCCTTTTAATTCTGAAGACATGTAAAATGTTAATAGGCACTTATGTTGGTGTTAATTGTCAGTTATTAATATTTCTTGGATCGTAGGTTTCAGATATTGATCTATCAAAGGCCATCTATTTAATTTTGTTTGGTTTCTAGCAGCTTTTATTCTAGTAACAACCGTTCTTTAAAATAGACTTTATTTTTTAGAACAGTTTTAGGCTTACAGAAAACTTGAGTAGAACAGAGTTCCCGTATATTTCACACACAGTTTTGCCTATTATTGACAGCTCACACTAGTATAGTATCTGCGTTACAATTAATTAACCAATGCTGATACGTTGTTATTAAATAAAGTTCATAATTATTTCAGATTTCCTTCATTTTTACCTCATGCGCTTTTTCTCTTCCAGGATGCCATCTAGGATGGCACATTACATTTATTTGTCATGGCTCCTTAGGCTCCTCTTGGTTGTGATGGCTTCTCAAACTTTATTTTTGATAACCTTAACAGTTTCGAGGATTCCTAGTCAGATATTTTGTAAAAATGTTCTCTATTAGAATTGGCTTGATGTTTTTTGCATGATTAGACTGGGTTTATGGGTTTTGAGAGGAAGCACACAGATAAAGTGACATTTGCATCATGTAATATCAAGGATGAAGGGTACATGTTATCAACATGACTTATCACTGTTCAGGTTGACCTTGATCATTTGGCTGAGATAGTGTATTTCAGGTTTCTCTACTGTAAAGTTATTCCCTCCTGCTCCCCCTTTTTCATATCGTTTTATTATATCATTTATTTATCAGTATGGACTCATGGCTATTTTATACTTTAGGTTATAACCCAATACTACTTATTTTACTGCTCAAATTGTTCTGGCTTCGGCCAGGAGAGCTCTTTAAGTAAGCTCCTATGTCCCTTTGGCACTTTGCCATATCCCATGGGTGGCTGCCTGAGTGTGTGTGTGTGTGTGTGTGTGTGTGTGTTGAGCACTTTCTTACTTTCTAGCACTACAAGATGCTCCAGGATCATCTTGTATATTTCCTGCTCCAGTCCTAAAATCAGTACATTTCTCCAAGGAACCTTGGTTTCTTTTATTGGAAAATGGTATTCGAAATCAAGGAATAAATAAAACAAAATTTTTTAAAGGAATAAATAAAACAAAATTTTAAGTAAAATTAAGGAGGTGTTTTCAAGTACGCTTAAATAAAAGAAGTATAGATAGTTGTCTTAGGTTTCTTCTCTTTACATCACATTTAAAGACTATTCTAAATGTCCATTTTTACCAATGTTAGCTAGTATCATATATATGAAGAAATATGAGAAGATTTCAAATAGGCTAATAGTTGTGGTTATAATTGAAATAAGAAAAAAAATCCTATTGTTTCTGGTGGCTTTTTACTACCAAATCGATCCAAATATATTTGATTTTAAACTTCAGATAAATATCCTGTGTCATTCCTTATATCAGATACATGAAATACGCTTCAACACTCTGGATTTTTATATAACTATACTCTCCCTTGATGAAAACCTTGTTGGGTAAGTTATAATCTGGTCTAAAAAAATCTGTATATTTTCATCAGTGAATTTCAGGCTATAACTGATTTTATTGAGATGCTAAATATTTTTCTGGACATGTGAAATACTTCCTGATAGATGGCCAAACTTAACAAAGTATTATGGTGTATTGTAGAGTCAGCTTGAATAAATGAAAAAATTCCTTATAATCTAACGTGTTAAATATCTCACCAACATACTTTTTTTTTAAATGCCCTTAGTTTTTAAATTCTTTCCTCACAAAGACTGGATATGCCCACCCATTGAACCTCTTTATAGCTTTTGAAATACCAAACATTAAAATTCTTTTATCTTGTCTGTTAGTTGGTATGGAAAAAAGTTTCTGATGTTGTATAGAGGGTAAGTATTAATAAGGAAACCCATTTTTCCTTTGAAGGGAAACAGAACTACCTGACAACTTGGTTATGGCAAAACTTTGATTAATCACATGAATATATTCTAGAAAAAAGTTTCTAATTATACTTTTAGCCATGCATTCCTTCTTGTCACATATTCAGAAAAATCTGCTTTTGTATTCGTGTTTTGGAGTGAGTCTCCAGTGAGAACTATTTCAGAAAGGAGGACAGTGAGGAGAAATCCTATATTGTTGATAAAGTGAAAGCTTATGACTTCAGTGATGAATGGTGGATACAAAATAGGGAATGCTCGATTTTTGTTATGTCTGGATAGCCTTTTCTCTCAGTTATTCTTATAACTTTCAGATACTGATTTTTATCTACGTTATTATTACAACTCTACTATCATTGCCAAGGGCTTAATTTGGAATTAAATGGGCCTTATGTGTAAGTAATTTATTTTCATTAGTTTGCCAAAAAGTGAGCCTCATGATGGTTTTAATACTCTAAGGCAGAATGTTTACATTTTTCTTTCATTGAGTCTAAAATAATCCTTTTCAGTTTCCTTTATGTCTCACAAATTGTGAGAGCAGAAGACAGTATTGAAGTTGCCATCATGAGTGGCAGTTTTCCTTGAATAATAGAGAGAGGGGAGCTGTTGTAGTTGATTTTTGCTTTTCTCTTGTATTATTTCTTTAGTCAAAGACTCCCCATAGGAGAAAATCACCACAGGGCTTCTATAAAGACATCACCACTAATTAATATGGCAGGGTCTTCTCATCAGCTTTGCCTTCATATTTCAGGTGATGTGTGGGAAAGACTTTTATGTTCTATGATAAATTTCTCATTATTTGCTTAAGCTGTAGCTACATTCTTGTATTCGATTAGTGTGTCCAGAGAATACAGATAAAATTGTCAACCATGCACTTTATATTCTTAGCGGATTTCCATTCTATGATTGCCTATGTTTGACAGTTCCATAAAAATCCCTGTAAGATTTTGTGATTAGCAATGTATAATTCTTTAAAATGAAATGGAGATTAGGTCTGATTCCCCTTTCTATGTTAAAGAAGAATTTTTAAAAAGATGAATGTATTTGAACTTTTAGAGAAATTAGACTTTCATAAAGCAGATTTACATCATTTTGTAAGTAAATAGTGAATTAAACCATGAAGGAGCCCTGTCCCTTCAATAATTGACATAAAATGTGTCTGATAAGAATTTTTTTAGTCGTCCAATTTCCCATTTCTAATTCTACTTTTGAAATGAAGTTGTAGTCAGAAAACTGTTCCTCCAGAACATATGTCATTGCTTTTGTGTGTACTTTTCATGGAGAAAGATTGAAACAGGCAAAAAGTGTTATGCTATAAAGGTGACAAGGCCAAGTTTCTGTATATGATGACAACAAGCTATTTTTAAATAGCCTTGGAGTTGTGCAATATTGTTTAATTTATGAGGCTTCATAAGGGATTAGGAGTGAGGATTTATCATAACAAGATTCAGAATGTGTGCGATGATAGGTATAAACAGACTTTTGGTTTGAGGGTCAGAGTTAGTTTAAGAATAATTTATTTGAATACCTACAAATGTCAGAGTGTGTATTAGCTTCTGGGAATTCAAAGATGTGTCAGTGATTATACCCCAGATATAAATGAGTGCCTTGGGGTAATATTATCATAATTTTGTATCCCAACTAGAGTGCATTGTGAAATTAAGAGATTTTCTAGCAAAATTAAGGTAAGGATCACAAAATAATTGTAGATAGATTGAATACGGACACGGAAAAGTATTTTTTAATGAAGAAACAATTATAAAATTATAGCTACCGTAAATACTAAATATAGAAAATTATAGGAACTAACACATCAGATACTTAAGTACCTATGACCAGAATTTAGATTTGTTAACATTATTTGCATATTTCAAAAAAAGTGTTTTTTTTAACCCAAGAAATATAAGTTTAGGCACATAGAATTGTCAAACCTTGTTTTTTACAATAAATTTTGGGAGGCTGTGAATAAATAGCAATTACGCAGAAATTTGAAGCCCCCTTTGTCTCTTATCCATCAGTCCATCTCCCTGCCCTATCCTGTCCCAGAGATTTCATCATCTCATGTTTGGTGTAATTATTTCTAGACTGGGAAAAAAACAAAAACAAGCTAACAAAAAACCTTTACATATATATGTATGCATTTGTGAAAAATAGATGGTATTTTTTCCTGAATAGCCAATATGGTTTTATGATATGAATATTTTACACAATGATTATTCACTAGTCATGTTACTTTAAAATGATTTGGTTTGTCTTAATTGCTATATAGCATTTTTCATGTTGATATATATGTATGCATATATATAAATATTTGTATCTTTATATATATTATATATAGTTTATATATATAGTCTTCCTTTTTTTTTTTTTTTTTTTGGCTCTACGCGGGCCTCTCACTGTTGTGGCCTCTCCCGTTGCGGAGCACAAGCTCCGGACGTGCAGGCTCAACGGCCATGGCTCACGGGCCCAGCTGCTCCGCGGCATGTGGGATCCTCCCGGACCGGGGCACGAACCCGTGTCCCCTGCGTCAGCAGGCGGACTCTCAACCACTGCGCCACCAGGGAAACCCTGGTCTTCCTTTTAATTACCTTACAGATTAGATTATATGGTCATACCATAATTTATTTTCATATTGCTCTATTGAAATTTTTAGCTATTTCCTTATTTTTGCTTTTATAAATAGTGCTGCATTAGATGACATTGTATTTAGATCTAAGAGGTTTTGTTAGAGAGTAACTAAATCCAGATTACCAAATGATAGGGAATACAAATTATTAATTTTCCTGAACACTTCCAAATTTTCCACCCAAATTGTACAATTTATGTTTTTCACAATGTGCGATAGTTGTCATTTCAACACAATTTCAGGGACTTTAATATCCAATTCTTTGTTTTTGTTTTTTCACTTGGTTCATTTGAAATATATTCTTTTCACTTCAGCTTTCATTTTATTAATGAGATTGAGCATCTTTTCAAATGTTTATTGTTGTCTTTTCTCTGAATTTCCTGTCTGTAGTTTCACATCTGTATTTACTCTTGGATTATTTGCTTTTTGTGGTTCATACTTAGAAGTCTCACTTTTTTTTTTTCTGAGAACAAACCCTCTGTCTTCTGAATGTTGCAACAAGACTTGAATGTTTCAACCCTGAATTCTACTTATTCCAAAGACCTCAATTCCTTTATAGCCTGACTTTCATTTATTATGCTGAGTTCAATTTGTCCCAGAGACTGAAAGCAAGCATTATTTATGTTTCATTATGGTTTCTTCATTTAGAATGAGGAAAATATGCCTTAGACTGTGAAATGAAAGCCAGAGTCCAACAGTATTTTTAGTGGTAGTAATAAGAATTAGACTTGTGCAAATATGTGATGATTCTCAGCCTTGCCTATATTACAATCTCCTATGGAGATTTTAGTCAGACTAGGGTATCAGTATTTTTAAAAGCTCACAATTGATATTGATGGTCCTTTAGGTTTGAAAACTATCATTGAAAACACTAAGATTTTTCTCCTTTCAAAGTATTTTTCTAGGCAGAGTAGAATACACAAAGCTCCAAGAGCACATGGGCTCTCATTTCTTCTTACAGGTGTATGTCCAGCACATAGAAGAAGAGTGTCTGCCACATAAAGCAGCCTTCATGATGTGTTGAATGAACTGATTATGCTTTTGCTATTAAATTTCAATCATTTTCTAATGCTCCCAATCAAAGGTTATACTTAGATCATGTTTAAATTTCCCAGCCTTTGGAATTCATCTTCTATATGTGGTTTTGGCTTTCAAGTCAAAACTTTACTAGTTTTGACTTTCAAGTCTATGGTGGCAGTTCATCAGAACTCTCATGGCTTATCTTTGAAATAACTGTGTTGAATCTATTTGACGCACCAAGCCAAGAACAAAACATTGCAGAAATGCTAGGCTAATTGTATGGTCACTTGGCTCCTAGTTGTAGCTCAATAAAAAATTGTTAATTTGATTTAATCCATAAATCAGAACGTAAGGATTAAAATTAATAAATAAAATCTTTTCATGCTTTTTTTTTTCACCTTTTAAGGCCATCTCCACAGGAATAGTGAATGTGAGGTTAGAAGAGAGATTTGGTTTTATCAGAATCCCATTTTTATAGGTGATAATTTTAAACAAAATTCTGTGAGAAGGCATTAAAGAGACTTGAAAGTTGCAATTTCAGATTTTGGCTACCACTTTTTTAAAGTATCAGCCTATCACAAGGCTTTAGAAACTCTTCTACTTTAAACATTTCAACATCAATTTTCTTTTACCTGTTAGCTCAGTTTTCCTTTAATAGTGTAATTTATTTAGCCCTTGTAGACTTCACCATTATGGCAGAATGAGTGTATGGAGCATCTCACTTCACAACCTTTATGTCTCTTGATCTTAGTTATTATGTCAGTTGTTTAAATCAGAGACTATATGTGAAAATGTTTTAAAATGTAAAGTACTTCATGCTAGTATTTTATTTTTATGCTTTTTCATTTTTCTCATTTTCTCAGCACTTAGCCTTCTTATATAGTATTTATCGTTGAATAGTTTTCATTACTCACATTTTTGTTTTGTAGTTTAGTATATTTAAATATTCTTCCAGCATTATTAAACTAGAATCATTTTATCATATCTTAAATCTTGTTTTATTTTGATAGAAATTTATTAAAATTCAATATAATGATGCTTTTATTAAAAATTAATGGATAGGGCTTCCCTGGTGGCGCAGTGGTTGAGAGTCCGCCTGCCGATGCAGAGGACACAGGTTCGTGCCCCGGTCTGGGAGGATCCCACATGCCGCGGAGCGGCTGGGCCCGTGAGCCATGGCCGCTGAGCCTGTGCATCCGCAGCCTGTGCTCCGCAGTTGGAGAGGCCGCGGCAGTGAGAGGCCCGCGAACCGCAAAAAAAAATAAAAATTAATGGATAGGGTAGGTTTGCCTTATGACATTTCTATATTTAGGAATCAGATAGAATTATGTAATTCTTAAGGCTAACTTCTTCTGGAGTTTCACGCCAGCAAAGAAACCTGATTAATTTCCCTCCCCAAGGTTCTCTTACTCCCTTGCTTTTCTTGCCTGATTACAGCTTGTTTTTTGTAACGCCTTCTTCCTTCTGCTCATCCTCTCTGCTTACCCCCACCAGAAGATTCTGTAATAGAATGGCCCTAATTACACTTAGAACACTTGGTTAATACTTAGTTACAAAATGGACTTTGGTACAAATTCAAAGTTGAATTGTTTTCCAAGATCTGTCTCCTTTATGATACCTTGATACCTGGCCTCATTTGTCTTTGACAAATGATGTGTTTCTCTCTTGCATAATCTAAGAATACTCAGTTTCGTGATTGATCCAACAAGTTATTACAACTTTTAACATATGGTTTTATGCGTTTTTTCCCCTAAAATCAAGAAATTTTAGGACTTTTGCTAGGTAGAATTTCAGGGGAGCAAAAGAATAGTTTTCAAAAGTTATTCTTAGATGAAAATGAGTCTTCAAACATTGCATTTTGATAGGGCAGACCTGAAACTGAAAGTTCGGTGATGAATGAACATATTACTCCCCCAACCATTAAAAATTCCATATAACATTACATGAATTAATTTTGAGCAGAAGTCTGCCACAGATGTTTTTAAAACACTGAGGCAGTTAATTCTGTGAATTTAGTGTTACTGTGATACGATATTAACGAACAGTTTCTATTTTGGGCATCTTGAGTCTGAGGTACCTAAGGTGTCTATGACTGTGCCCAACAGGCAATTGGATAAATGACCATGGAGATGAAGGAAAGTTAAGGTGGTGTCATTAGTATTTACTAATAAATTTTAAAATCACGATCCTTGCTGAGATTATTCAGTTCAGAGTAGAGATGGAGCAGATGATCCATGAGGAGTTCTGTGGCTTCCAGCAATTAGAGTTGGGGTGAACAAGGGAGAGTCAGAGGAGGAGAGGCCAGTGACAGTTTAATGCAGACACTGTTTTAATAGAACTTGTACATGCTCAAAATATATTGTTTTGTGGACTAAGGTTTTTTTCTTTTCTGGGTGGGTATAATTGACATTTAACATTGTATTAGTTTTAGATATACTACATGATGATTTGATACATATATGTATTGCAAAATGAATACCACAGTAAGTTTAGTTAACATCCATCGCCACAGACACAAAAATTTCTGTTTTTTTCCTTGTGACAACAACATTTAAGGTCTATTCTCTTAGCAACTTTCAAATTTGCAATACAGTGTTGTTAACTATAGTCACCGTGCTATACATTACATCCCCACGACTTATTTATCTTATAACTGGACGTTTTTACCTTTTGACCACCTTTATCCCTTCAACCATTTTGCCCATCCCCCCAAAACCCCTGCCTCTGGCAACCACCAATCTGTTTTCTTTAATCTATGAGCTCAGTGTTTTGCTTTTTTTTTTTTAATATTCCACCTATAAGTGAGATCATACAGTATTTGCCCTTCTCTGTCTGATTTATTTCACTTAGCGTAATGCCTTCAGGGTCTATCTGTGTTGTTGCAATTGGCAGGCTTTTCTTTTTTATGGTTGAATAATATTCCATTGTATATATGTCCCACATTTTCTTTATCCATTCATCCATTGATGGACATTTGGGTTGTTTCTATGTCTTGGCTGTTGTAAATAATGCTGCAGTGAACAGTGATCATGGGTGTGCAGGTATCTTTTCAAGATAGTGATTTACTTTTCTTTGGATAAATACCCAGAAATGGAATTACTGAATCATATGGTAGTTCTATTTTTAATTCTTTGAAGAGCCTCAAAAATGTTTTCCATAGTGGCTGCACCACTTTACATTCCCACCAATAGTGCAAAAGTGTTCCTTTTTCGTCACTTCCTTGCCAACACTTGCTATTTCTTGTCTTGTTGACGATAGCCATTCTAACAGGTGTGAGGTGATATCTCATTGTGGTTTTGATTTCATTTCCCTGAGGATTAGTGATGTTGCGCACCTTTGCCTATACCTATTGGTCATCTGTATATCTTCCCTGGAAAAATGTCTGTTCAAATCCGCTGTCCATTTTTTAAACAGATTGTTGTTTTTTTCTATTAAGTTGTATGAGTTTTTTATATATTTTGTATATTAACCCCTTACCAGACACATGACCTGCAAGTATTATCTTCCATTCAGTAGGTGGCCTTTTTATTTTGTTTGATGGTTTCCTTTGCTGTGCAGAAGCTTTTTGGTTTGATGTAGTCCCACTTGTTTATTTTTGCTTTTGTTGCCTTTTATAGATTGTTTTTTAAACTAAATATTTGGCATATTCTTTGCATGGTTCCAAGCACATTTCTGAATGTCTGAGGAAGATAGTTTTATATAATGCCAGAATGTGTGCAGTAAGAGATCACATTAGCAGTGGATCATTAAAGTTGGGATATGGTGTCCACCCTTCCCCCTTCCCCACTGCTTCTTCAGGACTTAAATTATTTGAGGTCACTAAATTCTTATTCATGTTGAAAGAGTTTGCCAGAAATTTCTCATTAACAGGGATGCCCTTTGGCCTTCCTCTCACAATTTGCTGTCTTTCTCTTGAAATAAGTCCATCATTAAAGTCATTTTATTTTTAAAATGTTATCGACATGAAAATTTTAGGATTCACGAGGAGTCTTATTAGATGTTTATTGTCACTGATGGCACTGAGAGCACAGGGTAGCAGATGAAAACCCAGTTTATAAATTCTGCAAGGAGATTCAAGACAATTAAATGGGGACTGGCATAGGCATACCATGGTTTTTACTATCCGAAAGTAGATTGTTCCTGTGAAACCTTTTGCAAGCCGAAATGGCTTAAAGCAAATAAGCTATTACCTGAGGGCACATCTTGCTAACTGGATGTACCAGATAAATCAAGATAAAGTGCAAATGCTCACAGAAACAGTTTAAAGCTATGGCAGCTTGATGCTGAGTATAGCTCCTGGGGAAGGAGCTTGGTGGTGCCACTCACTGGGGTACGCACTGCCTCTGTAGGTGGCTCCCTGCAAAAACAAATGCTGAACCTATTTTCACTTTTCACCTTTTTTGTAAAAGTGAAAATCCTCTTTGCATGTTTGTTGTTGTTAATGAAAATAGGTACTAATTTAGGTCTTTTGTAAAAGCAAGGTGGCATAAAGTGAGCTTTTGAAAAGCCTGTAGCTAAATGCGATTGAGGCATGCAGAATCCTGTCATACTCCATATTTTTTGGCATGTCTGCTCTTTGTTTTCCCCAGAATCTAAACTATAAAATGAAAGAAGACATTTATTAGATGTGTACTATATCCCATATACAGTGCTAAGTACTTCCACTTTGTAGTCTTATTTTGACCTGACACCAGTTTCGAGAGGGAAATGTATTCAACCCATTTTATAGAGGTCAAGAAATTGAAGTTTTGGTTATTGGTATTTAGAGAGCAACAAGAAGAAAGGATACTCATCAAAAGTTATATGCAGAGTAGAATTCCATAGTCCATTTTTTTTAAGCTTACGATATCTGTAAGCATGTTTAAAGGAGATGGAAACGAAGTCATGTATTTGAAACCTAATGCTCTGTTTTTAGTTGTCCATTTAAAGTATTTTTCATCTCTAAGTGTTGTATTCCTATGTTGTCTTGATGATGATCTTAATTTTTTTCCCCCTCTCTTTTGGTTTCAGAGGAAGAACTTGTCTCTTTTTCTCAGCATTAGTTTGTTAACTTTCTGGGGAACTTCCCTTTTGGGTGCCCGTTTATACTGGATGGGAAACAAACCACCAAGCTTTTCCAACTCTGACAACCCAGCTGCTGATTCGGATAGCCTCCTGGCTCGCACACTCACCTTCTTCTACTTGCCAACCAAGAACCTTTGGCTGTTGCTCTGCCCAGATACCCTCAGTTTTGATTGGTCAATGGATGCCGTGCCTCTGCTCAAAACAATTTGTGATTGGAGAAACCTACACACTGTGGCCTTCTATACTGGACTCCTCCTCCTTGCCTACTATGGTTTGAAGAGCCCAAGCGTAGAAAGAGAATGCAACGGGAAATTTGTAACAAATGGCAAGCAGAATGCAAATGGACATAGCTGCCATTCAGAGGTGGAGTACCGGAACTCAGAGATTAAGCCCAGCTTTCCATCCAAAGTAGAAAATGGCATTAAAAATAATGTGTCACAGAGAACACGGCTTCCTTCTACAGAGAACATTGTTGTTTTGTCTTTATCTTTGTTAATAATACCCTTCGTTCCTGCCACGAACCTGTTTTTCTATGTTGGCTTTGTAATTGCAGAGCGAGTACTGTATATTCCTAGTATGGGCTTCTGCCTCCTCATTACAGTGGGTGCGAGAGCCCTTTATGTCAAAGTCCAAAAGCGGTTTCTCAAGAGCTTGATTTTTTATGCTACAGCTACGTTAATTGTTTTCTATGGACTCAAGACGGCGATCAGGAACGGAGACTGGCAGAATGAGGAAATGCTGTATAGGTCAGGGATAAAAGTAAACCCAGCTAAAGGTAATATTTTATTTTATGCTTTTGCCTGGACGGTTTACTTTTTCTGCCTTTTTATATCTTTGCTTCTTGCCTTAAAACACACAGTATTAAGGAAGAAGAGGTTCTTTTACTCAATACTTATAATTTTTGGTTTTTTTTAAGCAAGGGAGCAGTACCATTATTTTAGAAACATCCAGCATTCCATATTTGGAATAGGGAAGTGTTCTCCTATGTTTCTGACTATACTTGTCCAGAGGAATTAGAGCTCCTATTGTGTGAAAATACTGACTATCGTAAGAATTTAGAAAAAGGCTTGGTTTCCACATTCTAAAAAACTGGCACGGACATCATCTCTTTTCATCATGCAATGAAAGTCAGGTTATCCCACATAAGTATAGTTTAGCTCTTCTGTTTTCCAAGCACTGCCTGAGGAAATACCACGAGGCTTACACTGATACCTTTAAAAGATTTGGAGGTAAGGCCACCTCTGAACCTTGACATGGTGTCTATAGGTATCAGTGTCTGTGCCTGCAAGTGTGAGTCACCCTTAGCTTTGCAGAGACTAAATAATCTGGGTATTGCCAAGCAGTTCTCATATTCTTATCTGAAAGTCCTTAAGTCACTTAAGGAAATAAACTTTTCACTATACAAGGAGAAGATGGAGCATATTTTTCATTACTGCTTTTGATTTAAAAAATTATTTTAGTAAATCTCAGAATCTATTGCTTGAGTAGAAAGTCGCCTTTAAAGCATAAATGAATAGTCAAAAGCTGTTAATTCAGTGATCTCTCTGGTTTAGGCAATGAATGATGAGAGAAGCTAGAGAGCAGTTGAACGAAAATAAGTGTACATTTTAAGTGTAGAAATATATCATAGTAAATAGTGCCAAAGAGTCTTGTTCTTCATAAGGCACTTTTGAGTGTTTTATCCTTCAAATTATGGTTGCTTGCATAGCATTTGAACTGGGCTTTTTCCAACACATTTCTGTACCAGTTATTCAAATACTGAATGTGTGAAACTCTTCCTAATGAATGGAATGGCCTGCTGATATGTATCAGGATATATATATCCAAAGATCTAGATGCCCCAGAAACAACTCTGACATCCCTATCGATTACCAATTAAGTCAAGAGTTCAGTGAACCACTGCTCATTTCTTTCAGCCAAGGGACTAATTGTTGGTACTTATAATGCTTAATAGATTGCAGAGATGTTAATGGGAGTAGAAACATTAAAATTGAGCTAATACAGAGCATAGAATTTCTCAATTCTCTTGGAAAAATCTTTACCATGTGGCTTTTTAGGTAGTGAGTGCTGCACAGTTTATTGAATGCCTGAACCCCAATCTTGCTGTAAAATTGTTGCAATCCGTTCTCAACAGAATGCTTTTGAGCTGGTTTTTCTTCACTGGTACATGTAAATATATAAAACAAAGCTATGTTGCTAGTTTATTTTCCTGCTGTTTGAAAGAGATACACAGTAAGGAATTAAAAGAAAACGCCAGCATATTAATTTCATCACAGGGTTGTTCTAAGGATTTGTTAAATGTATTGGTTAAGTTTCAGGTTAAGCCACTGTAACAAAGAGCCGAGATAACAGTGGCTTAAATAAGATAGAAACTTTATTCTTTCATGTAACAATCTAAGCCTGTGCAGTCCAGCGCTGATAAGATGGCGCCGTGGGTTTTCTGGATCCGTGCTCCTTTGCTTTTGTTCCCTTGCCATCTCAGTAGTGTCACCCTGTCCAAGTGGTCCAAGATGCCTCAGCATCACATCAGCACTTCAGCTAACAGGAAGAGGGAGAGAAAGGGCAAATGGTGGGTGTTCCCATTCTCTTTAAGAGTGTATCACAGAAATTGCCACACCATGCTTGCTCCCAGACTGTTGGCCACACCTAGCTACAAGGAAGGCTGAGAAATGTTATCTTTATTTTGGGAAGCTAAGCACCCAGCCAAATTTTATTAACTCTTGAAGAAGGGAAGGGCAGATACTGAGATGCCAGTGTGATTAGCAGTCTCTTTCCCAGAATAAGCAAAAGCATTTCGTAAATTCCTAGATATTTTCCAGCATTAGCTACTGTACTGCTGACACTATGATTCCGATTTTGCTGAAGTTATTTTGGTGACATGGTTAAGATGACTGATCATTTCTTCATTCATCCATTCACTCAGTAAAACAATTATTTTTTTAAATTTATTTATTTTATTGATTTATTTTTGGCTGCGTTGGGTCTTTGTGGGCTTTCTCTAGTTGCAGTGAGCAGGGGCCACTGGTTGCAGGTTTTTCGTTGCAGTCGCCTCTCTTGTTGCAGAGCACGGGCTCTAGGCACGCGGGCTTCAGTAGCTGTGGCACATGGGCTTAGCCGCTCCACAGCATGTGGGATCTTCCCGGACCAGGGCTCAAACCCATGTGCCCTGCATTGGCAGGTGGACTCTCAACCACTGCGCCACCAGGGAAATCCCCAGTAAAACAATTATTAAGCATGTCTTTGGTTTCTGATATATTTCCATGTCTCCTTCTTAGTACTTAAGAAGTGCTATAGTATTTAGGTACTCCAAATTTTATTAGTTAAATGAGTACACAGCTGACCAATAGTATAAGTCTTTTGAGACATCAGAAATTGAATTCCTGAATTCCCCTCCCCAACCTGCGCCCCAGCCAGCTGCTTTACTTACAGCATTTGCCATCTCAGTTGGTGGCAACTCCGTTTTCTCAAAAGCTCTGACCAATACTTAGGAGTCTTCCATACCTCGTCTTTTTCTTTTGCACCCTACCTCCATTTCATCAGCAAATCCTCTGCTCTCTCTTCAAAAGCACATCCAGAACTTGACCACATTTCACCACCTCCACTGCTAACATCATGGCCAAAGTCACCATCATCTTTCATCAGATTATTACTAAAAACCTCTGAAGTAATCTCTTCTATTTTCTTGCCTTTTAGCATGCTTTTATGAAAGTCGGACATGACGTATCAGGTAACAAGAACTTAGGTAAATAGGCTTAATGTGAGCTTTAATGTTAATCTGGCTCTGAGTTGGGCGTCGGTTTAATGTTCGCTGTAGCTACAGGTGCCAGAGGCATTGTATTTCCCTGGTGTCCTTGTTCTTGTCTCCCCTGTTGTCTTTGGGCTTCCCCAACAACTCAGAGTCTGTATTTTGCATCTCTTTCCACTTTAAATTCACCAGTTTTATAATGGAGACCTGTAAGTGTGTTGGTTAAATGTAGGAGAAGGGAGGTGTCCTCTTATTTGGTGATTAAATCCTGGTGCCTCTGGGCTGTAACCTTTATGAAAGTTTCTTAGCTTTCCCTGTGTCTCCTAATTGGGACAGGAAGGCCAGAGGGGATGGGAGTGATAGGGATGACTGTCCCCCGCAGCTCTGGGTAAGGCCACTCCCCTGGAGAGTAGGCCTTTGTTATGGAGAGGGATCAGGGCTTATTTCATAAAATTTATATTTCTCCTCCTCTGGTAGAGCCAGGAAGGCCTGTTTCTTGGCTCTTCAATGTGAGAATGGGGGTCCCTGGAGGTAAAACCCACAAAAGAGTAGAAGCCCCTAAGACCGTGGCCTCCAGGAGTTTCTCCCTCTTACTGAAGCTCTTCCACAACTCAGCTTCCAGCAACTCCTCTCAAAATCGCCAGTTACTTGTTCCTATCAGTTTCTGCTCCCGGTAATCTCATCTCTGCATGACTGGATTTTCCAGTCTCTCCAGATTTCCTGGTGATGGTTTGCCCAGTGACCTCAATTCACTGATGGTTCCAAGAAAAGCCATTGGTTTTGCAGTTCCTTTAGCATTTTTTTTTAAATTTTTATTTTATTTATTTATTTTTTGGCTGTGTTGAGTCTTCGTTGCTGCACGCGGGGTTTCTCTAGTTGCGGCGAGCGGGGGCTACTCTTCGTTGTGGTGCGTGGGTTTCTCATTGCGGTGGCTTCTCTTGTTGCGGAGCGTGGGCTCTAGGCGCGCAGGCTTCAGTAGTTGTGGCACGCGGGCTCTAGAGCACAGGCTCAGTAGTTGTGGCACACATGCTTAGTTGCTCCACGGCATGTGTAATCTTCCCGGACTGGGGATCGAACCCATGTCCCCTGCATTGGCAGGTGGATTCTTAACCACTGCGCCACCAGGGAAGTCCCCAAGAAAAGCCATTAGTTTTGCAGTTCGTTTAGTGTATTCTTGTTGTAAGAATGGGAGTGATGAGTTCCAAGCTTTTTACATGTCTGAGCTGAACTGCTTCCATTTTTCCATCCTTAGCATCTGCCTGCCATCAGCAGCCCTAATGATTCCTTTGAAACGTAAGCCAGAGTATGGTGTTCACTGCCCCCAGTCCTCTACTGGCACCCATTTCTCCCAAAGTCAAAGCACACAATCAGAGACTTGACACTGTACATCTCCCAGCCTTGCCATCACTTGCTTCACTCCAGCCCTACTGGCCCCCTTTGATGTGCCTTCTCTATCCCAGATAAGCCCGTGCCTCAGGGCTTTGGCACTTGTCATTGCTTCTTCTTGGAATGTGTTTCCCAGGACAGTCTCACCTCTATCTCCCTCACCTCCTCTAGGTCTCCAGTCCAGTGTTGCATTATCAGTAAGGTGCTGTATGTAAAACTGTCAACCTTTTGAAAAATTGCAACTACCCGTCTGCTTCTGCCTTGTCTAGCATTCCCTATCCTCTTTCCATACTTTGTTTTTCCCATAACACTTAGGACCATTTGACATACTATATTCTCCATGTTTCTGTGTTTATTGTTTGAATGCATTGTCAGTGTCCATTAAAATGCACGACACAAGAAGGCAGGGAGTTTCGCCTTTTTTTAATGCTGTATATGTAGCGACTAGGACAGTGCCTGGTAGAGAGAGGGCATTCAATAACGAATACACTGACGAATAAACTTTAGTCATAATCCTTCTCCTGAAAGAGTTTAGAGAACCTGTTTCGAGATAAAATGTACCTTCATTAAGGGAAGAGAAATATGCTGTTGATACCCCAGGTACTGAGGCATGCTCCATAATAAGAGGGATAGAATTGGGAGTGGAGTTAGTTTTGGACTCCACGAGTGCCTTGTGTGACATACGCTTCCATTTTGCTACAAGGCAAAATTTTTAAAATCCAGGTTCCTGATTTTTTCTGTTTATAACATGCTAATAAATATAGTTCTGGCTACAGTGACTCCTTTAGCAGTTATGAGACTGGTCGTCATCTTCCTTAAGGTAGATTTTTCTAAGTCTGTGATGTTATTTGAGCCTAGCCAAAGATTAGAAACCCTTTAAAGCCAGTCTTATGTAAGGTTGTCTGAGATTACAGTTATTTCATTGAGTTAGTTTTTCTTTCCCTCCTTTGAAAGCCTTTGCAGATTTTGGAGTTCTTCAGTCTTCCGTGTACTTTAACAGAATATGATTTTAAGCCTCATGAAGCATTATACATGAAAGCTGCTGCCTTCAGTAATTGGTCTTGCAGACAGCTGCCAGTCATTAACTGATTGGATGCAAATGACGATGGGTAGAGCCTGTCACAGTGACTGTGTTGCTAATTTATGGTTTAAATCTGGATAGTGGAGAAATGATAGCTGATTTGGACTATGTAAACTACAAGTCCTACCTCATTATGTGGTTGATAATGTCAGGAAAATACTAGACATAGTTGATTACCATAGTTTGCTGATTTCACAATAACTCTTTGCATTTTTGTGCTTAGGAAAAAGGAAATTTCCTTTGATGACTGCTTTAATGAGCAAGCCACATAATATTTAAAAGGTTTTTATTTTTGAAGCGTGTGTTTAAAGCACCGTTTTTTATAAACTATTGATTAACATTTGCTTGAAACAAGCATTTCTTAGTTCATTACAAGGTGGTTCAATGTACGATCACTTTCCTTCTTGGCCTCTGGCTTTATCTGAATCCCCGTGTGTCTTTGGCTCTTACAGAATTTGGCACCACTGATTCCTGCGCTCTGGCTTTCAAGGCCACTCCACAATTTTGACTGTCTCTCATTTTCCACAGCTGTCTCTTGTATGGTTTTGTCTCCTCTCCAAACTGATTCATTCTGCAAGGTTCTGTCCAAAGACTGCCTTCATTTTCCTTTCTCTATAGAATCTAGACCACTACCTGGGATATAGTGCGGGGTCAATAAATGTGTCATTGAATTTCTAAGTTACCTTCCCCATGACTTCCTATCTGTGGGGGACTTCTCCACCTGGGTGATTTGTCCACATCTCAAACTCTTCACCAGTCTTCCCTAAAACCACCTACTCACTGACGTCCTTAGTGATTAAGGTCATAAGCAGAGACTAACAAAGTTATTATAGATAAACAGATCAGTGGGCACATATACATAAAAAAGAATGATAACATATAGGCAGCATAGCTGGTGTGCTAAAAGGCATTTACATTTTTTCAAGTTATAGATTAAAAATCAAATCAGCTCTTTAGAATGGTTGGTTTATTAACTCTGTATCAATTTGCTTTAGAGAACATGACTATGCTTTTTAATTGTTTGGAAACAATTTCTTAAAATAATTAGGAACAATGAAGCAGCGTTCATCCAAGGAAAATTTAACAAGAAAACATTTATTTTAATGCCTTTTTCTAATGTAAATATGTGAAATGATAGATATAAAAGATGTGTATATGATGATAAACGTATTTGAAACTCTTAAGGGTGATTACTCACACATCCTATATTCGACGCCTCCTTATGCAAATGACAAATATTGCCCATTTAGATATAGAAAAACACAAACTAAATAGTTGTTTCAGCCATGCAACATTTGACAATTTTTCTTTTTTCCTGGATTTCTGTAAAATTGACACTTCAATTTCAACTTCACATGGTTGCAGATTTCAAGAAACAAGTATGTGGAAGGAATATCATTTTATGAAGAAAACAATTCATAATTTAAGTGAAATCTAAACCTCTTAAGTCATGTGAAACTTGACTAATTCCTTGTGGATTTTATGGTCTAAGTTTTTGGTTACCTCTAATTGACTGTCTTCTTTAACTATGGTAAATTGCAATTAACCAGCTAGCTTTGAGATTGTTTAATAAATCTTATATTTCTTAGCTAATTTGTCATATTACTTCTGAAGATGAAAAATTTTCAAAAGAGGTACAGATTTTTATGAAAAGTAACATGAAGCAGTTAAGTCAGGAAGGAAAACCAGTATAATATCTTATCAGATTGGCTGGCCTGAGTTAAAAAGCTGTAAAATACAGATTTTCATTTTTAACAGATATGGTAGGAGATAGCTGGGAAAAAGCCCCCTAAAAGGCTGATTGAGAGAAAAACAAGGTGAAGTGGAATCAGGTTTCCAGAGGGTAAAGAAATTCAGTGTTTCTTCTCAATTCGTCTCTTCTGAGTAGAAAAAAGAAATATAAAATAATGGGACTGACAAGAGTAAAATGAAAATGTCTCATTGGCTCAACCAAAGGATTTAGACAAGTAAATCTGCTAAATTGTTAAGGCCCCTTTTAAACATTTGATTCTTGAGGAAATGAATTACGGTTGTTTCTCAGTTGAGATAGAGTAAGTCACAGTAGTTCAAAAGCATGTGGTTTCCTTGCCTCTAAGAATGGAGTAACACATAAATCTTTTCTTTGGTTCCAGCTCTAATGGCTGCAAGTACAGTTGTGTAGGGAAGAAGAAAACAAAAAAATAAAACAGACCACAACAGACTCAGTGAAAATGGTCCTACGGTGTTTTACCAGTGAAGTAGGTGACGTACTGCTGTTTCTTTGGGATTATCCGTAACAGAACTTTTAGAATCTTTATGGGTTTTTGAAAACCCTCAAACCTAAAATTAGTGTTGCCTTAGATTGAATATATTCACCAGTGGTTATATATCAAAGGAACTGAAACTCACATGTAATTAAAATAAGTGTAAAGTTACTTTATTCTGATTTCTGTATTAGTTTTGTATTTGATTCTTAAAATGCTCTAACATTTCTTTGCCTTTTTTTTTTTTTTTTTGCGGTACGCGGGCCTCTCACTGTTGCGGCCTCTCCCGTTGTGGAGCACAGGCTCCGGACGCGCAGGCTCAGCGGCCATGGCTCACGGGCCCAGCCGCTCTGCGGCATGTGGGATCTTCCCAGACCGGAGCACGAACCCGTGTGCCCTGCATCGGCAGGCAGGCAGACTCTCAACCACTGCGCCACCAGGGAAGCCCTCTTTGCCTTTTTTTTTTTAAATTAAACATATATGAACTATTTCATTCATTGAGAAATATATACACATACCTCATATTTGAACCACTTAAAGGATGCTACTAAAACATGCATTTTGCAGATTAAGAGAAAGCTATTACCAGAACCTCCCCCATACCTCTTCTTATTTCACAGTTTTGTTTCTTTCATTTGTGTTCTCTTATTTTATGCTAGAACCCCCATTACAATCTCAAACAAGAGTGATGACAGCAGGATTTTTGTCTTATTCTTGTTTAAGAAAGAATGTTTTAAATATTTCACCATTAATTATGTATATTTTATAGGTTTTTCAGTAGACAGCTTTTATCAGTAGGGTTGTCCTCTTATTTCTAGTCTAAAATTTCTTTTTAGGAATTAATGTTGATAATGATATTCTCCACTCAATCTATTTATGTTAATGATTTATGTTAATAGATTTTCTAATGTTGAACCTACTTTGCATTCCTGGAATAAGCCCAAAAATTACTTATAATGTTTTATCAAATTTATATTCTTCTAAATTTGTTTTTCACCCGTGTCCCTGGGTGAGACTGGCACTTCCCTTCAGGGGGTTTGAGTTTGTTCGGCTTCTCCAATTTGACCTCCCTTTTGAAGCCAACTAAACCCTAAGCCCTTTTCCTCTTAGTTTCACAGATGTACGCAAGGTGAGTACCATCTTCAGAACTGTTTAACCTTCTGGATTCCTGCTTTCAAGCAGTCTCTAAGCTTAGGGATTGCCCTTACTTTCCCATCAATTAATACATTCCTTAACAAATACTTTGTAATTTCTGTCTAGCATGTGTTCTGTACTAGGAGGCAATCTCTGAACATGGAGTTTCACTGTACTGTCGGAAAGAGAAACACCCAAGAAACATCCTTCAATCTAGCATCTATTAAGGAATGGGTTAGCTATGTTAGAAGTTAGAGTTTGAGAATAGAGTTGTTGTTTATGACATAGAAGATAGTTTTGAAATTTTAAATTCTCCTTCCACAAGAGAACCAAGTTGCCCAAGTAAGCTAAAAAGTGTATTAGAGCACTGTCTTAAGCAAAATCAAGTTACAGGTATTTGACCCTTATAAAACACAGAAGGGTAATGTATATTTGTTTTCTGCTGTAATATAAACTTGCAGATAATGTCACAGATACAGCAGATTTTCAAGAAGACAAACACACATGTTTTTTAGTTTTACCCTTATTACACGTGCACACCTATTACTGGTGATGGTGGAAGTAAAAGAAAATTCCAGTTAAGTCTCAAGGGATTATGGAAAAATCTGAGATGTTCCAAGTCGTATAATTATTGAAAAAGACTGTAGAAGGATGTAGAAGACTGTTTATGTATAACTCTATGGGAGCAACAAAGTGTGAGCCCTATTTTTAATGCATATGGGTGTTAAATTAGAAATCTCTCCTCCGTTTAGTTTTAGTTTTTAGTTTAGTGTTAAATTTATTTCTAATTTAAAAATAGGAATATTACCATCCAGGGGGATCTAGTGGAAACATATATGTGCTTACTAAAATATAAGGACCAAACGCTAAAAGATATGATTTAAAAATGATAATATTATTTACCAAGCAAGACACTACAATCCAACTTGATTGAATAGTAGAGAGAAACAAGCACAAACAAACAAACAAAAAACCTTGCTCGAGGGCTGGACTCTGTTAGGGGCTTTGTTGTGTCTTGTATTTAGGACTCTAAATCCCAATGATGTTAGCTGCTCTGAACATTTATTCAGTCACCTTAAACAGCATAATTCAGTTTCTCTATGTAAAACACCATGGGGTATTATATTAAAACATTAACATCTTTTTTGGGAGTAGTGTAGGCATACATTTTAATTGGGAGAACTTTCTCTCTAGGAATTGGAAGTTTAGAAAGAAGGAACTGGATTAGATATGGAATACAATAGCTGAGAGTCAAATTTTGACAAGAACAGATAACTGAGGTGTCAACGAACTTTTTTTTCAACTCTTTCCCTGGATGGCAGAGGAAACTTATAGTCTTGTAATGTTTGGGGCTCTGCATATTACAACTGGGAGTTTGTATAATAAAGAAATGCGATAAACTTTCTTTCTTCTCTTCCTCTCTTTTCTTTCCTCGGGAAAAGAGAGTAAATTTCTCAAATTATGTATCACGAGACTACCAGGAAGGAGCAGGAGGTCTGAGGTATGTTGAGATAATATCTGGTTTTACTTTATCAGTTGGCTTATTCTTTTTTTTTTTTTTTTTTTGCGGTACTCGGGCCTCTCACTGTTGTGGCCTCTCCCGCTGCGGAGCACAGGCTCCGGACGCGCAGGCTCAGCGCCCATGGCTCACGGGCCCAGCCGCTTCTTGGCATGTGGGATCTTCCTGGACCGGGGCACGAACCCGTGTCCTGCATCGTCAGGTGGACCCTCAACCACTGCGCCACCAGGGAAGCCCGGCTTATTCTTTTTGAGTTTTACAAATAAGCTTTGGTGGTTTGCAAAACTGGTATAGAATACCTCATTTCTCTACTTAGTCTGTTTTCATATTATCTGAATATTTCCCAAGGACAGCTTCAAGTCGTGTTCACTCTAGTGGTTAAAACTGAATGCTGTTGTCCTTATTCATGTGAGTGTTGAAAACAATTTTCAAGTAGAGATAAGTTTCTGGGTTTACATAAACAAAGCATCCGCATATTAATTAATGCTATTGTCCAAATCCATGTGTTGTGTGTTTTTCTTATCTCCAATCACTATTTGAAATTACTTTTGCTCTTGCAATTCTATTATTAGGAAGCAGTGGCACAAGATTTTAAAAATCTCTTTTGCTTTTACAGTATAGGACAATGATTTTGAGAAAGTTTTTTCGGGCAGGTGATACAGTCACTAAAGTTCTTTCTGTGCCATACCTTTGGGCTCTGTGGTGCGATTCTAGAACCAAGAGTCTTAAGTGGTACTTTGATCAGAGACCTGCCTTGCTTTGATCATGGCTGTTGGTTCCCAGCTCATGTCTAAATTGAGCCTGGAGTAGATATTTACTTTTGAGGTTTTTAAGTTAAAAGTTTAGACTTAAAGAAGTATATCCTAACCCCAATCCTGATGATTTCATAGGGAAATACAGCTTCTGGGTGGGTTTTAATCAACCTAAAATGTAAATCCTCTGAACGTCAACACCACTTAGGACTCATGGATGGAATATAGGGGTTTATGCCTCTAAAACCACATATCTAGTCATAATTTCTAGTTGGTAATATTTATTAAACACTAATATGTATCCAGTAGATGTGTTTGGTGTAAAAGAGCCTTTAATGGCCTCTGAAAATTCCCTGTTGGGATCCAGTCCAGTTAAGATTAGAGCTTCAGGAAAGTGGGCCAGCCCTTCTCTTTCTCATAGTGCTCAACTGATGTGAGAATGTCATTTTAGTGCATTCACCCTTCTGGTTCTTCCTATTTATTTTACCCCTCTATGTACTAGCTTCCTTCTGCTGTTTGGAAGTAGACTTTCTGAGTTGTACGTTTAAGGCTGTTAAATGAGTAACATCATCCTTTGTTTCAATATTGTTTCTCAAGTGATGCGAAAATGCCTCATACAAGTACTGGCTGCACAGCCTTTGAAGAACTCTTATCTGTTTGTCCTGTAGCAGCAAAAAAGGCAAAGAAAATTTACCTCCCTCTTTTTTTCTGTTGTTCGTAGTTAGCTGAAAGCACAGAAGAAAATACATTAAAATAATAGTTGCCCAAGATTTGTGCATATAGAAAAGTAGTTGATATTTTTAGAAATTTATTTAATAGCTAATTTTTCTTCTCATTAGCATTCGTAAGTAAATATTTTTCTACTCACATAAATATTTTATTCTTGATACTTGTTCTTACTGATCATTTTTCACTTTTTGAAATGCTGTTTTCTCTAGTTATTAACTCTACTTTTTCCATGTTCAGCACTAGGTGCTGAGTTAAGAGTGACTGTTAAAAATTAATATATTGGACTTCCCTGGTGGTGCAGTGGTTAAGAATTTGCCTGCCACACGGACCAGTACCAGTCCGTGGCCCGGGGGTTGGGGACCCCTGCTATAGTGGACTTTTTGTTTATAACAGCCCCTCCCAACTTTCCCTTCTCCTCAACAAAAAGTTTCCTCTCCTTTTTTTGCTGGACTCGCATGTGGTTTGCTATAGTTGTGTGTCTCGAATTGCAGTTGTTTTCTGCTCCCAAAGAAACTTGCTTTTGCTTTGCTGGTATTAAAAAAAAAAAAGAATCTGCCTGCCAATGCAGGGGATACGGGTTCGATCCCTGGTCTGGGAAGATCCCACATGCCGAGGAGCAACTAAGCCCGTGTGCCACAACTACTGAGCCTGCGCACTGCAACTACTGAAGCCCGTGTGCCTAGAGCCCGTGCTCCACAACAAGAGAAGCTACCGCAATGAGAAGCCCGTGCACCACAATGAAGAGTAGCCCCCGCTCGCCATAACTAGAGAAAGCCCGCGAGCAGCAATGAAGACCCAGCACAGCCAAAAAATAAATTT
Source organism: Globicephala melas (assembly GCF_963455315.2). Taxonomy (NCBI): domain Eukaryota; kingdom Metazoa; phylum Chordata; class Mammalia; order Artiodactyla; family Delphinidae; genus Globicephala; species Globicephala melas. The sequence goes on along the minus strand of NC_083323.1, from coordinate 35,907,916 downwards.
AAAAAAATTAATATATTGAATATATTAATGTAATATAGCGTATAACATGGTGTCCTGATGGATGTTTGAGATATACTGCATGTTTATCTTAGGAACTGATTTATTTTTAATAAAATGTAATCTTTGATTTTTATTATTTTTCTCTTCTTAAAACTGGCTTTGAGAGTATTTAATGTTGCTTTGAGATTTGTTTTTCTTGGCCTGGGTTTGCTTGGCAATGAAATCCTCAGTAGCATGACCATAGATTCTAAATACAGGAGATACCCTGTTAAAGGGTATATCTAACTTGTTATGCTTTTTATGGATGATGATCTATTAATGGCATATTATTCCTTTTCCATAGTAATGTACTTTGCAGAGTTCTATTTTCTTATTTAATTATCTCAGTGATGCTGGAGTTTAACTTGGGCAAGCATTGTTATACCTGTTTTACAGATGAGAAAGCTAAAGGAGGGGTAGAATGCTTAGGGAGAAAAGGCATGGTAAGTAGGACAGATTTTGCAGTAAGGTAGATCGGGGTCCTAATCCTAACCCAGACCATGAATAGCTGTTATTATCGTCCTTAGAGTGTCAAGTGGCTGATCTGTATAGTGAGTATAGCAATACCACTGTGTGCGACAGAGTGTGTGTAGCACCCTAGCCCAGGGTTTGGCCCATATTCCATGTTTACTTACTACTGTTAATAAGAAATAGGAGAGTCCAGTAATTTACTTCAGTGTACCCAGATCTAATTGTTAACAGAATTAGAACTAAAACCTTAGGTTTGGGATATTTTGGTTTATGTCTCCACATCAAATTTCCTTTTAGTGACACATAATAGGAAACTAACCTGGGGCCGTTCGATGGCAGGGACCCATCCAAATGATGACAGGATTCACTGTGAGATAAAGTAGATTATGAGATTGGAGTGTAAAGGAACAAAAGAGAGAACTAAAGAAAAAAAAAATCACTTCTCTGTTTTCCCCCTGGAGTTGTTTAGAATTCCTGAACTCTTGCCCTTTCTAAAGGTTGTTCGTCTTTTAGAGCTGAACCAGACTCAAATGATACTAAATATGTCAGAGACAAACTGTAAGAGATTCTTTGGTTCTATTATGTTCCTTATATGAAATCAGAAGTAACTCAACTACTCTGTAGAATTTACAGTCAACCTATGGTAGTGATTGAACAGCCTCATAGGCTAAGAGATCAGCCAGATGTGAGGAATTTCTGATGAGTCTTTACTGAATTGGTATGTCTTTTGTATAAATAGGGTCACTATATACCAGTTATATATTCACCAAGTGTTTTAGATTGACAGTGTAATAGGCCAAAAAAAGGGTCTGTTGGTAAGATTTGAGGAGAGCCTGAAAGCTCAGATGATTCTAAATTCTTCCTTGTCCAGTCATTATATTTGCAAATGCAATTGTATTTGCTGTCTTCATGTATAATGCTGTGGGTTAGTTTATCAGAAACTTCACAGAGAGCACATTGCTATCAGGTAGGAACATAAAGAGATTTGTTTTCTTTTGATGGAGAGGCAATGGGAAAAATTTTGAGCACAGTTGGGAAATGAAAGAGTGAAGACTTCCACAGGTGAGACCCAGCTTCACAGACCATGCGTGGTACTGATAGCAGACACTGAACTGTGGACCTGGGGGTGGCTCATAGTTAGTCAGAATACAGTAGAGATTGCAGATGGTAAAACGCTAAGGAATAACCCTAGATGTGTTAAAACCAAAAAACCTGCACTGAAATGTATATGTGGATATTACAATATGCACATAGATAGCGTAGTGACTAACAATGCTGTGAAGACAATGTTGACATATCAGTGGAATACTAAATTTTATCTTTTCATTTTTAATACTTTTTTCCCTTATTAGGAATAAACTTATTTTCAGCTCCGTGTGAAGTAACCAAAGGTAGGGAAATGAGAAATAATTGCATATTATAAAATTGCTCTAATTAGAGTGTAAAAGTGTATAGTATATGTATTCCGGTATCATATGAATCATAATCTTTAAATTATGTGTACTTTTTCCACTTAACATTTTAGCCAGGCAGTTTTTTTTTACCCACTTTATGTTCGTTTCTATAATAATCCAAGGTATAATTACCAGGAAAAATAAATTCTTGTAGGCTTATAAGGGCTCATATTTCCCTGGAGTCACTATCATACAATTAGTAAAAAGCCCAGGCTACAAATGTTGACTCCCTTACAATGTTTGTTAATGGATAGAATGAGAAATCATTCTGGTTAACAAGAAAAAAAAACCACATTCACATTAATTTTAAGTTTCATGCAGTTAAGTGGCTCTTTTTTCCCCTCCTTCTACATTCTTTCTCTTCCCTTTTCACTGAGATTAGAAATTTTAACGTAATTATCCTTTATATTTTAAAATGACGTTTATTTAACTTACATCTTTAGTAACACCATTTTTGGAACACATCTGAAGTCCAAGTGTTCCATAGTGATTAAAACAAGGGTTTTGGAACCAAGCAGACATAACTTTTAGCTCGGTTAGCTTTTAAGTGTCACTTTCTCTGAGGCACAGTTTCCTCATCCAGTACAGGTACACTAGGCACTCCTGTATTTACTTCCTTTTGCTGCTGGCCTGGCTTAGATAACTGGCAAATTTCAATGTTTAAACCTTTTTTGGGGGGTAGCATTCTGATTTCAAACAAGTAACTTAGAATTGGAGGAAGCAAAATTTAGGATTTATCACCTTATTTTTTTTTATTTTTATTTTTTGCGATATGCGGGCCTCTCACCGCCGTGGCCTCTCCTGTTGCGGAGCACAGGCTCCGGACACGCAGGCTCAGCGGCCATGGCTCACGGGCCCAGCCGCTCCGCGGCATGTGGGATCCTCCCGGACCAGGGCATGAACCCGTGTCCCCTGCATCGGCAGGCGGACTCTCAACCACTGCGCCACCAGGGAAGCCCTATCACCTTATTTAAAACAGTATTAAATGTTTCAATTTTGCCAGATCTTTACATAGAACTTGGTGTTGCTATAGGGACTGAAGACATATATTAAAGTTCTAAAGTAAAAATAAATTACAGCTGAAGGCAGAAGTCAAAAATGGAGTCCTTGCTGATTCTGGTGGCTGTGTTCACTGCACCAATGGAATGGAAATGCTGGCATGATAACCCTGAGGCATGACTCCATGCCTGAACGTTAAGTAGCTGAAATTTGAATATTAAGAGATTCATTCATCTTTTTCTTTTAACATCTTTATTGGAGTATAATTGCTTTACAGTGGTGTGTTAGTTTCTGCTTTATAACAAAGTGAATCAGCTATACATATATCCCCATATCTCCTCCCTCTTGCATCTCCCTCCCACCCTCATTCATCTTATTAGCTAATTTTTCAAAGAGTAATGCATGCCGTAATCATAAAATTATTTAAACTTTTTTTTATAATCAATGAATATAAATATCTCCAAACTTTTAGTGTAAAGTAAAAATATCCTTGAATGGCTTCCTTGGTGACGCAGTGGTTGAGAATCCGCCTGCCAATGCAAGGGACACGGGTTTGATCCCTGGTCCGGGAAGATCCCACATGCCGCGGAGCAACTAAGCCCATGCGCCTACAAGTACTGAGCCTGTGCTCTAGAGCCCGTGCTCCGAAATAAGAGAGGCCACCGCAGTGAGAAGCCTGCGCATGGCAACAAAGAGTAGCCCCGCCTCGCCACAACCAGAGACAAGCCCGCGTGCAGCAACAAAGACCCAATGCAGCCAAAAATAAAATAAGTAAAATTAAATTAATTAAAAATATATATCCTTGAAAAAATTGCTCAAATCTCCCTGCATTGATTTTGTGAAATATATCAAGTGCTATGAAATTGCAGTAGTTAATTTACAGTAAGTTTGAATTACTTTATGAACTTAGAACTGCTGTATTTGAATGAGGGCTTTGAAAAAATTTTGGAGGGATTCATTGCTGTAGATCACTTAACATTTCCAGACGGGGCTCACTTTTGATTTTCTCTTTAGAAGAACTTTTGCAAGATGGGAATATTTAATTGTTTTTCTGCCTTTCAAAGAACATAAAATGAACTGTGGCAGATTGTGGACGAAGTACAAGAGAAGCTTTCCTTGTGAGTTAAGGTCAAGTTTCTTAGTAAGTGGATACCTTTTAGATGCAGTTAAATACCAGTGTGAAGGGCCCTTGAGATATGAGTTATTCTTGCTTCTTTGCTTCCTGACTTTGTTTAAAAGAAAAAATTCATTTTCTTTTTGAAAATAAAATAACTTTACAGATGAGATTTCCTAAAGCTTATCCAGTGATACCTAGAAGCATCTGTTTGCTTTTCCTTAATATAATCATTGTATATGCTTAGTCCTAAGAACTAAGTCAGGTACTTGTTAAACAATGCTTTTTAAATCTCTTGTCACATGTAAGGCATCTTCAGGGCACTTAGGAGTCCTTGATAAATGTACCTAAATCCCCAGTATCTTTGAGCAACAACCATTTATTTACATAGGTAGACTCTGTTCTCTTTCCATTGCATTAACTAGAAAATGTGACATTTAAAATTCCATTCCCAAAGAAATGTAAAACACTTAATATATTGTTTGGCATTCATTTTTCTGTGGTATAGAAAATACATTATGAAATATGGGTACCAGATAGCTTTAGTTTGTTGTTTCTGGAGTATTTTGTCCCTACCAGTTCTGAGGGGATGACTCATTTGGATAATTTATCTTGGTTCTGTATTATACTCTAGTCCCTCAATTAAATATGTGTAAATATTGAGTATTATAATATGTGATCTACTTTGTATTCTGACTCAGTATTGAGAGGGTGAGATTTCGATGCCTGGAAACAGATCTGGTTCTCTATTGTCATTAAGTTTGCAATTTAAAAAATTAACTTCAGTTCATACATCAATGAAATGGGTATAGTAATGGACCTCAAAGGTTATTTTTGTGTTAAATAAATTCTGGACACTGTCAAGCATATAGTAAACTTTAAATAAATGAAAGTACTGTTATTTTTATTATCCCAATATACATATATTTTTATTCCTTCTCCACCTCCCCTTCTCCCTTCACCTTTTCCTTCTCTTTTTCTCTACCTAGGCTTGTAGTGGTGCACATTAATCCCATGAAATGGGACAGTAGTCCCCCAACAAGAGCAGCTTCTTATAGTATAAACTGTGTCAAAAATAGGAATAAAATGAGTACTCTGAATATTTTGAAATACTGTTTGTTGGGAAAAACTTTCAAAAATTACATTGAGATTTTTAGGATAAACTGATTACATTTTTTTAAAACTTCAAATAAGTGCTTTATTATCTACAGTGCTTTAATGTGTGAATTGGATTCATCTGGGCACACTATTAAAATATAGACTTTGAAAAACTAGATACTTTTTTTAGGCTTCACTCACAATTTCTTGGAAAAATTTCAGGGATTTTATTCCAATCAAACTGTAGCTTTAAAGGTCACTGCAGTGAAATAAATGCATCAATAAAATATATGAGATTAAAAATTTTAAAAGTGTAAATGACATTAAATATTAATGAAAATACAAGATCTTTAAGTTATGTTGGTCCAAAGTATAATTACCAAGTGAAAATTTGAAGATAATCTCAAACATCTGTTTCGAATTGTCGTAGTACAAGAAAAAGTTTAGTGAATGTTAAAACCCTTTATTCCTGAAGTAGGATATAGAATAACCCCATCTCTATTTTAAAAGAATGTGAAGTGTGACCTTCATTTTCCTTTTGTCCATTCTTTCCTATCCTCCCCTCCCCTCCATTCTCCTTTTCATCCCCTGCTACCCAGCTGCAGAAGTTAATTATATTCCTCAGTTTGCAGCCAGTTTTCAGGGTGATCCCTACAACTTTCCTCTCTTTTATTTATGTATTTATTCCCTTTTATCTCTATTCCTAACTTGAATTTCCCTTTGCATCATAGGTAACGGTTCTAATGTACTTGATTTGCATCCTTAGATTTATAATGTACCCTTGTAAAATATGTAGTGAGATTTTGGGTGGGAATGAATTTTTAATATTTTTAAAAGAATGCATTAGATATTTTGAATCTTTGTAGGCTTTTCAAGGTCCATTCATGTTACAGTATTTACATGGAATGTGCTGGTCCTCACTGCTGTATAGTAATCCATGAAGTTTATGTCTCACATGATACTCCCATGATGGACAGGTCGATTATTTCCTACTATCAGCCAACACTAAGAGGCTTGCATTAAACATCCTCTTAATGTTCTCTTAGAATTTCTCTGGGAGTGGGATTGCTGGTCAGGGATTATTCATGACGTAGTCAGTAACATTTGCTGATCTGTCAGATGGCAGAACGCAGTGGTTTCCCCAGGCTACAAGGCCCCCGACAGTGCACAGGGCCCATTCCACATGCCTACCAGTATTTGGCCTTATCCAGTTTTCTCATTTTTGCCAATCTCAAGTCTCATTGTTATAATTTGCATTTCTCTGGGTTACTAAGGAATTTGAGTATTAGTTAAAATTATTTAATGTATTCTAGAATTTATTTTGGTTTCCCCTTTTGTAGATTCCTGTTCATATCCTTTGCCCATTTTTTTCCCCCGCTGTTGGATTTCTTATTGCTTTGTTTGGAGTTCTTTTTATTTCTAAGTACAGTTCCTTTTTGTTTAGATGTTTGAAATATCTTCTCCTGGTGTATTAATGCATGTCCCTAGTGTCCTTCAATAAGTAGAAGTCCTTCATTTTGAGATACTCAAATTCATCAATTGTTTTACTTTTTGAGTTCTGTTTGGAGGTCTTTTTAAGAAGCCACTTTCCCTTCCACAGAGATAATCTATATATTCTTCTGTTAGCTTTACTTTTTCACATTTATCTTTTAAAACCATCTGGAGTTTACCTTTGTATATGGTGAATATGCTATAAAGACCCAGTTTCATTTTTCTCTTCTATTATGGTTATTAGAATACATTTTTTGTTGTTAATAAATTATGCTAAAATATTGATTGGAATTATATAGAATTTATAGATTAATTTTGGGAGAATTGACATCTTTATAATGTTAAATTGTCCCATCCGTGAGCCTTGGAATATTTCTCCATATTTTTTGAGTTTTGGTTTAGATACTTTCAAGTCATCAGACCAGCTAGGTGTAAAAATGGATCTGATATAAAACAGTTGACTTGGTTGATATGATCAAATTTGTCAAGTAATAGGAAAAAAAAAACCCCCTAAAGCTACAGTGATTAATTCTGTAGGTTAATTATATAGATTTGAAATCGTCACATTAGCCCTTTTAAGATGTACTTTTTATAGTTTATTTTAATGTATTTTCCTTTAAACTATAATATATCTGTAAAAACTAAATTTTAACTGGTTTATATGTCAACAGTGTTTTTTTTTCCTACTTTTTGTTTTATCACTGAAACATGAACAACTTTTGTGAAAAGGTTACTATTTAGTTGACTACTAATAGGATTTTTAATTTTAGGTTATATTCTGTAGGGTAGCTTTATATTTTTAGAAGTAATCTTTAGGTTAGCATTGGGTTCTGGTAGCAGTGAAGCAAAAATCAATAGTATTTAAATTTAAATAGGCTTAGTCTTGTCAGCTCTTACTTAAAAACCTAAACTCTCTTTTGGTAAACACAGTACTAAAGAGCAATTAGGAAGAAGGGGTTTTGAAGAAGAATTGTTTTCATATTTGAATGTGATGAAATCCTCTATGTCGGTGCCTTGCAGGCAGAGACCAGAAGGAACACACTGGTAGTAAGGAAGTTGGCTTAACTACTCCTTGCACTGAAGGAATCTCATTATATGCCCTGTCATTGGATTTGGATTTTGGTTGGGTGATTTGGGCAAGGGTCTCAGGAAACAGGGGAGTCCTCTAGATCGGATGCTGGGACAATTCTATCTATGCCTGGTTAAAGAAGTATTCGTTTAGCAAGAGAGGGGGTTGTTTGGTATTTTGTGGGTTGTACAGTGCCCTTTTTCTTTTTTGTGTTTAGTAAAATTATGAAGTGATCTTGCTTGGTATCATTTACCATGGTCTCAAAGTAACCTTGTCTCCAGCTGTTTTCCTGTTGTATATGTACAACGGAAGAACAGAATGGCCTGTTGGTGAGTGTCAGATGAGTTCAGGACATCAAAGTCTACCCTTTCTTTCCTCTCTCCCCTACTCCCTCTTTCATCCATAAGCAATTAAAATTGTTTAAAAAATACGTACTTAATTTGGGAATTTTCTTCTTTTTGTAGTTACCTAGGGCAATGACTTAATCATAAATACGTGAGTGATTTCTGTTTGGACAAAAGAAACTTAGTAACATGCTGTGGCTTTGCCACAGATAACTTTACTGATGATTTTTAATTTATAAGTTGTAGTCTTACTTTGAAATAACCATCTCCTCTGCTGCCTTTCCCTGCGGAAGCCATCTTAGATTCTTTGCTCTTACTTTTCCCCCTACCTGGAATCGCTGGTCTTTGCAACACTGCTTCCTTATCCTCAGTTTTTAGAGATAACACCCATTTCCCTATTTCTAAGATATCCCTGTTTAAATTAGCCTCATTCCCTCCATCTTACTTTGTTTTATATTGTTTGTAGCACTTATCACCTGAAGTTAATTCATTTCTTCTATTGTGTGGTCCTCCCATCCCCACTCCACTCCCCACTTCAAACATAAGCTGCGAGTGGGTGAGAACTTGTATGTATGTACAGTTGTGCCAGCCCCCGATAATGCTTCTGGCACAAAATAGGTGCTTAATAAACAAATACATTTATTAATTAATAAATGAACCACTAACCAAATGAGTAAATGTATATTCTAGACATAATTATGTATTTGTTGACTATTAACTATTAATTGGGCTATAAGTACTTGAAAAAATGTCAATCAGTTTCTCTGGAAATATGCCTTAATATTCAAACTAATTTCTTGCTATAATTTTTTTTCATCATCTGTGTTCAAAGACTACGGGTAAGATGGGATAGCATTATAATGATGTTTTCCTGGTGCTTAAATTACCAGTTGGATGCATTGGCTATTAGAAGTTTCCATTGAGCCATACTTTGTTATGTTGGTGGTGGGATGGGGGGGTTGGATATAAAATACATATGGTGTTTTGCCTATTAAATTTAAAGATAATCATAATTTATTTTACTATATGTTTTTCATACTTTTTATTTTTTTAACTTTTATCTTTCAAAAAGATAAGGATTCAATTTTCTATGGACTCATAGTGCCAAGGCCTATTCGTAGCGTGTGAATGTTGGTTTGCAGTGAAAGATGAAACTTAGTGTGAAAATATTTATTGAGTATTTGCCACGTGGCAGGCACCATCTTAAACACCCTACGTATACAAGCTCATTTAATCCTTGTCAACAAACCCAGGAGATATTATTCTCCCCCATATTACAGATGAGTAAACAAAGGCACAGAGTGTTAAATTACAGGCCACATAAGCAAATTTGGGATCGAAAGAGGCTACATATTTTTATGCATTAAAAAGTGATGTCTCAAAACCCCTTTCATTCTTCATATACAGCTATTAATTACCCAAATAAATAGATCTTGGCACACATGAGCCTTCTCATCCTCATCTTCTAGTTGGGAGGGACTCTGATTTCAGGACCCGACACCCCATCTCCTTATGGGAAAGAAAGAAGACAAGAGAAGTACCCAAGTTTGAGGGATAGGTCTGTTTGAGAGCCATGCTGTGTGGGCAGCTGTTAATGGAGTGTCTTCTAATATTGAGAAATCATGATTATTTGGAGTGAAACGTAAAAGGTGTACAGAAAATGTCAATTTTTAAGTGTGACTGTGTGTGAAAACACTGTTACTGATTTTACCATGTATGAATTTATTAACAGGAAGGGTATAAAAGAACATTATATGTGAATAAACCATATATACTTCACTGTTTTAAGAAGCATAGTGTTTACTGATACATTCTGATGACTATTAAGCCTTTTTATAGCTTTGATATACTTAGTTATCTTCTTTTTTATTCCCAGTTCTTCTATGTCATTTATCAGTATTTTTGTATTTGAATGAAGTCTTTATTTTAAGATGATTTCTTACAGTTTCTGGTTTAGTAAGTATACAATAATTTCAGTCCACGAAGACCCCTACCAAGATTTGAAAGAGCTTCAAGTCTTTGTAGGTGATCTTAAGATAACATAGTTCTTGGCCTTATGATGAACTGTATGTGTATATCAGCTTTGAGACATAGTTTTGTTTTAGGCTTTCATTGTATTTAATCCCCTAGTTTGATGAAATGTTGGAGTACAAAGGAAATAAATTTGCTTTCTTAAAAATGTTTTATGAGAGTTTTTTCTCTCATTGTGGTACTTCCTGACGGCCTGATATTATGTCATATATAATTGGAATGACACTCAGCCTGAATACTTCTTTCTCTTTTTGGCAGCATGGGGTAACCTTGGAAATGTTCTCAAGAGTCAGAGCAAAATTTCTGAAGCTGAAAGCGCCTATAGAAATGCTTTGTATTACCGAAGCAACATGGCTGACATGCTTTATAATTTGTGAGTATGCGTTGCTTTCTCTGGTTTGGTTCATCTTTGAAACATGTGGCGAGAGGGGCTATTGATTTAACTGCTGGAAATGGAGATGATGGTAGCTGATATTCTGAAATAGTCTTTTCATGAATCATGCCTCTGAGATCAGTAAATGGATGGTATATGTGATCTCTGTTTTGGGCCACATCATTGATATTCATGTGTATTGATATAATATGGCTAGGTTTTTTTTTTTGAAGTACTATGCCATATAACATAAAAATTGGTTTAAATGCTTTTAGCTTTTTGTTTTAAAAAGTTCACATCATTAGTACTTGGTTGTGCTCATAAAATAAGGCTGCTATGTATGATACTCTATGTAATTGATATCTTGATTTTTAATAATAGATTTTATCCTCTGTTAAAGAATTGCTGGTGTCAAAGTATATATAGAACATGTACTAAACCTGGGGAGTTATCAAATAAGATAATGTTTTTCTTTTATTTTTCCACCCCCTCCTTCAATGGTAGTGACAATTAGGTTGGGATAATGGGATAATTTAGAATGTCTGTGTATGTTGGGTTAGAAAAATTCCTGGGGAAAAATCTGTTCTGTTATTTGAATGGAAAGCCCCAGGGGGTGCAGTTAGATGTGAGTGGATAAATGCAAATTAAACTGAAATCCTTTTTCTGCTCTTGTATTTATGACACTCTTTTATTTATTAGTAATAGAAACTTAGTCTAAACTTGCTTGAACACAAAAGAGAATTTATTAGCCTCCATAACTGAAAATCCCTGGGGTTGACTAGATGAAAGCACAATTAGATCCAGGTGTTTTATTATGTTTCGGGTATTTGTCTCCATTTTGTGTCTTTGGTTTCTTTTGGGTTCACTCCTTTCTCTGTGGGACTCTAAGTTAATGAAATGACTCATGCACCTTTATGCATATAGACTCAGTCTCTGAAGGACTTGTCTTGGTGTCTCTATTAATCCTGGAAAAAGATCTCTGACTGACCTTTCTGGGATCATGGATCGATTCTTAAATGAAACTTTGGGCCGTGTGTCCGGGGCTGTAAGAGCCCTCCATTGACAGTGCCTCTGGGGTTGGAATAGAAAGGAGGAGGACCAGTTCCCTGTAGGAAGGGACCAGGCATATAAGATGTCTACTGCTTGTGTCTAATGGCTGCTATGTAATATTGACAATATTAAACTAATTTGTCAGCTTCATTTTTTTTTTTTTTTTTTTTTTTTTTTTTTGCGGTACGCGGGCCTCTCACTGTTGTGGCCTCTCCCGTTGCGGAGCACAGGCTCCGGACGCGCAGGCTCAGCGGCCATGGCTCACGGGCCCAGCCGCTCCGCGCCATGTGGGATCTTCCCGGACAGGGGCACGAACCCGTGTCCCCTGCATCGGCAGGCGGACTCTCAGCCCTGCGCCACCAGGGAAGCCCCTGTCAGCTTCATTTTTAATGTGCCTTTGTGTTCTGGTTATCTCTAATCTTTTGTACTGGGTAAATCTAAAAGTACAGATGTAAAAAAATTTTTTTTAAAAACCACCAAAATATCTAGATTTTTAAGGGAAAGCAGACAAGATGAGCTCAGTTTAACTTCCTGTTTGTACATTTACCTTTTCTTTAACTTCCTAGACTTTAACCCTGGGGTCTCAGTCTCCTGGCCTATAGTCTGAATTAGGTCAGCATGTGTTTTGTGTTGACCTGCACAGTGTTCAATTTTCTCTTTTTTACCTGGGATGCCTTCAGGTGGAGCACTCCCTCTCCAGTTTACACACCCCTGATAATGGGATGTATTTCATACTTCATCATTTTCCCCGGTCTGCTGTGTTTCATACTTCGTCATTTTCCCCGAAGTAATTTGAGATTGCATCTTTTTCTTTATTTGAATGGATATATCCAGATACAACTACAAAGGCTTTCCCCCCATGTCTTCTTCATCTAAATAATGTGATGTTCCTATATTATTGATTAGTATTGATTATTGAATACTATTTTTATTTCATGAAAAAGAACCTTATCAGTTTGACAAATTTACACAAACATTCTTTTTCTTTTTCTTTTTTTTTTTGCCTCTGAAAGTAATGTTGTCAAAGGGAACTCTTGCCTTGCAATATGGGATGCCAGTTTGCTTCTGGTGCCCATTCTTCATACATTGTCAGGGGAGAAAGTAGCTGAACAACCAGCATCTCTTCTTTGAACTTGTTTTTCTCTCTCTCATCTATAGCCACTGGTTGAAAAGTTACCTACCTTCTGGTGTTACTTGTTGGGCAAGGGTTGAAAGAAAAAGGAAATGTGTCCAACCAGCCTTATTCTTTGCTGAGAAGAGAAATTTATTCAATTAGATGAATATACTTTACATGTAATTTAAAAGCTGCATCTTATAACTTACTCTGTGGATGCATATGTAAACTGTGAAAGCATATAGATACATCTCCCTAAACCCTAATGAAAAATTCTTGCTGAAGAAGCGGTTATTAACAAGATTTGGTTTCTTCCCCCCTATTAGTAGGAAAAGGGATATGGCATAATGCCATTTATAGTTTCAAAATCATTTTACTACTGTGACAGGTTTTTTTAACTAAACAGTTGGCTCAAGTGGAGAGGCCTAAATTCCACAAGAAATGTCGGCAATAATTTTGAAGGATTACATAACCCATGTGGTTGACAGAATTCTGATACATAAATAATTATGTTTCAAAATAGGTGAGTTATTCAATGATTTTTTTTTTTTTTTTTTTTGCGGTACGCGGGCCTCTCACTGTTGTGGCCTCTCCCGTTGCGGAGCACAGGCTCCGGACGCACAGGCTCAGCGGCCATGGCTCACGGGCCCAGCCGCTCCGCGGCCTGTGGGATCTTCCCGGACCGGGGCATGAACCCGCGTCCCCTGCATCGGCAGGCGGACTCTCAACAACTGCGCCACCAGGGAAGCCACAATTCTACTCTTAATAGCAATAGATGTAGTACATTTATTGCATAACCTTATATTTAACCTTTTATTCATATTATCAAATTTATTAAAATTCAGTAGTTCCCACAAGTAATTTTAAGACCAGGTTTGACAGATCTGCCTTATGATGTTGGTTTCTCTTTTCAGGTATAATAAATTTTCAGGGACAAAGCAGATGGACCACCACTCAGTGATTTACACTGTCAGATCTTATAAATACGTAGTCGACTTTCAACCTTTTAACTGCACCACCCACTGCCATTTGAAATACAATTGATTTCTCATCTGAAAAATGCTCTGTTCTTTCACTGTTATAGATTTGTCCCAGTCAGTCTGTTCCAATTGCCACCTAAACAGGGAATTCAATAGAGCATTGAATATTTCATTAGGCATTAGATTTCAGAATGCAGATGATAAATGTAATGTGGTTTAATCAATTCTTGATTATCTTACGTAACAGATGGGATTATTTCTGTGGATAATAGAGATTTTGCCATCATAAGTTGTCATTTTTGTTCTGTAAGCATCTAAGGAATCATCCAATCTGAGAAGCTAGGAAAGGAGCAATACAATAAACTAATAAATGTAAGGGAAGTAAAAAGAAAATGTTAATGAAGTAGAATATGGAGAAATAATGGGAAGTAATGAATAAATGTAAGAGCTTTTTCTTTAAAAGATCAACAATATATGGCAAAAGTAATGGACAAAATAGAAAATCTCAAATATACAATACAGTACTGAGAATGAGAAAGGGCCTGCATCCAGATGTATGGAAGCTTAAAATAACAAAATGTTAGTTATGTATATGAAAGTCTTAGTAATATGAATACTTTTCTGGAAAAATATAAATGATTAACATTAGCCCAAGAAGAAGTTGGCATTCTGAATCAAAAACCTTGGAAAAATTTGAAAACCATATTAAAGAATTTTCTCTCCAAGGAACCAAGTTAAGGCATTTCACAAGTAAGTTCTATCAAGTCATTAATCAAACGGTATTTCTTGCATTAGTTACACTTCTCACTTATTTTTGTGAAGCTAAATAAAACTGACAGCAAAAGGTCTGATGATATTTAAAACCAAAACACAAAAGAATAACGACAACAACAAAACTCAAAAAACAAAACAAAAAGCAAACAAGCAAGAACAAATAACAGAACCGAAACAGGCCAATAGACTTATGAATATAAACGTAGACATATCTTAAAATTAATATAGTGGATGCAGCAGCATATTAAAGATTAAAACACTACTATAAGATGAGATTTATTCTAAGTTTTATAGTGGGGTATTCAATACCACAATTCAATTGCTATACTCTTTCAATTTAAAAAGTCAGAAGAGGAAAAAAATTATCTTTTCTAGAAGTGCCAGGAAGGCTTTCGATCAACATCTGCCTCAGAGAACAAGACATAAATAAACTAGGAATAAATAAATACTTCTACAACATAAAGATTATCTGTCTAAAGTTATAGAAATACCATATTTGATATTGAAGTACTATGGTCATTGCCATTCATATTCAGCTTCATGAAGTAGTGGCAGTTCCTTATTGGTCATTATATCTCTCCATATCCACAGGAGTTCTGACTATATTTGTTGCTTTTATAAATGAATTATGAAATTCATATCAGAGCAGAGGAGATTCCATTTGTCACTATAAGTGGTAAGATTAGTAATGGGTATTAGCCACATTCTTTGAATTGTGTAAGTATATGTTGATCATTGTCATTAAACAATTCTGGGTTATGACAGCCTTCTTGAATGAGGTGTCTAGAGTTGTTATCTTGAAGTTTCAGAAACAAAGACATTTATGTTAGCGTTAGTTTGTGTATTAGTTTCCGTAACAAAGTACTGCAAATTAGGTGGTTTAAAATAATAGAAATTTATTATGGCACAGTTCCGGAGGCTAGCAGTTCACAGTGAAGGTGTCCACAGGGCAAGCTCCCTCTGAAAGCTTTAGGGGAATCCTTCCTTGCCTCTTTCCTGTGGTTTGCTGCCATTCTTTGGAGTTCCTTGGCTTGCAGCTAGCTGCATGACCCCAGTCTCTGCCTTTGTCATCACATGACAATCTCCCTGTGTAACTTTGCCTTCACATCCTCTTATCTGGATACCAGTCATATTAGATTAGGGGCCCACCCTTGTTATCACATTACATCTGCAGTGATCCTTTTTCCAAGAAAGGACATATTCTAAGGTATGGGGGTTACAACTTCAACATACCTTTTTTGGGAGAGACATAATTCAACCAATAGCTGCCTATTGGGAGCTTCATTTTAAGAGGCAGAGTGACACATAGTGGTACCATTCTATCTATCCACAGTACCAAGCACAATGTCAAACACATGAGTTTTTAACGGGGGGTGAGGATTGAGGAAGCTAAAAATCTGCATAGAATTTCAACAAGTTTATATATCTCATGATGCCGAGAACTCTGTCTTCAAAGGAAGTAATATAGGAGGATAGAGCAGTGAGGGAATGTGGGGTGCAGAGTTGTCACCATAGATCTAGTTCTAATGAGAGATTTTTTTGTTTGTTCAGGACCAGCTTTTGAGGACCCTTGAGAGGTTAGAAGGATCAGAGATTACAGGATGGAAGTGGTGGGACTATCTGATAATGGGGTGGAGCCATTCCTTGAATCCCCGTTGAAAACAAGGCATGAGAAGCCTGTGGAAGTGAGGTCTGTAGAAATGAGGGGGAAAGTAACCCTTGGCCAAAAGGCTAGAGTTCAGGGCAGGATTTCCTGCCAGGTTCCATGGATGTGTGTATGTATGTGTATAAAGGATGGAGGGAGGTGTTCAAAGGATACCAGGTAAGCAGGCTGGTCTCCCAAAATAGACAATTCAGGAGAGGCTATCAAACAGGAGGGCCAGGAGGTGCTTGCCATGTCTGATATCAAGTAAATGGGACTGAGAGATTTTGGTGAAATTCCATTGGCTTGGGGTCACCAGAGATCTGGATACACAACTCATCTTTAGTGATTCCTGGAAGGAGGTGAGACAGCTTGCAGGTACCTACCTACCTGTTCACATGGCAAGAGCAAAGTCTAACACTTACTGCATACTTTCATTTTGTTTTAATTGATCATTTTTACCACTTAATAGAATCTTGTTGAAAACATTGAAGCAGTACTGAAGAATAAGCAATAAAGCATAAAAATTATTATTGCATTCCTTACACATCTTTTCCCCTCCTCTAGAATATTTTCACTTTTTTCATAAGCATTTCTATATGTAGTTACAACATGTAGTTATACAAGCATCCTTTTAACTTTTTCCCCTGTGTATGGAATCACCAGTGATTTTTTTACTTCTGGATGTATATACAAATGTGTCATAATTTTCATGACCGTCTCTGCTTTCATTAACATTACATTGTTTCAATTGGGGCTGTTACACAGACAGCATTAATAAACGTCCAATGGAATGGTTTTAAAACTATGTTGCTTCAAAACCGTGTTTCCGTAATTACCAGTGGAGTTTATTTTGTTTATTAGCTCTTTGTAATTTTCCTGGGAATTAATTGTTCAGGTTTCTTGCCTGGTTCTTTATTGAGAAGTTTTTCTTGTTGATTTGTGGGGTTTAAGGTGAAAATGGGTCCCTCCGCCGCACTTACATGTATAACACAAACATCTTTTCTGCAGGTATTTTCTCCTAGTTTTTGCTTGTATTTTTACTTGTCTTATGATAATCGTTATTGTATATAACTTGAATCTCTCTCTATATATATATAAAAAAAAATCCACAGAACCTTTCCTTTAAAACCTCTGTAATTTTGTGTCTCTATGAAAACCCTTCATAGGCTAATATTTTCTAAAGTTATTGTCCATTTTTTGAATAGTTTTAGAATTATTTTTGGTTTTTTTCTTTAGGTACTTAGTCCACCCTGGATATATTATTTTTTGTATTAAGGTATTTTTTTTTCCAAAATGAAAACTAATGTCCCCATAATAATTTATTGAATGCTTCACACCTAGGCCAAGTTTGTATATAACCCTGGAGTCATTGTCATGGGCTTTATTTTGGTCTTTCGGTAACCCACACCGAGAACAATTTGTTTTATTTACTGTAACTTCTACTATATTTTATATTTTAAGGCAAGTTTCCCATTCTTCTTATTTATTTTCAAGCAATTCTTGATTATTCCTCTGTGTTTTGTCTTTAATATGAACATGATCAAAGCCTTGTTAAATTGCATTATAAGTCTGGAGTTTTAGTTGGTTTTCCAGTGACTATATGTTCAAGTGAGGTAAACTGACGTGGTTATACTCTCCAAGTTTCCCTTCTAGATATGTGTATTTTTACATTTATTTCAATTTTTAAATTTCCCATATTGAAAATACTGTATTTTGGTTCAAAAAGGCCTCACATATTTGAGGTTGATTTATTCTTTTCTTTTTTTAACATCTTTATTGGAGTATAATTGCTTTACAGTGTTCTGTTAGTTTCTGCTGTATAACAAAGTGAATCAGGTATATGCATATGTATATCCCCATATCCCCTCCCTCTTGCATCTCCCTCCCACCCTCCTTATCCCACTCCTCTAGGTGGTCTCAAAGCACTGAGCTGATCTCCCTGTGCTATGCAGCTGCTTCCCACTAGCCATCTATTTTACATTTGGTAGTATATATAAGTCCATGCCACTCTCTCACTTCGTCCCAGCTTACCCTTCCCTCACCCCATGTCCTTAAGTCCATTCTTAACGTCTGTCTCTTTATTCCTGTCCTGCCCTTAGGTTCAGCAGAACCACTTAAAATTTTTTTTTTCAGATTCCATATATATGTGTTAGCATACAGTATTTGTTTTTCTCTTTCTGACTTACTTCACTCTGTATGACGGACTCTAGGTCCATCCACCTCACTACAAATAACTCAATTTCGTTTCTTTTTATGGCTGAGTAATATTCCATTGTATATATGTGCCACATCTTCTTTATCCATTCATCTATCGATGGACACTTAGGTTGCTTCCAAGTCCTGGCTATTGTAAATAGTGCTGCAGTAAACATCGTGGTACATGACTCTTTTTAAACTATGGTTTTCTGAGGGTATATGGCCAGTAGTGGGATTGCTGGGTCGTATGTTACTTATACGTTTAGTTTTTTAAGAAACCTCCATACTGTTCTCCGTAGTGGCTGTATCAATTTACATTCGCACCAACAGTGCAAGGGGGTTCCCTTTTGTCTACACCCTCTCCAGCATTTACTGTTTGTAGATTTTTTTGATGATGCCATTTCTGAATGGTGTGAAGTAATAACTCATTGTAGTTTTGATTCCATTTCTCTAATGATTAGTGATGTTAAGCATCTTTTCATGTATTTGTTGGCAATCTGTGTATCTTCTTTGGAGAAATGTCTATTTAGGTCTTCTGCCCAGTTTTGTATTAGGGTTGTTTGTTTTTATGATATTGAGCTGCATGAGCTGCTTGTATATTTTGGAGATTAATCCTTTGTCAGTTGCTTTATTTGCAAATATTTTCTCCCATTGTCTCTTCATCTTTTTTATGGTTTCCTTTGCTGTGCAAAAGCTTTTAAGTTTCATTAGGTCCCATTTGTTTATTTTTATTTCCATTTCTGTAGAGGTGGGTCAAAAAAGATTTTGCTGTGATTTATGTCATAGAGTATTCTGCCTATGTTTTCCTCTGAGAGTTTTACAGTGTCTGGCCTTATATTTAGGTCGTTAATCCATTTTGAGTTTATTTTTATATATGGTGTTAGGGAGTGTTCTAATTTCATTCTTCTACATGTAGCTGTCCAGTTTTCTCAGCACCATTTATTAAAGAGGCTATCTTTTCTCCACTGTATTCTCTTGCCTCCTTTATCAAAGATAAGGTGACCATTTGTGTGTGGGTTTATCTCTGGGCTTTCTATCCTGTTGCATTGATCTATATTTCTGTTTTTGTGCCAGTACCATACTGTCTTGATTACTGTAGCTTTGTAGTATAGTCTGAAGCCAGGAAGCCTGATTCCTCCAGCTCCGTTTTTCGTTCTCAAGATTGCTTTGGCTATTCGGGGTCTTTTGTGTTTCCATACAAATTGTGAAATTTCTTGTTCTAGTTCTGTGAAAAATGCCAGTGGTAGTTTGATAGGGATTGCATTGACTCTGTAGATTGCTTTGGGTAGTAGAGTCATTTTCACAATGTTGATTCTTCCAATCCAAGAACATGGTATATCTCTCCATCTGTTGGTATCATCTTTAATTTCTTTCATCAGTGTCTTATAATTTTCTGCATACAGGTCTTTTGTCTCCTTAGGTAGGTTTATTCCTAGATATTTTATTATTTTTGCTGCAATGGTAAATGGGAGTGTTTTCTTGATTTCACTTTCAGATTTTTCATCATTAGTGTATAGGAATGCCAGAGATTTCTGTGCATTAATTTTGTATCCTGCTACTTTACCAAATTCATTGATTAGCTCTAGTAGTTTTCTGGTAGCATCGTTAGGATTCTCTATGTAGAGTATCATGTCATCTGCAAAGAGCGACAGCTTTACTTCTTCTTTTCCGATTTGGATTCCTTTTATTTCCTTTTCTTCTCTGATTGCTGTGGCTAAAACTTCCAAAACTATGTTGAATAAGAGTGGTGAGAGTGGGCAACCTTGTCTTGTTCCTGATCTTAGTGGAAATGCTTTCAGTTTTTCACCATTGAGGATGATGTTGGCTGTGGGTTTGTCATATATGGCCTTTATTATGTTGAGGAAAGTTCCCTCTATGCCTACGTTCTGCAGGGTTTTTATCATAAATGGGTGTTGAATTTTGTCAAAAGCTTTCTCTGCATCTATTGAGATGATCATATGGTTTTTCTCCTTCAATTTGTTAATATGGTATATCACGTTGATTGATTTGCGTATATTGAAGAATCCTTGCATTCCTGGAATAAACCCCACTTGATCATGGTGTATGATCCGTTTAATGTGCTGTTGGATTCTGTTTGTTGAGGATTTTTGCATCTATGTTCATCAGTGATATTGGCCTGTAGTTTTCTTTCTTTGTGACATCCTTGTCTGGTTTTGGTATCAGGGTGATGGTGGCCTCATAGAATGAGTTGGGGAGTGTTCCTCCCTCTGCTATATTTTGGAAGAGTTTGAGAAGGATAGGTGATAGCTCTTCTCTAAATGTTTGATAGAATTCGCCTGTGAAGCCATCTGGTCCTGGGCTTTTGCTTGTTGGAAGATTTTTAATCACAGTTTCAATTTCAGTGCTTGTGATTGGTCTGTTCATATTTTCTATTTCTTCCTGATTCAGTCTTGGCAGGTTGTGCATTTCTAAGAATTTGTCCATTTCTTCCAGGTTGTCCATTTTATTGGCATAGAGTTGCTTGTAGTAATCTCTCATGATCTTTTTTATTTCTGCAGTGTCAGTTGTTACTTCTCCTTTTACATTTCTAATTCTATTGATTTGAGTCTTCTCCCTTTTTTTCTTGATGAGTCTGGCTAATGGTTTATCAATTTTGTTTATCCTTTCAAAGAACCAGCTTTTAGTTTTATTGATCTTTGCTATCGTTTCCTTCATTTCTTTTTCATTTATTTCTGATCTGATTTTTATGATTTCTTTCCTTCTGCTAACTTTGGGGTTTTTTTGTTCTTCTTTCTCTAATTGCTTTAGGTGCAAGGTTAGGTTGTTTATTCGAGATGTTTCCTGTTTCTTAAGGTAGGATTGTATTGCTATAAACTTCACTCTTAGAACTGCTTTTACTGCATCCCATAGATTTTGAGTCGTCGTGTTTCCATTGTCATTTGTTTCTAGGTATTTTTTGATTTCCTCTTTGATTTCTTCAGTGATCACTTCGTTATTAAGTAGTGTATTGTTTAGCCTCCATGTGTTTGTATTTTTTACAGATCTTTTCCTGTAATTGATATCTAGTCTCATAGCGTTGTGGTCGGAAAAGATACTTGATACAATTTCAATTTTCTTAAATTTACCAAGGCTTGATTTGTGACCCAAGATATGATCTATCCTGGAGAATGTTCCATGAGCACTTGAGAAAAATGTGTATTCTGTTGTTTTTGGATGGAATGTCCTACAAATATCAATTAAGTCCATCTCATTTAATGTATCATTTAAAGCTTGTGTTTCCTTATTTATTTTCATTTTGGATGATCTGTCCATTGGTGAAAGTGGGGTGTTAAAGTCCCCTACTATGAATGTGTTACTGTCGATTTCCCCTTTTATGGCTGTCAGTATTTGCCTTATGTATTGAGGTGCTCCTATGTTGGGTGCATAAATATTTACAATTGTTATATCTTCTTCTTGGATCGATCCCTTGATCATTATGTAGTGTCCTTCTTTGTCTCTTCTAATAGTCTTTGTTTTAAAGTCTATTTTGTCTGATATGAGAATTGCTACTCCAGCTTTCTTTTGGTTTCCATTTGCATGAAATACCTTTTTCCATCCCCTTACTTTCAGTCTGTATGTGTCTCTAGGTCTGAAGTGGGTCTCTTGTAGACAGCAAATATATGGGTCTTGTTTTTGTATCCATTCAGCCAATCTGTGTCTTTTGGTGGGAGCATTTAGTCCATTTACATTTAAGGTAATTATCGATATGTGTGTTCCCATTCCCATTTTCTTAATTGTTTTGGGTTCGTTATTGTAGGTCTTTTCCTTCTTTTGTGTTTCTTGCCTAGAGAAGTTCCTTTAGCAGTTGTTGTAGAGCTGGTTAGGTGGTGCTGAACTCTCTCAGCTTTTGCTTGTCTGTAAAGGTTTTAATTTCTCCATCAAATCTGAATGAGATCCTTGCTGGGTAGAGTAATCTTGGTTGCAGGTTTTTCTCCTTCATCACTTTCAATATGTCCTGCCACTCCCTTCTGGCTTGCAGAGTTTCTGCTGAAAGATCAGCTGTTAACCTTATGGGGATTCCCTTGTGTGTTATTTGTTGTTTTTCCCTTGCTGCTTTTAATATGTTTTC
The DNA here is from genome assembly GCF_963455315.2 of Globicephala melas. Taxonomy (NCBI): domain Eukaryota; kingdom Metazoa; phylum Chordata; class Mammalia; order Artiodactyla; family Delphinidae; genus Globicephala; species Globicephala melas. The sequence continues at coordinate 35,885,605 of NC_083323.1, read as the reverse complement.
TTTGTATTTAATTTTTGACAGTTTGATTAATATGTGTCTTGGCGTATTTCTCCTTGGATTTATCCTGTATGGGACTCTCTGTGCTTCCTGGACTTGATTAACTATTTCCTTTCCCATATTAGGGAAGTTTTCAACTATAATCTCTTCAAATATTTTCTCAGTCCCTTTCTTTTTCCCTTCTTCTTCTGGAACCCCTATAATTCGAATGTTGGTACGTTTAATGTTGTCCCAGAGGTCTCTGAGACTGTCCTCAGTTCTTTTCATTCTGTTTTCTTTATTCTGCTCTGCAGTAGTTATTTCCACTATTTTATCTTCCAGGTCACTTATCCGTTCTTCTGCCTCAGTTATTCTGCTATTGATCCCATCTAGAGTATTTTTCATTTCATTTATTGTGTTGTTCATCATTGTTTGTTTCATCTTTAGTTCTTCTAGGTCCTTGTTAACTGATTCTTGCATTTTGTCTATTCTATTTCCAAGATTTTGGATCATCTTTACTATCATTATTCTGAATTCTTTTTCAGGTAGACTGCCTATTTCCTCTTCATTTGTTAGGTCTGGTGGGTTTTTATCTTGCTCCTTCATCTGCTGTGTGTTTTTCTGTCTTTTCATTTTGCTTATCTTACTGTGTTTGGGGTCTCCTTTTTGCAGGCTGAAGGTTTGTAGTTCCCGCTGTTTTTTGTGTCTGTCCCCAGTGGCTAAGGTTGGTTCAGTGGGTTGTGTAGGCTTCCTGGTGGAGGGTAGTAGTGCCTGTGTTCTGGTGGATGAGGCTGGATCTTGTCTTTCTGGTGGGCGGGTCCACGTCTGGTGGTGTGTTTTGGGGTGTCTGTAGACTTATTATGATTTTGGGCAGCCTCTCTGCTAATGGGTGGGGTTGTGTTCCTGTCTTGCTAGTTGTTTGGCATAGGATGTCCAGCACCGTAGCTTGCTGGTCGTTGAGTGAAGCTGGGTGCTGGCGTTGAGATGGAGATCTCTGGGAGATTTTTGCAATTTGATATTATGTGGAGCTGGGAGGTCTCTTGTGGACCAGTGTCCTGAAGTTGGCTCTCCCACCTCAGGGGCACAGCACTAACTCCTGGCTGCAGCACCAAGAGCCTTTCATCCACACTGCTCCTTAATTTAGGATGATTTGTTGTCTATTCATGTATTCCACAGATGCAGGGTACATCAAGTTGATTGTGGAGCTTTAATCCGCTGCTTCTGAGGCTGCTGGGAGAGATTTCCCTTTCTCTTCTTTGTTTGCACAGCTCCCAGGGGCTCAGCTTTGGATTTGGCCCCGCCTGTGCGTGTAGGTTGCCGGAGGGCGTCTGTTCTTTGCTCAGACAGGACGGGGTTAAAGCAGCTGCTGATTCGGAGGCTCTGGCTCACTCAGGCCGGGGGGGGGGGGGTGGGGGGGGGTGGGGGGGGTGGGGGGGTGGGGGGGTGGGGGGGTGGGTAGGGAGGGTCACGGAGTGCTGGGCGGGCCTGCGGCGGCAGAGGCCGGCTTGACGTTGCTAGCCTGAGGCGCGCCGTGCGTTCTCCCGGGGGAGTTGTCCCTGGATCCCGGGACCCTGGCAGTGGCGGGCTGCACAGGCTCCCCGGAAGGGGGTGTGGATAGTGACCTGTGTTCGGACACAGGCTTCTTGGTGGCGGCAACAGCCGCCTTAGCGTCTCATGTCTGTCTCTGGGCTCCGCACTTTTAGCCGCGGCTCGCGCCCGTCTCTGGAGCTCTCTTAAGCAGCGTTCTTAATCCCCTCTCCTCGTGCACCAGGAAACAAAGAGGGAAGAAAATGTCTCTTGCCTCTTCGGCAGCTCCAGACTTTTCCCCGGACTCCCTGCCGGCTAGCCGCGGTGCACTAACGCCCTGCAGGCTGTGTTCACGCAGCCAACCCCAGTCCTCTCCGGGCGCTCTGACAGAAGCCGGAGCCTGAGCTCCCAGCCCCGCCCGCCCCGTTGGGCGAGCAGACAAGCCTCTCGGCTGGTGAGTGCCGGTCGGCCCCGATCCTCTGCGCTGGAATCTGTCCGCTTTGCCCTCTGCACCCCTGTTGCTGTGCTCTCCTCCGCGGCTCCGAAGCTCCCCCACTCCGCCACCCGCAGTCTCCGCCCGCGAAGGGGCTTCCTAGTGTGTGGACACTTTTCCTCCTTCACAGCTCCCTCCCGCTGGTGCAGGACCCGTCCCTATCCTTTTGTCTCTATTTTTTTTCTTTTGCCCTAACCAGGTACGTGGGGGGTTCCTTGCCTTTTTGGAGGTCTGAGGTCTTCTGCCAGCGTTCAGTAGGTGCTCCATAGGAGTTGTTCCACGCGTAGATGTATTTCTGGTGTATCTGTGGGAAGGAAGGTGATCTCCGAGTCTTACTCTTCCGCCATCTTCCCGGAAGTCCCTTGAGTATATTTTAGCATTAAATTATCCATTCTTGAGTTTTGGCCATGCTACACTATATTCAAGAAATTTGGCCAAGCCTATCAAGATGCCAAGATAGATTAAGGCAAGAGAATTAATATATGATGACCTGGACATCTGTAGGATGGTAAAGAGGAAGTCAGAAATAATTTAATTTCATAACACATCCAGGTCAGTTAAAAAAGAAAAAAATCACAAGATGAAAAATTTTTTATGCAGGTTTTATAGTGTAAAGCATCATACGTAATTATTAGTTCAAATTACAAATTGTAGGTAACATGAAGGCTCATTTTACAGCATTCAAATATCTAGTGAGTTTTTTGCAAGTAGTTTGAGGGAAGGAACAATCAGTTTAGGTGCATGGGGTGCTTAGTTGCCTGGGGTGATCAGTCCCAGAGCAACCTACTTATATAATAAAAACACACAGAAGAGTGACAGAGTTCCCCTGTGGTAGTAGTGTTTTCATGGGATTTCCCCCACTATACTGTCACAGGTGCTAGAAGGACTCAGTCCAGTCAAATCTGCATGAGAATCATAAGTCTGTTCGGTAAGCATATGTACCCATGTGTTAAAATTTGTTAAAATTTAAAATTTAAATTAAATTTAAATTAAAAATTTGTTAAAATCCATGTGTTTAATTTATAAGAACATCAGGCTAAAGAGTATTGGATGGATTAATTTATAATGACATTAGTCTAAGACAGCCTGATGCTATGAAACCTCTTGGCTGAAGCTCTTCCTTCCTTGGAAAGTGCTGGAATAAGTGCTGTTGGCATTTGCCTCTGTAAATCCCCATTTACAGACCTTTCTTCCAAGTCAAACCACCTCTCTTTCATGAAGACTTTTACATTTTGTACTCAGTGGTTGTGTTAATATAGTTAAACAAGTAAGCACTTCATACCTGCTAGCTTCATGGCCATTTTCTTTCCACAGTTCATTTTTTGAACACTGGTTCTCTGATTCATTGTGAGTTGATTTTACAGTCTAGCTTTCAAGGTGAAATCTGTTTTCTTGGCACTCTAAAATCCCCAATGCTGATAACACCTATGTCAAACATCACTAATTTTCACCCATTTATGAGATGTAATGACCAATTATAAAGTTTGATTAATACTGATTATATTTTCTGAGTACATTTGTATATATGAACACATTTGTAAGTTTGTGTATTGGAAATAAGGATTCATTACTTCATTCAACAAATATTAGTGCCTTCAGAGTGACAGGTATTCTATTAGATAGTAGGAATAAGCTGACAAAGAAAGTATAGTTTCTGCCCTCAAGTAGCTTGAAGTTTGGATTTAAAAATATGTTAAGTAATATAAAGTAATATCTCTTCTAAGAGAGAGATGCTTATATTATTATGAGAAGGCAGGGACTTAACTCAGGCTGGAGAAAAAGGAAGAATAATAAAGAGAAAGACAAGAGGAATCACACTTGAAAGACAAATGAACAAGGTTGTTTAGGGGGAAAATTGTACAGTTTTGGCTACGTAAGTTTCAGATGACTCTTGGGCATCCACGAAGCAACTAGAACGTGTTTCTGCCACTCATGAGAGCATTCTGAGGTAGAGGATGTGGATTTTGGAGTAATTATCTAAGTGTGTAAATTGAAACTGACTGTCAATAATGTGTGTGTGTGTGTGTGTGTGTGTGTGTATGTAATATGTATAAGGATAAAGGAAAGAAGGACCATGGATGGAATCCTGGGAAATACGAATATTGAAGGAGCTTGGTAGAGAAAGTAGAACCATAAAGTGTGCTCAAGGAGAAGGAAAGAAGCCCAGGGTACTTTGATGCCATTGAAGCTGATGGATAGGACAGTAAGAAGGGAGAAAATGGCCAAAGATCATGTACTGTAGAGAAGTTAATTATTTCTATGAGGTTTTTGTGTCCCTGTGGGGGAAAAAAATAGTGGCATCAATCATGGGTCTAGAAACTTGGAAATATTATTCACTTCTCCTGAATATAGTAGAGAATAACATTTTGCCATCACAAAGCTACAAGATATCCTAGAGAATAATTTTATCCTATGAAATCCGTGGACACAATGACCAAAGAATTGAAATTCACACTAGGAGCTCCTTAGGGACTGGGGATGTAATTTATTTATGTCTTTATTTCTAGCACATAGTGAAGTCCTTGACACCTTCTTGGTACTAACAAGTGCTTTTGGATAGAATTGAATTAAACCACTTATTATTTCACACTCATTTCTTTTATAGCAGTGGAAACTACACATTGTGGTACTGGTGTCTAGGATTGCTTGCTGGAACTAACTGTTAAACTTTGCCCTCCCCATTGCAACCCAAAGTAAAATTGAGGGAAATCAGAATCCTTTTAGAAATTGGAGTCTGGCAAAGCGAAAGAAGGAGATTAAATCATTCCTATGCTTGTTTGTGTTATAGGTTTTCTATTACAAATGTAGTTTTAAAATGGCATTGTATGGGTCATGCTTTTCTATGTAGAAATACTCATTCAAAATTAACTGTATATAGAGAGTTAAACTATTTTCCATGTTGGAAAAACGATGAAAGGCATTTTTCTGAAATCTCATTAAAATGGCCTTTAATTTCATAGTCATTTTTATCCAGAGCACTGCAGGTAAATTTGAAGACATGTATTAGAAAGCCTATAAAAGAGGTTTATTAAGAAATTCATAATTGCATCCTGTTTTAATGCCTTTTGTTTGGATTAACTTTAAAACTGATTAAAAGTTGCTCAAATGGCCAGAAGCATTTTTGTTGTTGTTCCTAAAATTATGTTCATGTGGAAAGTGAAGGCTGATAGGCAGCAGAATTTCAAATAAATTAATTTCAGTTTTCTCAGAAGGAGGTTTTGCACTATGAAAAAAAAAAAGTGTCTTTTTTCCTCTACTCCTGAAAAAACTGAACAGATGTAAATTTGTTATTTGAGTAGTTCCAATCAGTCCTCTGCAGATTTCCAATTACTATGACTTAAGAATTATTTCCTAGATACACCAGGAAATACAGTAATATTGTCTTCCATTTAATTTATTTTTTCTCTTACACAAAACGTAACTGATTTTGCCTGTGTTTTGGAGAAGTTGCTTAAAGTATAATTGAAGTTGGAGGCCATCTGGGTATTCAGATGATGGTGAATTTTAAAAATTAATATCTTGTCATCTGCTGCTTATTTTTCTCTTATATGTTATTCATATAAACATGTACTAAATTATTACTGTGGCTAAATTATATCTCATATCACTCCTTTCAATTCTTTGCTCCAAACAATTGCATGGGGCTCCCCAGATGCACTATTTAAACTGCAGCCCCTCCACTGCTCTCACACTCCTGTTCTCCTTAATTCCTTTTTTTTTACATTACATTTATCACCTTCTAGTGAACTTTATAATTTCCTATTTAGCTCTGTATAATGGTATTAAAATAAATACAAATGTATAGTTTATTTTGTATATTGCTAACATGTAAGCTCCCTGAAGACAGGGTTTAGATATATATGTCTCCTAAGTGCCTAGCACAGTGCTTAGCTAACAGAAACAAGCTCGATAAATATATGTTGTATGTATATTTATGTGTGCTTTCCACGATTTAGGTACATCCATTTTCCTTAAGCTCTTTGTGTGTGAAGAGTGCATCAAGGATTATTTCAGAGACTTGCCTCCCTGCTTTTTCTTTCTTCCTCTGTCCCTGTTTACCTCTGTAGAATCAGAGACCGAAGGATGCCCTTTCTCTTTACTCCTCCATTGCTTGCAATTACAGTGCCCCTAAGTTGACTTTGCCCCAGGCACCCTTGTAGTTGGAAATGACTAGATAGAGGTTGGATGAATGGCAAGAGGAAGGAGTGATCCCATCTTGCAGTTCTGATAATAAGGAGAACACTGTGAGGAAATGCTCGCCAATCATCTAGAGAAGAACAACCAGATCCAACCTGGTCAGTGTAACCACATCTCATCATCAGACTCAGGAAATGACAGGCAGACACTTTTCTTAGAGAATAGAAATTTCAGGTTAGGGGATTAATCTGAGCTGTCCTGAAGTCTAAAGGTAGTCCAATTTTGAACGCCGTTTATATTCTGTGAATAGCCTTTGGTTTTTCATTTTAATGACTGTGTGTGTGTGTGTGTGTGTGTGTGTGTGTGTGTGTGTGTGTAAAAAGCAAGTGGCGCTGAAAGTATTCACCCATTTTTCTCTTCATTGAGCACCTCAGTCCCCAACTTTTCATCATTCCGTTCAGATCTTCTGGCGCTCCGCCAGCTCTTTTTCCTTGTCTCCAGCCACGAATTTGCCTCTGGTTCCCACTGCTAGGACCTGTAAATGATGACTCCTGACACGAATAGATCCTTGCTCTCTTGACCCTTGAGTTGGGTGAAGGGACATCTCTTCTCAGCAGCAAAATTAAACCTGCAAGAGCAGTTTTAGGAACATTGTTATAAATGGTGTTTTCTTTCAGTTCTTCAAGTACTGCAGGATAAGCCCATGAGTGAATTGTTTCTAGGTTGTAAAATCTATTCCAGGCCAAAAGAGATAGGCTAAGACTTTCGTTTTTGGAACTGCTCATGCCTGTTCTTAAGTTAGAAACTGCTGGTTTGACCTAACACCTATTCCTGCTGGTCTGTGAGATACATGATACCTTTTCCTCTTTCATAATTTATTGCTTCAACAGCAGACTTTTGTTAGAGCCCTGCTGTTAAGGGACAAAGAAAACACCCACTTTGTTGAACATTTATGTTTAAAGTGAGTGCATTGCACTAAATCACTGTGTGCCCATGGGAACATCTCTAACCCAAATTATAACCATATCTGTGATGGAATCAGGCCCTGATTTTTTTTGGTAATATTTTTTTGAGTGTGTTGATTCCTGTGGAATTCACAAATGTTCTTTTTTTTTTTTCCCCCCCAGTGCCTGAACAAACTAGTTTTAAGTTAGGTTTCCTTCTGTGGACCTCCACAGTGCATCAGACTGTATCATGGTACCCTGTACACAACTTTGTTACTGCTTTTTAAATTATCTCTCTTTTCTGCCAGTCATTAAAATCTCTATAATGGCACTTTCAAAATATATTTTGAATGAATGAATGAACAAACCAAGAGTCTAATTACATTGACTTTTACTGAGCAGGTCAAGCTTTGGCCTACTCCTGTATCCCAGCTTGGGGTTCCTCCACAGTGATTGTACACCATCCAACTGACAAATATCTCTCCTTCAAAAAATGACATAATAATTAGTCATCGATTTTGGATAGCCCCAGTAAATAGCAAAGAATAAAAGCGAGTCTGTATATAGGTTTAAAGTTCCATCACTGGTGGTCAATGCCTTTGTCTTAGGTATGCTTTAGTTCTTAATTTTGCTAGTTTCAAATCACAAAATTCTCTTAGAGAATGAGGAAATATTTGAAAGAGATTTGACTATGGTCCCAGAAAATATATATAAACCTACCTGAATAATATTTGTTTTTGTGGGGAGAAAAGGAGTGGGCAAAAGGGAAAAGTTTCATTTTTTAAAAAATTTAACTCTCACCTTTGCACCATGGAGGCAGCTTTGTGAAATATTAAGGGCATGGGTTTTGGCATTAAACAGACTTGGATTCAGATCTCCCATGTATTGGTCCTGCACTTGGTCAAGTTGCTTAATCCTTGTTCTTCATCTGCAAAATTGGGCTCTGATATCACCTAGTGTTGTAGCAAGGATTAAATAAAGTTCCTGGGAACTTGATATAATTGTATAATAAAAGCTAAAGAGTTTGTTAGCTGTTAATTTCATTCCGCTTCTAACAGCTCACAGCTCTCTTGCGTGAGGATATTGCTCACACTCACTGGTAAACATTTCCATTAAGAGAAGTAGGTCTTGAGCACAAGAATAACTCAGGGAAACCCCTTTATAAGTTGTATTAATCAGAGTCTCCAGAGAAACTGAACCGCTAGTGTGTGTGTGTGTGTGTGTGTGTGTGTGTGTGTGTGTGTGTGTGTATAGTAAAGAGATTTATTGTAAGTCATTGATTTATGAAATTATGAAGGTTGAAAAGTCTCATGATCTGCCCTCTGCAAGCTGGAGACCCAGGAAGGATGGTGGTGTAAATTCCAGTCTGAGTCTGTAAGCCTGACAACCAGGATTACTGAGGGCAGATCAGTGTCCCAGCTGAGACAGAGAGAAAGAAATCTTCCTATTCTCTTTTTTGTTCTATTCAGACCCTCAACAGATTGGATGATGCCCACCTACAATGGGAAAGACAATATGCTTTACTCCATCTGCTGAATACAATGCTAATCTTCCTGAAACATCCCCACAGACATACTCAGAAATAATGTTTAACTAGTGTTCTGGGTCTCCTATGATCCAATGAAATAGACACATAAAATTAACTGTCACACCAAGTATATTGGTTATGATGCATTTCTTGGTGAAGTTGACTTGGCATTGGAGGCTGTAGTTTACCCACCTTTGAAGCAAATCCAAGATGTTTATATATTGGGATGGGTATGTATAAATACAGAAAGAGAGAAGAGAAATTTGTTGATACAGAAAATGGAAAAGCACTGGGTATATGAGCAGGAGAGAGAGGGCAATTATAAATGCTTAAACTAAGAACAGGTACATATTCCCAGTGGACGAATATGGGAAAAGACATGGAAAGACATGTGAGTTGAAGCCTGGCAGCTCTGAATTTGAGTCTCATCTTAAGACTTTCCAGTTGTGTTATCATGGGCAAGTTGTTTAATTTCTATCTCTGATGTTTTCATATCTCTAAAGTAAAAAGAGTAATAATATTTGAAATTGCTAATTTTAATTATGAAAATAAATAATATGGAAAACACACATCGAGTGTTAATTCTCTTTCTTACTTCCTCTTAAGTGCTATTTTTTAACTAGGAAATTATATTCACACCTATTATTATTGTATGACATGTAGAGGAAAATATAGCCGTAATTATATATTCGGAAGACAGGTATAAAGTGAATTATGCATATATTAATATACAGTGTAGTCTGTGTATCCCAGATCCAACAAAATTAGCTATGTAGATTTGAGTAGCCATTCCGATTTGGGGGCTCCTTATTTGTAAAATGGGGATTATACCTTTATAGGTTTATTGAGAGAATTACATAAGATAATAATCGTGAAGCATTTTGTTCAGGACGTGTTACAGAGTAGAAGTGGACTTATATGGGATAAAGGCTTATTTAGATGGCATAGTCCAGGCTCTAACTCAGAAGAAGTATCTTCGTAATGAATGCTCCATTTAACTGAGTCTTCATCTATTTTTCAGACATGGTACTATAGTGAGGATACATTTCTCTTTCTTTAGACCCTAAGCAAAAACTAATTTTAAAATAAAGTTAATAAAAGCTACAACTTGTTCATTTTCCCCCTGATAGGAATTGATGAGGTTTTTAGTAATGTGTTGGAAATATAAAAACAGTTTTTTGATTGGATGCCTACTGCCCCATATTTGATAGGTTAGAATAAAAAACAATCATCTTTATGAAATAGGATGTCATTACTGTACTTTATTCAGTTGTCAAAGTCTAAACAAAATCCAATTTAGAACAAATAAACAGGTCTGTGTCAAAAGAAAGATACCAGAGAGGAGGCTTAACTGTATTTTCTGAAACTGTATTACTTGGCAGTTCTGTGACACTTAGAAATGATACCCAGTGAAACGGGTTTCAGCTTTGGGGAGCTACGTAATAGAATCCTGTGTGTGCGTCTGTCTAGTTCACGTCACATGATTGTTGTCTTTTTCTCCATCTCCATTTCCATTCTTCTTCATGCAATGAAAGTATGGAGCGGGGAAACAACTTGCTCATTGCTCAGTGGGATTTAACCTTTTCAAGAAGTGACATCTTTTTATTTTGCTCAGAGTACATACAGTATATAGTTATCATGTATAATAACTTAGCAGTAGTTTAAAACTAGTATCCAATTAAATTATGCTTTTTGTAACAAACATATTATTATTCTAATAAATTGAAATTGTGTGTTTTAAGTAAAAAGTTAACTGTTTATATTCCCTTTCTCTCTCAGTGCTTTTCTAGTTTAATTAAAGAAAAGGAGAGAAGGAAAGTTGAGTTTATGATTTGAGAAAAAAAAATATGAGTAGAGGGAATTCTTTTGCGTGGTCCTCAAATACAAAATCTGTTATCCTAGGGTGACCTGAAAGCCATAGATGTGCCATGTGAGACCAGAAAATTTATATAGCTTTGTCTCTGGAATCTCCCGTGGAACTCAAATTCAATCACTTATATCTCACTTATATCTTTTTTCTGAGATTAAAATCCTACCTATTTCTATTTCATGTGATAATGCCTATGAATTTGCTTCTTTCTAGTTATTTGAGGATTGAGAGGATTAACTGAAATGCTTTTATATTAAAAAATGCTACTAATGTCATCACTCTTTTGGGCAAAGAGTGATAACTCTGACCACTCTGATGTCTAGACATTTAATTTAAGAGTTCTAATTTCATGCCCCTATTACACTCTAAAATTGTATAAGTTTAATTGAATATTTTAATTGCAAATTTCATACTTGGCAAATTGTCTCATCTGGTTATCACTCAAAACCAGACAACACATACTTTATATTCATTCAAATATAATTAATAGAATTAATTATATTCATTCAAATATAATTAATTAATAATTAATTAATTCAAATATAATTAATTAATTAATTAATACTTGATATTACATATTTTAGTTTTTAAAAAAACAAAAGAAAAACTAAACAAAACAATGCATGTGCTTTTATATGTATCTATTTTTTAAATTTTATTTTATTTATTTTTTTATACAGCAGCTTCTTATTAGTTATCCATTTTATACATATTAGTGTATATATGTCAATCCCGATCATCACACCACCACCCCCCGCCGCTTTCCCCCCTTGGTGTCCATACGTTTGTTCTCTACATCTGTGTCTCTATTTCTGCCCTGCAAACCGGTTCATCTGTACCATTTTTCTAGGTTCCACATACATGCATTAATATACGATATTTGTTTTTCTCTTTCTGACCTACTTCACTTTGTATGACGGTCTCTAGATCCATGCACATCTCTACAAATGACCCAATGGAATATCACTCAGCCAAATAAAGGAACGAAATTGGGTCATTTACATGTGCTTTTTTATCAGTAGAGAAGAGGATAAGAAAGTAAGTGGTAAGAAATCCCAAATAACATTAGCTTAAACTAGTTAAAATTGTATTCTCTGTACAGATAAGTCCAGAGGTGTGCAGTCCCAAGGTCATGGGAAATTTTTATAAAGGGCTCAGTTTCTGGGCTCCCTTCAGTTTGCTCTCTACCATCTTCAGAACAGGGCTTTTCTCTACCATCCTCAGAACTGGGCCTCCACCTATAGTCAGCAGGACAGAGGAAGGGTAAGGGAGAACATGCTCCCTCCTCTTTGAGGACTTTTCCTAGAGGGCCTCTGGCTACTGTGCTTTCATTTCATTGGATAGAATTTAGTCACATGACCAAGACTCCTGTACTGATTGATTCTGGTTCTTTGTATGTATTCAGTGGCTTGTGCATATTAGATACTTAATTTCTAAGCTCTTGTGTCACCCTAAACCTTGGCATTACTGCAGTTGATTCAAGTAGTAGTAATTTATTCATTTTACTTACAGCTTCTGTTTTTAAAAAGGACTTTGAGTTTCATTCCAGGATAGTCACTTGAGATTTTTGCCTGATACCTATTTTATCAAGCAAGATTTGGGGGCATTTGTGTGTTATGAGTTTGACATGCTGTAAATTATCACTTCTATCTGATAATAGAGATTAACGATTTATGTTTCCAAATATCCTATTATGAACATAGACTAAAAGTAGGCATTAATCTTGGAAAAACAGAAGAAATGCAACTGTAATGCCATTTCACAATTAAATTATATAAAATCTCATTATTAGAGTCATCAGCTGAATTAGCAAAATCAGTTATTAAATGTGAATTAATGCAAAGTTTGAATATGATGCCAAGCCAATGCCAATTAATGTCAGTTGGGAAATTTCAGAGGCATGAATACTTTAGGAAAGCATTGAACATCTAAAACATATAATGTCTTATCTCTGAGGAAAGAAATCTTAGTTTCAGAGTACCTACATGTGTTAAAAGATAATCAAACAAAATAAAGTTCAGAAAAAATGTCTCAATTTAACATGAACATTATGTTTTTGTTAGTATTTGGACCTTAAGGATTATCAATTATTTTGTGAACCATTGCCTGTAAACATTAAACTATCTGATTTATTTTGATGACTAAGAATTTTTGCCCAGGGAATAACCAAACAACTTATTACTGAAATATTCTCAATAACATAATCTTAATTTTAAGTTGTTTTAGCTTTTATGTTTCCAGAAGGCTTCTAACATAGATCGTCATTTAATTTCCATGAAGCTTGTCGTTACTGCTACTGGTAGATTAAAATGCTATCCTCTGTAACTTTGAGTTTTCATAAGCATGGCGGCCTGATCTGTCTGGAACTCCATTCCCTGCATGTTTGCCTTCCCTACAAACCTCACCTGACCTGTCATCGTGGAAAAGTGTCCCTTTTGTGGGTTCCCAGAACACTTTATGCTTCATTTACACTGTATTGTGAGTGTTTGATCATCTGTCTTCACCATGAGATAGTTCATTCAAAAAATATTTACCTATTGTTTGGTAATCTTATTCTCAATGTTTAATATGGTATAGGAGTGCCACAAATTATGCTTTAATGAAATTGAAAGAAGAAAGAAAGCTACTATCCTTTAGTATTTCCCTGGTCTTAACAGCTCATGGCTCTGTAAACCACATCCTGTTTCACCCATGTTCTGAGTAAATGTCCGCTTAGTTTACTGCAATTCATATTCTTGAAAACTATACTTTTCTTCTGTTTACTGCAATACATATTCTTGAAAAGTATACTTCTGATGTGCTTTATTAATACCAATATTTGAACATGTCGGATTTCAACGATTTTTAAAGACCTTTGTTTGAACCTGAGGCAAAAGGTAGCTCTACTTGAGGATTTGTATGTTTTGACAGTTCTGTATTGAGGGCAACCTTCTACAAAGAGCCACTGACATTTTGTTTGTATGTACTGACAGCAGTGGGGAAGGGCATGCTTTTTAAAATAATTTAGAAAATTTATTTTGTTGCCTTTTTAAATGAAAAGTCAGTAGAAATGATGATAGATTAGATTTTTATTGAAAAAAAATAATTTATTCCCTGTAGTTTGCTTTTTTGCATTCTGTATTCTCTACATAGTTCATGTATGTGGTTAGCAGGGACATGAGGACCTTATGTTCTGAACAGATATGTTGCAGTTAGTATGTATGAAATGCTAAATGTGGTTTCTTAACCTCAGCACTATTGACATTGGGGGCCAGATAATCTTTGCTTTCGGGGGCTGTCTTGTGTCTTCTAACATGTTTACATATTTAATGGCATACCTGGCCTCTACCCACTAGATGCCAGTAGCATCCACCCACTTGTGACGACCATAAACGTCTCCAGACATTGCCCAGTGTCCCCTGGGAGACAGAGTCACCCCTGGTTCAGAAACATTGTACTAAAAAATGCTCCCCTTCTGTCTCTGTCAATATTTAGAATCAGCTAGGGATTTGTCTGCCTGTTTACACTTAATGTTTGCATTTAACTCTGTCCAATCCACTGTTACCATGGGTTTGACTGGTTTTCATTTATCAAGTATCTGGAGTATTGTGATTTTTATTTTTAATGGTATTTTAGAGAAAGGGTTGTTAGGGGAGATTGGGGTAAAGATGGGCAAAACTTTTGCAAGAAAAAGAAATTCTACACACTTAATGGTAATTCCTAGAAAATGGTCAAAATCAGGTTAAAACAAACTGAAAGGATTTAAGGGAGAGCATTTTGTTGTTTTTTTCTTGAAGTAAAGTGGTCTTCTGGAATTTAAGTGTTACAGTGAATAGTACTTTTTGTATCCAGATGTGTTTTCTTCCTTTGACTGTAACAAGTATTTATTCTTTCTGTTTCTCCAATTTGTATTCTTCACTGGCTGCTTAATTTCAGTGACTGTGGTTCTGAAAGATAAATCACTGGGGGAGAAATATGAGAAGTAAAAGATTTGAATCTATTAAAATACACTATAATATATCCACCTACACACAGATACATAAAAGTGACCCAACCATTTATTACTTAGAGATCAATAACATTTTTTCAATTTCTCCCCCAAAAGACACTTTGAATTCACATTAATCTATAGCATGGGCCAGTTGCCTTAATTGTAAAGCAACTTCACATAATATGAATAACACTATTTCTTGTTAGATTCTAGCTTGATGGTATATTAAAATGTGTTGTTGTTTTTAATATACATAGAAACCAGAAGATTTTATTGACATGATCAGCATGTAAACAAACTGTGTCATCAATTTTAAACAGCTGTGGAAAAGCCTTTGGTATGAATGGTCTATTAAAATACAGATCTTCCTTTACAATCGGATTGCTGGGCTTGAACTGTAGCACACTTCTTGCTAGCTGTGTGTCCTCTGGTATGTTGCAGAACTTTTACTTGCCCCAGGTTCATCATCGGTAAAACGAGACTTGTAATAATAACCTACCTCATAAGATTATTGATGAGTAATAAGTTAATATATGTAAATTAAGTAAATATATGTAGCACTGTAAGTGCCAAATAGGTTTAGCTGTTGTCGTTTTTCCTATTATTACAACCACGACTATTACAATGTGAAGGGTTTCTATCCTTCTATCCAGTCTTCAGTAAAGTAAAGAATGGGTTCTATAAATGTGGAGAACAGCAGTAATAGAAGCTTCGTTGTTACAGCGCTGGAATTGACCCAAATTCATCCTGAGCTGTCAAAATGGCGTTTGGATTCCTTTTCAGAGCATTAATTCAAATTCATATTATCCAAAATCTGAAGAATTTTAGAGCAAAAGGAAACATAACCTAGTACATATGCATCTAGACTTGAATTATCTTCTCTCTCCTCTTCTTTTTTTCTTTTAGAAAGAGCATGGGATTTAGTATCAGAGAAACTGTGTTCCAGTCCTGGCTTTGTGTCTTGTTAACCATAAAACCTAGGGTTAGTTGGTAAATTCTCCGTGGACCTCGCTTTCTTCCTGTGTAACATGGGGCTGATGATGACACTCTCTACTGCTGCTTACTTTCAAGCCTCTGCCCAATGGCACTTGCACTCCGTGAACCTTCCTTTGTCCATTCCTGAGCTAGAGCGGCGTTGCTCCTCTGTGCCCTATCATAGTAATTTTCCACGCCATTTATTTTCTTATTTGTCTCCCTCAATAGATTGTGCATCCACAGGAGAGTGCATCTGTCTTGTTCACATATGCAGTGTGCATACTAGAGCATAGTTGATGCTCAATTAAATCCTTAGCCATGAGAAATTGGTCACAATAGCCGTTTAACTTGGACTCATTCCGTTGCTAACTTTATTCAGATGATGCAGAGGATGATGCTCTCTAATTCAAAGAGCCACTTTATATATAATCCTGGAGACTTAGCTGCTCCATCCCTCTGTGTGACTAGTTTCTTCCAAAGAATGAGGCAGGCTGGACAGGATTGTCTAGGTGTGGTTATCATGCTGTATTTTATGAGGTAGAAAATGACAGGACTGTAATACATCAGTATGGGGGAGCCCATGAGGCTGAATACATCATTTTCCAGGTTTATGGGCTTTAGGTACAGTTTCAAAGATATGCATTCATCTCTTCATGTTCTTTTTGTCTAGCCTAACAGCATATTTGTCCTTTAGAAATGAGACTAATTAGTGGGCGATTGCAGTTATTTAGGTGACAGGAAAGGTAAAAAGGGCTCTGCCAGATCTGTAAAAGTGAACCTTGAGGGGCCAGAGTAAAGAGCCTTAGAAAATAAAATAAGAATTGGTGGGCTTTGGAAACTTTTTAAACCTGGGATTTTGAGGGTAAGTGAAAAGTCACGAGTGATAACCAGGTTTCTGATTTTAGCAACTGATGTAAAGGATGGTTCTAATTGTTGAGGAAAGATTTTTTTCTTCTTTTATATCTTTCATTTATCACTTTATTTTTGAGTGGGAAATATTGCTTTCAATTTTTGGATGTGTTGGTTTTGAAATTCCAGCTAATAAGCACCTAGATTGATGTGGTTGAGTAAGCTGTTGAATTTTCAACAGATCTGGATGTCAGGAGAGAGATCACTAATTTAGAATTGAGAACAGTCAGCATATGAGCTGCATGTATGCATGTTGTCATGCAGAGACAGTACTTACCAAGAAAAGGAGAAAAAGACAAAGTCCTGGGAAATACCAACTTCTTTTAAAGGAATATATGAATAAAGATACACTTTTCTTCATTCTTGGAAGGATAGTCTCAGGGATAGAGAATAAGGAAGACTGGTTTTCCAGAAGCTGAGGAAACACAAGAGTTTCAGGAAGGAAAATGGGTTTAATAGTCACAGATGCTACAGTTGAGTAGGTGATTCATACAAGCAAACTATTTTGGGAGTTTGATAATTAGTGGAAATTCGATTATGACATTTCAGCAGAATTCTGGGAAAGAGCCTAAACTGGATTTAGGGGTAAATGGGATTTGAGTCATTGGACATGTGCACCACAGACTATCCTTAAAGGAAATCTGACTTTGAGGGGAAGAACGACAGTAAGAGGTAGTTAAGAGGTGGATGCAGGAATGTTAAGGTGGTAGGGTTTTATCTTCCGCTCTATGCTAAGAGGCACACAAACATTTTTGTAGTCTTAAGGGAAAGGAAATTGCAATGGGGAAAAAGATTGAAGATATTGGATAAAAAGGGGCTCGTGGAAGGACTTTAGTTCCTAAGGAAAGTAGGAAGACTCGGATTAAGATGGATTTCTCCTCTGATGACATTGGCCTTGTATCAAAGAAGAAACACCTCTCTATCTGAACCTCAAAGGAAAGTGACAAAGACAATTAAGGTTGTAGATACGTTTCTGAAATGAGATAATGTGTATGAGCTTAGCTAACTGGAAAGCATTTTGTCAAAATTATTTTTATAAAGAATATTACTCCTTTTTGGAAGATATGTGAGTGTTCTTTCTCTTTATCAGTTTTACTTGCTTCTAAAGACAACTGAACTTTTTCATAGACTCTTAAATGCAGCAGGAAGCTTTGTTTTTCCTTGTTCCTAGCAACTGAAAAGTACACTTAACAGCAAAGCGCATCAATTTCATTATCAAATTGTTGCTCTAAATTTTCTACAGATATGTACATTTCTGTGTATATGTAACTGTTAATGTGGTTTGGAACAGTTTCATTTATTCAAATGGCTCTTTTAACAAATAATAGAAATAATGAGGTTAATATATGCTAATGATACAAGTGAGCAAACTTTAATTTCAAAATGATTTACTTCATTATTTTTCAATCATGCCCGTTAAGTAAAAAGCTGAGTACTTAAAAATACTCTACAAAATGATAAGTTTTTATCAGTGGCCTTCTCATTTTGCAAACCTCCATTTTCCCGCCTTTTGGAGGCCTCAGGAGCTGGCAAATGGAATCTGCAATTTGAGGTTCATGACAGTAGTACTTGGGTCCAAGAGAGGTGCCAAATGTCTGTAAGACACTTGCTGATTATATGAGAATAGGGATAGGCCAGAAAGCCCTCCGTGAGAACTTTCAGAACTTAGTCCAGTTCCTTGACACTGTATTTTCACAGACATGCTTATAATTGATTCTCACTTGTCAAGAGGGCAGGGCCTGGAAATGCTGGGATAATCCATGTGGCCACGCACTGCCAGAGGAGCCTCCTAGGGAGGCCCAGAGTCTGAGGGTCTGTAGACCAAAGCATGTCTCGCAACAGTGAACTGAAATTCGCCCAGTGTTCTGAAATTTAAGCTTATTTGACCAAATCCAAATAATAA
This sequence comes from Globicephala melas, assembly GCF_963455315.2. Taxonomy (NCBI): domain Eukaryota; kingdom Metazoa; phylum Chordata; class Mammalia; order Artiodactyla; family Delphinidae; genus Globicephala; species Globicephala melas. Next base: position 35,867,373 of record NC_083323.1, on the reverse strand, counting down.
GGAAATAACAATGTGGTTGGTCTTCAGTCTTTGATGGAATCTGTTAAAATTCTGACTCTATACTATTGATCCAGATTACCTTTTGCCTTTCAAGCAGTCATGGGCCAATATTTCCCAAGCAATATGGCCAGTGGGAGAGGCGTCTCAGGTTTAAATGTATATATGTATATCAGGGCCTTAGACAGGTTTCCTTTCTGAAGTGATGAAAAACTGCGTGCTCCAAGGAGAAATCCAGGTGGTTTGTAATTCTAGTGGGAGAGAAAAGATTGCTGGAAAAGGGAAATTTCAGTAGGGGGTAAAGAGCTTTTTGAAATTACTTCTTAATACTTTCTAATGTAACCTAAATGCAGCTGATCCCTCTCTAGTATTTTCTCTCCTGAGTAATCATTTCCTTCTATTTAGAATTTATTTTTATAGTACCTCATCATTTTTATGGCCCCATTAACCATTTTTATTTTTGAAATATAAAATGAAAATTTGATTTTATGTATAGTAATACAGTCTTGTCTCCAAATTTCTATTTTGCTCATGCAGAGGGTTACTTCTACAAGAGAACAGCAGGTTTGCAGAAGCACTACATTATTATAAATTGGCGATCGGGAGCAGGCCTACGCTGGCTTGTAAGTAACATTCAAGTCCTTTTAAAATATCCCTCCCTCCCCCTCCCTTCGTGAAAATGGTGATTTAAAGCCTCACAGATTAAAAAACATGGTAACTCTATTTCTGAATACTTGCCAATCAAATGATGAGACTTTAACAATTACATCTCTTTCAATTTTAATATTTTGGTGCCTGTTTATCATGTTAATGTATTAAGATAAATATAACTTTTATTCATCTAGATATTAAGCTCAAAATATTCTGACTCCTTGAAGGCAGAGACTCATATATTTTTTTTCAGTGATACCTGTACTTCTTACTACATTGTTGTTCTTTTGTATATTTGTTCCCTGGGTATTTATTTCTTGGTTTTCTTTTAAAATCAGAAATAATGCATAGAAACAAAACAGAAGTAAAGATAACTTTATTGTTTCCATAGTATACATCATCTTCTCAACATTTGTATTTCCACTTGTCTCCCCTCAGCTGCATATTTAAACACCGGGATTATTCTAATGAACCAAGGAAAGACGGAAGAAGCTCGACGCACGTTCCTGAAGTGTTCTGAGATCCCTGACGAAAACCTAAAGGACCCTCATGCCCATAAGAGCTCAGTCACCAGCTGTCTGTACAACCTGGGGAAACTCTATCATGAGCAGGGACACTATGAGGTCAGGCCAAAACCTCTGCCTTATTCCTCCCCCTTGTTCTGATCTAGTCTCAATGTTTTCTACCTACAATCTCATTGTAGGGACACTGATCATTTAAGAAGCTCATAAGTGTTTTTATTAAAAGAGTTTTATGGTGAAATTCTTTTGGGAAAAAACTCTGCTCAAGCAAAACCTAATGGATTTCTTCACTGTGAATTTCTCAGCGTAATTATGACTCCTCAGGAAAAGGAAATAACATGCATTGCAGCTCAAGCCTTGTTTGCTCACCATCTCTTTGATTTTACAATTCAAGACACATTATTATTTTTACCTATATCCATTTTTTGATGTTAAAAAATACATTTTTGTACTCTGCGTATTGAGTAAATGATTTGATATAAATCCTACTCGTTTCTTTTCATTCTTTTTAAAACAATAACCCAGTGAAAACTAATTTTATTGTGTTTTTAAATTGGGGAGGGGGAAAGGTGATGGAGACAGGGTCTTGTGTGGGAAGTTGGGAGGTTGACCCAGTCCTGTGTTCCCTGTCTCTCTCACGAAGCCTGCCTGCATGGGTTTCTTCTCTCCCATTCAGTATGGCTCCTCCCTCCTCAAATGACACCCACACACACTCTTACACGATGTATTAAGATTGCAACATGAGGGTGAAAATAGAATTTTAAAAATAATTGCATTTAATGATCTCAGTAGGTCTCAGTAGCTAGAAGATTCGTTAGTCGATATTTTATTTAGATCCTACTTGATCGCCTGACTTGAAGTACCTACAGATTTTAGATGACTGTGGGTGACTTCTGGTTATTTTATTGCATAATCTATGGGAACTGAAAAATTTATATTGAGAGAACAATAGTAACATTTGACTCCTTGTTAAACTGATTTTTATATGACCTTCTTCACGGACTGGGTTGAATATTTTTATTCATGAAATGGAGGCAGTATGATATCAAAGGATGGCTTAATTATTTTCCTCTGAATACCATTTAGAAACAGCAATGGAAGATTTTAATTTTGGAAGGATGTTGTTATTTTATTTTCAGTGACTAGCCCTGTACTTTAGCTCTTTTTCTGTTTCTTAAATTAGGATGCACTTAGTGTATACAAAGAAGCAATTCAGAAAATGCCAAGGCAGTTTGCCCCACAGAGCTTGTACAACATGATGGGTAAGTAAAATAGTAATATTTTAATTGATATTTCAGGGACCTATGGAAAAATTGAAACCTGTAATTCTGTTAAATGGAATTCTAATAAATCATATTGTTAATCTTCACTAAAAAAACCCTGTTCACAATTGAGTGTCACATTCAAATTTTTACAAAGCATACTTATTCTAAGAGAAATAAATGTGTTAACATAGTGATTTTCAACAATTGGCTGGATCCCAGAGTTGTTCAAAAGGGGCTCAAAAACTGAAGCGGGTTTTGAGTGTTAGCTAGACCCTAGAGATTGAAAATGATGAATAAAGTACATGTAGATTTTAATGAATTTATGAAATTTGTGATAATTTTTGATCATGTTATTTTCTTAATCATAATGTCCTCCTCAAAAATAAACATTGCTATGATGTAGAGATTCATGGTTTTGATGCTTATAAAAAAATGTGAGCAACTGAGCCAACTTGTATGGTTTTCGCTGATAAAGGCTTGGATCTCAAGAGGTTTTTTTCAGGGTATTATTTTAGAGTAAAAACAATACTGTGAAGAGTGTAAATATCCTACTACAATTATTCCTTTTTCTACATTGAATAATTAGCTTAATTTTCTTATTAATCAGAAAGTATGTACGCTAGGGCATTGATTTTTCTAGGTACAAGAGGTCAAGAACTAGAATTTCTAGTAAAATAATCTGCCTATTACCTGCAATTGATCCGTGGCAGCCTTATAGGAAATTGTTACCACAGCTATTTGATGGTGGACACACCTGAAAATTGCCTATTCAGTATGTGATTCTTGAAAAGAATCCCTAAAGTTTAAGATGTTCTGCTGATTGATTAACTCTGCTGTTTCCAGATAAGGGGTTACTTTTGTCCTCAAATCAAATATTTCTTTTTCTCCGAACAACGAATCGCAAACTCAGATTTTCCTTTTTCATTAAACTTGGTTAACTTGCTTAGTATTTCTAGGCCTTCCTCATGCATATAAACTAAATGTGACTACATGATCGCTAGGATTATTTTATGCTTTTATATTCTGTGATTTGAGGCATTTGGTAGTAGCTGTATGGCTCTGAGTACACATATAAAATCCCAAGTCCTCCCAAACTAGAAAATATATGCCTGGCAAGTACACTCACTTCTACTTTTTTTTAAATAACAGAAAATTCAGAAATAGTTTAGAGCTATAACAAGGCACAGGTCAGTAAATAGAAAAAAAGAAAAAAGATTTGGGAGAGGTTTATATATTCATTCCTTGTCTCTGGGAATCCTGACATTTAGCCTGGACAGCAGTAGGGTGATTTAACGCTCGTGTTAAAGAGGACACTGGAGTAGTTTTAGTTGCTGTTTCTTTTTCTCTTTGGTATAATTACTGAAAGGTAAAATCTAACTTCCTTAAATGTACTTTTGTCTTTACCCTTTTATGAATTAAAACCGCGCCTTTCACTATCTAACATTTTACCATCGATCTATCCACTCAGGTGAAATTTACATGTCCATAAAGTGTGTACCTAGATTTATCAGTTGAATTAACCTTCTGTGTTAGTGCTGGATGGTTATTCATTTCAAAATGAATATTGAAAGAACTGTGTTCTCTAGTTTTGTCTGAGCAGGCACAGTGGTTTTAGTTTATAATTTTACTTTTAACGCTAATGCTTGGGAAGGACTTTTTCCCCAATTTTCCTCGGTTATCAGAGAAGACGTCTTTCTTTAAATTAGGAAAGGACTCAGATCCATGGCAGCAGACTGCATATGGCATCTTTATTGTTAATAGGAAGTGTGGTATTCACTATAGTTAATGATTTGAGAAAATTCATTCAGTTATTTTAAGTAAATACATTTGATTGAAAATTCAGCTGGTACCTTGAGATCTGTGTCTCATGTGGTTACACAGATGCTGAGCACAAACAGGCAGCAAAAGATAAGTGTATCCCTGGGGTGATTGCTTAGTCCTTTGTCTTATTTTCCATTATAGAAGGAGGGAGCCGCTTTGCCCAGACTCTGCAAAGCCCTCTAACAACTTGCAAGGGGAGAATCCCAATATAATTTATAATTCCAGATTTCTGCCATAATTATAGTGGCTGCCTTCTGTTTAATTTTATGTGACGGTCTGTCAGCTGACTAGGTTTTGTAGTTTCAGTTGTTCACGAAACTGTAATTTTCTCCGAGAATGAGTTCACCTCCTAATCAAATGGGTGAAATCCTCTGAGTGTTGGCTTTAACTCCTAATACATTTTGATTAGCCTCCATTTGACAAGAAAAAAAAATGGCCCAGGAGATAAGCTGCCCTATCAGTTCATCATTTTCATTAGTCTGTCAACATGTGCTGATTATCCTATCAAGTTTATCAACAGCCTTGAATGTGTTTTCTGATTCTCACATTTGCATATTATTGGTGCCCTTTAGGGATCAGTGATGGATTATAACGTCTGGTGAGATTTAGCCTGCAAGTATTTATTTTTCTCACGGCTCATTCATTTACCCCTTCAAGACCACTACCCCCAAGCACTTGCATGTATATCTGCAAACATTGTTTATTTTCTTTTATTTGGAAGTTAGGAGACATAAAGGAATAGGTATGAAAAAATACAATTATATTTGAATGTTATTATTACTTTAATAACTCAATTCATTGCAGCTGCTTAAAAAAACAAAAAAAACAACAAAAAACCCCAACACTCCAGCCCTTTGCATTTTCCCTTCCCTTGAACATTTTATGAAAAACATATCACTCTATGCTGCATGCCAGTACTTGACTTACCCTGAACATCGAATGAGCCTATTTTTCGCATTTGTGTATTAATAGAAAATAACAAGTTTGATTATCGATTATTACTTGCTTCCCAACTTAAATTTTTCTATATTTTATTGTAAGACTTAGTTTTTATTGTGATAATTTATAAGTAAACTTAAAAGTCTATTTAAAAATACATTCTCATTATTCTCTTTGATTTCATAGGATCAAGGTGATTGAGTAACAATAATTGAGGAGTATCGTCCCATCCAAAATTAAGTGAATTTGCAAGCATGTACAAATCATATTTTAAAAGACACTATATATCACTTTTATAAACAAAAATTAAAGTTTCACCTAGGTGGCAGTTATAATTAGTAAGGTATGAAAATACATGAAATGTTAAGAGGCCAATCACACAATAACTGTTAAAATTGCTCCTAGCCAGTTGTGGACCTCAGTTTCCTCTTGAGAGAATGGGTTGGATTCAGTGGAGATTCAGTATAGTCTGAAGTCAGATAGCCCAGGTTCAAATTATGGCTCTGACACTTAACAGCTGAGTGACGTTGGGCAAATTACTTAACTGAAGCCTCAGTTTCCCCATCCATAATGTGCTTGTAATGGTAGTGTCAGTTTGAGGATTGAGTGAGATAATGAAGGTAAAGCATGTTGGACCAAATGCCCAACCTAGTAAGTGTTTCGTGACATTTACCTTCCGTTGTAATCATTATCCTTTCTGTAGGCTTTAAACTCCAGAAGTCACTCCTTGTATATTCTCTGGCAGTTCTTTCTGTATTTACCAATATAAATCTGATTTCTCTATAGATACAGTTTTGACGTACTGATGGCCTTGGAGTCACCAGCAGGGATTCTGTTTAGTTCTGTCCTGTCTAGAATTGCTGCGTTTTCTCTCGAAGTCCATTTCCCTTTATCTCTCAACAACCACAGTCAAAATCCATCTTTTATCATTAACTGCATTAACCAAAAGTGAAACAGCGTACTTAGTTAATGCCCAATTAATTTAATTCCATTAATAGAGTATTCCCTTTAAATTGAAATCGTCATATTTAGGTTAGAGTTTCTTCTCCTTTTCCTGTCATGACATACTTTTCCCCTAGACTTTGTCAAAATTATTCTTTATTCTGACACCTATTGTAGGCCTTTATTGAATCTCAATTTCTCCTCTTTTCTTCTCAAATTGTAAGTGATTTTTAGAATCATAGAATGTTAGAGACGGAAGATTCGTATCTTTAAAATCCTCCTAACATAATCTTTTTACAAGCTAGAAATTAACACTCAAAGAGTTAGGTTGATCTGAGCCTGATCCAAGATGGCAGAGTAGAAGGATGTGCTTTCACTCCCTCTTGCGAGAACACCAGAATCACAACTAGCTGCTGGACAGTCATCGACAGGAAGACACTGGAACTCACCAAAAAAGATACCCCACATCCAAAGACAAAGGAGAAGCCACAATGAGACGGTAGGAGAGGCACAATCACAGCAAAATCAAATCCCATAACTGCTGGGTGGGTGACTCACAGACTGGAGAACACTTATACCACAGAAGTCCACCCACTGGAGTGAAGGTTCTGAGCCCCATGTCAGGCTTCCCAACCTGGGGGTCCAGCAACGGGAGGAAGAATTCCTAGAGAATCAGACTTTGAATGCTAGTGGGATTTGATTGCGGGACTTTAACAGGACTGGGGGAAACAGAGACTGCACTCTTGGAGGGCACACACAAAGTAGTGTGTGCATCAGGACCCAGGGGAGGGAGCAGTGACCCCATAGGAGACTGAACCAGACCTACCTGCTAGTGTTGGAGGGTCTCCTGCGGAGGCAGGGTGTGGCTGTGGCTCACTGTGGGGACAAGGACACTGGCAGCAGAAGTTCTGGGAAGTACTCCTTGGCGTGAGCCCTCCCAGAGTCTGCCATTAACCCCACCAGAGAGCCCAGGTAGGCTCCAGTGTTGGGTTGCCTCAGGCCAAACAACCAACAGGGAGGGAACCCAGCCCCACCCTTCAGCAGTCAAGTGGATTAAAGTCTTACTGAGCGCTGCCCACCAGAGCAACAGTCAGCTCTACCCACCACCAGTCCTTCCCATCAGAAAACCTTCACAAGCCTCTTAGATAGCCTCATCCACCAGAGGACAGACAGCAGAAGCAAGAAGAACTACAGTCCTGCAGCCTGTGGAACAAAAACCACATTCACAGAAAGATAGACAAGATGAAAAGGCTGAGGGCTATGTACCAGATGAAGGAACAAGATAAAACCCCAGAAAAACAACTAAATGAAGTGGAGATAGGCAACCTTCCAGAAAAAGAATTCAGAATAATGATAGTGAAGATGATCCAGGACCTCAGAAAAACAATGGAGGCAAAGATTGAGAAGATACCAGAAATGTTTAACAAAGACCTAGAGGAATTAAAGAACAAACAAACAGAGATGAACAATACAATAACTGAAATGAAAACTACACTAGAAGGAATCAATAGCAGAATAACTGAGGCAGAAGAACGGATATGTAACCTGGAAGACAGAATGGTGGAATTCATTGCTGTGGAACAGAATACAGATAAAAGAATGAAAAGAAATGAAGACAGCCTAAGAGACCTCTGGGACAACATTAAATGCAACAACATTTGCATTTAGAGGTCCCAGAAGGAGAAGAGAGAGAGAAAGGACCCAAGAAAATATTTGAAGAGATTATAGTTGAAAAATTCCCTAACGTGGGAAAGGAAATAGCCACCCAAGTCCAGGAAGCGCAGCGAGTCCCATACAGGATAAACCCATGGAGAAACACGCGAAGAAACACAGGAATCAAATTGGCAAAAATTAAAGACAACGAAAAATTCTTGAAAGCAGCAAGGGAAAAACAACAAATAACATACAAGGGAACTCCCATAAGGTTAACAGCTGATTTCTCAGCAGAAACTCTACAAGCCAGAAGGGAGTGGCATGATATACTTAAAGTGATGAAAGAGAAGAACCTACAACCAAGATTACTCTACCCAGCAAGGATCTCATTCAGATTCGATGGAGAAATCAAAAGCTTTACAGACAAGCAAAAGCTAAGAGAATTCAGCACCACCAAACCATCTCTACAACAAATGCTAAAGGAACTTCTCTGAGTGGGAAACACAGAGAAGAAAAGGACCTACAAAGAGTTAGTTTGATCTGTTTAGGATTACACAGTTTGTGTTAGAACCAGAAGTGTAGTTTACTGATTTAAATTTAAATGCTTTTTGTATTCAGTCCTTCTGTATTGCCAAAAGTGGCACATTCTTCACTATGTCAATATAGCTTATCTTTACCCATTTAAAAACCAGCATATATATCTATATGTAGATATAGATATATAGATATATGGATATAGATATCATTCCTTGTCCAAATATATATTAAAAACCTTTTCATCTTAAAAGAATGAAACACCTACAAAATTGTGGTTTCATTACAGATGCATGAAATGCAGGATATTAAAATTCTTTTAATGTAGGTTAATTTTTAACCACCCTCATTTTTTCTCTTCTTTCTTTGTAATTGTTTATTTCCCTTACTATGTATACTTAAGCATTGCTTTTGAATAATCCTAAGAGATTATGGGAAACTAAAATAGGCTGTAGCTTTCAATTTTATCAGTTTGAGCCATTCCAATCCCAAAGGTCATTTTAAGCCTATTTACTATTTAATATAAAATTACTTGGCTTTCTCAATGCAAAGTGATTGTTGGGTTTAATTATAATATATAAGCAATTTAGGCCATTTCATCTTGGTAATATATCTCGAGAACAAAAAGCCACAATGTATTCATGGAGTAAGAATCTAGAGTTACAGCCTTGGTGTTGCAGTCTGCAATCACTATGTTTAGAATAACCTCTGTGTGCAAAAAAAAAAAAAATCTTTAAGTCACAGGTCCTGAGTTAGGGGGGGCGTATAGTGGTGGCAGGATGAAATGGAAATAGTCCATATGGTTTCTGCTCTCATAGAACTTTGTAAGTGATTTCACAGTTGGTCTAGTGCTCTTTAGTATCTTTCCTTAATAAGTAAATGCCTATAAATGAAATGGATAATTGTATTACTCTAACCTCGAGAATATTTTGTTCATAACTTTGTAGGCCTACTATGTTGACTGGACCAAACAAACCAAAACAAACAAAACAAACAAAAATCTCAAGCTTTTTTTTTTTTTGATGTGACACTAGTGTCACAATTTGCACATATATTTATATATCCCTGTTCTTTAAAAAATATGTGTCTATGGGTAACGTGCTTTTATCTTAGGGAGAGGTTACATTCTTCCAGGGGAATTCCATGATAATGATCATTGCTATTTATTACCTCATTTGCCTTTATTTTGATCTTACCATTTGATTCTCTTATTTCTGATAATTCCTAGATCTTTTTTTATACACATCCCTGTTACTTATGAAATCCTAGCTCATTATTAGAAAATATATTTTCCTCCATCAGCCTGCAACTAACAAGTCTTTTACTTACATAGGTTTAAAATTGACAAGATGCTTTTTCCTCACATTCTCTCATAAGAAAGAAGGACTCTTTTGACTTAATTTTCAGTTTTGTGAAAACGGCTCTTCAATTATGAGAGATTTCCCCAATTTCATTGAGCTAGTTAGAGAGAATGGTGAAAGAACCAATAAATAGGAGACACAGTGAATTTATTATAACGATTTTTAGAGTAAAGCGCTTGTCCAAATTTTAGAATTTGTGTTTTTGAGAAAGAAACTTGTGGAATGAAAAAGTTTTGTCATGAATGGCTACCAGGGACCTTTAGATTCCTTACTCTCATTTAAGTAAGAACTGACAAAGAAGATGTCAAATGTACCTCCTGACAACAAAACACAAAAATTCTCACTTGTAAATTTATCCTAACTCTACTCGAAGGATGTATACTCTATGCTGAATTCAGTTTAGTAGGTTGGCTGTCAGAGAAGTCTGCTTTTCTCTCAGCCTCTGTATGGTTGGTTTTTTAGTGCATAATTTCTTTTTGTTGGATTTTTCTAGTGTGCACATTTGTGTGTGTGTGTATGTGTTGACCTCACTTTGTTCCAGAATATATTTAGAATAGAAATATTCAGAGTAAATTTTTGATAGGTCAGTTACATGCTTAATGTCTTCTTCTATGACTGGTGGTTCTAAAGTGGATTGCTCAAGGCATTTAGCATGCTGACTGTGAAAGAAATGGTTTTTAACTGTGTGAGATTTGAACTTCACATCTTTCAAGTGTGGAAGCATTAACACTCCAGTAGTGTTAAGCTTTTTATACCACCTGCTTCCCCTATTTTGAGTTCTGGTGATTTTCCTGTGATTGCTTCCATTGGCACTCTTGAAAATCTGTGCGTCAGCCCTTCAAATATGATACGACTGTATAACTGGATTAGCCATTGATCTGTGTACCTCTACAAGAATATTAACTTCTAATTTTTAAGATAAACCTTTTCACTGCATTTTCATGTTTCATTCGTCAGAAAGGACAAGACCAGGAGAAAGGATAAGACCAGGGCCAGGAGATTTTAGAAATTCGTTTTGTAAGATATGGAGCCAATAAGATAAGGAAATATGAGCTTTGGGCTGTATATCAAAAAGAATAAATATATGAAATGTATGTACACAATTTGCTCCTAAAAGTTCATTTCTCATTATAAAACTGTAGTGGTTTATTTTTTTTTTCTTTTTACCATTCACGCTTGATATAAATTCTCCATTATGTACTATGGTTACAGACATTAATTTGCTAGGCATTACATACACTACAAAGGCCAGCCTCCAGTTCAGCTGCATTAAATAGGTAATATATTTTGTTTAAAGTTTCAATTAAACCCAGAACCAGAAGATATATGGTCCCTGTGGGGAGTTTGAACATTTTCATGCCAGTGCTGGGATTGCCTAAGGATCATGCTTAGGTCTAGATGTTGCTTGCTTTCCTGGAAATACGATATGAGACAGTTGATTATATTTCACTGCTACTAAAACCACACGAGCCCACCTGTTACATTAATTCATACTTTTGCCAGTTTAGTGGTAAAGGAAAAGATTGAGACTTAAAAACTTTACTTTTAAATTGAGTTATAAGGAAATGAATATATTCAAATTAATACCTAATTATATCCTTATTCTCTGATTCCCAAATAATTTCAATATGTTCTGCTTGAAAAATATGTTTTCTGAGGCTTCAATAGAAATAAATGAGAAAAAAAAGGTGTATATTTTACTCTCTTATTGGGCACTATCCACGGAGTGAATCTTTTACTCAGTAATAAATATGGGCTGGATTGTTCTCAGAAATTTAAAGTGATGCTATGTTATACTTGGAAAATTAACTAAACTTCGAATTCTGACATTCTTAAAAGATGCCAATTTTGATGACATTGAGATGAAATGGACATAATCATGAGGAAGAAGAAAATCTTGTATGAAGGATACAATCTTGAAAATCAATGTCAAGAAAACAGTAAATTGTTGCACATATTTAGAATAGGCCAGTAATACAAATGAAGTTAAAAATTAAATACATTACTAATTGTACATACTTTGCTCTGTGTGTATTTATATCGGCTTTTCCTAATAGGTAGGGAAAAGTTGTTTCCTACATGAAAATCTTATTTAACTCCCACATGAACTGTTACTTAGTTGTGATTTTATTTACACTGAGTGAAGCTATTGTCATATTCAAATTGAATAAAGCATTAAAATAGAACATGCAAAGTTTTGTTCCAGATTACAAGTCTGTTTTTTGCCAACATGTAAATTATGAGTATGGGGTTCTGTGAGCTGTTGTAGAATCTTATTTTTAAGTATTCATTAAAAATAGAATGAATTTTTAAATTTTTGATATAGCTTAGTAATTAACATTAATATAAAAATTTATAATATAAAATATATTATTCATTACATATTATAGAGACATATTGCTTGATCCAGGAATACATATGAAATGTAATCCTAAGAAGATGTGTATAAAACTGAAAATGCTTTTATTATTCTATTCTGATGTCTTCCTGCAAATATTTATATCCTATTTCTCTGAATACTATTATTTTCATTAATTCTTTCCAAGCTAGTGTAACATTTACTCATTCTTTTTTCTGGTGTAAGCTTTGGGTTTTTCTAAACACAATTTAGAAATTCCTTGCATATATTTTTAGTATTCCCTAAATATTTCAGTTGTATTAAGCCGTTTTATTTTATTGCATTGTAATTCTCTTGACGACAGTATTATATTTTTTGGGAGCGGATCATCACCTCCAACATACACAGACACGCACACAGTCTCACTTTCTCTTTTTTTGGAAAATCTGAACATTTTATGGGATTGTCTCCAACATTTGTTGATTGATTGCTCTTAGTGATTTATTTCCTTGAAAACATAAAGGAAATTGATTAGCCTAGAGAACTTCGGGATCCCGAGTTGCAAAAAGAGACATAGTAACATAGGCTCCTGGCTATTTTCCAAGTTAAATTTTGATGGTACATCAGATGTTTCCAGTATATAACACTAGGTATTAGGAACCTTTTTAACTTTCACTTAAGTTTAACCTCTTTCTTCATGATTTGTGTTTTTACTTAATGAAACACATTTTCATTTTTTTCCCCTGCATTTCCTCTCTTTGCTTTAAAACTACCCTTTCTGGCTTCAAGGGTTTCCCCTTAAGTTTGGTGCTGTAAGGACTTGCTAAAGAATTATGTATTGAACCTTTTCATAACCCTCAGTTTAAGACTTGGATTATATTTCATTTACTTCCAATCACTCCGCCCCAAAGGAAGAAGTTATAATTGTTAAAGTCTGTTGTCAGATACTAAATAGCCTTCCTAATTTCTGTAATCATTTTAATTTTTGTCTTTGTCTTTGCCTGCTCTGTTCACTACCTCTTAAGGATTTCCAATCAGGACTAATATATCTAAGGTAACTGGACTCTGTCATCTTTATGATACCATAAGGCTGAGGAAGATATTAGGATGGAAATACAAAAGATTCACAAAATTTGACAGACAATAGTTACAGCAAGTTTATGACATAAATAAATAAAGGCCAGACTCCCTAATGTTTCTATGTTAATGCTAATACCGTGAAGTAAAAAGTAAGAATTAAAATCACAGCAAGTTAAACTCTTGACATAATAGGCTCCTGATGTCATGTGGTTCTGTCCGACCTATAGATTCTAGAAAAAGAAGTTACTTGGAAATTTTTCTTCAGTGACATACTAGGCAAAAATGTAACATCTAAATTCAAGTTGATACATAATGTGATCAATTATTTCTCAGATATTTATCAAGACTCTGTGGAGCCACTTCTGAACTTAGGTTGGAGGACAGATAAAGAGATGAAGTGTTTTCTCTCGGGCTCTACACATCTCATAGTCTAATTTAAGATCAGGAAGATTATAATTGGTGAGGTAAGTCCTATAGATACATTAAAAAGATGGGGGACAGACAGGAGTTGGAATAAATGAAGAATTGAGTATAATTTTAAATAGGAAAAGTCAATTTTGTAAAAACTGCCATCTTTACTTGATCCCTGGATTATAATTCAATAGCAATAAACATCTCAAAAATATATCAAAAATTTGACAAAATCATTCTAAAGTTTATCTGGTAGACTTAACAGGAAAATAGAACCAAGAAGGTTTAGAGAAGAATAATGGGTGAGACTTGCTGTACTTGATATTAAAATATTAGTATCAATAGAAGCTACAGTAATTAGAGCAGTGTTGTCCTGGCATAAAAACAGAAAATCTGACTAGTAGGACAGAATGGAGACCCCAGAAACAGATCAAAATTTACTAAATCTTTATAGATAATAGATGTGGAATTAAATATGATTGAGGGAAGGGAGTTTTTATAAAAGCTGATCTGGGAGAATTGATTAAATGTTTGGAAACAATAAAATTAGATACCTGCCTCACACCATATGGTAAAATGTATTTCATGTGGAATAAGTAGCTAATTTTAATAACAAAACTATATAAGTAGAAGAGAATGTATGTCCCTATAATGGAGAATAATTTTGTGCAAAATAGATAGTGATTAAACTACAAAGGAAAAGTCAACTTGATTTGCATATGTAAAAATTAAAATAGTCTGAAATGAAAAGCTATTACCATCTTTTGCCTATTATAGGGAAAAGATAAATGTCTTAATTAAAAATGGTTTAAAAAATGATTTAAAACCATTAAACAGTGACCCACAATTTTAAAAAATTGCTGGTTAAAATCTTATTTAAAAAAATTTGTGAAAATATATGCATTTCATTAGTTCAAGAATTCTATATATGTATTCTAAGATAAAAATTTTTTAAAAAAAGAAGGATGATAATTGCTGAAGTAGGTGTAGTACCTGCAAAAAAATTGGGAGGGGAATTTGAATACACAAAAAATTGATCTTGAATGAGAAAATACAATTTTGGAAAATTTATCATAGTTTTTAATATAGTTTTAAAATGCTAGAAGGAACCTAAATATTTAAAACTAGCAAAATATTTTACTTATAATTGATTTTTTTCAAAATATAAAATAAATTCTGGAAAAACACCAAAACTTTACCAGTCACTATGAGTGATGGGATTCGTCTGATTTAATAAAATTATTATCTTTCAGATTTTCTACAATGAGTAGATATAATGTTAGTAATTAGATAATAAATATAAATATTAAAAAAAATAAAGGATTAATCAGGACTTGGGCTAGTCAATCTTGAGTAGATCATCTAGAAAATCCATGAATATGACAGTTCCTTTTTAAACTAACTAGGATATTGTCACTGGTTTATGAAATGACTGTAAATTCCTGGACAGTGATGAATCTACAAATGATTATATAATTTAGGGGATTAAGGAGTTATTTAGTCTTAGCCCCTCATTTTGTGGATGATAAACAAAGGTCTTGTCAAATAACCTGTTTGTCTATAACCATACAAAGTTTTAATGGAAAAGTAAGAATTAGAAACCCAGACATCTAATTACTCTTTTGGTATATAATTCATAATTCTGTGCTACATCATAATTATAAATAATTTCAACAGGTAGATGGACAAACCAAGTTAATCAATCAATTAATTAAAATGTGTTTATTTCATTTTAAAATTATGTGGCAAAATTAGTTCCTAAGGAAAGAATTAAAAGTAACATATAAAAAAAAATCATAAACTTGAAGATGGGTAAAGTGCTCATTAAAAGAAAAATGACCAGCACAGAAAAACACGACTTATAAAAACCATCAATATAAGACTTGCCTGGTGGCACATTGGTTAAGAATCCGCCTGCCAATGCAGGGGACACGGCTTCAAGCCCTGGTCCAGGAAGATCCCACATGCCGCGGAGCAGGTAAGCCTGTGCGCCACAACTACTGAAGCCCGCGTGCCTAGAGCCCATGCTCTGCAACAAGAGAAGCTACCACAGTAAGAAGACTGTGCACCACAACGAAGAGTAGACCCCGCTCACCGCAACTAGAGAAAGCCCGCGCACAGCAACGAAGACCCAATGCAGCCAAAATAAAGAAAACAAAATAAACCTGATATCTTAAATGGAATAGAAGCATTTCTTAAAAATGGAATGATTACGTTAGTGACCAGCCAAGTCCTTAAACTGGGAGAGCTTAGAAATTAGACAGATTACCATAGAATACCTGACCTTCAGGCAAAGTATCCTAAAACGCTTGCAATATTGACAATCAGATGCTTTCACCATATCAGCAGCAGAAAGCCTGCTAGAAATCATGCAGGGCTATTTTCTGAATGCTCCTGTTCTTTTCAGGCCAGAAAAACGCTATAACCTATGTGAGCCCTTTTACAAAGGTAGCATTTCTCCCCAGTGTGCTGGTATCACTGTATTTTACAAACATTCTTCTGAAACTTTTAGAACTTCTCAACTTATAGCTAGGCACATGCAATTCAGTGTTGTTCACACCTTTTGCACTCATGTTCCATTGTTCACTGTGATTTTGCTCATAACCACTTACCATCTGTTTTATTATTTACTTGATAATTTTCTTCATTCTAAAACATATCTATGAAATCACATTTTTAAACACAGATTAAATGTAATTTATAAGTACTAAATTACAAAAAATTTTTTGTGTTTCATGTGCACCTAAAAATCAAACCTTGGAAAATACTGATAAATGTATTTCTCTCAGAAGATTGTAAGTACCATGAAGGCAGGAATGAATGATACCTCATTAGCCTTTAGGTTTACCATCATATGCATTATCCATGTTGGCTAACCTAAATTAATATGCAAGATATACATTTAAGAATTTTTTTTTTTTTTTGCCTGAGACATGTGGCATGCGGAATCTTAGTTCCCTGACCAGGGATCGAACCTCTGCCCCCTGCATTGAGAGCATGGAGTCTTAACCACTGGACCACCAGGGAAGTCCCTATTTAAGCATTTTTAAAAAGAGATTTAACAATTACTGTAAGAATTGAGAAAGGGGTGATTACTTTTGGTACATGTGGTCAAAAAAATTTTAAGTTGGGGAGGAGGGATAGATTGGGAGTTTGGGATTGACATGTACACATTGCTTTATTTAAAATAGATAACCAACAAGGACCTACTGTATAGCACAGGGAACTCTGTGCAATATTCTGTAATAACCTAAATGGGAAAAGAATTCAAAAAAGAATAGATACATGTATATGTATAACTGAATCACTTTGCTGTACACCTGAAACTAACACAACATTGTTAATCAACTATATTCCAATACCAAATAAAAATTAGGGCTTCCCTGGTGGCGCAGTGATTGAGAGTACGCCTGCCGATGCAGGGGACACAGGTTCGTGCCCCAGTCCGGGAAGATCCCACATGCCGCGGAGCGGCTGGGCCCGTGAGTCGTGGCCGCTGAGCCTGCGCGTCTGGAGCCTGTGCTCCGCAACGGGAGAGGCCACAACAGTGAGAGGCCCGCGTACCGCAAAAAAATAAAAAATATAAAAAAAAATAGGGAATTTGGAGGGTGGAGGAATTGCATAAGGTGGTCAAAAGATACAAACTTCCAGTTATAAGACAAAGACGTACTAGGGATGTAATGTACAACATGATGACTGTAGTTTACACTGCTATATGATGTATTTGATTAGGGAGTACATCCTCAAAGTTCTCATAACAGGGAAAAAAGCATTGTTTTGTATCCATCTGACATGATGGGTATTAATTGACCTTACTGTGGTAATCATTTCACAATATATATGTCAAGTCATAATGCTATACACCTTAAACTTTTACAGTGCTGTATGCCACTTATATATCTAAATGAAGCTGAAAAAAAATAGGGAATCTAAACTGAATCTTAACATAGAAATATATTCTCTTGAGCAAGGGCAGGAGAAACAAAAGGTAACACTAGCAGATAGGGGTAGTATGTACCCCTACATGCTCTATTCTTTATCTGGTAGCTGGAGCTGTCCAGTAACTTGAAACATGAAAATTAGTGAGATCTGGACTCTTACATCATCAATAATCCAGCTTTCTTTCCTTTAAGGAGTTAGTCTTTGCCTGGATTATTTAGATTCAGGGCTTTTTAGGGAGGAAGAGTGACATTATTTGTTCTACATCTGAAACTGGTTTATATCTGCCTGAAGCCAGCTTGGAGACATTGAAATCCCTTTTGTCTGTGAATGAATTGGAAATAAATCTGGGTGATGATCATCACACTGCAATCTTTGAATTCTTACGAAAGTACCTCTATTATGTCATTTTTGTGTGTTTGTATGTAGGGTGAGAAAGAAAAATAGTAATCATTGCTTCTTTCCTCCTGGGTAGTATAAACATTTTTTTTTCTATTATTGTAAGTTAAGAAGAATTATAGTACCAGAGAAGATGACTTAACCCTCCTCCCTCTACCCCATTCCCGATCAAGTATCTTCATTCCCTTTCTTATTGAATTTATTGAACTTTCTTTTCCTGTGGCCATTTCCTTAATGGAATTTTTATGATTTTAATATTTTAATCAAGCTTGAAGGATTACATGTATACCATTCTCTCCTAACTGAATCCACTGATGGCATTTTTTGCAGTTATTTTATCCCTTCTCTAATTTTTATAGTATTTGGACAGAGTGGAATAGTAGAAAGAAAAAGAGAGAATCCAATCTAAATCCTGAACCTGTCATTTGCTTGTTTTTGAACACTGAGCAAGTTGGTTAAGCTCAATAACCCATAGTCACTTCGTTTGTAAGATGAGACCAATACTAATTAGAGTGTAGGGATAATGTAAAAAGTATAAAGATAATGGGGGGGGGGTGGGATGGAGGCCCAAGAGAGAGGGGATATATGTATACATATAGCTGATTCACTTCATTGTACAGCAGAAACTAACACAACACTGTAAAGCAACTATACTCCAAAAAATATATATATATAATACTTTAGTAGGTATTCGATAAGTAATAAACTTTATATAGTAGGTAGCTTGATGCATTGGCAAAAAGTATGGGCTTTCGAGGCATTCACACCTTTTAAGATAGGATTGTTAACTGTTCAAGTGACTTATTATTCACAAATGAGTGTTCTAACCCCTTGTATGAATTAGAAATGAGAAATATGAGGCTCCTACCTTGGCAGTGCCAGGGAAATAGCAAGTACTTGGGCTTGTATTGTTTGTTGCCTGAATCTTTATTGAGTTGCATTTTAAACACATTTAAATTCATCCATGATCATTTTCTTGCATTTTAGGTTTTGCATCTTGATTTTATTCCCACTTTTATGGGCTGTTTTGTGTTAAGGTTAACCTTAGGACTAAAGTACATCTTATATGCTACATATTTCCATCTTAATAATTGAATAAAGTATGAGGCAGAAACGTTTTTAAAGGTCAACCATGGATTATTATTGCTCTTCCTTATTCCTTTAATTCAATAGAGAAGCCCAAGGCAAAGTGAAATGAACTTGATGGCCAGTGTGTCATAAGCTAGAAAACAATTTTCCGTGAGTGAGGCAGAGTATAATTTTCACCTGAGCTGGAGACTTGGAAAGTTTGTGACTGTTCACTACCAACAGGTTAGCAATGCACTGAGGTCAGGTCGTCCTGGGTTTGAATTGCAGTTTTACCACGTTCTACATTTATGGTTTTGTGTGTTTGATTTAGTCACTGTGCTTTTCAATTTTCTTATCTGTAAAATCCAGGTAATTAAGGATGTTCTGTAATTTAAAAAATGAGATACATAAGCAACTAATGTAGAGATTGAAAATATGTTTCATCTCATAAACCTAATTTGAAAAGTTAGTTAGTACTGGCTGAATGAGGGTGATGCGTTAAGGCCCCTTGTGGGGCTAAGTGAGAAAACATTCTGTGTGCCCAAAGGTATAGAGTGGGAGGAGTGGCTGCCTGTAAGTCAGACATTTGCTCCCTATAGCTTGCTACCCTATTTTGTAATAAACATTCAATGAATGTTATTGTCAGTGTTATCACTGAGATGCACTGAATGGTTACATGAAGTTTTTCTAAGTTGTAATGAATAGTACCTAAGTAAGCTAGTTATTTACATTTTTCATATACTTGCCAAGATGCATTATGGCATTATATTTCTTATTTGTGGTCCTTTGGTATTTCCCCACCTCACAAGCTTTACAACTTAATAAGTTGCTTGTGAGTTCTTACTGAACAAAATAGTTCAACCTAAGTAGTTAGCAAATGAATAATATTTCATTTCAAAATGAGTTTTAATCATGATAGATTTCTGACTTGGAAAAAAATAGTGCACTTTCTGAAATGATTTTTTAAAAATCAGACACTTAAATATAAAGATATGAATCTCGAAAGCACTCTGGAATTGGGGTTCTCCTGCACTCTCTTTCTGTACAGGTAGCTTGCCTGTTACTATTCTACAAGTTAGTTGAATTTTTAATAAATGAAAAGTAGAAGCCATATTAAATGCAATGATTGTAGAACTTCTAAAAAGTGATCTATGAGCACTTGAAGACCCAAAGTAGAATTTCAGGTCAATTCCAAACAGAACCTATAATGCAGACCCATCTTTCAGCTCTAACTCTGAAATTAGTATGTGTTTTCTTCTGGCTTTAGAATCCCTTTTAGAGATAAATAGTTGGATTTGGTTTATCATTAATTGCTTTACAATTGTGCATCTTTTCTGTTATAGAAATCATATCTAGTATCGTTTTAGTATGAAGAAGTGGTTCACTCTCCCTAAGGAAAATTGCTATTTGTTTTGTTTGGAAATATTTATTAGTTCAACATGCCAAAAAGAAAATTTATGACATTGTTTCACTTATTAGGAGATATTATAATTTAAAAATATAATTATCGCAGAAACATGTAAAAATTTTTTTAAATCCATGCCTAATCCTACCACTCTAACAACTATGAATATTTTGTATATTTTATTCTAGTTTTTGGTCTTTGCTTCAGGATTTCTTGCATCTCACCCTGAGCATTTGATTAAATCTAACCAAATTCTTCTTAAATGCGAACACATTTTAAGCTTTAGGAAGAAAATATTTTTTTGAGCTATCATTTTTATGATAATATAGTTTAGTGACTTTTCTCAGAACTAGAAACACATAGATGTGTGTGAGTGGTACCTACATTTTTATGCATGTTACATATAATTTGTCACCAATATTTTTACTAACCGGTCAAGCAAAGGGCACTCAAAAGGTCAGGAGATGCAAATCAATTCAATTCATCAGACATATTTCTATTGACAGCGCTGTGCTAATGCAAAAAGAATTTGATTAAAATAAAAGGAAGCTAGCTCTTCCTTTGAAGCAAAGATATACAACCAGTGTGGGTAGCACATTTAGGAAAGCCTCTGATTATTCCTCTAAATGGAAAAAGCCATGATAATTATGATTAGTTAAGCTATAAAAGTCTGCTTGAAAAATAATGCAGGTCACCAGTCTGTTGCCTGGTCTCAGAAATTAAGTAGCTTCAACATTTGCAGTGTTTATTATAACTATAATATTTAACTTAAATACACAAATCATCTTAAAATATACTTTTACCATCAGGTGTATATTCTTCCATACTATGATCATAGAAGGGAGAGGGGGATGATAATAAGCGGGCAACTGATACACTTTTGGCTTTATTTCCAATTTTTTTCTCTTGCTTGGCTGTTAGTGAAATGCTATTTGGTGGGCAAAGTTTGTGTAATTTGAAAGTAACAGCTGATGGCTGAAAGGCCCTAGACTAGCTTTGCACATGGTGATGGGCGTGCTAAATAACTGTCATATATTCACTGGATTTTCCAAAGGAAACTGGTAAATTTTATTTACTCATTAAAATACAAAATGCAAATAATTTCTGAAAAAAACTAAAATCTAGCACCAATGCTTAAACCCAAATATTTTTAACTCCTTCATTTAATCTTACTTTTCTCAACAAGCTTGTCAACCTTAGAGGGTAGGACCTTGAACTTCTGTTGTCTAGGTCCTGCATAATACTCTCCAATTAGTAGTTATTCTGTAAATACTTGAGTGTCTGAAGGAATGAATGAATGTGAATAAAAAAGAACAAATGATTGTACATAAGAAAGACCCAACCTTAAAAATAAAGAAGAAATGATGACAAAGCACATATTCTTGGGAGTTAGATGTTTCTAAGTTAAAAAAAAAAATCAAACCTTTATCATGTACTGCATTTTTGACTTTTAGGCATTTCACTTAATTTCTCCAAACACAAGTTTTCTCATCTGTGAAATAGACATGATGGTGACTTTTGGGGAATCAAATGAGGTAACGGATGAGAGTACTTGCCACAGAATCTGAAAATGTGTGGAATATAAACAGGATGATGTGATCTGTTGCAAATGTTCTTGCAAAGTTGTATCCTCATACTGATTTTCATGATTCTCTTGCCAGGTGAAGCATACATGCGGCTAAGCAAGCTCCCTGAGGCAGAGCATTGGTATATGGAATCACTGAGATCCAAGACCGACCACATCCCTGCTCATCTCACCTACGGGAAACTGCTTGCTCTAACAGTGAGTAACTCCCTTTCTCCCCCTTTAGAAACTGGTTCTGCCTATGCAGACTGAGACAGATAGGGTTTGAGGTACTGGTTCCTGGCCAGTTAACCCAGATTGTTAGGATTTCATGATGATAATACTAAGTTAGAACTCTGTACAGAAAAATATAGAAAAATGCATTCCTTTGGCTATGGGGTTTGCCATAGATAAAATATGTATCCTTGATGTAACTTAATTGAAATGTATAAATGGAGAACTCCAAATGTGTGATTATATAATGAACTTGTCAAAATAACAATATTGGTGTAACGACTATGTTCTCCAAGCCAGTGTTAACCCCAGATTGGCTATAATGTGGAATTAAGTCTGATTCTTTCCAAAAAGCCAGCATTATATAAGATAACTGCGTGTGTGTCCGTCACTGTCACCTAGAATTCCTACTAATTGGAAATCATTCTGTAAGAGAAGTGGAGCCATCGTTCGGCCACCCACTATGTGACAAGCTCACTTGGCCACATTTCTGTGAAAGTGGTATTATTCGAAGCATAAGAAATTGTTGATATTCTACCTTTGTGACTTACAAAATCTGTAATTTTATGTGCCGCAAAGCAATGTTAATGTTTTTATTTTATACAATCAGGGATTGTTCAAAATATTTAAGTAACTTTTCACCAAGCTAATAAATGGTACAACTAGCCTCAATCCTAATATGAATCTCTTATCTGTGTTATTTTAGTTATATCCCTTAATCTCTCTCCAATATTACTAAAAACAAATGAACACTAGCAAAACGTAGAGCAAACGGTCAGGAAAGTGATTGCTAAGTGAATTCATAGAAGCGTGTCTTATAATTATTTTAAAATAATAACATTTTTATTTCCCACAGAAGATGATAAGCTAAACACTTAAAAGTATTATGGATCCATTCTAAGATACCACTAAAATGTTACTAAAGAGATTATATAGGCAGACTAAGTAACCAGAAAACATCCCACTAAAAAATATCTAGATATGCCTAATGAACTACAACAGATATGCTCTTAATGCATGGCTGAGCTCAAGGTGTAGAAAGAGAATTTCCCGGGGATGGAAATGAAGCAGTAACTAAACACCGGAACAGTAAACAGTAGGCTGTTCCTACAGCTGATTTGGGATAGTTTACCAGTTGCAGCAACCCATGGGAAGGAGCTTATTGTTTGTTTTCCTTCTTGTTGGAATAAGAGACAAAACCTTGGACCAACAGAAAGCCAAGAATTAGATGCCTAAATAAAGCAGGAAAGTTCATATCCTCAGTGAAAGGATAATGTAGAAAAAGTTCACATACTGATACAAGAGGGCAGCATGAAAGTTTGTCTATCTCAGCATGGAATCTGAAATCTTTGCAGAGAATTTGTTACCATCATCCTCCCTTTGCCAGGCTTTGGGTTTTCGAATTTACTTTACTTGAATGATCAGGGAATTCCTAGGCCAAGAAATTAAAGTCAGTCCAGTAAAATCTCTAGCTGAAGACATTACTGAAGGTGTCCTCTGAAAGAACACAGTTAAATCTAGAAGGAGTTACTAAGTGGGGAGCAAAAAGACTGGGGAACAAAGAAATGGTGTAAACTTTTACTCAATAAAACTATTGAGAAGGAATAACCTCACAGGAACAATCAGAATGGGAAGGGAGATGAAATTTAAGCTGATTTTTAGAAGTCAGAAAGTAGAAAGAGGTATTACAACTGATTCGTCAGAACAGAGTAAACCACCATCTAAAGGGAGTTTGGAACGGGATAACAGTGAGAAGAAAGCTGGAGAGACTCAAGACATGGCGGCAGCTGGCATAGAAGAGAGTGAGTTAAGGAGTATAAAATAGGGTAATCAGTTCTAACTTACATATGAGGCAGTCAAGTTTCTCCCCATGTGCACAGTGCTAGCCAGCAGGCACTCACCTCTAAGTGGGGAAGGGATGCTCACGGTGGTGGAGCAGTTGGGTGAGAGAGCTCCATGACTCAGGAACAGCTTGCCCAGTCAAAGGTGGAATGCAGAGGGGACTGAAAAGAGGATTGACTGAATGTTTTCCAGTGGAGTACTCAGATTGTCAGTACCGCTCCCCTGGCACCCACAGAACACAAGCTACACAAAGTTCATACCCCCTATACACACACCTCCCCTCCCAAGAAATGGTTGCATTCTTATCTGGAGAAACTGAATCACTGTAGGGAAAAGATTTCCGTATACCTACCTTTGGAGGTCCCTGAAAATGAGTAGCTCCCAAACCAGACAAACAAAAGTGACTCCAGTCTAGAAAGCGTACTTATGCCTAAGGAGTTCATTCAGCTTTTATTACTTTTAAATAACAATGGGCAACCAAGGACCATCAGTCATATTAGGAAAGCCTCAAATGTAAAAGATTGGAACTGAAACAAATGATTAGCAAAAGGAAACTGAAGGAAACAAAAGAAAAAAAATCCTTAGAGATGGTAATATAGCATTTTGTGAAGTGCAGGATGCCATAAAAAATAAATAATGAAAAAACAAGAAAGAGCTTTTAGAAGTTAAAAAAAAATGATGGCAAAACAATTGTCATTTGAAGTATAAGAAAATAAAGGTGAGTAAATGTTTTCATACCTAAACATAAAGATGAAGAAAAAATATATGAAAGAAGAAATTATGAAATAAATTAATATGGGGGCCCCAAAAAAGAAGGAACAGAGAAAGGGAAAGAACATTACTTAGAATTGGAGGGTATAAGTTGCCGTTTTGGCCATCTATAGGATCATGATATGTCTAGTTTAATCAGTTAGAAAAAAAATATTTTACCTTATGAAAACCTGTTCCACTTCCTATTCTGATAGGCTGATAATTCGCACAGCTCCATATAAGAATGGAATTCATATATAACTTGGGCCTCAACTACTGTATTTGAGATGTCCTTATAGAATTCAAATGGAAACATTTTTAATTAGATTGAGAAATAGCCACCTTCAAAGAATCTAAAAGTTTCAAATGCCTGATTTACCTCCCCGCCAAAAAAATCATTTAGAAAAAAAAAAAACTGAATGCTTAAATGTACTTAATTCTGAATATACCTAGATTGTGACGCTAGTTTGGATATAGAAACTACGTGTCTTTTAAAATTTTTTTTCCTTCTTCTTTACACGCCTGAATTATTTAAGTTTCCTGTACCAAAAATATGGTTTTCCAGGCTGCTTTATTTTTCAGAAGGTATTTTTAAAAACAAGATTTAGCAGTTTTAATTTACTGAAACATATGGAAGGAAGGGAAGGAAAGACATGTATTACAATCAAATTTTAATCCCTCCCCCCCCCAATCAAGAGAACTTTCATAGTTTCCGATTTGCTGATTAGATGAAATACAAATCCTATTATGGAATGGCTTAAACTCAAAGTGCCAAAAACTCCACAACCATCCTTAACAGTCTCTTTTTGAATTATGAGATTTGGCAAATTTCTGATCCCAGTGGATTGCTTTTGTCTAATTTTGGGTTTCTTGGCCTGATAATATGCCATTGACTTAACATGGAATTGGCAAGGTAGAAAATGCCACACATTTGACTTCTGAACGCTTTAAATATAAAATATTATAAAATGGAATTGGCTATTACTCTCAAGGGAAGAAGAATAGAAATGGGATTGTGTTTTTACTGTTCCATCAAAACTGACCAAAGGCAAAATATGTAAAACTGACGTGCAACAAAATTAGACTTAGACTATAGAGTAGGACTTCATATAAAGAATTATATTTTTCTGAGACAAATTAGACAAAAAATTGGTTATTGGTGCTTTTATTATAGCCAGTGGAATGATTCACTCAAAGCATTTTTGTACAAAATTTTCTTTAAGAATTTGTAGTATTTATAGTATTTAGAAAACTTCAAAAAGATTTGGAATTTCCCAGAATGCTCTGACAAATTCCATAGATCAAATCCTTTTTTATTTCTTTGGCAAAAATGTCCCTTTCCTCTCTCTACCTGTTCAAATTTTATTTCCTCTGTGAAGTCTTGCCTGAGTCTTTCAAGCAATTATTTTTTTCCTTTCTCTGTGCTTCCATGGCACTGGTTTCAGTATCTCTATAATAGCACATTTTAGATTGAATGGCAGACATAAATCTATGTCTTTTGACCCTGGACATGGGACAGGGACTAAGTCTTAACTTATCTTTTTATATCTTTAGCATATGGCTTTCAGTATCTTGATAACTATCCCTGTACCCTCCTTTTGCATTTCCCTTGTTAAGTTACATAAGGGCTGGGCATAGGTCATTTTTCCCCCCCAGTTTTATTTAGATATAATTGACATATAGTACTGTATAAGTGAAAGGTATACAGGGTGCCTGACTTGAATATTTCTGTTTCCCTAGCCTGATTCTCATGTCCTCATTAGTCCCTTCATTTTGTCAACACATGTATTGAGATTTGTTAATCCATGCTAGGCATCACTCTAATTCCCAATGATATATACTGAATAAATGAATGAGAGTGGCATGATTGTAGAGTGGATACAGTGTAATCTTCTAAGACCCTGGAAGGGGAGGTGGTCACAAGAGGATTGTACATCTCTTGAGTGCCTGTGATTGATATATGTTATTTCATGAAGCTTTACAACGAGTACTGTCCTCTTTTTATAAATGAGGAAACTGAACTTCACAGATTTAAGGAATGTCCCCAAGAATAAATAAGCTACAAAATAGTAGAATTGGATACGTCCTCAAGGATTTCTGAATTAGCATCATTAATTTTCATTCTATATTAAATAATTTTGTGTGGCGCTTTCCCCCCCTTTTATACTTGATCAGAGATTCTAAAAGGAAGTTAGTGCTCCTGCCTCCCCACTTTTTTTTTAACTAAATTTATTTTTTATTTTTTGGCTGTGTTGGGTCTTTGTTGCTGCACGTAGGCTTTCTCTAGTTGTGGCGAGCTGGGGCTACTCTTCATTGCAGTGCGTGGGCTTCTCACTGAGTGCATGGGCTTCTCATGGCAGTGGCTTCTCTTGTTGCAGAGCACGGGCTCTAGGCACGTGGGCTTCAGTAGTTGTGGTGCACAGGCTCGGTAGTTGTGGCGCACGGGCTTAGTTGCTCCGCAGCATTTGGGATCTTCCCAGGCCAGGGATTGACCCTGTGTCCCCTGTATTGGCAGGCAGATTCTTAACCACTGTGCCACCAGGGAAGTCCCATCCCCATTTTTTATAACTTATTTTTGGACATTACCTCTAAATGCTAGTTTAGTTTGAATGGGTAAATGCATTTTTATTATTAGGCGTTATAGGTCATTAACTAAGAGTTTTGGCTATTGGCAAAACTTTTAACTTTTAACATTAACTTTTGTCTATTGGCACTTTGGGGTCCTACATTACAGCTCAAACACAAATGTTCCAGGGTACCCTAGAGAATAGTTAGTTCTGCTTTAGGGTCACTGTTAACCTCCATGGTTACATATAGTTGGGCCTGGGTGACATCTCTTTAGAATATATGGAACTTTCATACCAATGTCATATCCAATTAAAATACTAAATACAAGCTGTCTTTAAAATTGATTTATTCCTTGTTTGAACTTTGTTACCTAGGGCTAGTGCCATGAATTTAAAATCGGGCATGCATTAAGAGAGAAAAGAAGGAATAACATTTCCATTATTACGGTGTTTCAGATGGTTTTATAGTTGTTTCTAAACCCGTGTGTGTTCTCTAGTTGTGTGTACATCCTTACTTTGATTTTTTTTTTTTTTGGTCCTCCTTCCTTTTGTCTTTGTTCAGTTTATTTCAGCCAAATATTTTACAGTTTTTGTGAGCCAGTAAAATTAATATTGACTTAAATTGTAATAAAAGCAACTTGGCTGTTAGCGTATTTTCCAGATTTAGGTTAGTAAAAGAGAAGGAAGGATATGGGAGACTCTGACAGTAATTCTTGATACAGCAAACCTTTATTTTGGCTACTGTATGGAAATACTGAGCCAGATTTCTGTGTCTAGCCAAAGTTAATTGGGCTACATAAAACTCCAGTTGTGAAAGTACTTGAAGTTCCATGGAAAATTTCCATACCCCAGGCTAAAATGGTGTCAGTGTAGTCTATCTGGAGTGCAGCGCTGTGTGTTTCCTTGGCCATTTTGTCATAATCATTACTATTTAGAGCTGAGATTATTTTTCCATTTGCTCCTCTTTAAAGCAAAGCTCTTCCCATTTTGCACGTTGACTAACATTTACGTTCCTTTGTTTTATTATAATCACTGCACAGTCATGTTTAGATTGGAGGGAGCAGGGAACAAAAAATTATCCTGTGACTCTCACTGAATGATTATTACGGATATATACCATTGAAGTTGCAAATTTATTCCGTGAAAAAAGAAGGCATATATCACATATATCATGCTACTGAAATACTGGATAACATATAGAAGAAAATTTAATTTAATATAGTGCTCAGCTAAACATTTTATATGAAATTGCCTCATCTAAACTAAATGATTTAGCATTCTGGACGTTATCATTGTATTATTTTTACTCTGAAGCATAATGAATCTGATAGTTCTTTTTTATGCATTTTGATATACAGAATCAATCTTTTTTTTTTAATTGAGGTATCTTTATAGAATCGATCTTGTAATTACACTATTTGTTGCCACTGAGTGACCTAGGAATCCAAGTATCTCCAAAGTATTCCAGAGTTTTATTCTGCTTTTTATGTCAGTTACTAAAAGTCATTGTTACAGATATTTTCTTTTGCCGGAAGTAACATTATGCTCAGAAATAATATTCTCAGAATAATAATATTCTCAGAAATAATAAAATCAAAATACTCAAATTCTCAGTCATTGAAGGTCATGTGGAATAATTCTACCTGCTTTATATCTACATATCATGATGCTATGTTTGAAAAGAAATGTCAGCTTTTTACTTAGGGGTAGATAGGATGCTGCTGCTTTGAAACTAACTTAAACTTCATTGTTATTTTGTTTGGTTTCTGTATTTGGTCTGTAGTTAACATTTAGTGCAATTTAAATAGCCCAGCAAAAATAAATAAATAAATAAATAGCCCAGCAGACTCAGGCCTCAAAATCCCCCAGGACTCTGCTATCCCATGTTATTGGAGAAGCCGTATGCCCTTAAATATAGCTTGGCTTTCTTGCAGGACTCTAAAAAAGCAATCCTTTATAAAAACCTGAATTCAATATACATTTTCTGAACCTGAACGTTGTGTCATGTTCTGTAATAAACAGTGGTGATACAAAGACCAGCAGGGCGTTTCTTTGGTCTCAAGAAGACCTCAGTGTATTCTCTTTAGGGGAAATTATAACAACTATCTATAGTTGCTTCAGTGGTGGGCTACCATGCTTAAGACTGGTGGAAATAGTTTTTGTTTCAGAAAGGATAATTATGTAGGTACCTTAATGTTGTTTTCTTTTTAATTTTTATTAGAGGCATGGGATTCCACACCACTTAGTAGGTATTATTCTCCCACTTTGCAGTCCTTTAATTTGTTACATGAGCCCACTGATACACGAAATGACTTGGCGTCACGATTTCCAGCTTGTTATCCTTTCTGCTACATCATGTTGACTCTCCTGTCATGTAATCAAGCATGAACACATTTTAATGTGAGCTAAACTCTGTTTGTAATTTATGTTTTATATTTTCCTAGTTCGATCATTGTTTAATAGAAGACATTTTGAGTATCTTTCCTTGTTAAAACAGCATCCTTGTCTAAGCCCCTGTTTACCTTTGAAAAAAGTGGTACTGACCGCATACGTTTTCAAAAGCAAGTATCTTTCCTCCCAAGGGGTTGGATCAACACTTCACAAAAAAAAGTTGCCTATTTTTTCCTGTAGCCTCTGGTTGTGTATACATATATTCATACACACAGATACACACACACACACAGAGGCATATATATAAAGGAAGCCACGTGTGTTCTAAGATGTGACAGTTTTCATTTTTGCAGCCTCGTAAATAGGTTTATCAGCCCATCCATGAACACGTTTACAAACCCATGACATTTTGGCCATTCCCCCTTATATTCATCTACATTGCATATGAGGCCGCTTGGGCCTCAGCAGCCTGAAGCATGACATCTGCAGACTTGTAGATTTTATCCTTAGTTTTTTATTAAAATTATACTTCTTCCAAACAATAGTTCATTCTGAGTTCAACTTTTTTTTTTCCCTGAGACCTGAGCTTCTAGGACCATCTGAATTTCTCATTCATTTCCTATCTCCCTTGACATCAATCCTCATCTCTTGCTTTCCTTCCTAAAAAGAATTAAATATTACCTACAGGGTGGCCCCTGACCCTGCCGCTTCTGTGATCAGGTTAATCACAGTATTTCCTGTAGTTAGCTCGTACTCTTTATCATGCAGTAAACTAGACATTGTGAATATGCTATTCTAATATTTCTCACATAATCCCACGATCTAGGTACCTACTCTAGAGATGAGGAAACTGTGGTTCACAGAGGTTCAGACCTGTGTCCAAAGCCTCTTGCATTATACTCGGTTTTTCTGAAAGCTGTACTTAAATTTCTCTTTAACCTTTTGTTAATTATGATCAAATATGGATATATGTTGCCTTGTGCGCATAAACGCCTAACTTCAAAATGTGTAAAAATTGATTTTTAAAGAAAATCTTTATTCAGTTTTTAGATTTTCTTATAATGCAGTTCTGAAGTGAAAAGACAACTTCTATGTATATCATTAAATTAAAGAAGAATTTTAACATGGGTAATTCAAAAAAGGATTTAGGTATCTATATATGTGAAGTAACAAGAAAATAGTAATAGTGAAGTTGAAAGTTGAATTTTTAATTTAAATACGGTTTACATGATGTACCTTTTATGGTGTATAGTTTCTCTTGTATTTTAAGTCTTGAAGGAAACATTATGATATTCCAAACTGAAGGGGAGCACGAGGTCAGATGCCTGAGTGAAGTGACTGCTGACCTTTACCTGGTTAACTTTTAACTGGTAGATAGTGAGTTGAAGCCAGAACACCTGAGCACATACCGGCCTACAAATTTATTTAATAAATGTATTTATTTCTTCTCACAGTGAAAAGCATAATTCCTTTAAAAGACTTAAAATTGCAGGACTCTTATTTCTGAGGTGTAATTGAGGCTCTTTGTCAAAAGTGACAGGATGGCGTACGTTCTTGAGCTGACACTGTAATTCAGTGTGCATTGTAGTAACAGTACTTTAGGTGAGAGATGGTAACATGCAGGAGGATTGACACTTAATATGACCCTTTGGTCCCTTTGACATTAACCATGTGGCACTGGGTTTAAGATGGGCACTGGCCATTAAATAATGCCATGTATTATAATGCCATATAATGGAAAAATAGGTAGTGTAATTGGTAGATGTAATGGTCAGTCTGGGAAATTTTTGTCCCTGAGCAATGGAACTGAAAGATATTATCCACTGTAAAGTTTGTTCTATTTCTCATTTGGGGGGATGAAACAACACTAGCTAGAAGAAGAACAGAATTTCCATCTGCTTGAATCAGAAATTTACTCACTTTAAGCAGAAAATTACTGATCAGGAGTATTTTATTTTAAGGTATCTTTGCATATCTCAAGGAGATTACCTCAGTAGAGGTAAAGGATTAAGTTGAAATCTATTGCTTTGGCTAAAGGTAGTTTTCCTGAAGGTGTCTGTTTTTCTCTTTCCACCCAGGATGTGCATTTGCCACAAGTGGTAATTATCTTCTCCACTCTGTTTCTACTTGTATGGAAGAGGGGTCCTCCATCCTCTCCCCCTCACCACTTCAACAGTTCTCAACCTATTTATATAAATAACTGTGTATACATGGCACTTACTAAATTTGATACCTTTTAATTATAACAAAGCTGATTCAAATAGTAATGCTACATGACAAGGATTGCTTTTACTTGATTATAAGATGGGGAATTTCAAATATGGTGAAGTTTAAGGGTACGAAGAAGATTTTACCACTGCCATTATTGCTTTGATAGTTTCTATTAAAGCAGTATTCCCAGAAGGTACAAAATACATTCCCCGAGTGTATTCCATAGACATTAGCACGTCTAGGTGTTCCTTAGAAAAAATTAAGTAAGCAAATAGTGTGGGAGAAACTGTAATAATTTTCCTAGCTCAGAAGTCTTCTTTGTCTGAAATTAATACTCTAGCTTTCTTTTGATTAGTGTTAGCCTGGTTTATCTATATCTGTCCCTTTGCTTTACCGATCAGCGTCTTTATATTTAAAGTAGACTTATTGTAGACAGCATATAGTTGGGCCCTTTATTATTATCATTATTCACTATGACAATCTCTATTTTTTAATTGGTACATTTAGACCATTCATATTTAGAGTGATAATTGATATATTTGAATTAATATCAACCAGGTTTGTAACTGTTTTCTATTTGTTACCAAAGGCTTCTTCCTTCTCTGTTTTTTTTCACCTTATTTTTTTTATTGTAGTAAAAAAAGAAAACAAAAATTTCTATCATGGCCATTTCTAAGTATGTAATACAGTAGTGTTAACTATGTGCACATTGTTTTGCAACAGATCTTGCAAAACAACTTTTCATCTTGTAGAACTGAAACTCATTACCCATCGAACAAGTTTTCAGGTTTTCACTGTTGAATATGATGTTAGCTATAGGACATAATTTCCTTCTATTACTAGTTTCTTGAGTGTTTTTTATCATGAAAGGTTATTGAATTTTGTCAAATGCTTTTCCTGCATCAATTGAGATGATCATGTGAATTCCCTCAGTTTTTATTTGTCCAAAAAGTCTTTATTTCTACGTCACTTTCTAAGGAAAATTTTGCTGGATATAAAATTCTAGTTTTGTAGTTTCTTTCTTCTCTCAACATTTTCAGTGTTTTACTCTACTGTCTTCTTGCTTGATGGTTTCTGATTAGAAGTCCAATGAAATTCTTAACCTTGTTGCTCCATTGGTAAGGTGTTTTTTTTTTTCCCCTCTGACTTTAAGATTTTCTCTTTGCCTTTAGTTTTCTACAGTTTTTACATACTCTGCCTAGGCTTATTATTTTTGGAATTTATCTGGCTTAGTGTTCTCTGAGTTTTCTGAATCTATGGTTTGGTGTCTTTCATTAATTTTGGAAAGTTCTCCATCATTATTACTTTAAATATTTCTTCTGCCCTCTTGTCTTTCTTCCCCTTCTGATATTCTAGTTACTCACGTGTTACATGTTTTGAAATTTTCCTATAGTTCTGGGATGTTCTGTATGTTTCATTCATTTTTCTTATTACATTTCAGTTTGGGAAGTTTATATTGACCTATCTTCAAACTCATTGATTCTTTCCTTGGTCATGCTGAATCTTCTGTTGATCCCATCAAATGCATTCTTCATGTCTGTTATGATTTCTAGCATTTCCTTTTAATTCTTTCTTAGAATTTCTCTCTGCTTACATTACACATCTGTTCTTTTTTTTTTTTTTTTTTTTGCGGTACGCGGGCCTCTCACTGTTGTGGCCTCTCATGTTGCGGAGCACAGGCTCTGGACGCGCAGGCTCAGCGGCCATGGCTCGTGGGCCTAGCCGCTCCGCGGCATGTGGGATCTTCCCGGACCGGGGCACGAACCCGTGTTCCCTGCATCGGCAGGCGGACTCTCAACCACTGTGCCACCAGGGAAGCCCTACACATCTGTTCTTGAATGTTGTCTACTTTTTCTATTAGAATCTTTAGCATATTAATCATAGGTATTTTCAGTTCCCTGTCAGACAATTCCAACATCTGTTTCATATTCCAACATCTTATTATGATTCCCATGCTAGCTTTGTCTTTTCGGACTATGTTTTTCTTTCCTTTGGTCATGCCTTGTAATTTTTTTGTTGCATGTTGGATATGTTGAATTTGTAATAGGAATTCAAATTATTAGGCCTCTAATATGAAGATTTATGTTAATCTGGCTGGGATTTCAGCATTGTTTAGTGTTTGTTGTAGCTATTGGTGCTAGCAGCTTCAAATTTCTCTAGTGTCCTTGTTTTTATCTCCATCTTGGTGCTAGGCTTTCCTTAATACTCTTTCTCAGAGAGACTGTGTGTCTTGAAGCTGTTTCAGGTATACTTCAGTATTATCATACTGGAGCCCTGTCGTGGGGGTGTTAGGTATGGTGGAGGGAGAATGTTCTATAACCGTTCAGTTAAATCTCAGTCTTTGATTCAGCCTGTGTCTCTGTCCCATGACCTTCACACGTTTTTCTGCTTGTAGAGCTACCCCCCCTCACCACCTTAGATGAGACAAGAAGGCCAGAGGAGGGCGAAGTCAGAGAGTGCCTTTTTGCCACAGCTTTTTAAAAGGCTCTAGTAAAGTCTTTTACTTGGAGAGTCAGGCCTTTGTTATTGAGAAGGCTCTGGATATATTTCACAAGGATTACTCTTCTTCCCTTGCCCTCACCAGGAGGGGATCTTTTTTGGTTCTCCACTATGAGAACCTGGTCGGGTTCTTGGAAATAAAGACCATGAAAGAGTGGGACCGCCCCTGCCCCCTCAAGACTGGCCTTCAGGAATTTCTCAAGCTAGTCCACAGTCCGCCTCCAACAAGTCATCAAAAGTACCACTTAAAGTATGCCTACCTGTTCATGGCTCCATTGGTTGCTGCATCAGATAAGCAGATCTTGACTGTGACTGTCTCTCTATTTCTGTTTCTTTATCTCAATCTATGTCTGAATATACTGGGAATTGCAGGCATTCACGGGACGTGTTGTGTAGTTTTGTTTTCCTGTGGCTCGAAGAATAATGTATGTAGTAAATGCTCAGTAGTTATTTTCTTAGTATTTCAAAGGTATAGAAACAGATGTTTAGAAAAAGATATTTGATCACATAGCTTGCCTCCCTTCTCCGTTAGCACTCCATCACCTTAGAGGGGATGCATCCATAATATATGAACACTGGCTCCAGATTGCCTCGCGTGTTCTACCACTCATTAGCTCAGTGATCTTGGTTATGTTATTTAACTTCTCTCTATCTTATTCTGCCTGTTTGTATAATGAGGGCAAAAGTATTTCCTTCTTGAGAGGGTCCAGAAGTTAAGTGAGTCTAAATGTATTATAAAAGCATTTAGAATACTGCCAGGTGTGTATGTTGTAAGGACTCAATAATTGTTAGCAATTAACAGTAAGAAAAATATCATGATTCTTATTCAGTAAAATCTTTATGTCTTTGTGTGACATGGAACATTGTTTATTATTTGGCCACAGCCTTTCTCATTAAACCTCATCAGCCATTATCCCCCCACAATATTAAACTTCTAATGGCTCCCTAAGTATGTTAAGAAAGAATCTATTCATTCTTTGTCTTTTCCAAGCATGCCGCTTGCTGCCTTGGCCTAGAATATCTTTTTCCTTTATCTCCACTTGGCAAAGCCGTATCCATCCATCCAGTTTCATCTTTAACACTACGTTCCATAAAACAGTGACTGATTCTTCCACGCAGCCTTCATGCTTCTCTTCCAGGGTTCTTATTGCACGTGAATATCTGGGATAGCTGAATACTAATGTATTACTGTTGGTTGCTTTTTGTAGGCAGTGAGAGTAGAGACCCTGTCTCTTCATTACTATTACTAGCTTGGCGCTTGGCACATAGTTATTCAATAAATATTTATTGGATGAATGTAGATGAAATGACTCTGAAGCAGAGATTGGCCCGGTTCACATAAAAGTTTTCTGTCAGGGCATAGCACTGACACATCACTACCCTTCCCCACTGACTTGATTCTTCTGTTATCTGTGCTCTCATGAAAGTGGCTCCATCACCTTCTGTTACTGTTAGTCGTTTTCATGTCTGTCTTCCCCACTAGACTGAGAGCAGCTCGGTCTTACTCACGTTTTTCAGATGCCAAGGGAGGGTCTCGTACAGCAATAACTATTTGTTGGACACATTATTTCACTGTTGCATGGAGGAAGGAGAGGGTGAGAGAAAGGAACAATAAAAGTTTGAAGGAATAAATGGCAAGGGGGTTATACAAGTAATTAGGAAGGAGAAAAAAAGTGATGTTTTAAGTAGCTTCAAGTGAATAAAAAATATAAGAACTTATTTTTTGTTCTGTTGGTTAAAAATGTCAAAGTCCTCAGCCTTAAAAAGGGATTAAAGAGTGAATTTAAAGGGTCAAATAATTGGATAACAACATTTTGGGGAGTGAAATTTCTTTGTTTTTTTTGTCTCAGTAAAAATGATATGGTAATCCTACGAATATAGAAATCCTGATTACTGTTGAAAGATAGAAATGAAAAAACACAAAATTGAATATATTCCTTTATTTTTTCCTGTTTGGTGACATAGTGTAGCATGATCTTCTGGCTATCTGTTTTGCTCTGATAGCCTTGGAGTGCAATCTCAGTAGAGTGCATAATATAAATCATTCATTTCAGGGGACTTTGTAGAATTTCATGAACAGTGATAGTGATGATAATGAGTATGTGCTCTTCTGACAGGTACAATAAAATACAGATAATCCTTTGGTTTTTGGGTTTTTTTAACTCTTGAGTATCATGTATGGCAGCCAGGAATAATAATATCTTTTATATAAACTATCATAATATCTATAATTTTAGTTGAAGAGTCAGCTTGATACATGAATTTGATTGGGCTGGCGAGCAATATGAAATATTTTCACTGAGAACTGATTAGGTTGAATTTACACTGATGATGACTATAAAAGAAGGAAGCTTTTCTTTTCATGGTTTTGCTATAGTTTTGTTGAACTTCACTTGTGATGTTAGAAAATATTAACACAATCTCACTTATTCAATTTGAAACAAATAGTAAAATAGCTACTGTACTACAAGACATTTAAGAAATCTTTATTTGAAACTCTGAGGAATTTTTCTTTTCATAATGACATCTCAGATATCCAAATATTTGTGAAATGAATGGATTACTATTATTCTTGTAAGCCGCCCAAATCTAAAGCAGTCACTATCCCAGAAAGACTGAATATTTCCTATTGTATAAAATCTTTCTTAAAGGTAGTATGATTTATTTTAAGAGACCCTTGTTTAGGCACTTAACTTAGTCTCCTTATGCTTTTCTAACTTCATTTGATCATTAATCTAGTCAGTCCAGCAACACCAAAAACTGTCTTTTCTACTCTGTTTCTTGCTTATCCTTCAGTACAAAAGCTATTTGCTGAAAATAATGTCTTCTCTGGGTGTTGTCTGTACTTCCTTTTATTTTCCCTCCATTGCCTATCCAGTACTTCTTATTTCATTATTATGTTTTTAGAAACAAAATTAAAAAATATTAATATGATAATCTTTGGCATTTACTTTGAAAAAGAAGTGTGAAGAAGGACAGATCTGAATAAAATGATATTTTGATTAACTCAAGTTTTGCTTCCAGGAAATACCAGGTATCTGAATAGTGAAGAATCAGCTATAATTCTTCTACTTTCTTATTGTTCTAAGATTGGTAACAGCTTAAGCCACACTAACTAGTTAACATGAGCTTGCCAAATCATGTCAAGATTTCAAAATGAAAATGGACCTTTTGGAAAGTACATATTTCTGAATAAGGGGAAATATATTCTTAAACTGTCGCCAGTATTTATATGGGTTTTCCAGTTTGATCAGAAGTGGTCGTAAGTACTTTTCACTGTAACTTCAGTTTCGAGTATTTTCCCTGTTTTCGCTTTTCTTCAAATTCTCTGAACTCAAAGGCAATTTTTGCCTGTGATATTCTAAGACATTCAAGAACAAGAGATAATTTGGTTGTTAGCAAAGTATTTGGGATCACAAAGTTCTTAATGTAGGTGTGTTACAAGAATGCTGCTTAAAATACATGAAAAATAGTCATCTACTTCCATGAGCCACCTTTGAGTAAATGGATTTAGGTATAAGAGGTCTAGTTAGGAGGAGAACTTTTTCTTTGAGTGCCAACAGTGTGTTGCTGTGCTATGCTTTTAAAAATGTATTTTACTTTGTTTAATCCTTTTAAGATATTGCATGAGAGCTACTGCTGTTCCTGTTGCACAGTCATCATGACAGTTTACATTTGTTGAGCACTTATTATATACCATGCGCTGTTGTAAAAGCTTGACATGTACTGTCTCAGTTATAAACCTTATCAGGAGGTATCATCTTTTCTCTATAAGGTGCTGAATTTCTGGAGACATTAAACAATTTGTCCAAGTAGCCCGGCTATTTTAGGGATCGTTCTTGAGGAGATGATCAAACTCAAGCCTACCTGATTCCTAAGCCCGCAATCTTTCCTCTATGCTGTTGCTTCTCTTTTTATAACATATCTATGCTTATTGAAAAATTAATACCACTTTAAATGATTTAGTAATTTAATAGCTTATATTTTCCCCCAAGTCTTCAAAGTGCCATGTTCGTGTTTTTCATGGCATGGGACCATATACCCCAACGTGCACATGTATTCATTCCATTTTTAGAAGTTGAATAGGTCAATATGTTTCTTCCAAAGGCTGCTTTGTATTTATAGCAGTCATGCAAGGAGTGTTCCACCACCCTCCTATAGACTTCCGCATGGCTTTTAAAGATGCTCTTGTGATTGGGAGTGTCAATTCAGCCCTTCTTGAATCTCACAGATAAACCTGTCGACTCAGGTGTCAATTACACAGCAGACTGTGACGAGGACAATTTGGGAAGTTGATGTCTAATGAGTTCTATGCAGCCTTCATGGCACATTTTTCCTACCAAGGTCAAGAGGGTCTGAGATCTTGACAGTGATAATTTAGCCCTGAGCTGAACCACTATTAAATTTTCTGTCTAGAGGCAAAGAAGTTCAGACTTTGTATTTTCCATCTCCATGTCACCTCTGTACTCGATTTTTTCCTGTTAGTGACCCACATCTTCTTGTGACATTATGCATTTTCTCTTACAGTAAGAAAGAGAAAGAGAGAATCTTATTCTGTGATAATGCCAAAACCCAAGTGTGTGTGCTTCTTACTTGCACACTATTCTGCTAGGACTTGGGAAAGATCCAGTTCGGCGATATGCTTGTCATATGTATTTATACATACAAACTTGTTCTGCTGGTAATGTGCCAGCCTCTGACCATTTGCTCTGTGTGTGTGTGTGTGTGTGTGTGTGTGTGTGTGTGTGTGTATTTTTCCCATTTTTGCCTAGATTAAAGTTTCCTGTAATTGTATATGTACTACCTCTGGTCACTTCACACTCTAGAAATTAAAGTGAATGAGCATTGCATACTATACAATGCTGTTTTCAATAGATCTTTCTTTCTTTGTAAGTCACAGATAATTATTATTCACAGAAGGTGGCTCAAAAATCATTAGACTGACAAAAAGTAGAAATTTGGTAACTGGAGTTGTTAAATAACCTTATTTTCTCAAATAGGTGTGTTTTGAGTTGGTTGATATCAAATGAACCTTTGTAAGCTACAGGGCCTTTTAATGTTGTTAAAACAAGGAACATTTTCTCCATTAGACTGACTTTCTAAACAATATTCTTAATTTGGATCTTGTAAAGAGAACTTGTAAGTCACCAGCACTTGGACTTAGCAGGTAGTCTGTTGTCTTGATGCTTGGCCAACTTTTCCTCCATCTGTGAGCCAGCTGAAGTATGCCACCTCTTTTATGAGACCTCCCCGAACTCACTCAGGCACAATAGATGCCTTGGTCTCTGTTTTCTCCTTATGTAGGATGCATATGTCTAACGAGAGCCCTTTCGAGTATGATCTTGCGATTGGTAAACGCCCACTTCCAGAGTTATCATATTATTCAGTCGAAAGAGCAGGAGTCCTTTCATTATCCAGTGCCTGACACAATGCTAGGCATATAGTAGATACCCTCTGAATACGTGATGAGGGATGGATGGGTGGGTGCATGAATGTATGGGTGGACCTACTCCATAAAGCTCATCTTTAAACAACGTAATGATTCCTGGTAGTAAACTTCTGAACCAAGTCGATAATGCAGTACCACAAACTGTGAAGCCGGATTGTCTCTGTTTGAACCCCAGCTCTGCCAAATCAAGCTTCTGTGCCTTGGGCAAGGTACTTAACCCCTCTGTCCCTCAGTTTCTTATTCTGTAAAATGGATAATAATAATATCTCAGGTGTAATATGAAGATTTAATGTGACGATACAGAGAAAGCTCTTGGAACAGCGCCTGGCACATAGTAAGCTGCTCTTATGATGTTTCTGTTCTTATCATATAACCTGTAAAGACAAAGTAAAATTGCAATGTGCTAGGACAACAGACACCCAGAAAAATCTGTTTTGGGGAAGCAGAGATGAATGGAAATTTCATTACTCTTGACAAAGATCACATGGTCTTGTGCTGTGAAAGGATGTCTTTGTTCATGCCTTCTTTGTTAGGAGTGGGGCAGGGATAGAAAGCTGAGATCTCACCGATGCTGCTGATGGAGCCTCCTGGTTTCATCTTCTGGGACATCTCAACGTCATAAAGCCATTGTTGGGCTCGTCTGATTTAGGTGAATACTTGTGAGAGGGAAACAAGAATTAGGGTAACTATAGAATATTTGTTCAAACCAGGAAGGGGGTGCTGTTATTTTTCCACTGGAACAGTGGACACAGACAGAATAGTTTCAGGCAAACCAGAATTACTTCCAAGAATTACTTCCAAAACCAGAAGCACAGTATACACAATCAATATGTATGTGGTCTAATTGGCGTAAGAACCTTTCTAGGACATTCTGCCTTTGATAGGCATCTTTACCTTGAAAGTCCTTTCAGAAGAAGATAAATGGATCATTTATTCCAACTCCATTTAGTTTCATTTGTTAGTACGTTAAACTACACTTGATTTTAGGTCTCGGCTACTATCCCCAATCTCAGTGTCGGCTGGCTGGATCTGGGGGAAGGCCAATTCCTTTTCTCTGTCATGGATTGGAAGGCAACGGAGGCAAAGGAGTATGACATGAATTAAGAGCTTGACTCTCCTTTAATCTGAATTTTTAACCAATGATGACTTCCCTGAGTTGAATTCCATTTTTTAGACAGAGAATCGTAACCAGTAGAGTTCAGTTAACCCAGGTCCTTTGATTGGCAAAGGAGAAAAATGAAACCTATCCAAATTAGGGGTTTTCTGTGGTGGTTCACCTTCTTGGTATCAGAAACAGATTAGAACTCAGGTTTCTGTGACTGAATCCAGTGCTTTATTCAGCACCCTGGTTCAATCACCAAAGAATTTTGCGTCTAAATAAATTAAATAACCCTCTATGTCCTTTACTGCTGAAGATTTCTACAAAAAAAAAAAGTATAAAATTAGGGAATTATTTACATCTGGCTTTATCCTCTTGCGAGAGCATTTGGATTTGAGAGCCAGTGGCACCCTGCCAGTGACAAATGGAGGCACAGAGATTGCCTTCCCGTCATCCGCTACCTTTTATGGTGTCGAGGGATTGCTTGCTCTCCTTTGTGACCCAGCTGCAGAGCAGCTGTTGCTGGGGCTCCTGCTTTTCCACTCTCACAGCGCAGCTTTCCTGACTATCCCCATGGGGTTTAAACTTCTGCAGCACGAGTGTCAGCCCTGAGCTCTGTGAGCCAAGGCCAGCTCTGTGGGGACCAATCAGCATAGCCGCTTTCCAGGCTGTTGCTAAGCAGTTTGGGCTGGAGTGATCCAGCAAATTCTCATGACAAGCAAGAAGCACCCATTTGCACAAACAGCGCAAGAAAATGGTTGGCGCTGTTGCTAATAGCTAAGATTCAGGGGCTTTCCAATGGCACTAATTCCCTAAATGGTGATCACGTGGACCACTTTATCCATCTAAAGTTTCCTGTTGGAAACTATTTTCTACGAACTTGTGGTGCCGTCTTATGGACCACAGAAGGCTGATAAAAATTGTGGCTTCTTTTTTTCCCCTTGTATAGAGGAGGTGTTGACAACAGTGCCAGGGATGACATTCTGGGTATCACTCGGGCCTCATGATGTAATCACATCTACCCACTGAAACCTACGCCCTCATTAAGGCAACAGGACTTCCCAATGAGAGCATGCGTTTATGAAGTGTGTTTTGAGTATTTGCTTTTACAAGATATTTAACGTTTTCATGCATTTATGACCACCTACTATGCATCTGGCCCTTAGCGAAGTGTTGACTAAACAATTCCCCTAAAATGGTTTACAATTAGAAGAGATTACAAGTGGTAATTAGAGTACATATGGTAAGTGTCACAACAAAAGCAGGAATCAAGCGCTGTTAGGGCATCCAGGAGGAAAAGACACAGTTTAAAGAATTCTGGACTGGTTTAAATTTGGCCATGACCAAATTGGAAAGTTACCTAAGAACTCTAGAAATGGAATTTTGAGGTTTTCTCTTCTAATTTTCAATTAAACTAAGAGGGAAAAAAAAGCCCTACACATTAATTTTTATGCCCAGTTGTGATTTATGTTTTGACTTTCTGTTTTCTTTTTCAAAACACTCAATATGTCTCATTCCCTTCTGCTGACATGGTCACTTTCCCTCCCCTTCAGAGCCAGACTATTGACTGAGGGTATCCATTTCCTCGCTCCACTCCCCAAATTCCCCCCCACTCCTTCAGGCTTTAAGACCTATTATGCCATAGAAATACACCTTACTGAACTTACCAGTGATCTCTGTGTCATTAAATCCACTGGATATTTTCAACAATTGACATAATTGACTACTTCTATCTTCTTGAAATACTGTTTTACCTTACCTCAGGCCTCTTGAGTCAGCCTAACAGACCACATCTTTGACAGCTCAGATGTCTCAAAGGTACCTCAATCTCTACAGTTCTCAGAATTGAGCTCATGATCTTCCCCCCTTAATCTGGTCTTTCTTTTTCTATTATTTACCAGCTTTGTCTCAGTTTCAGAATCAGAAACCTAGGGGTCATCTTTGTGACCTCTAGCTCACACCCCATCCCTCTCTTATCGATACATCATGTAATCCTATCTGTATCACCTAAATATCCCTCCTGTCAGTCCACTAAGCTTCATCTCCATTATCAGCCCCATCACTCTCTTTTAAAAGCCTGGATTAATCTGCCCGCATCCCTTCCAGTTCCCATTACAACCGTTATCCACACAACCCTCAGAGCGATATTGACAAAACAGATAAGGACAAATTCCTTCACGTAATCTATCCGACCTTTTCACATGGCCTACCTCTACTCCTTCTCTCTGTCTCCCTCATCCTGGGCTCATGCAGTGTTTTTGCTACAGAGGTTTTACCCTTGCTGTGTCTCTACTTCAGATACTTTTGTCTACCCTGCAACTAGATCATACAACTAGTTAATCATACACAGCTCTCAGATTGTTAGAGCAAGCAGGAGTTCTTTTGGAAACCTTTCCTGAATACTTCAACTAGTTCTAAGTGAAATGTACAGCCCTTATTTGTGTTGTACTCCTAACAGCTACAGTTTTGGACTCTTCATGAGGGCAAGGGTTATGTCCTTATTCACCATTTTCATACTAGTGCTTAACACAGTTCCCAATAAATATTTGTTGGGTTAAGGAAATCAACGAATAAATTTAATGAACTGCTGAAAGTTCATTGTTTTAATTACAAACAGATATTTTTCTATTTGTGAGTCAAAGATAAATTTTGTGTATTATTCTGAAGTCTAAAAATAGCTGATTTTGATATTTAAAAATGATTTACATAATTTTAAAGTAAATTTTAGGATACATTTATCTGCAATTTAATTACACATTTGATCCAAACAAAATTTCTACTTACTTCACCGCAACTTCCTTAGACATTTTAATAAAATATCTGAATTCCCTTCTCATAAATTGATATTATGGATGGAGAAGAGTTGTGGTAAGATGTTGTCTTTAACTTGACTTTGACTTTAGTACAGCAATGCAATGTAACAGCCTAAGCAATTTGCCCAGATGGAGCTTAAGATGTGGTTGTAGCCTATCAAATTAATTACCTTCCACTGAAATGTTATTACAGTGTGTGTGGATGACCTCTTTAAGCTTGAAGGGAA
The DNA here is from genome assembly GCF_963455315.2 of Globicephala melas. Taxonomy (NCBI): domain Eukaryota; kingdom Metazoa; phylum Chordata; class Mammalia; order Artiodactyla; family Delphinidae; genus Globicephala; species Globicephala melas. The sequence continues at coordinate 35,823,403 of NC_083323.1, read as the reverse complement.
AATATACAAGTGAACAGATGTAGAAAGGAAGTAAAAACTTGTTATCTAACAAGAAATCTGAATAAGTTAAATACCTTCAGTTATATAATGTTTCAGAAATTAGCTATTTGTATTTATACCTTAAAATCTAACTTTTAACTCCTAATGTCAAAGCTGTATAGAAAGCAACATAGAATTTAATTTTTATTAATCAAATGTTTTAAATATTTATGGAAAGCAAGCTACTTATTTTAAATAGTTATTTAAAATCTTTTTTCTTCTTTTATTGAAAACATGATTGAAATAGAAGAGTTTTTTGTTTTTGCCCATTTTTTGCTTTCCTCTTGGCATTCTTCCAAGTTTTCTTTTACTTCCTTCTCAGGGAAGGTACTAGATATCTGGTGTTCTTGCCAAGCCTTGGTCTGTGACCTCCTTTCTGGCCAGTCTTTCTAAATTAGTCCTCCATACTCTCCTGCCCGAGCATTTCAATCAAACAGAACATACCCAATCCATCAGTCACCTATCCGCGAGATATTCCGAACCTAACCACATCTCACTGTTTCCACTTCTTTCACCCTAGTCTTAGCCATGGAGTATTAATAACCTCCTACGTGGTCTCCCTGTTTTCTGTGCCCCCTACAGTCAGTTTTCCAGCCAAGATCTCCAGTATTTTTGTAAGAATATGTGAGATCACGTTGTACCTCTATTTAAAATCCTCTGTCGTGTTCCTTCCTAGTCAAAAGAAATTGCAGGGCTTGCCTCAGCAGCATGTACACTAGAACTGAAATGACACAGAGAGGATTAGCATGGGCCCCACGCAAGGATGACACACATTGATGAAGTAAGTGTTCCATATATTGTGCAGTTCCCAGAGGCTGTTTGATGCTTTGCTGGTTAACACCAAGGAAATGATATGAGTCAAAGCAACATGTGGCATCCGATGTTGAAACTGTGATTTTTTTTACTACCGAAAAAGAAAAATTAATTCCAAACTCCTCACAGGGCCTACTTTGCTCTACAAAGTCTGGTCGCTCCTGTCTCTCACACTCATTTCCTGTGATTCTTTGCGGCATTTACTGCCCTGCCGCCATATTGGTTTTCTTGTTAGTCCCTAAAATTCCAGACATGCCAGATCTTTGCATGGTTCACTCACTCCCTTTACTTAGGTCACTTCTCCAGTGTTACCAGAGGCCTTTCTTGACCACTTTATCAGACACCATCCCACCCCAGTGTGTGTTGCTCTCTTCCCTTAGCCTGTGTTTTTTGTTGTTTTTTTTTTGTACCAACTACTTGAGACAGACAGTGTCACCTGCTCGTATGTGAACTATCATTTCACCACCAGAATGTGAACTGCGAAAGGCCAGGAACTTCGTCTTGATTACCAGGATCTGGAATACAGCCTGTTACATAGCAGGAGCTTAATCCATTTCTGTGGAGTGCAAGTCACATCTCTGAAGCATTCTCTTTCCCTTTTCAGTGGACTAAGTTGTTCTGTGTTCTCAGGACACTTAGTTTGACACTAAGTAACACAGCACTATTTTTTAACAGTCTAATCTAGAAGTGTACTTCCCTCCCTGTCAGTCTTGAAATACCAAAGGACCAACCCTCTCATTTACCTTTGAAATCCTACAGTAAAATAAGCCAGTGATACAGGTAGTGCTAGCCTCCTTTTTAAAATATTCTTTTTGTTTTTTAAATGCAATTAGGACATAAACAGAAACTTACAACCTGCTTATTTCATTTAGCAACAGATCATGGAAATCTCTTGTAGTTTCAATCATTTCTACAAAATCATTTTAGTAGATACATAATATTTCATTGAAATGACATTTGGTTAACCAAGTCTATGCTGATAGACACTGAATTTGTATAAACAATACTGCAGTGAAAATAAATAGCTACCTCTCGGTATTTACAGATATTTCCTTAGGACAAATGCCTAGAGATTGAACTGTTTGGCCAAGATATACCTATGACTTAAGAGCTTTGATGAATATCAAATTGCTCCCAGGAAGATCTTATTATCTTTTACTATATTTTAGCTATGTGTTAGCTGAGTGCTGGTTTTTATGAACCCTCAGGAATACTGAGTTCTATAATATTGGGGCAACTTCACTGATAGATGATTCAGCACATCTCAATGTATTAATTTACATTTTAGGTAAACTGAATATTGAGTAAGTTTAATACGTTTTTACAGGGATATCGAACATTATTTTTTGTATTTGCAAACTGCTTATTTGTGCCTATTGCTCATGTAACATGTCTGACATTCGAGCCAGAGCCCCAGCTGCACACAGATGATCCACTTTAACTTCTTTGAGGGAAATTCAGTCTACTGCAGTCTTTCATCCCACTTGGTCTGCCATTTCATTTCAGCCAGTGTTGTGGCCTCCTCCCCTTCCCAAAGTTCACCTAAATCTGGGAGGCTTAATGGTGTTCAAAAAGCTGGGAAGGAGGCTGCCCTGGGCAGCTCGGTCTGAGAAGATTTCTTCACCTTGAAGTCTGATGGCTCTGCAGTAGGACCCAGGACGGATTTCAGAGAAGCTTTGCTCAGGTTGGGAGTTGCGGTTCTGGGGTCCAGCCTTGCTCTAGGTGTACCCCAGAGCCATGCCTCCCTGCCGGGTTCTGGATGCAGCCCCTGGACACTGAGAGGGCACTCCCTGTCACCACTAGCTGCCCTCAATGTCATTTGACATGCCTTTTCCGTGAGCTTAGGTTTATGACAGTATACTCCAGGTATCTTTCAGGCAGCTTCTGCTTTGGGACATTTAGGAAAAGAGATCAGGAAAAGGCCTGACATTTATAGAAAGCGAAACTTGAGGGACATTTCAGGGAGGAGAAACACAAACTATTATCAGTAAGCTACTTAGCCACATTCATTTTTGTTTATGGTAGCCTTATTCTGTTATATTTCAAAGCTTTCCAGAAGAAATGCTATTCTGTCCCTAAAAAACAGAATGTCATGGTCAAGTTTTAGGCCCCTGATAATTTGATGGGAAACATTTTAGTAGTATGGAGATAAAGTATTTCATCATGAGAGTTACCACTGCCCCTGTCCCTTCACTTTGCCTCTAAGGTTATCTCTGGCTGATTATATATAATGACTTGGAGGGACTTTAGAACTAAATGGTTTGATGTAAATCATCTTGATTAGTAAGAATTAGTTCAACTGTTAGATTTTTTTTAATGATATTTTTCTTGTGATGAGGAAAACCTTTTTTATCCTGAAGACACTTTGCTTACAAACACTGTGATGTTAAGACAGACCATGAAACAGCACTTCTTCTATTTGTAAATGGTGGCCTTCACAAATTAATTTTTCAAGGCTATTAGATTGCTTTTCCTTTTGTACTCATTAAACTATAATGCAGCTGTAAACAACACATTTACCAAACTACATATAAGCTTTGGACCCATTTCATTGGCTGCTTCCCTTTCTGATTTCTTATCTGTGTAGATACATTCTTGAATGTGAAATGAAGATGTGATTTTCATTGGTTGTGAAAAATGACTGACATTCACCGTTGTCAGACTTTCCCCCAAAGTAGACACTAAATGTATGGGAGTGACTGCTGGATACACAATTGCAGAAGGAGACTCTTTACACTAAACTTACAGCAGCCTCTAAATATGAGTAGGGCCACCTGAGGGAAATCCTCTGGTTTGTTCTTTATATTATTCTAACTGGTGTTCCCACCAATGCTGAAGACACAGGTGGTCCCTTATTAGGATATAAATATTTGGTTGAGAATCAGGCTACTTCTGAGGAACACTTTTTATAGTTTTATAGACCTTGGTTCATGTGACAGTTTCCAGAAGTAAAGTGTAGAAATCACTGCTTTATTCATAGCTCTGTAGTTTACTGAAAACATGTTACCATGTGAACTAAATAGCTAAGGAGTAACTATATGCTATTAAATTGTATACAAGAAAACAGTGGTAGCCTGTTCATTTGTTGACTGGTAATTATATTTATAGAACACTTGGATGGCTATAGATGAAAAAGTAAAGTCTTATGGGAGTAATCTAGTTTAGAGGACAAGATTAATACACTAATTATATTATATATTTATAATGCAATGCAAAGTCTTGAAGTTTTTAGGTTATTCAATAAAATAGCAGTTCTGAGCTGTGGCATGGAAACACACTGTGTGTAGGGTGGTAGATATAATGAGTGATTTGTTACCAAAAATAAGTATAAAATTTGGTATATGGTTAACTTTTAAAAATAAGACAATTCAAGCTGAAGCCATTAATAGTATAACATTTTCTCATGTTTAATATTCCCGAGTGCTTCCTTAAGTAGGAGCTCCAGGTTTGGGGTGTGTGTGTGTGTGTGTGTGTGTGTGTGTGTGTGTGTGTGTGTAAATATATAAGTATCTATTTTTATATTTCTTCACTTTGTAGTTGGAAAAAACGTTGATCAGCCCTCAGAAGAGAAACTGTTTGCCTTGTATACCCGCTCAGGTGGGCACCTCTTTCTGAACAGGGACAGTAGCATCCAGTTTAATTAGAAAACAAAATAAATGTGCTGAAAACTAATCTTATGCTGCAGAACAGGCTATCTGAACTTTACTGAATATTTATCTTACATGTGTATGTTTTATTGCTGCCAGTCGGAAGAGGACCTGACCAAGCCTAGTCCTGATTGAGGATGCTTTTTTTCATGAGTTTTAACGATATTAATCTTGGATCTGTTTTTAATATTCAGTAGAGTGCTACAAATATTATACGAATATAAGGATAAATATATTGATAATCTCAAATCCCTAACCCCCTTGTTACTCATGCAGCCCTTGCCAGGAATATGTCTCTGCACTGGTTCCATTCAGTTCTCCTCTTTTCTCATCTTTCTAGCTCTTTCCCTTCATCCCATAGTCATCTATGCTGCTTCAGATCCAGCCAGTTAATCCTTCATATCAGCACTAATATGCTAACTGCAGAGAATGTCTAATCTAGAATTGTTCAAAGTTCTGATGGTAAAATTTCTAAAGTATTTGCCAAGTATTCCTGTAGGTCTGTTTGATATTGACTTTCTAATCTTTTCCACCATCAGTTGCTCTTTGCTTCCACATACTGGGTTTTTGCTGTTTTAACTGACTCCTGCGTGAATACACCAAATTGTTATATACAAACTGTAAATACTTTCCGAGAATTACAGTTTGCAAATTTGAAATTCTACTTGCCAACCACCTTAGTTTATAATGAAAGCCCTTGGTCTGGTATTTTAGGGTTCAAGTTGTGTGACTCCAGTGTGATAGTAATGACTCTGAAAAAATAATCATATAAGCACGATTAAAAGAAAAGGGAAATTACTGGGAGGTGGAGCCATCACAGAGGGCTTTATAAAAAAGTGGGATTTCAACCAAGGCTTGAAGCATAAAGTATATATGAATGAATGAAAAGAAAGAATAACATTACAGACCAGAAGAAATAATTAAGGAAGAACATAGGAGCTACAGTTAAGGTAAGGTACATAAGGAAATTGGCCTGATAAGGTACAGGAATTTATCCAAGAAGATTTGAACTAGATTGTGAAATAGTTTGAAAATTAGACTGGTTATTAGTAAATAAAATGAGTGGAAACAGGGTGCTATTAAAATATTTTTGAGCAGTGGCACAACATGAAAACAGTTCTGTTTAAGTATTATTAAGCTGGTAAAATGAAGTTCAGTGAGTCAGGAAATCCGAAATCTATTGTAGCATTCAAGATGTGAGCCGGAGGCTTCCCTGGTGGTGCAGAGGTTAAGAATCCGCCTGCCAATGCAGGGGACACGGGTTCGAGCCCTGGTCCAGGAAGATCCCACACGCTGCGGAGCAACTAAGCCCGTGTGCCACAGCTACTGAGTCTGCACTCTAGAGCCCACGAGCCACAACTACTGAGCCTGTGTGCCACAACTACTGAAGCCTGGGTACCTAGAGCCAGTGCTCCTCAACAAGAGAAGCCGCCGCAATGAGAAGCCCCTGCACTGCAACAGAGTAGCCCCCCTCAGCACAACTAAAGAAGGCCTGCATGCAGCCACGAAGACCCAAAAATAAATAAATAAATTTAGTTTTTAAAAAAAATATTTAAAAAAAAAGATGTGAGCCGGAAGAGCCTTTTATTGGGGGAGGGGGAAGTATTGCGAATGAGAGACATTTTATAGGAAACTCGTGAAATTCAGTTTCTACCATGGCATAAAATTCTGCAAAGGATTTTTGAATTTTGGTAGTTGGGAGCCAGACAGTGGCATTCAAGGTGGAAAGAATAAAATTTTTTTGAGGAGATAGATGGAAGAAAAATCAAAGAATGTCAGAGCTCTCTATGCCAGGTCCGAAGCTAGTTATTTCCCTTTGACTTATGATTTTAGCAACCCCTCAAAATTGGTATTATGTTCATTTTTCCAAATGAAGAAAAAGAGACAGAGTCACACAGCTAAATAAGTAGAGGCAGCAAGATTCAAACACAGGCTAGTCTGGCTCTGGCCCGGTTCTCTCAATGAGAATTGAAGAAATTCATTGTTAGCCCTCAGTGCTCTTATGACTGATCCCCTTGCTTATTGGGTTATTCGTTTGCTATGTGCCTCCTGCAAGTAGCACTTGCAAGTGAGCAGTCTGTGTTGTTCAGTTATATGGTTACATCCCCAGTACTTAGAACAGCGCAAGGCATCCGATACAAGTTTTTTACCCTACGAAAACAAGTGAACACGCAAATAAGTCATAGACCTGGCAGTGGAAACCGAGCCTCTCCACTCACATTTCCCTTATTTGTCACAGCTGACCACAGTCCCTTTTTCTTGGTTTTCTCAACCACCACTTGTGTCCAAACATCCCAACCAATATACAAAATGAATAACAATGCTTGATGTGAGAAGTTCATATAACCAGAGGCTACTCCATAATGCTTGCTTGTAGAAAATGCTGACATAATCTAAAAGACTCCAGGAAAAACCTGCTGAGACATGATGTTTTTCTTCTTCTCCACTTTCTTAACTGCTACCTACCCCTCTATAACAATAATAGTAAAAAGAGTAAACCTGATTAAACATAGTGTGACCTCCTTACCACCCTTCCTAGGACCCAGTGATGTGGGTGTTTGGTTGGCTTATGCATCTGCTTGAATTAATTTTATATAGTGTCCTGAGAATTTTATTTTCCTCATAATTTGGCACTTGACCACGTAGTGGTCAAAGTAGAAAAATGGGTCTTTGCATGATGGTTTGATACTTCCCCCAAAAAAGAATGTTCTGGCCTTTGATGTATTTGTTTTGTATCTAGGAGGTGGTGGGACTTATTGTCTTTAATAACCTGGTTCGTTTGAGTAACCTGAGACTACTGGCCTTGGAGTTGTGATTTTTTTTTTTTTTTTTTTTTTTTTTTTTTGGTGATACGCGGGCCTCTTACTGTTGTGGCCTCTCCGGTTGCGGAGCACAGGCTCCAGACGCGCAGGCTCAGTGGCCATGGCTCACGGGCCCAGCCGCTCCGCGGCATGTGGGATCTTCCCGGACCGGGGCCGAACCCGTGTCCCCTGCATCGGCAGGCGGACTCTCAACCACTGCGCCACCAGGGAAGCCCTGATCTATTTTTTAAAGCTATATACTATTGCTTTGCCAGTGGACTACACATAAGAATTTTACTACGCTGTTTACTGAGACATTGACAGATGAGCCACTTTCTTCTCTTCTGTCCTTAAAACTTAAGTGGAAAAAAGTTCATAGACCCTTTTATATTTTTGCATATAACATTTGTGCAGACTCTTTACCAATGATAGTTTTCATTTTGCATCTTTCTTTTATCATCTTCTGCAAGTTCTTTGTACATTATTTTCCAGTGGTGATTTAAAGGCTAACCATGTGTTTTGAGGCTGTGTATATAATAAAACATATTCTTTGTCATTCAGAACTCTGCATTCTATTGCATACTATATATGTGTATATATATATATATATATATATATACACACACATATATAGAGATGTATATATATATATACATATAAATAATAGTTAACATTTATTATAAACTCAGAATATGCCTATGTACTGTAATAGCTACTTCATGTGTGTCCTTTCAGATAATTCAGTAATCTTATGAAATAGATTTTATTATCCTCATTAAAAAATAATAGACTTTATTTTTAGAGCAGTTTTAGGTTTACAAAAAAGATATTGAGCAGAAGGTACAGAAATGGCATATACTCTCCCACCCTCCTATTACAGCTTCTCTGGTTGTATCAACTTGAGCTCATGTTGTACATGTTACAATTAATAAGCCAATACTGACACATTATTATTAATTAAAGGCCATAGTTTACATAAGGGTTCACTCTTTGTGTTGTATATTCTATGGGTTTTGAAAAATGTATAATGACATGTATCTGCCATTACAGTATCATGCAGAATAGTTTCATTGCCCTAAAAATCCTCTGTTCTCCACCTGCCCTCTTTTCCGTAACAGAGAAAATTATAACTAGGAGTTGAAATTATTCTCCAAGGTTCACATAGCTACATAAGTGTGAGAGCTGCTCGGCCTCCTGGCATCTGTGCTCTTAACTGCATGATCATTTAGAGAATCCTAACTGGGTAAGAGTCTTGCCAATTCTTACTAACTTCATCAACGTGTGAAACGTGTAGCAAGTGTTTTGCCTGTGCTTTCCTTTGAACTTAAAGTGCGGTGAGAAATATCGCAAGAGATGTTTGATTTTTAATTATTGGAAATTTGACAAGCCTTGTGAATTAAAGAGGCGCTATTGACTAGAGTAGCATTAGTAAAATGAAAGAGGGCAACAGAATGAATTTTTTAAAAGAACGAATAGAAAGGAGAAGTCATATGGAGAAATGAGTCAAAGTTGCATGAAATGTAGAATATTAGCTTAACCATACACCTCTATCTTTGGAAGAATTATCTCCTTAAAAGTGATTTAAAAAATATATGTGAAGGGGAAAGAAAAACATCACCTGAAGTTTATGTGGTAGATAGCGTTTAAATTAGAAGGAAGAGACAGATAAGATTGTTTCTCTTTACTCTAGACCCACAGCTTCTGAATACCACCCTGTGCCTTGCTTCCACCCAGTTAACATACATCTTCATTTTAACCTTGCAGGACAAGACAGAACTGTTTTAGGAAAGGTCTTCTTTGGGTTGTTCTCCTACCTTGAGTCACCCCTTTTTGTTACTCTGGAGTCAATTTTGGTGCAGAAGCTATAGCACAGCAAAGAATGTCTAGTTTTAGAATCTGCCTGGATTATGATATTATTTCATGAAAAATCAGTTTATTGCATGTAAGCCTTTGCCCCTACTTTTTGCTTATTTTTTTTCTGAGAATTACGGTAACGTTTACTTAAAACTGTAGCTAGGGAGAAGATCTAGCTTTAGATTAAATCCTGATTTAGCAGTATTGTAGTCCTGAATGACAGCAGCAAGGATAAGCAGTAGTTGCTTGAGAGTCAACAAACTGTGACTTAGTTTCTTCCTATATAAAGTGAACATTAAAAAAAAATAAAGAAATAAGTGAACATTAAGACAAAACCATCTCAAAGCTAAAATAGTCATCATTCCTTATAAGGAAGAATAAATGAATGAATGAAGAGAAACAGATCAAAGGGAGAAAATAAAATAGAAAATGAAAATATGTTTCCCACCATTCCTGAAAACTCTCTTATCCTTTTGGTTTCCGTGAAACCATTTTTTCCCTTTTTTCTCTTGCTCTCCTGGTCTCTTCTCTTTGACGTCTTTAATGAACTCACTCTCACTGTCTCTTCTAATCTTGATGTTTCCCAGGATTCTGACCTCAGTCTTCTCTCTCAACATATTCTCTTTGATCATCCTCGTTTAGATAAAAACAAAACACTGTTTTTTGATGATGATTACTAAGTAGACATTAGTCTACTTCCTTTGGGCCCAGGAGGTGAAGAATCCCTCATGATCCGCTGCTGAATCATCCATTTTCTCTGTTTTTCAAGGGTCGTAAGAGTGAGGCTGAAAAATTCTTCTTGAAGGCTATTGAGCTGGACCCCACCAAAGGAAACTGTTACATGCATTATGGTGAGTGGTTGATAGTTTTTTTTCCCATGTCCCCCACGTTTACAATGAATGTTGATACGAGATTTAGGTTGTGCTGGCAAAGAACATTTTGAGAGGACATTGACTTTGCTGTTGTAGATGTAGTCTCATGCTATAGTCTTGCCTTCTTGTTCAAAGCAGTCACGTTAACAAGGGCTATGCCTTATGGTTACTTTTAGTAATTTTCATAGGACTTCAGTGGGGCAAGGTATTTTCACAGTTGTGGGGTTTTTTTGGGTTTTTTTTCAAGTTCAGTTTGGAGTTTAAATGAGGTCTCGTCAGAAAATCATCTTGCTCCTTGCCTGATGCGTGGTATATAATTAAAATATTAGCTCTCTTTTCATTCTAAATGTTAATGTATTGCTCACTGAATGTATCATTTTGAAGTTTTAGAGGCTTACATTTTGGCCTCAGGGTCTTGCTTTCTGGAAGATATGGAGTTACCCCAGCCTGTTCTCTAGATTCCTGAGATTGGGGTCGAGGATAAAAACTGTAAAGGCTGTAAAGGATGTGTCTCTCACTTGGTTTATCTTAATCAGTCTGGAATGAAGTTACGTAACAACTCTGTCACACTCCATGCTGTCATTAGTAGTGAGTCATGTGTTCAGTGAGGCGAAGTATATAGCTGGTTTGGTGTCGGGTAAGATGTGCTGATTCCTACCATATTTTCATTTGAACTGGCTTTCAAGGAGCCTAAAAGCATTTACTTTTGCTGATCCCTTGGAAAATAAAAACAAATTTTTGACCACTGTTGTCTTCGATGTGTTTGTTTTATCAAGTAGTAAACTCAAAGATGGATGAAAATGAAAAATCTTGGGAAAATTAAGCTAATATGCTTGTATAATATTAAATTTCTTCTTCCATTTCCCAACTGGTAAAAATAGATCAGTGACAGGCTATGAGTGTGGAAAATGGAAATAAAAAAATGGAGGATACACTTAACCAACCACCGGTCCATTTGTTTATATTGTGTGTATATGTTTATAAACCTAGGGTTGTGATACTTTATCTTTCCAGCATAACACAGCATGTAATTTCACACAACTTATTGCATCACCGCTCCTGATTTTGTTTCACAATGCAGTTTTATTACCATGTTAAAATAGTAGTCAACTAATTTAAGTTTGCTGCAGAATTTAGTTTACTTCTTCAGGTTTTCTTATATGAAATATTTTAAATGAGGATTTTCTCATGCATATTATTTTGGGTGCCCCTACTGAGCTGAAGTAATTCCCTGATTATTTTCTATGAGTGCTAAAGGACCTCTTGTCATTTTATGAAATAGGATTTTTTTTATCCTGTCTTGCTGCTTGCATTTTCTGTACCTCAAACTAATCCTACCTACTGCATCTTCTAAGCTTGTTTCCCATAATTTTATTATACGCTTTAGATTTTTCACATTCAATTCCTTTAAACTTCATCATTGCTTCATCTGAAATGCCACTGAAAAAAGTCACTATTTATTAATTTTAAGAGTTAGCCCCCTTATTTATTATTCTGACTTGTCTATCTTTACCCACTTCTATCTTTTTATTTATTATTGTTTTTTATATTACAGTATTCTCCTAAAAATAATTTTTTTTCCAGTGGTAGTAATAGGGAATATTACTCCAATGAGAAATTTTGGGATTTAGTTTTAACAGAAAGTGAAACAAATTCTTTATTTTGTATGTTATTTGGAAAACAGTGATAGATGTTCTGTAGATGCACGTGTAAAACTGATTCTTCTTAGTACTCGGGGTTATTTTAATTTTTTGGCATATACCTATTATTAGAAGTACATTTATTTTCCAAGGGAGGAATGAGTTCATAATTCAATATATTTTTATGAAATAGTTTCAATATTTTTTCCCCACTCTGGAATAGGAAATGGAAAGGACTGAAGATGAGGCATCAAAAAGTAGTAGTTAAGGCAAAATAACCTACAAATAGACAGGAAGCCCATAGCTGAGGGCCTCATATTCCTACCTCACTGTCCTCAGGTTATTTAAAAATGTACATTTAAAGGAATATTAATGATTTTTATTTGGAAAAAGTCTGCTTCAAATGACTAAAATTTAGAACTGAAAAGTTCTTTTAAAATTATCTAATATAACCCCTGTTGTACAAATAAGTAGATTGAAACCAGGAGAGATGAAGTTGATTTGCCCAAGTTAGCTGTAAGTAACTAAATTTTGGGTCCCTTGATAACCATCATTGCTTTTTCTTCTGTAATATATATTCCATTTCTTTCACAACATTGTAGATAGACAGACAAGTAGGTAGATAGGTGGCTGGGTAGGTAGATAGATATTTTTGATTAGTCAGCCCTTCTGTGTAGTTTTAGAATGTCAAATTCATATAAATCATGACTTAGCTTAAAATTCTTAAGGAAGGGTTTTTATTAATTTTAATATGTATAAGATGCAAAGCACTGTTCTCTTTTCAGAAAGTGAGTCTGTGCTATGTAGGCAATAAATAGGATGATGTCATTTTTAGAAGATGATGTGGTGGGCAGTAGGGTACTTCTTGAAACCAAATAGTCAGGTTAAGCATCTTTGAGGAGGTGATATATGAAATCTTAGCTTATGCCAACTCTTTGAAGAGCCAGATAAGAGCATTTAAGACAAAAGAAACAGAAAGTTCAAAGGTCGCAGGCAAGAACAAGCTTGTGTTCACAGCAAAGAAAGAGGCTAATGTGACTGGAGCATATTAAACCTGATGGGAAAGTGGGAGGAGACGAGCTTGGAGAAGAGGCAGGGCTAGAGCCCAGGGGCCTTTGTAACCAAGCTAAGAAGTTTGCATTTTATCTTAAGAGCAATGGAAGGGACCATGTGGCAAGACAAGATGAAAGAAAGGTCAGAGTAGAGCGAGGGGAACCCTATTGCTGTCTCACAGGCAAGAAAATTGTGGTGGCTTAGGCCGGGGAGTGTTGTGGGAATGGCAAATATTTAAATTGAAATTATACACTTACCTTCCTTAGAAAATTCTAAGGTAATTAATAGGGAGGACCTATTTTCCATTTTTGCACCATCAGTATCTAGCATATTGCATGTCACAGTAATGTGCAATAAATGTTGAGCTCGATATATTCTTAATTTTAGAATTGGATGGAGGTTCCAAAACTGACTGAAAGTTTGTTCCGTTAGAATTTGTTTTACTCTTTGTCCAAGAAGATGCATACTATGATTTTTATATCAGTTCTTCTCCAACTTACTGGTTATGGATATTCTTAGGGTATTTATGCCCATGGATTGAATGAATAATAACACTTCTTCAGCTTAAAAATAAATGTTTAAATGAAATGTTAATGTTAAATGAATGTTTATGTAACGTAAATGAAATGGTAAATGTTGTTCTGAGTCTTTTTTTTTTTTTTAATGTTTTTGCAAATGCCAGTGAAAATGCCAGAGTCAGTGAGTTTTGTTCTATGGGAAATTCACTCTGCTGGGTGATGGTGTGCTTTTCATTTGCTTGTTAATGATACAAGTGACTTGGAATATGCCATTCAGTTGGGAATAGACAGGAAATTACAGGAATTTATACTGGCTGCAATGGCAATTAGAAGACAGTATTTAAAAGTACTATTAGTTATTTTTGTTTTGAATCCACTAGTTTTATGTCTTGGGAGAAGGGATTGCATTAGAGATTGCCTTTTTTTCTTCATGTTGGCTTGCAAGAAAGAAAGCGAGGCAGGTTTTTAAAACTGGTTTAATAAGTTTGTTAAATGTAGGCCTCTGTGGTACCTATAGTCTCTGGGATTAAGATTCCCCATCTCTAAAGTGAAAGGGTTGATGTGGGCTTCCATAATGTTTTCCAACTCATATTTCATGTTGTGTCTAATATATACTTAATTTCTCACTGGTCTTTCATCAGAAATTTTAAGGAATGTATAAAAAATAGGTTTCAAACTATTTTATCCATAATAGTATAAGGTTGTATTCGTATCTCATCAAGCTTACAGTGTACTCCCATGTCCGTAAAAAACAAATCATGTCTAGTCTTTACAGAATTTAATTTATAAATGTCAAAGGTGAACATTTGGTGCCCTGATGTCTCATGTGGGCCTGTTATTCAAGGGATTCTCCATGAATTTCCTTTTGGCTCCAGTAGAAAGCTTCTGCCAAAAGAATGAAAGTCAAGACAAGTCCCTCCTTGTCTCTTTGTCTTCCTTTGTTTTTTTGTTGTTGTTTTGTTTTTTGTGGTACGCAGGCCTCGCACTGTTGCGGCCTCTCCCGTTGTGGAGCACAGGCTCCGGACGCGCAGGCTCAGCAGCCATGGCTCACGGTCCCAGCCGCTCCGTGGCATGTGGGATCTTCCCGGACCGGGGCACGAACCCGCGTCCCCTGCATCGGCAGGTGAACTCTCAACCACTGCGCCACCAGGGAAGCCCCTTCCTTTGTTTTTTAAAGAATTACTGGAAAAAACATTTTTTCAGAAAGAATATTTTATAAATCGTTTCTTTATATGCATAGTAATAAATTTGATATAGACTGAAACAACTAAAACCAATACATATTTGTTATAAGGTACCTACTATGCTTAAATCTGGGGCAGATGGAAAGTCATTAGATATTAAGTACCAAAGCATAAAAAGTTAAAAGGGAGCAGGTTGTGATAAATGGTAATGAGAAGAAGTACTCTTTTAAGTAGATGTTGGACGGTTCTTCTTTTCCCATCTACCTCTTAACCATAGTTTCTAAGAGCAAAGAATTTATTGTCTTTTTCTTCATTATTGATCCTCTCTCTGGGTGATGTTCATTTCCAACAATAGTGCCAAGTCCTGATCTTCTTCCTCCAGTTCAATATTTAGCAAGCACTATACTAGATGTAAGTGTACCAAAATCAAGTCCAGCTGCTCGCTGCTCAAAAGCCAATACTCAAGAGGCAAGTATTGGTAGAAAGGAAAAGTTGATTTAATCAGAAGGCCGGCAATCTGGGGAGAAGGTGGACTCATGTCCCAAAACTAACTCTGAAGATTCTGCTCAGCCATGCCAGTTTTTAAAGGTAAAAATCTCAGTGAATCATCAAGACAGGAGGTCAAGCTCTGCATCGTTTTCCATTGTAGGCAGGCTGGCTGACTCCTCATGATCTTTCTTCAGATGTTATCTTGCCCATGTGGACTGCCTGCAGGATCGCTAAGGGAGCTGCTGGGGGTGGAAAGCTAGTCATTCTTTAACTACTTCATTGTTCATTCCTACTTCTTTTAATTTAGAGAAAGAATCAACAGGTTAGGCAAGGTATTGTGCACATTCAGTAGAGCATAAGTCAGGAGTTAGGTTGAATGTTACCTAGTGATCTCATTTCTATAATTAAGGTTTAAGGGGAACAGAAATAGACAAACAGGAAAGGGGCAAAAGAGCTCTTACAAATCCCCATTTGTCAGACATCATTCCATTTCTGTGGGATTAGGGATGAAGGTCCATCTTCTATAACTTCTTCATGCTGGCATAGAGCACCATATTCTCAGAGTAGAAGATGTTGACATGACTCTGTAGCATCTCTTTGCTGACAATTTTAGTTGCCTGCTTACATATATGGACACAGCAAGCTACAATTATTTTGATGCCGACAAAGATATAGATTATTATGAGCAACAGTGTTAATCCCATTCACTTGAGGCCAGTTCTTGGAATTGTGCTACCAATAGATTCAGTACTGCTCAAGATGGAGCAGCTTATGTCATGGCTACAATCTGGTCATCATGCAGTTAGCTTTTTCCCCTCTGGTAGTAATTACAGTATCTGTAAAAAAAACTCAGGAATGTGCATCAGACACTGAAAGATTCTGTGACGCTCTTGTCCTTATCATTAACTACTTGAGTCTGCTCTTTTGTGTCTCAGGGAGGCTTGGGAAACTTCAGCTTTTCTACAAACAAGAGTCAGGGGACATGGAGGGACCTTTGTACTTGGGTGGGAATTGGGGTGGGGAGCCACAGGATTCTGCTCAGTTCCACAAGGAACAAGACAGGCTCCAATGTAGACTGCAAACTGAAGAGGGAGGCACAAATTATAAAAATAATGATTTAATTACAATTACAATTAGTTTTTAAAAGGAGACACAGTATCAACTAAGGGGCCTTGACCCAGGTGCCTGGGGTGCAGGAGAGCCGTGCCTGGTGCATGTAAGCTTTATTTAAATGATGAGTAGGAGTTCTCCAAACAAAAGTGTAGAACTGAGGGGATGCAATAAAGAACGTTAAAGCAGAGAAAATGCTTTAGGCAGAAGGCACGGCATGTGTCTGGGGAATAGTTCAAGGACAGAACTAGGACCATAGTTAGATGCTAAGAGAAGATACATAGAATGTACATCCAAATTGAGGAAATTCAAATTATGAGAGCTGATCATTTTTCATCTTGGGCCCACAGAGAAGTGTGGACTTTTTTAAACTATAATTATCTTTATTATTTTTTAGAGGCATTACTATCAACAAGATTAGAATCCTGAAAACTTCTTACTACATTGATCAAACAATTTATGATCTAACCCAGTGTTTTCGGACCCTGATCTTCTTTGGTCATTATCTAACCCCTGTGAGGTAGGAATGGATCCCAATACATTTGACTAAGATAATAGAAGTTCAGAATTTTCAAGTGACTCTTCAGATCAGAAATTTTCAACATATGTCTGTAGTGGGAGAAGAACTTGAAAATCCAGCTCTTTCAACTTTTTAAGTCCAGAACTCTCTGTTAATGTTGTAGTCTGTTTTTCTCCAGCATGGTTTATATATATTAAATTTCATTTTAAAAAGTAGTTACTGGAGAAAATTGTTAAAATATTGGGTTTGACTTTTCATCAGTGAACACTAAAAGAAGCAGCTTGAAAACTATATAATGGGTTGAATTGGTGAGAGACCTATGGTTTTTATTGTTTGTAATTAAAATAGAACATGGCAGTGAACTGAGGTTGGTTGTAACATTTCATTTTTAATCACGTCAGAAATTGTAAGAGTAATTTTAAAAATTAAATAATGACCTAAATCGTGATATTTCCTTGATTAAAAATGAAAATATGTTTTTGGCCTTTGCAAAAATTACATTGAGATTCCAGTTATATTCAATGCTTAGGACGAAAACATTTTGCTAAAATATCAGTGCTTTGTGTGTTTTTACTGCTCCAAGGACAGTACAGGCAGTTTACAGGGGTATAATTAGAATTGGATTTTTCTAAATGTTGTTCCAAACTATTCCACTTTTTGCCTAGGATTTTTTATTTTTAAATTCCCTCTTATAACAATGCATTTAGTAATTTAATTTAATCTTCCTACCTGTGTGTATTTTATATGAGATACTTTCCAGAGACGTTTAGAGTTAAAACTTTCCCATGAGTAAAATGGGAAGAAATAGGGAAGGGGTTAGCTAAGCTTACAAGCCAAAAATGAAGGGAAAATTAAATGATTAATTTGTTTCAAAAAAGGGATGTAGTTAAAGGACAAATAGTAAAGTGATAGGAAATAATTTCCTTAAAAGTAAAAGCTAAAAGATCAGGCTACTTAAGACATGAGAAACTCTATAAACTATGAGGAAAATCGAATACAAAGACCAAGGGTTACGAACAAACAATTCTCAAAAGAAGAAATATAATAGCTTTTAAAAGATAGGTAAACATACAATTTCATTAGAAATCAAAGAAATTCAAATTCAAGTAAAGAATTCAATGAATTCTTTTTAGCTGCTCTAGCACTTATTCTGAGTAATTCTTCTCTTGGTAATATATCTTTAAAAAATATAATGTTTTTCTATGTTTACCAACAAAGATAGTAGCATTGCTATTTATTAGAGGCAAAAATTTAAAAAGCATCTAAATGCCCCCAAAAGGAAAACAATTAAATAAATTATGGTTATCCCCTTTTGAGGAAATATTATAAACCCTAGGTTAAATTTATAAAGAATAACAACAACAGAGGCAACTATCTATGTTATGGTACATGAAGAATGATTAAATTATACAAAATAGCTATATCATTAAAAAAGCAAAGTAAAACAAGTAAACAGTGTTAAGAATGGATATTTTAGCTTTTTGGACTTTTACAGTCAATTTTTTTTGGGGGGGACAGGCATAATGTTTTCTAGTTTATGTTTTCTTTAATGAGCATATTAGTTTTGGAAGGACTAAATTCTTTAGCAAAATGTGAAAGTACAAGCATCTTAATCTATTGCTCAGATAGTCTGTAGAAAAGATAGGAAAATTATTATAGTAACCGAATAATTATCCAAAAATTATTTAACAGAACTCAACATGTAAAACTTAAGATAAAAATTAAGTGAGAAAGGAATAAAAAGTAGAGCAAGGCATCTTGTCTGAATTCTCTATTAAATACTGTATTTCCATGATGAATTCATCAAATATAATAACAGTACAAACATTTACTAAGTGCTTTTGTGTCCTGAGAAATTCGCATTTGATCCCCACAAAAGCCAGGCGATGAGATTACCTGTCTCCATTTTACAATGAGGAAGGTGAGGTCATCAAGCTGTAGGGTAGATTATCTAAGATTTCAATGCCTCTTAGTATAGAGGCAGCATTTGAACCAGAACAGTCCTGACTGCTGTGTTGCACTGTCATCACCTCTATGTCAGTGTAAGAGATGAACACAGATATTTTACATCCATGGATGCTTTATTGGTGGATGATACAATATGTATCAAATACACTGAAAGTTGGGAATCACTCACCTTTTATTATCATTCGGGACATTTAGAGGTAGAAGACTATTTCTATTTATCTTGTCAAACATGGACAACTCATTTAAGGTCCGAGCTTCAGTGAATGATGAGGTGGTCTTTGTTCTTCTGTTGTTTTTTACCTTTTTATTCTGAAGCCATAAAAGACTTGAAAATAAGAGGGAGAAGTCTTTATGGAATTCATGCATTTACGATGAATATTCCACTCTTGGTTCTATCTGAATTTTCTTTTGAGGAAGGAAAATAAGTAAGAATTTTGTGTACATATAATATTTATTATTTTGAATCTACTACTTATTGGCCTTTTAAATTTCATTTCCAATAACCTTTTATAGAAAGTATAGTATAAAATACTACTTAAAATATAAACACTTTATATAAAATTTTAGTTTTCACAGTACAACTAAAACTCTTAATATATTAAGTACATAGTATATCAATCTATAACCCCTATGCAGTGTATACTTGAGCCTTGTAAGCATTTTTCATAAAACACATTTAAAAACCAACTCAGGGCTTCCCTGGTGGCGCAGTGGTTGAGAGCCTGCCTGCCGATGCAGGGGACACGGGTTCATGCCCCCGTCCGGGAAGATCCCACATGCTGCGGAGCGGCTGGGCCCGTGAGCCATGGCCGCTGAGCCTGCACGTCCGGAGCCTGTGCTCCGCAACGGGAGAGGCCACAACAGTGAGAGGCCCGCGTACCGCAAAAAAAATAATAATAAAAATAAATTTAAAAAATAAAAACCAACTCATTATGGTGATAGCAATCAGGCATCACGCAGCCTGGCACCGTTGTCATACAAATGGCCACTTGTTAGTAGTACAGCTGTAAGCAAATGTCTTTACCTCTCCGCGCTCCCATTTCCCCATATGGAAGATGTTCATAATACCATACTTCTGAGATTCCAAAATGACATAGGTCTGACTCACTGTCTTAGTCCGTTCAGGCTGCTGTAACAAAATACCACAGACTGAGTGGCTTATAAACAACAGAAATTTATTTCTCACAGTTCTGGAAGCTGGAATTCTGAGATCAGGGTGCCAGCATGGTCCGGTGAGGGCCCTCTTCTGGGTTGCAGATTTCCCCTTGTATACTTGCACGGTGGAAGAAATGAGGGAGCTCTCTGAGGCCTCTTTTATGAGAACACAAATCTCAGAGCCCTCGTGACCTAATCACCATCCAAAGGCCCTACCTACTAACACCCTCACCTTGGGAGTTAAGATTTAGACCATAGCACCCACCAAGTTTTATTATATTTATTATATTTCAAAAAAGAAATGAATACTATTGTTATAAAATGTACAAGGATTATAAGATGCTTCACAGTACTAGAATGATTAAATCAATTCAAGTAATATGGTGTGGGCTGACTCCAGAGTTTTCAGAATTTACATAAAGGAAAGTGCTTAGTGTCATGCCAGGCACATATGTATCCATTAATGCTAGTACTCTTATTATGGAATCTCAGTGTCAAACAGTTACATTTCTGACCCAGTGCTGGGTGCTTTTATGTACAGTTTGTCACTCCAGTAATCTAACCCTGTTAGATCAAAATAACATTATCCCTGTTTTACAGATGCAAGATTTAAGGTATCAAGAGTGCAAGTGACATATCGAAGGCCCTTATGCATAGTAACTTGGAAGAGCAAGGATTTGAACCTTGTCTGATCTCCAGGCCGTGATATTTTTATGGTTTGCCTGGTGCTTTCACAGTTTCACTCTTAGGAAATATGAGCCTGATGGGTCTTCAAATGTGACACAGATCCAGAATGCTGAGATTTTGGAGGACTGCTGGTGGAGAAACCCACGGAGCTCTCATAATCATGTACTTGAAAGCCTCAGGAAGGAAGGGCAGCTTGAGGTCATCAAGATGGGGAAAGAGCCTGACAGGGGCAGATGGAGGGAAGGAGCTTAAGTAGAGGGGAGTGAAAAGAAAAGACAGGGGGCAAGGCACCAACCCCCACCCTGGGCAGTTTTATTCATGCTGCCTTGTTTATTCCTTCTGATAACACAGTGAGGTTATCCTTGTTTAAAAAGTGAGGAACCTGAGGCTCAAAACCAGAGAATCTTGAAAATAACCAGGTGGCCCTTCTCCAGCACTGAACACAATACCTCACACAAAGAAGGTGGTCAGTCAATATTTTGTTCAATAAAAGAATGATTAAGGGAGGATAGACTGGCTTTCAGTTGGTTTTACTCTTTCCTTTTCTTATCTCTGCTTCCATTTTTTGCATGGGAATAGAATCTACCTTGTTTAAATCATTTGTGACCAAATCTTGTTTTGCTAAGAGAAAGGTACAGTTAAGTTCTTGTCTTAGTCCACTAGGGCCGCTATAACAAAATACCATAAACTACATGACTTACGAACAACAGAAATTTATTCCTCACAGTTCTAGAGGCTGAAAGGCCCAAGATCATGCTCAGGTCGATTTGGTGCTGGTGAGGCCCGCTTCCTCATTTACAGCCATCTTCTATCTGTGTTCTCCTGTGGTGGAAAGGAAAAGGGAGCTCTCCGAGGTCTCTTTTATGTGGGCACTGATCCCATTCATGAGGGTCCCACCCTCACGAGCTAAGCACCTCTCAAAGGCCCCACTTCCACATACCATCACTTTGGGGGTTAGGATTTCAGCATATGAACAGGAGGAAGGCACAGACATTCAGACCATAGCAACAATTTACATATATTCTTTTGAAGATTTTGTATAGGACTCAAAAAGCTATAAAAGCAAGATGACGAGAACTGAATTAAGTTTTGGATTAGGGCACAGAAAATGCACTGGATTTCGGATGGCAGATCTTGGATTTTGGAAGGAGGCACACCAGCCCTACTGCCGATTATCTCCTTGAGCATGTTCCACCTTCCGCTAGCCTCTTTGCTGCTCAGTTTCTTAATCTGGAGATGATTGCTACTGCCTCAAGTTGTGAGGATTCACTTGCAATTTCGTAAAATAACTAGCATGTAATAAATGCTCAGTAAATTGTAATAATGGCCATTTATTCTTTTAAGATTATAGTGGAAACCATACTAATGTCCTGGAATGAATGAATTGTATAGAAAAATTTTTGAATAAGATATATAAATAAGGGACAGAAATTAGGGGAAGAGGAGACAGAATAAAAACCTAGGAATTAAGAAAAATAATAAATCCTTACCTGTCAACGTGCAGACAGGACCAGAGAGAAAGGGAATAATTGCTTATAAGAAGAAAGAAGATTATAAGTTACAAGTAATTGGGAACAGGGAAAGAAAGGGTGGGGAGGAAAGAGACAGAGACAGAGACTGCTTTTCCAGTCTTAGCTATTTGACTTAGTGGCCGAATGCACTTGGGAGATTCTTGTTTGCATTCTGCCTCTGCTTAATTAAAACAATTGTTCCCAAAGGTACGTTCGTGTACCCTGCCATTGACTCCTCCGTGCCTTCGTGGATGCATCTGTAAGTGAATACCTCCACAAAGCCCTTAGGGATGGTGTGGAGCACAGTGAGAAGACTCTGAGCTCTTCTTAGGAAGAGGATGTAAGCTCTTTGACCATCTCTCTCCATTCTAATTACCACCTGCCTTAACTTAGTCTCAGAGGCATGTTCCTTTCTGTAGTGACTTCGGTGTCTGCATTTGAGTCCTCTGTCTGCCTCATCTCTTTCCTTACAGCTGCTTTGTCTCAGGTTACACAATATCCCAGAACAAAGTGCTTACCTCTATCTTTGATTAGGTTGTACCCCTCATTTAGTTATGTCTTTCTCTTCATCTTTCGGTGATGAAACTCAGATTGTTTCAAGTCTTAGCATGAACGTCTCATTCTTGATGAAGCACACTTGATCTCTATTGAATCTATGTATTACTTAAACTTATAATGGGATTGGGTTGCTCCTCCCTCCGTGCCCCTTCCCCCACTCCTCCGCTCTCTCTGGTCTCTTCAACTCCTCCCCAGTCTCCTCTCTTCTCCTCCTTGCTCCCCGCTGCTTCCCATTCCCCATCTGACAGTCTTCATAACTCCATCAGTTTCATAACCCTTCTGGAAAGAGTCAGGGTAGAAATAAATGCAATAAAGCAATGCTAACCTTCCTGACCTCCTTTTCAGGTGAGCACAGAGCCCTGGCCTGCTGTTCTTCTACTCTCCTTTGCACTGGACACCTTTCATGCCACCTGTCCAATTCAGGGCAAATTCTTGGCCTCATCCATGTCCCTGGATCTTAGGGACAGATCCAGGGCCTTCCAGCCTCAAAGTGAGCAGTCCAGATTGATCTACTGGGCGTCCTTTTCCTTGTTTCCCCGGCCCACCTGTTTTCTTAGCCAGTAACTGTGGCACATTTATCACACTGAGTCTGTCTCAGTAAACCAGAGCTTTTATTAACTCAGGCAGCCAATGCACAAAAACATAAAGCAACAAAGCTCATAGAAGGGCAGGGGAGAGAGATTGGTTTGAAAAGTGAGAGCATACCTCACTCAGACATTCAGCAAGCTTCCCTTCCGAGAAGCAAGAGAGAAGGTTGTCCTCCATAATTTTATTTCTCCCAGGCATAATGAGCACACATTAACAAGTAGCCTGTCTTCAGCAGACTCTCTTTTCAACAGCTCGTCTAAATCCTGACGATTGGGTTGTCACCCACGCTGTCTTACCAGGAATGCATTACTCACCTCCCCTAATAGAAGCAGCCCATGAAGGGCTCACCTCAGCTCCACTTTACCCACTCTTCCTGTTATCGTTAGATGTCACCAAAAGCAGTCCGCCCAGATCCTTCCACTGTGGCTTTTTCCTTGTTCCAGTCATCTGAATCTTTGGAGAAAGCCCTCAGGCATAGATTGCTTCTGGATACTAGTAATGTTCTTTTTCCTGATCTGGCTTCTGATTATATGACCATAGTCACTTTGTAAAAATTCACTTCCTTGTGCCCTTTACGTATATTTAAATTTGATTATAAGTTGAACAAAGCCAAACAATGCACCTCCATCCAGAAATGATGCACTTAGCTTGATACCTTGCACACCTCCCTTTTCAAATTTATATCCATTTATAACTAGTTAAACGATCTCCATAATCTCCTCTTTCCTCTGCTAGATGGGAACTATTCCAAGGATAAATGTTGCATTTATCTTCATATCCCCCATATCTTGTTTATACAAGGCACAATGTACATATCTTGGGTTGGATACTTTAACCTACAGTTTCTTCTTTTCCCAAACCATTCAAGTGATTCCATAGTACAATGGAATATAATAAACTTTAGCCACCTTAGGTAGTTTGAACTGTTCTGGAATTAAGATATCTTTGAAGGTATAATTGATGTCTGGGTCACTTGTTGTATTCCGAGGGAAATTCAAAGCTCTAAAACCATGGCCACGGCCACCATGTTGCTCAAGTCCAAGAGACACATCCATAGAGACATCATTGTGAATGGCACCCTTGAGAATTGTGCAGTGCCCAGCATGTGTGGCCATTCACTGCAGCCCTCCCTGAAAATCACTGTGAGATGAGAGGCTATGAATAGGCAAGTGCCTGGTGACCTGGGCCAACTAGGTCCTAGCTTGCTCTGGAAGATGAAGCAGTATGATTAGTTAATTCAGTCCTGCCATCGAATATGTATCTATTAAATCCCCACCATGTGCCAGGAAGTAAGAGAGTGAGCCACTGTGATATATGGGGAAAGAGCATTCCAGGTAGAGGGAATGGCAAAAGACTGTGGAGCATGGGTCTTTGTTACTCTGGTGTGTTAGATGAACAGCAAGGGGCTAATATAATTAAGTAACCAAGGGAGAGAGTAGTAGAAGGCAAAGAAGTTGAGGTCAGAGAACCGATGTAGAGGTTGGGGGTAGAGCCCCGTGCTGGTCATATCAGGCAGTGTAGTCCAGTGTAATGACTTTCACTTTCCCTGGGTCAGCTGTAGAATGACGGGATCTGACAGGATCTCTCTGACTGCTGTGCTGAGAATACCCTGTAGAACCAAGGGCAGAAGTGTGGAGACCCATTAGGAAGTTATTGCTGTAATCCCGGGGGAGAAGATGGTTTGAGACAGGGTGGTATCAGTAGAAGTAAGACAATTCTGGATACATTTTGCTAATCTGATGTCCTCTCTAAGGGGAACTATTTTAACGCAAATGTTATGTTCTAGCTGTTATTTTATAAGTAAGATTTTCATTTGCCTTTGACCATTTTTAAAGCTATATATGAATGATTTTTTACTAAAGAGAATTGGATCATTATGACACTTATTACAGATCATTTTATCTCCTTAATTTAGTAGCATTGATCATAAGAGTGAATTTTTCATAGTATTTTAGTAAGAAATGACAGTTCCACTAAGCTAGGGAGTTTATATGCAGAACTTTTAAGCAGTATTTGAGCCTACGGCTTAAGGCCAGCTTACAATTTTATGGATTTCTACCTTTCAGACAGCTTTTTAAATCCAGGAATTAATGAAAGATTGATCTTCACAGGCTTGTCATATTGATATGTTGGGAAAAATCTACCAAGTAATTTAAATTGTTCGGTTAGAGAATTGTCCAGAGAAGAAGTGGTATCCCTTTAATACTGAAACAGTTGAATGCAAAACTGTTGAATGCTTTTCCCCTTTTCCCATGTTAGCCTGTGAGGAGACTTACGCTCTTTGTATCTGGACCTCTAGAGAATGCTTTCTCTTTTTATATCCTCTTCTGCTTTTTCCTATTCAAACATCTTTTTTCTTTCTTTCTTTCTTTACAGTTTCTCATCTTGTTTTTTTCTCCCTTTGATTGGAGAAATGAAATAAGATGATAATAATTAACTTGGGTAAGACAAATTACAAACCAAAGAAATAATGATAAAGTGTGGTAGCACAATACACCCCAAAGGACAAAATATATTTTACTTAAATTTTTGTGGTTTCTTTATTTGAAAGTCTACTCAAGTATCAAACACAAAGAATGTGTTTGTCTACTATATCTGAAAGAAAAGTGATGTCTCAGAGATCTAGTCTGCAAATGAGGGATAAAACTCTTAAATCTCCTTATTTCGAGTTTGAGAGAGTAAACTCATATGTAATGAGTATATCTTATTCATACACATATGTATTTCTAGCTACACATGTATGTGCAACCTGGTCATCGTGCCAGTAATATGAGGAAGGGCGTGCCACATGCACTTGATTTCCAGAAAAGTTCAGTCTAACCGGTAGCCAATCCCAGACATGGAGTCCCGAGTATGGTGCAAAACATTTATTTTCTTGTTCCCATAAGACAACTGGTTCTCAAACTGTGGGCACCCGACTGGCAGCATCAGCTTTAGTTGGAAACTTCTTAAAATTGCAAATCACAGGCTCTGCCCCAGACCTGCCGCATCTGAAATTCTAGGGATGGGACCTAGCTCTCGGTTTCATCAAGTCCTCCAGGTGATTGTGATATGCCCTAAAGCTGGGGAACCACTGGGAAAGGCAACCTTTCAGGTCTTACAGAATCCACCAATGTGGATGGACTCCCCAAAGTGCCTGCCCTTCTCAAGTGCTCTTGCTTTCCTTTCCTAACACCTTTCACTTCTCACAGTGTCCTAGCTCCATTGTGTCTCAGACTGAGGTACCCTCAATCTCAGAGCCCCAGTAGCAGCTCCTACCCACAGAACTTCAGGATCTGGCTCTGTCTTGGTGGGCGCAACTGTCGACCTTTATATTCTTCAGTGAAGAGCGCCTCTGGCTCACTTGCTAGTATTGATCACTTCTCCTAAAACTGATTCAGTGCCTTATTGTGTAAAACAGTTCACTTCCCAGTAGTAATCAAGACAAGAGGATTGCGATCAACAGTCTGTCACATATGCTGTAAGTGGGGCAGCGGTATTGGGACAATTCTGGTTTATTCCCCCTCGTTCCAGCACAGTTGACAATACCATTCTCTTTCACTCTTTTAAGTACTCTAGTTTAGATGGTAAATCAGAGTACAGTGAACTTAAATCATAAGCAGTTCTACCACTATTGGAAAGTGGTCAAAGAAGGATTCACCAAGAAGGAAATGTTTTAGGGCATAAAAATGAAAGATATCCAAGAGGTAGGCAAGACAGGCCTGGAGCTTGGGGTGGGACAAGGCAGAGAAACCTTAGAGGCTGAGGATTCAGGACAAATAAGGATGTGAAGCAACAGGTTACACTAAGGGAAGCGGAAGTAGTTCAGAGTCTGGAGCCAGGGTCTGGTGGGAGCAATAATAGAAGAAGCTGGTGGAAGAGGAGCAATTAAGGTCATCTTTTTGTTTGTTTGTTTGTTTCTTATTCCCCCAACAATGTATCAATTTAGGCTCTTTGGATAATTATTTAGAAGAAACCTAGTATGTCTTTGTTTCCTTATTTATGTTGGTTCTGTGTATTTGAAATGCTTATTGCTCTATTTTCCATCAATTTTGGGCCCTCTTTCAAACAAACGATGACTATATAAACAGCATAATAATAACATACTTTCAACTTTGGTTCAGATTTTCAAATTCACTTTAAAAAGAGATACCAAATGATTCACATTCCATAATGTTTTATGGCTTTATCATAGCAAAACACTAACCCTGGACTGTTGAGATCTGTGGCCTGTCGAGAACAGAGTGCAGGGAATTATGCAAATACCTTACTAATATGCTGTGTTATTGTTTTTCTGAATGTTAGTATGATGATTGAATCCTCCTGTTAGAAAATGATCGTATAGGAATTCTTTCTGTCACCATTTGCAATACACAAATTATGTGTTTCGTGTAGTTTTGTGATCTTGGAAGCTGCTTACAAAGTCTATGTTCTGCGGCAAAGCTTACCTAAACCATAAGGAAATGTTTTTAAATATTTTAAAAATTGTATATTTGATTTTACACAATTAGTTAATGTTACTCTTTTTTTGTTGTTGATGAACACAGAGATGTGTTCGGCATTAATAGACCTTGGAAGGCTTTGCCCTGGACATTGCATATCAACTGTCCTCTTAGGCCATTGAGTATCATTGTCTTCATCACATAGACTTCTTGTCACTGGCCGTCTCTGTTTCTGTATGGACAGTATAGATTTCATTCCCTTCCTTCTTTCTTTTTTACCAGAGCTAATATTATCTCCTTTTCCCTCTACCGTCTGGAGTAATAAATTTTAAGAAAATAACCTTCATTATTCCATTAATTGTTGCATTTTCCTACTGTTAATACAGAATACATTTCAGGATTAATAGCTGTCTAGAAAGGAAAAAGAACAATTGATAAATTCCTACATTATCCTTTGTTTAAATATCACATAAGTAGTATATTTATTAATACATTTAGTTAGGTAAATAGGCCTTGAGGACAGGTAGCAATTAATATTATGGGTTTTTTAAATCAATTTATTTATTTTTGGCTGCATTGGGTCTTCGTTGCTGCACACAGGCTTTCTCTAGTTGCGGCAGATGGGGGCTACTCTTTGTTGCAGTGCACGGGCTTCTCATTGTGGTGTCTTCTCTTGTTGCAGAACACGAGCTCTAGGCACGTGGCTGCAGTAGCTGTGGCACTCAGGCTCAGTAGTTGTGGCGCACAGGCTCAGTTGCTCCACAGCATGTGGGATCTTCCCAGACCAGGGATGGAACCCATGTCCCCTGCACTGGCAGGTGGATTCTTAACCACTGCGTCACCAGGGAAGTCCTAATATTTAAAAAATTTTTTTTAATCTGTAATAAGTATAGCTAACTGAAATATGGGTTTAGCCTGGTATCCTGTACTAAGATATATGTGAGGGGATGTTAATTTTTCAGCATGCCAAAGAGTGTCTAATTTTTGTTTTACTTTTTTAAAACCTCATATACTTTAAATTGTGTCTCATATCAACATGTCTGTAGGGTTAGGGTCTACATGAATTTCATAAGTAATGTGTTTTTCTGTTTATCAACAAAACCATTTACAACTCTGTTTTCTTAAAAATTTTCTGACCCAACAATTATATTTGTTTTGGGAAATGAGAAAGGTGCCAAATGTTAGGTGACAAACTAAGAAAGTTATGTAAAACTTTTTGTAGAAAGAACTGAAGGATCTCCAACTCCCGGTCTGAAAGTAGGATTCAAATCCTAGGCCTATCTTTACACACCACTCTTTACCAATTGAAGTTTAGAAACGGTTAAGTACAAGCAGTGGCTGTGGTTTATTATAAATCTTTAAAACAGAAAACTTCCCCTGTATTTTAAGAACTGGTCCTTTTAGGTCAGAAGACAATTTGTAACATTTAGTAGATAAATGCTAAGCGAGGGACCCACCATTTTTAAAGTTTTTCAGTTTCCATGTATGCCTAGGACTTGCAATCATTTTTGTAACTATTTTTCATGTTGTTAAAGTCTTGAACATT
This sequence comes from Globicephala melas, assembly GCF_963455315.2. NCBI lineage: Eukaryota > Metazoa > Chordata > Mammalia > Artiodactyla > Delphinidae > Globicephala > Globicephala melas. The sequence goes on along the minus strand of NC_083323.1, from coordinate 35,794,429 downwards.
AAGCAAATAGGAATCTGAAAGCAAAGAGAAATAATAAATAGAAAACAATTCTATAAACCTGTCAATTGCATGGGTGGTTTCTACATATCTCTGTCCTCCCTTGATTTGGTTTTCATTTGATTATCTGTATCAGACAAGGCTTAACATCATTACTTTTGCTGCTAATAAATCCTTAGCTATGAAAAAGCAGCCTGCTCTCTCTGTTTGCATGTTTACAGCCTTAAAATTGGGCCCAACTTTTATGTTGTTTTCTTTGCCTTTACAATATGATTCTAGGGTAGCATCATATAAACAATTCTTGAGATACAGTTTTGAAGAATTGTGTGGCTCTATCTGCAATAATTCTAACCTTGCAAAGCTGACCTGAAAGTAAATCTGTATGTGTTAATAATCTCAGAAATCTGTATGTGTTAATATTCTTCCGTGTTTATTAGTCAATCTATAAGTTAATGCTAAACCAACCTTTCTGTGTTCTTCCAGTAATTTTAGTGTTACTTAAATATAAGAAATAAATATATCTTAATATGGGTAGCCCTGTTTGTGAATGTGCGTCAGAGACAAAAACTGTTTTAAAGGACCAATAATTAAAATCAATTCAAGTTATATTTGTCATATATCTTTTTTTCCTACAAAGCAACTCCCATCTTAGGATCTCAGAGGTTTATAGCTAATAATTATATTTTATACTAGTGATGCAACATAATGATTATCGTGACTTATATAGGTGGAACAACTAATGTTTAAACCAGTTGATGGGTGACTTACCGAAATATATCGCACCCGAGCTGTAGATTCAACAGAACTAATATAGGGCCTTAATCCCCAAACTCTTTGACCATCAGAAAACTAAAATCTCCCCCGTAGTCTTTTTTATATTGCTTTACTTTTTAAAAACATTTTTACATATCTAGTATATCTTTAAATTTGTTCATTTTATTTCTTGCTTCAATAGTCTTTGGAGGATTTTTAAGGAAAAAAATTTGTTAATGTACCAGATTAGGCACATTGCGATGCCCTGCAATTAAGGGAAATGTATATAAAATATGACTAAATAATGAGCACGTAGATACACGGTACACATAAATCTTAGCTTCGTATCACCCTTACCACTGTTCTTACGTTTTTCTCTATAGCAGCTTTAGTTGTTTCACAGGATTATTATTTTCCAATTTTCAGCTCACTTGACTTCATGCTTTGCAGGTCAATTTCTTCTTGAAGAAGCTCGCCTCATAGAAGCAGCTGAGATGGCAAAAAAAGCGGCTGAACTGGATAGCACGGAGTTTGATGTGGTCTTCAATGCTGCCCACATGCTCAGGTTAGTTTTTGCTACTGTGCCTGAGAAGACCAACACTGTAGCTTTATTCTTATTAAATTAATATAATATAATTAAATCAATAATACTAATTCCCCTTATATGTCACCTTATTCCATATTCTAAAAGTGAATTATGCTGCTTAACCATGTTAAAATCAGTCAGGACTATTTAATTCATTATAGTTTATGCGCATAGTACATAGGGTATATGAACTTTTAGGACTCTGAAAATTATTCAGGCCCCTTTTCTCTTTCCTTCAAAAATTATTGGCCATAAAATACAAAAGGAAAATTGCAAAACTGAAATTAGTAACTGTCTAATTAAATGTTTCCAAGACAGAACATTATGTCAGTTAGTCAACTGCATCTCAATATTTGTGTTTTTGTATTAATTATATTGAATGGGTCATGTGGGTACATTTTATTACGCTTGGTAGTAGAGAGGATTATCAAATATAAACATACTTAAGACCTAGCAAATTCTCAAAATGGCCCTATAATTAGCACTGTTGCTATGTGTTAAAACAATATGTTTTTAGACCATTAGTGCATCTGTTTTCAGAAAGACTATTTTGAAGGCTAATTACAATAATAGCAAAACAAAAGGCAGATGAAAGTTTTTTGTGTGAATATAAAATGAAAGTGAATGCATTAAAGGAGGATGTTTTTAAGAAACTCGAATGATTTATACAGTTGTTTAAAAAGCATTGTTTGTTCTGTTAGCCATACGTATACCCCTTCGCACATGCTGTTACCTGAATTTCACTCTATTAAATCTCCACATAAATGCTTCCTTAGGTGACATTCACACTATGGGCTCTGAACTTGGCTTCTAGGGGCAAGTTTCTAATTATGTAGATTACTCTTACATGGGAAGAAAAATAGCAGAGAATTGGTCCACATTTGGATGGTTTTAAAACATGGACTTTTTGACAAAAGTAGAGGAACATTTAAAAAAAAATTTTTTTGAGATCATGGTAGATTTGCATGCAGTTAAGAAATAATACAGAGAGATCCCTGTACCACTTATCCAGTTTCCCCAGTGGTGATATCTTGTAGAACTACCATACAGGATCAAAACCAGTATTTTGATATTGATGCAGTCCACTGGTTTTATTGGATTTCCCCAGTTTTAGTTGTACCCCTGTGTGTGTCTGTGTGTTTTTAGTTTTGTGCACTTTTATTACATGTATAGGTTAGTGTATCCATCACTCAGTCAAAATACAGACTATTTCCATCACCACAAGCATTGTTCGTATTCTCCTTTTATAATCACATACCCTCACCTACCCCTGTCCCCCAGGAACCAATATTTAAAGCAAGTTTTGTAAATTACCTTGGATTTATAATTTGAGATTATTACTGTAACTGTATCTTAGTGGTTTACTCCTTGGCTTTTAATAAGTTTTAAATAAGAAATTCGAAGTCTGTTTGAGAGGAAAGAGTGTACTGTGAGGTTTCAGTTGAATATCCTCATTCCATATCAATGCTTAGCGTTCCTAAAGCAGGTACCTACAAAGAGAAATCACGATTCAATAGACTATTGGTATATTTTAAAAATAAACTGTAGCCAGTTCGCAGGAACCTTCAATGGAAGGATAATTTTTTTTTTTTCCTGCAGTACGCGGGCCCCTCACTGTTGTGGCCTCTCCCGTGGCGGAGCACAGGCTCTGGACACGCAGGCTCAGCGGCCATGGCTCACGGGCCCAGCCGCTCCGCGGCATGTGGGATCTTCCCGGACCAGGGCACGAACCCATGTCCCCTCATCGGCAGGCGGACTCTCAACCACTGTGCCGCCAGGGAAGCCCTAGAAGGATAATTTTTAAAAGATACTTTAATTTGCATGAGAAGGTTAGGTGCTGTGTTGGGAAGAGGACTTTTTTGTTCTTCATGAATAAAACACTGTGCTTTTAGTTACAATAAACCATACAGAATGTGAATGCACAAGTTTCTAGAAACTAATTTATCTTAATCATAATAGATACTTTCATCAACAAGGCATTTTGCTGTATATTAAATCAGTATCTGAAATTCAAGGTCTACCAACGGAAACTTAGAAACTCGTTACAAGAACATTACAAAAAACATCCTTGTTAAATATATAGCTTGTAACTTTTCCTTAGTTACCATAGTGCTAGAAACCAGTGGAAAGTTTTTGTTATACATTGGCGACGTGGAAATCTTTAGGATTTATTTTTCAGAACATTCTCTCTAGCTTTCTACAGTCTGCATTCCTCATTAAGTTGCATTCAGTTAGCGCCTTCCTATCTTGATTGTGAGTATGACCACAGCAACCTGGTCATATCCTTATTCAACTTGGTGGCAGTACGTATGAATGTTTTTACTTATTTTTTTAGCTCTGTCAAATTCAACAATTTCTTGAATGCCTATTGTGCGAGCTGAACACCAGCCTCTTTCCTTATTAATCAAGAGCATGTAGGACTTTGTTTGCTAAAAAGAACAAAAAAGGTTATTGGTTTTCCCTTGAATGCAGCCTTATCAAAATGGTTAGCTGTCAAGATTTTGCTTATTCGGTGTTACATCTAACATTACCCTTGAGGCAGCCAAATTGTTGTAAATTGAGTTTGATATTAATTTTTTTCCTTCAAGAGCTCTGTTCTTTCCTAAGATATTTAGGAGACAAAATTGGCAAGGTTTGGTGATCAGTTCGATGGGAGGGAAAGGGCAGATGTCTCCCTGGCTGTGTCTTGGTTAGCTGGATCAATGGTTGACCTAATATACAAAATCATCAATTTAGGAAATGTTATAGTTCAAGATACAATTTGAAGCATACTTATTTAACTTCCCTTTCCTTGGGTAATTCCCAATGAATTAACACAAAGAATCTATTAATAAGGAAAAAACTGCTTATCACGAAAGCCAAAAAGAAAAAGGAAAAGAAAAATCATTCCGCCAGAAGAGACTAGTTTGGAAGAGCCCATCAAGGGGCAAATCTTTAACTTATTAGGACCTTCAAGAGGCTTGAAACTGGAGAAATGTCTAACAGATCCATTTTAATTCTCAGTAATGGAGAAAGATCTCTTTCTGTAGAATTAGAATATTTCTAATTCCTGTTGTCAAGGTGAGTCACAAGAACACTGTGTGAGGTAGAAGTATTAATGCTGTTCACCAAATATATTTGGCCTTCCCACTTCAAGAAACATAATAGGATTGCACTTTCCTGCCTTCTTCCAAGTTGAAGACCTTCCTGGGTCTTATTGGGTCGTTGAATGTGTGTGAACGCGATGCTTGTTATTTCTGAGCCCATATTGTAAGAGTCAGTGCTTTTCCCTTTTTCTGACTTGGAAATTGTGGAAATAGATCCAGAAATAAGCAAAGGGAGACAAACTTCCCTTCTCACCTGCATTGGATAGGATGAATGAATGCAAAATAAATTTTGTCCTAATTCACTGAGATTCAGGATGTGTCTATTATTGCAGTGTAATCTAATAACCTATCCTAACTGATCAGAATATATCTGTGAAAATAAAATACATAGTTGGAAAGAGGACCCATATAACATGAGAAAAGATTAAGCAATTAATAGTATCTCTGAGTTTATAACTACAGTGGAGGCAATATAAAATTGATAGATTGAAATTTAAATAGAAATTATATATATTTTCCCAGAACTTAATGAAAAACACTAAAGACATGAAAATGATGACTGAAAGGATAAAAGATTGACGAATAGATTGAGAATAGTATATATACACTAGTAATTTTATTTATATATATATATATGTTTGTATAATTATATATAGTATACAACTATGTATATATAGTTATATATACCTATATAGTATATAGGTATTGTTTATGTAATATGTGATACTTTTGTCTCTGTATATATAAATATGTATATATAATTATGCTGTACTTATGTGTATGTAGTTAGATATGGCACATATACATATATAATTTTATTTGTTGTATAAATGTTAATATAAATAGAAAATTCCTGAAGGAGAACATAGCTCAGATGAGCAATTATCAACAAATAGAAAAAATTTCCAAGATAGGATGGAGGTCTTTAATCATCATTATTAAAACCAAAATTAATGAAAATAGATCTACTCCTAAACTTGTCTTCTTGCATGGGTCACGATTTTTAGTTGCAAACTAGAGAATCCACTCTTGCCAGTTTAAGCAGAAACAGGTTTTATTGTAGAGAATTCTATAGCCCACAGACTCTCCCATAGGCTTGAGAGTGCTCTACATAGCCAGAAATAATTTCCACCACCTAGCTTTCCTTGGTGCTCAGCAGCTTTTAGAATCCAGAGCTCTGACACCATCACCCACAAGGAACCAAGAAGAATAAGCACCACATTCGTTAGAAGATGAGTCTTCTGAGTGCAGCTGCCTACCCATTATACTTACTTCTGATTTTCATTCTCTTGAGGTTGCATCTGATTGATAGAATCTGAGTCATGTACTGATACCTTGGCTGGAAGAAAGTTGGAAGATGAGGAAATTTTCGGCTTCTGCCTTGTTTAGGAAGACAGGATGCACACTGTGGCTAATTACTAAATATATTTCCAGGGAGGGTGATCACAGATGTTGAAGGCCTCACATAATGAATGGTTGACTACATGTGTTGACATTTTTAGTACTTCAAATAAAATGGAAAAAGTACTGGATATTTCCAGATGAGAGCATTTAAAAAAAGCAGATTGGTTATCATCAAAGGAAAATATCAAAGGAATTTAAAATACTAAAACTCAGTAGAGTTATGTCTATAGAGTTGTGAGAGGAAAGTATTGAATCAATTATTCTGTTAGAAGCACTTTGTATGAATGGATTTATTCAGTGTTCTTCCAGACCTGGAAGCTAGAAAGCACGCAAAGGTATTTGACACCTGAGAGGAAATCTTGAGGCACTGAAAACAAATTTAACTCATTCACAGCATTCATGGGCTCTGGTGGAAAATTGTTTTTTTCTTTTATTTTCTTTTTTAAAATCCATTTACAGGGTAATGAAGGAAAAAAGGTAGCATTTATTCAAACATCTCCTGTCTACCTAGCACCGTAATTTGCATTGTATATGTCACCCTCTTAGTTATAATTTCACATATATGAAATAGACACTAATATTCCCGTTTTACAGATGAAGATGCTGAGGCTCAAAGAGAGTTGGTATTTCCCATACTTGGTAACGCTGGGATTTAAACTTAGCATATTCTTGCCAAGTATAATACTGTTTTCACTGTGTCACATTGGCTCCCTCATAGCTTTATAACTGAGTGATTACCTAGAAGCTGTGATTCCTGAATTTATTGATGGAAAAAGGATTTATAGAGAGTGACAGGTTTTCAAATGTATAAATCCTAAATAGTAAGATCCTTCCAGTATTATTACATTATCCCTTTGTGGTAAATTTTAGAAAGTAGGTATATAGTCATAGGAGAGAGAACTCCAAGTTTGTACTCTCAAAGGAACATTAAGTTTATAGACATACCGTCACGGTATATTGTCTGACGAAGGACACACTGCTGAGATAAGTGTGCAGTTTCCTTTTATCCAGGCCTAAGGGCCCAAGTTGTCACTGCTTCCTAAGGTAGTAAGGAAAGCAAAACTGTACTGTACCAACTGGTTCCCAATGCTTCCCTAATTTCTAGAGAGCAGAGTGAATATATGAGAAAAAATTATCTTTCAGTTTTCATTCTCAAATAATTTCACTGGAAATGACATAAAATAGATGTTCTTAAGGAATAAAGGAACAAAATCAGATTATTTTCTCAAAGCAGATTGTGAATGTACACACACACACACACACGCATACATACGTTGGATATTGGAGATATATATATATATCTCCAAGACCCTGTAAGTAATATACTTTCTTCTTTAGCACTTCCCAAATTACCAAAGACCGCTCAAAAAGTTATTGGGTTTTCTACTTATAAATTGTACATTACTGCCAAGTTTTGGTTAAGAGGGGCGTATTTCAACTAGGCTATAGTGGGATGTAAGGTCTTTAAAGGAAAGGGGTGTGGCAGATGAGGTTAAAGGTAGGTACCTTCCTACTCTGTGCCTTTCCAACATTAATGTTCATGTGAATCACCCAGGGATCTTGTTACATCACATGTTCTGATTTAGTATGTGTGGATGGTGCCTGAGGTTTTACGCTTCTAACAAGTCACAGGTGTTGCTTATGATGTTGGTTCTTGGACCACTCCTGCAAACAAGTTCTAGTTTGCCTTTCCTCTTGTAATCCCTCTCAAACCCTGCTCCCCACCCAAGCACTACTACTTGAACATAAGTAGTAATTTACTATATAGGAATATTATAGTGGACATTACCAATAGACATTTCCTTCCTTTTAATTTTTCCAGTACATTTCATTATGTAATCTTTCCAGATATAGGCTTAACCTGTCCTTAGCAGCCCTCAAAGATTTGAGGCCATGAAACAATGGGCTCAAATTCTTACAGGACATCAAGAAATATCTAACTTCAAGGACTCATTTTGTAAAACTTACACCATCAGCTTAGTCTTTTCCTCTGTTATTGCTACATTTCCACTATGCCTCTCTATCCTTTATATTTAGTATTGAGACAGATGCCTACAGGTCTTGAAGCCATTTTTGATGTCTTGGTTGAGAAGTTTTCATTTAAGAAGCCTTGATGACCATAAATCATTTATTCTAGGAGTTTCATTACAAGGGATTTTTTCTACTCCATTATTTTTACATATATGTGACGCTGGTTTTGCTATTTTAAGATTTTCCATACATTTTTATGTCCTTGTTTATTTCAGTTCTACTTCTATTACTACTGTACAGTTTATCAACTAGAATTAAAATTTACCTCTGCTTTGAGTAACTTAAAGCTAAGTGTAAGTTTAGCAAGTTGGCAAGAACACAGGAAACATCAGCTACTGTTTCAGCTTACTTTCATGATACAGGAACAAACGGCTCTCTAGTTAAAAAAAAAAATCCTCATAAGTTATCCTTGAAAATGATCACCAAGAATTAAATAAAATATTGTCTTTCGTATGAGTCAAACAGTGGTTATCATCCATATTAAATAATTTTAATTCAAAACTGACAATTCACAACCATTAATAATTGTAGTTAAAGAGAGTCTTCTAAATGCTACTTGAGTTTTTATTTTTTATATTTTTTCAATTTAAAATTTACCAACCTTTAATTTTATAATTCTCACAGAATACATAAAAATGTAGGTAATTGCACATGATTCTTTTAATCAGAATCTCCTCAAACATTTTACGGGGTGTATTAAGTTGTTTCGTAACGTAATTGATTCCCAAATTTCTTTTACATATCTTTTCTTGTAAGAATATTGGGCCCTAAACCTGTGTTCCAAAAGATACTTTTATGTCATAAAATAATACCAAAGAGAAGAATTAGCTGTATGAAATATATTTCTATATTTTTTAACAGATGTGTTTCATAGTCCCATGTGCAAAAATGGAATTCTGTAGTAATCAAATGATGACATTTGTTTGTGACTTTTGTTACTATTTGTTTTCACTGTGAACCTACTTTTTCACTGATGGCAGAAAAACTGAATCTAAAGACTTTAAAAATATAATCGGGGGGCTTCCCTGGTGGCACAGTGGTTGGGAGTCCGCCTGCCGGTGCAGGGGATGTGGGTTCGTGCCCCGGTCCGGGAAGATCCCACATGCCACGGAGCGGCTGGACCCGTGAGCCATGGCCGCTGAGCCTGCGCGTCCGGAGCCTGTGCTCCGTGGCGGGAGGGGCCGCAGCAGTGAGAGGCCCACATACCGCAAAAAATAATAATAATAATAAAGATAAAATATAATCGGTGCAACCCAGTGATTTTTTCAGAAGTTAAGGTTTACTTCATAATCTAGTTTACAAATACCATCTGGCTTTTCTACCTCCTTACCTTTTGTGGCCCTGAGAGGCCACAGATAATATGCAGAGGGAGAGGGCCTTACATATGTGATGGACAGGAGTTAATAAGAAAGGAGCCACTGTATCAGTCTCCAGTTGATGTCTATTGTTGGCATGGTGATTTAATCTTTATTCTTTAGATAAGGGACATAATGTTGACTCAGGGTGACATGTTAGATGAGGGTAGTCACCCATCTGCACCCAGTGTAGTTTCCTGGTAAGAGTAATTTTTCTTACCATCTCATTCCTGGCTTTTGTAAAGTATATTGTGGCCAGAACACAAGGTTGTCTACATACGGCCTGGGAGATCTCTTGGCAGAGCCAACTACTTTGCCCTTTACTCACCTTCTGAGTCTTCTACTTGGACACGCGGGAAACTTACGGTCCCCTTCTCTGTCTAATTGTGACCACCGCCCCCTCAAAATAGGAGATGTGGGGGGTAATAAAGTTAAGTATCCAAATACTCTTCTTGCTTTTTCTCATTCCCTATTTCTTTGCCTTTCCCCTGAATCCCTACTCTTCCCCTCCTTTATGGGAGACGGTGAAGTACATGCGGCAAAATACTATAGTGCATTTCACTGTTCTTTTTTTTTTTTTTTTTTTTTGCGGTACGCGGGCCTCTCACTGTTGTGGCCTCTCCCGTTGCGGAGCACAGGCTCTGGACGCGCAGGCTCAGCGGCCATGGCTCACGGGCCCAGCCTCTCCGCGGCATGTGGGATCTTCCCGGACCGGGGCACAAACCCACGTCCCCTGCCTCGGCAGGCGGACTCTCAACCACTGCACCACCAGGGAAGCCCCTCACTGTTCGTTCTTAAAACTATCCTCTGCTCAGCTGGGTCTGGTGAAGTTCACTTCTATCAGTTTGGGAGTTAGAATTGGAAGGATGTAAAACCTGTCATTGCAAATATTCTCCATATTCTCCCCTTTTCTTTCTTTTTTTTTTTTTCATATTTTCCCCTTTTCAAATCTCATTCCTTACTTTAAATCATCGCTTTTAAGCATAATAATCAAGAAGCATGTTTTATTGCTTTCTTAGTATTTGATGTAAGAATTGTTGTGGTCATCTGCCACGGAGCAATGTACCACATGTCATTCTGATACATCCGGCGCTCACAAAGATAGCAGCATGATCCTGTGATTCAGATATTTTATTTTAGAGCCCTTGATTCTGAGCTCAACCACTTACCAGCTGCGTTGCCTTGGGGGACTGTCAGCTTCTCTAAGCCTCATTTTAACCATCTTTGAAATGTGGTTAATAATAGCAATAATAGCAATAGATTCATAATATTGTTGAAACTGGAAAATAGAGTAATCAATCCATGGAATTTTGTAAGTGATACACAGAGAATTTACTATCTCAAAAAGAAATAGTGAACAAAGAAAAGAAATATGGGCATTCAGGAAAAGTATATTTTATCAGCTTCTTTAAATAGTTTGATCCCAATAGTCTTTGGAACCTGAGTCCTGTAATCAATCTCTAACAATCCAGTGGTTGAGGTTCTAGGGTGTTTACTAGAATCCCCTAAGCAACTGGCAGGATATTGCTAATTTCCTCAGTTTTCAAATGCTGACTAATGGCTCAATCATTTTTGCATTAAGATTTATTAAGTACTCCCAGGATGCTTCTTGCAGAGGGGGGAGTATGCAATACAGCTTACGCCATAAAGTAGACATTGGACAGCTCCTCATGAGTTTTCTCTGTAGAGAGTAAAACAAGGATATACAGGAAGATCCAGTGGGTAGAACTGACATACTCTTTTCCCTACAGTTTTCCATGTGTTGCCATAAGTGCCTAGTAGTCAGTAAAATCCGTTTAATATTAGAAAAAAAGTCCTAGAGTCAAAATTAATTTTCACAGTTATATGACAAATATAATAAATTCTATTTGTATTTTCTTATTTCATTAGAATATCATCAATTCTACTTTTAGCTTAAGAAACTAAGTCTTCTAAACTAGATATTTCCTTTGGGAATTAAAAAGACTGAAAACAGTGAAGGCTTGAAAAACTAATAACCTTTTTAGGGGGAAAAAGCCTTTTTTCAATTGCATTGATTATTATTTTAAAGGCATTTTACCTAGTGAATTCCTGAGTTTCTTTTTTGATCCTTATCTACCTCCTGAATCTGAATGTCCATAAAGATGAATATTAATAGTCACCATATTTTCTATGTTAAACATTTATTGGTTGATCTTGCTTCAAAGTAACTTACTTCTTTGTAGAATTAAGTTACTCTAATTTCCTACTCCATGCCTTTTATTTTCCTCTGGAGAAAACCTTTCCAGGGCACGACCTAATGAATTCTGGTTCAAATTTCCAAATGAATCTGAACCAAAGTGATTCTATAGTTTGGTTTAGGGAACCTTCATTAAATACCCTAGCGAGAGAATTTTTACTGTTTCATACCAGACTGAAGTACTTTTCTTGACATATTGAAATTGAACTTCAACATTTATGAGAATATAAATTGCAACAGCACTTTGTAACATGTTGTAAGTCCAGTAGAGTCTTAAGTCAAGGACTTTTACTTTCTCTATAACCCCATTAAAAATAGCAGTGTTTCTAATTATTTTTCCTTTAAAAATTAGAAAAATATGTCCTGCTCTCCAGAGAAATGTTATCTTCACTTATTCCTGTAGTTTATATGGTTGCATGCCATATGTCTTTATAGTTTTTATGTGGCTTGACCAAAGTGCAAATTCAATTTTATAGGTATGGCTAGTTTGCCTTCTCTTTTAAAGAGAGAAGTAGTTTTCTAATTGAGAAAGTTAATTTTTGTTTCTTTATTCCTGACCTCTTTGCAATCGTCTTGTCTCAAAAGGTTCTTCACATCACAGTTTCAAGAGAAGTCTCCATTTTAACTGCAGGACCACACGGCTTTAACTACTATTGTTCACGCTATAGTTATCTGAAGTTGAATTTGTTCTTTTTCTATAGCATTTCTTTTCTACACAGATATGGTCACCAGACTACAGTGTAACCTGCAAGAGCTTCTAGCTTTTATTATCTACCATCTTGGAAGGTTTTCAGAAAGCAGCATGGCATGATCAAAAAGCATAATGTTTTGGGGCTTCCCTGGTGGCGCAGTGGTTGAGAGTCCGCCTGCCGATGCAGGGGACGCGGGTTCGTGCCCCGGTGTGGGAAGATCCCACATGGCGCGGAGCGGCTGGGCCCGTGAGCCATGGCCGCTGAGCCTGCGCGTCCGGAGCCTGTGCTCCGCAACGGGAGAGGCCACAACAGTGAGAGGCCCGCGTACCGCAAAAAAAAAAAAAAAAAAAGTAAAAAGCATAATGTTTTGATGGCTAATTGGCTGGGCTTCTTCGGGACTCGAGAGATTTGATTTCTTCTGTTAACCAATTGGCTGAACCAAGGAGTTTGCTGTGAATTGCAAGAATAGACAGTGCACAAACTTATCTATAAAGTTTAGTCTGCATCTTATTTGTATAAGTCACCTGTGCCACTCATGGTATTTGGTAGTAATTAAGAAAAACGGACTGTAGCTATTTGAAGGCTGTGGGAACTACAGAATTCACTATAGACTGGAAGACATAGCTTGAACTGGCAGGAAATAAAGTAGCCCCAGAGTCTTCCTGCAAAGAAGCAGGACATCCAATAGCAGTTCTTTACAGGAAGACTCTGACCAGGAGTTGCCTCCTGGTTGCCTCCACCACTGTCACTGTGAGCAAATTCTAGCCATCCTCTCATCTTTCTGTCATTTGCTCAGGAATCAAAGTCCTAAGCAAGAACATCCCGTTAGCTGAGGCTACATCATGTGCCCACCCTGGTGACGAGAGAGCAAAGAGAGGGAGAGGCTGGCCTTTCTTTTTTTTTTTTCTGGATAAACAACACACAATGGAAAGTTCCCCTCCTGGACTGTAAAGAAAGTAGCTTTCTAGATAGATTTTTTTTTCTAAAACCTGAAAATGTTTACTATTTTCATAAAATAAAAGCAACTAAATAGTAATCTTGACAGTTTATTTTTAAGAGTTAAGACTTTTCTAGGACATCATACTGAAGCAGGAGAACCCCAACCCTGTGACATACCATCTACATTAGCTTGGAAAAGGAAACTAACATTGCGAATTCCTAATGTGTACATTTAAAATAATGCCTACTGAGTAGGATTAGGTTGAGATATTTACAGTGCCTTAAAGATCATGACAAGTACATTGTGTGCGTTCAATTTTTACTGATCTTTTTTTGCTTAGTCACCTTATTATTTGATTGGCATGATTGTGATCTTTAAAAAGTTAATATTATTTTGCTACATAATGATTCTGTTCACCTCTCTGAAATTTTAAAATAAACGATTTTGTTTTTGTTTTTGTTTTCTTTAACAGGCAGGCTAGCCTCAATGAAGCCGCCGAGAAGTACTATGATCTGGCCGCCAAGCTGAGGCCTAATGTAAGTACCTTCCTAATGAGAAGTATTATTCAAAGGGATGGACTCACAGCGTGTGAGAGTTTTAGACATAGAAGCCTTGTGATACTGGTGTTTTTCTCTCTGATCTCTTATTTTGTGTTAAATGGCTGATTCAACCATAAAATATGCCCGTCTCAAGCTTCTTTCTTTTTCCAGAGGTACAAATGCCTATTTACTACCGTGTGTGAAGCACCATACATTTTTATCATTTGAACACAGGTTTTAGCATTATTAGATATTTTGCATTTGGATGACTTTTAAAATGAGTTCTTTGAAAGTACTTTTGCTGTGGTGTTACATGCCTTTGGACTTCCTAACAACTCAATGGTTCTTATGTGTTGTCAAACCTCAAGCTGTGTGCCTCTTCCCTATTCCACAGTACTCATTTCTAGTAACTGTGCTTTTCAACTTTATCAAGTATTTTTTATTAGACTTTTTCCCTGGGTAGTCACACTTCCATAAATCAGATCGTTGCTATTGAAATAGAGAACCATTTACGAGAGAATAAGAACTGGTTTTGTATCGGTCTTCTCAGCACTTTTTTATTCACAGTACATCATTGAATTCCAGGGCATTGCTTTTATTCTCATCCACACTGCTCTGCATCACTCTGCAGCACTAAAACCTCTACCCTGCTCTCTGGATCTACGCCGTCTATTGAGAAATGTAATTTTCAAACAGTAATGAAAGTGCACGTGTGATGGGACTACAAATAATGGAATCAGTCCCATTTCTTTACAGTAACTCATCTATTGGACAAAGGTCTATAGAGTACCTGCTTTGTGATAGGATACAGAGATTTCATACCCTAAAAGACCACACAATGTAGCAGACAAGACTGAACATAATCAACTAATTGAAATACAGTGTGGAACAAGGGGAGGATTAATGCTTCCTGAAAGCAACCCACCCAGGAAGTAGCTTTTTTGATCAAGAGACTCAACCACATGTAACCTTAGCCCTTGAATCTAAATGTCCCAGTTTCATTAATTATGAGGTACTTTAAGAATCGGTAAGCTGTTTGCAACAGAAGAAAATAATTTAATAGTTGTAAAAAGAATAATAAGCATAAAATTTATTAAACACTTGTTTAAACAAGTGAATTCTCTCATTTATTTCTCACAACAACCCACAGATACTTCTGTGATCCTCATTCTGCTGAAGTTCAGAGAAATGAATAACTCACCCAGTATCACAACTAATAAGTGGAATCACATTGTAACCCAGGCTGTTGTGTGTATAAGAGAAAGCTTTATGGAAAAAAATGCAGTTGTATCTTAGAAAATGCAAGCCAGAAGTCTAGAAAAACAAAATAATAATGGTCCTGTCATTTATTCATTAAATATTTACTGAGCATCTGTTAAGTGCCAGACACTATTCCAGGCACTGGATACACGCCAGTGAACAAAATTGACAAAAGAGTCTCTGCCCCTTGGGAGCATATAGTCTAGTGGTGAGGAGACAGAACAGAAGCAGATCAATAAAATATATAGTATGTCTGACAGCAGTAAGTGCTTTGGAGAAAAATGGAGCAGGAAAAGGAAATTAGAAGGTGCAGGGGGAGGTATGCAGGAGGCACAGCTTTGTAAATGCCTGAGTTGGGCATCTTGTGTAGCATTTCTAAGAAAAGGGTTGGACTTGAGACCTTAAACTTATAAGTTCACTGAAGACAGAAATCAGGATTTTTTGTCTGACTGACTGCCTTCCTTCCTTCCTTCCTTCCTTCCTTCCTTCCTTCCTTCCTTCCTTCCTTATCCTCCTTTCCTTTCCGTTCCTTTCCTTCCTTCCCTTCTTTGATTAATAGAATTGATTGATAGAATCAATAATAGAATGATTAATAGAATGATATAATGCTCTTACTATATATACTAAATGATGGTAAGTTCAACCTTTGTTCATTGAGTAGCAGTCCCTTGAGTGTCACTTTTATTTTTGTTAAGTGGTTGATCAGGTGGCCGTCTTCAGCACATTGTAATGGATTAGGGAGAAAAGGGCTCTCTGACCTGACCTCAAAAATGAAAAAGAAAATGAGGCACCACAAGATTTAAACCTGACTTACAAGAGTATTTATTTTAAAGACTGGCCAAATCATAAAATCAATATTTAATCTCCAACTCGAAACCACTTTTTCTGAAACCCCAAAAAGTTTCTTCATAAACACGCCGCAGATCGCTTTTGAAAAATGCATTTATTCAAATGATATTTCTCTTATCTGGTAACAATAAATTAAGTATTTTATAGACTTGGATAAGATATGAAGTCTATATTTAACAATAAGAAAATGATGTTACAGTTGATGATCAACAGATGTGATCTTTCCCTAATCTGTTTTATGAATTGTGTTTGGTTTTCTGTACATAATTTGGTAAGTAAGATGCCACCAAGACAAGACTGATAAAATGTAAACCTTGACAATAACACAGGTTTGTATTCTGAAATGAAGAGACCTATTTAAACAATAGCCCCATGTCATGAATTATTAGCAGTTAGCATGTGATCCAAATTAAAACATCCATCTGACATTTATCTTGCTCAGAGCTGTTTATTCCCTTTGTCATAAAAACATTCTTTGTTATTTCTGTACTTACTAAATAAATTTCAGTTACCTGTTTATATGAGAACATGGTAAACAGACCTCAACTCTTATTGCCTGTTTAAGTAGTTTCACTATCTTTTCTATTTTTCTTGTCTACATGGTAACCTAATCTTATTCTTGTTTTTCATAAAGCATTTTCTTCTGTTGTTTAGTTTCAACTACAGCAGTCTGTAGCTGTATGTCGGGGTCCTCTGTGGATTTTTCAGCAGTGCTCATGTCAGATCATGACTATGTGAAGTAAAATTTTTTATTGCAACCCTGTGTACTACCCACTTACTATATTAAGAAGATTGCTGATTATCTGTGAGATGAATTCCTCTCTTAGTAAAATACCTATTCCATTTCTTCAGTATGTCCCATGATGAATTGCTTTATATTTTTTTCTTCTACGAAAGTCTTATTTTTCCATACAACTTACTTGAAAATTATTAATTGACTTTTAGGGTTATTCATATTCAAAGAATTCCAGTGACCAAATGCTAAAATAAAGAAATCTAAATTAGCAGAGGCATATAACTTTATTTATTTTTTTAACATCTTTATTGGAGTATAATTGCTCCACAAGGGTGTGTTAGTTTCTGCTGTATAACAAAGTGAATCAGCTATATGCATACATATATTCCCATATCTCCTCCCTCTTGCATCTCCCTCCCACCCTCCCTATCCCACCCCTCTAGGGGGTCACAAAGCACCGAGGAGCTAATCTCCCTGTGCTATGTGCCTGCTTCCCACTAGCTATCTATTTTACATTTGGTAGTGTATACATGTCAGTGCTAATCTCTTACTTTGTCCCAGCTTACCCTTCCCCGTCCCCATGCCCTCAAGTCCATTCTCTACATCTGCGTCTTTATTCCTGTCCTGCCCCTAGGTTCATCAGAACCATTTTTTTTTCAGATTCCATAAATATGTGTTAGCATATGGTATTTGTTTTCCTCCTTCTGACTTACTTCATTCTGTAAGACAGACTCTAGATCCATCCACCTCACTACAAATAACTCAATTTCATTTCTTTTTATGGCTGAGTAATATTCCATTGTATATATGTGCCACATCTTCTTTATCCATTCATCTGTCAGTGGACACCTAGGTTGCTTCCATGTCCTGGCTATTGTAAATAGAGCTGCAGTGAACATTGGGGTACATGACTCTTTTTGAATTATGGTTTTCTCAGGGTATATGCCCAGTGGTGGGATTGCTGGGTCGTATGGTAGTTCTATTTTTAGATTTTTAAGGAACCTCCATACTGTTCTCCGTAGTGGCTGTATCAATTTACATTCCCACCGACAGTGCAAGAGGGTTCCCTTTTCTCCACACCCTCTCCAGCATTTATTGTTTGTAGATTTTTTGATGATGGTAATTCTGACTGGTGTGAGGTGATACCTCATTGTAGTTTTGATTTACATTTCTCTGATGATTAGTGATGTTGAGCATCCTTTCATTTGTTTGTTGGCAGTCTGTGTATCTTCTTTGGAGAAATGTCTATTTAGATCTTCTGTCCATTTTTGGATTGGGTTGTTTGTTTTTTTGATATTAAGCTGCATGAGATGCTTGTATATTTTGGAGATTAATCCGTTGTCAGTTAGCAGGCACATATAACTTGAAATGTTAGACTTTGATATTGTTTCTTCATCAGGGATATTGAATACATCGTCATTTACTGAAGTGCACATTTAGAGAAATATATTTATTTAAGTGCACATTGAGAGAAACATTTTCGTAGTGGGAAAACTCTTTACCAAAATTGCCATTTTAATTTTTTCCGCTTTCAGTTTTCCATTTTTGTAAATAAAATTGATCTTTCTGTGGAGGTTACTTTAAAAAGACAACACTTTTCTCTGTCTTCTCTCCCATTTACGCACATCAAAAACTGCCGACTCTTGAGGACTAGAAGGAACATTAAAATGAAATGGTTTTGTTCCTCCTGTGGGAAGTGAGCCAAATTCTGCATTAATTTATAGGTTTTTAAATTTTCCGTAAAATGCGAAGAATGGGGAATTTGCATAGTACAAAGTCACCCGGTTCTACTTGGCTTTTAGTAAATGCCAAAGTTAGAAGAGGGTAATTCCTAATAATGAGGAATTATATTTCTTTATATTTTGTATTTTTCTGCATGTAATTGTTTTTGGTCTGAATTCATTCAACGTTTTTATTGTTACTATTAAGTTCTAACATAGTGTAAAATTCTACGCCAAGTGCAGTAGGATCCAATTTGTGAAAAATTAACCCTGACCTTGATGCGGGGAGAAAGTGGGGGAGAGAACCAAGGATCCAGATGCTCATACTTCAAGGCAGTAAAAGATGCTGTATATTAAGTGCTCTGTGAGTGATAGAAGCTAGGTGCTGGAAAAGTGCACAGGAGAAAAAAACTACTTTCAGGACCTTCCTGGTGGCACAGTGGTTGAGAGTCCGCCTGCAGATGCAGAGGACACGGGTTCGTGCCCTGGTCCGGGAAGATCCCACATGGCGCGGAGCGGCTGGGCCCCTGAGCCATGGCCGCTGAGGCTGCGCATCCGGAGTCTGTGCTCCGCAACGGGAGAGGCCACAACAGTGAGAGGCCCCGCGTACCGCAAAAAAAAACAAAAAAAAAAACTTTCAGCGGGACTGATCCTAGAAGACATTGAGTCCCAGTTGACAAACTTAGAGAATCTTGAAATGACTGGATGTTTATAGGTGAAGTTTTTAGCGAAAGAAGAGAAAAGAGAGAATTCTGGCAGGTAGAGGCATATGCATGAACAAAGACATGAGCTCAGAAAGCATGAACTATACCCAAGGAACAGTAAGCAGATGTGGTTAATATTGCCCATGGTGGGGGGCAGAGAGGAAGAGTGGGGGAAGATAGAACTGAAAAATAATATAAAACCAGATGAAGGGCATTGAATACCATACTGTGAATGAGGAGTTTGTATTCCAGGATTGTGTTCAGCAGGATGATGTAATGAAAGTGGTGATTTATCTGATGTGATGAAGAATGTGTGTTTCATTTGGGAAAGTAGAAATGACACATGCAGCTTTGAGAAAACCAAATAAAAAGTCATTGAAATAGTATAGGCAGGACTTCCCTGGTGGTGCAGTGGTTAAGAATCCGCCTGCCAATGCAGGGGACATAGGTTCGAGCCTTTGTCCGGGAAGATCCCACATGCCGTGGAGCAACTAAGCCCATGCACCACAGCTACTGAGCCTGCGCTCTAGAGCCCACGAGCCACAACTACTGAAGTCCACGCACCTAGAGCCTGTGCTCCGTAACAAGAGAAGCCACCACAGTGAGAAGTCCGCTCACTGCAACTAGAGAAAGCCCACACGCAGCAACAAAGACCCAATGCAGCCAAATATAAACAAATAAAATTTATTTAAAAAAAAAAAACAACTTGCCTTCTCTCTTTAAAAAGAAAAAAAAAATAGTATAGGCACAAGGCATAATATAGATCCAAAAATACAGAAACACAGTAGAATGGAAAAGAACATGCAGGGAGAGTAAGCATATTATTTGATAGGATATGAGTAGGAAAATTAATTGGCCCAATGAGTGTTCCAAAATTTTAAATTAGGTAACTTGGAAAAAAAGAAATCCCCTAAACAGAAATAGGACAGAAAAATGTGTTTATTTCTAGAAGAAAGTGTTAAGTTTGAACCGAGCAGATTCTAAGTGAGAAGGAAGATATTCTAATTTTCTACAGGACATTCCTATCAAGTGGCAGTTGGGGGAAAGGCCACCGTTAGGCACAGAGGTGCAGGAGTCATTTGCAGAAACTGCATAGTACCAAAGGAGGATAAGATCACCGAGGGAGGGAAAGTACAAAAGGAGAGAAGAGAGCCCATTTCACAGCCCTGAGCATCCCTGCATTGGGAATATAGGGTAAGGAAGGCATAAGACAACAATAGGATGTAGAAATCAACATTGGTGAGCAATTTCCACTGCTGCTAAACAGTAAAGAAAAACAAGGACTGAGAAAGTCCTTTGACTTCAAAGGATAAGATGAAGGGCTACCTTCGTGAGTTCAGTTTCATGCGAGTGATATGGGCGGAAGTTGTTAAGGTGTTAAGGACATGAGAATTGGGAGCAGAGCGTGTAAAGTGAATCTTCAAATAAGTGTGGAAGTAAGTGAAAGAGGGCAATACCAAAGAAATATTAAGTATGTGTTTATTAAATATTAAAAATAGGTGTTAGGGCTTCCCTGGTGGCGCAGTGGTTGGGAGTCTGCCTGCCGATGCAGGGGACGCGGGTTCGTGCCCCGGTCTGGGGGGGATCCCGCGTGCCGCGGAGCGGCTGGGCTCGTGGGCCATGGCCGCTGGGCCTGCGCGTCTGGAGCCTGTGTTCCGCGGTGGGAGAGGCCACAACAGTGAGAGGCCCGTGTAACGCAAAAAAAAAAAAAAAAAAAAAAAAGGTGTTAAAGGGTATGGGTATGTGTGTGTGTTTAAATACAAGATTTTAAATGTGTCCAAGTAGAGGGGAAAGCAGAGGAAATATAGAAGATCTTAAAGGATTATTTCCTCCCCAGGGACTGAAAAAGAAAAAGTAGACTATGAAGATATAAGGAGGAAAAACAAAATTAGAAATAGAGCATGCGTAGGTAGTAATTTACTAATGTCATCTTTATTTGGCTGTCCGTTGGTCCTGTGGCAAAAAGGACAGAATTTGAAGCCAAAGGCCTGTGGATAGAGCTGAACATGCCAGGCCAGGCAGTACATAATATTTGCCATAGGTCTGTACCATCTATATATGATCAGTAAGTGCCAGGAGAAATTCTGGCCTTAAGCCCTTTGTCATCTTGTGATAATTCTCAGTAAAGTTCTGAAACCACTGGTCGATTGCTTCTAGTTTTGATTCAATTCTCTGACTTTTACACTGATTGTTGTATTCACCCTTTATATTTCTAGTATGTATAATATTTTATAAATGTTTTCCAGTGCACATTCATTACATATGAATTCAAGGGGAATGTGTTCCTGGGATTGGACTGTCCAATAGAAAATTACATCCATGCATTATACCTTTCCTAGGCACTTAGAACATAAATTATTTCAGAGTATTATTATAAAATCAAAGCTGATGTTATGCATTTGGGGCTCTTTGGCAATGATTATATGTCAGAGAGCAAATGAGAAATATGAGATTCAAAGAAATGAGCTTACTGTAAGAGAGTGCAGCTGTGTTATGAGCTAGTACATAGATTCTACAATATATTCCTTTCAACTTGGACTACCTTTTTTATGGTAAATATGGTTGTGAGATAGGGTAGGGAGAGATGGCTGTGCAGTAGAAATAACCACTAAGACTAGAATCTGGGGGGAAAGGGTAAGAATTAACTTCTGATGGAAGAATTACCTTCTGATAGAAGAGAGAGAAAATATTCTGAGTTATAGTTATTTTCTGATGGGGAAGATATTCCTCAACCCTAATTAGAACAAGAGACCATGAAATTCAGTTAAACAGGACAGATTCAGATTTGACCATATAGGGGATTTTGATGGGGGAAATTGCTGAGATTGCCATCTCACTGGGGAAAAAAAAAATAGGGTAAATAATAATTTGTCTGGGAAGCAGTTAAACCACATTTCTGCTTGTAAACGGAGGAAAAAACATATGGCCTTTTCCAGAACTTTCCACAGGCTTCTGTGATGTGGGAAAATTACATACCATTTGTCTCTTGACTTTCAGGCATTAATAATATATGGATCCCAGAATCACCAAATTGACTTTATGAATAAAATGCATTTTAATATTGTAAATATATTTCCCACTCTCACTAGTCATTTCAGTTTCAAATACCTCTATATATTTTACAGTCAAAAATAGAGTAAGTTGACAAACCCAGAATAAATAGGTTTCCATCAAGAGAGAAATTGCCATTAGTTTCCCTCTGTATTTTATCTGGTTTTATTAAAAGGGCCCAGAGATATCATTGAAACAAAAACTGTTGGTTATTCACACATACCCAATTAAGTCAACAAACCCTAATTCTACTTTAGTTCATAAATAGACTTAATCCTTTCGATGTTATGGACATTTATGCACACAGCCGTAGAAATCAAATATCTAATTCTTCATGTCTGATTTCAGCAAAATAGATGCTCACTTCCCTGAGAGCTTCAGTTATGCCAGGATCGATTTTAGCCCCAATTTTAGATATGAGAAGACACTCATATCTGTCTTCAAACTCCTTGCTACTGTAGATCTTCTTTCCAAATTATTTAGATGTTGCTTTTCTTCTAACAAGTTACAAAGTCGAGTTTTTGGTGCATTCATTTCTCTCTGCTTACATTGTTGCTTTGTGTTATACTTCTATTTCGAAAATGTGAGATAAACCAGAAAAAATGTATTTCTGAAGTGATTACTGTTTTTGTTTATCATCTGTATAATTCTTCATGCTTAGAAGACAAAGATGGTTAGTATAATCCACTTGTTTACTAGCTGTTGATGTGGGCTAGTTGTTGCCTAGACTGGGATTAGATATTTGGACTCAACTAAGCTGAATTTACAGTTTTTCCATCCTTGGGGTATTGTTATTCATCACAATCCACATGCAATCATGTTTGAGCACTATTTTTTGAAAATGTATGTATGTGTTGTGTGTGTGTTTTAGATTCACAACCAGAAAAGGATGAGGGGGTGTGAGACGTGTGCAGGAACTTACATGGCTCTTGGCTATAAAGAAAATCAACCTGAGTACTTTAGGGTTGAGGAACATCAAAAACTTTGGGGAATTCCACTTAATTATGTTCTCTGATTCCAAACGTGTTTATTTTTACTCACATTTCTTTGTGAGGGTATCCTTTGCATCAATTTATAGCTATAATTGTTTGAACTGTGGGACCACACACTAAAATTACTTGTAGTCCCTTTTCTTCCAGAGAAACTAGATTCCTGTTTTGTTTTGTTTTGTTTTGTTTTGAACTCAGCTAATCTAACCACACTGGCCCATGTTCCTACCTGGGAATAGCAACTAGGGTGGACCAGTAGCTGCTACCATGAGAAGGATATGACCTTCCCTCACCCCCAGTCACCACATTCTTCATAATCCCCTTTGGTTATTTCCACAGCTGGCCTCTCTCATTTCTTTTTTTTTTTTTAATTTTTTTTTTATTGAAGTATAGTTGATTTACAATGTGTTAATTTCTGCCGTACAGCAAAGTGATTCAGTTCCACACATATAGACTTTTATTTTTATATTCTTTTCCATTATAGTTTATCACAGGACGTTGAGTATAGTTTCCTGTGCTATACAGTAGGACCTTGTTGTTTATCCATTCTAAATATAATAGTTTGCATCTGCTAGTCTCAAACTCCCAA
This sequence comes from Globicephala melas, assembly GCF_963455315.2. Classification (NCBI taxonomy): domain Eukaryota; kingdom Metazoa; phylum Chordata; class Mammalia; order Artiodactyla; family Delphinidae; genus Globicephala; species Globicephala melas. Next base: position 35,770,929 of record NC_083323.1, on the reverse strand, counting down.
TTCATCCCTCCCCCGACCCCATCTCCCCTTTGGCAGCCACAGGTCTGTTCTCTATGTCTGGGAGTCTGTTTCTGTTTTGTAGATAAGTTCATTTGTGTCATATTTTAGATTCCACATATGAGTGATATCGCATGATATTTGTCTTTCTCTTTCTGACTTACTTCACTTAGTAGGATAATCTCTAGGTCCATCCATATTGCTTCAAATGGCATTATTTCATTCTTTTTTATGGCTGAGTAGTATTCCATTGTATATAAAATTTCTCCCCCATTTCTATTTCAGACATTTATGTTTCTCATCCTTGATTGGTCTTATGGGGCCATGTTTTTTCTAAATATAACTGAAACATTAACAAAAAGCCGTGTTTGTGTATGATTCTTTATCCCCTCCCTCTTCTGAGTTTCCTGTAACATTCCACTCCTCTTTTTTCTATTTTCTTACCTTTCTTCTACTCTTAACTCTTTGTTATCTACCTGAACTCTCATTTACATCTACAGATAAAATTATATTTTACTTTACCCTAGAGACAAGTAAAAGTTGGGCAGATCCTGAAAAATTAGTAGATTGATAGAATAATTTCTTATTGAAAGTCCTGTGTCTTTGTTAAAGAGAAAAAAATTATTCTAATGCTTTTGTAAAAAAAAAAAAATATTTATTTATTTATTTTTTTGGCCACACCATGCGGCACGCAGAACTTCCCCACCCAAGGATCGAACCTGTGCCCCATGCAGTGGAAGCACAGAGTCTTAACCACTGGACCACCAGGGAAGTCCCCAATGCTTTTAAAAATAGTCATGAAGACTTTATTCAGGACTATTGTGATAAGTTTCATGACTATGGAAATAAGGGAGACAGATCAGGTTCAACCTGGCATACAGCAGAGACAGCAGGGGGTGGTCAGTGGATGGAAAATTACTAAGAAGAGGCCTCAAGGGTAGGAGGGTTCTTGGTAAACCAACTTACATAATTCTTGCTGGAAGACAAGCCAATATGATCAGATAGCGAGGGTGGGGGGATTCTCGCTAAATTAAATTATCAGAATTCTTGATACAGCTGGGCTAGGCAGGCGTAAGAAAAGACCCAAGGATGAGGCCTAGTCAAAAAGAGGACTCAGAGGAATGTCTTCTTTGGTCAAGGAGAGTCTGTGTCATTCTGGATGAGGTTATTTTCCCAGACTGAGTTGTTATAATGTTAAACTTCTTGTCACTAGATAATTCAGAATCAGGAGTTTCCCTTTATCAACTTGAGAAGGATTTGCTTAAATATATTGCTGTAACATCTTTGCTAACAAACCCTAGAAGAGAGCTGAAAAGAATGACATCTTTAAGAGAGGGAAAAAATTGTGTATGCTACAAAATGTCTCAGTCTTTGTCTTATGATCAACTGTTACTTCCTTAGATACCAAGTGCCAACAAATGGCCACTGTGGTATGGTATTCAGAGTTTTATCAGTTGTCTGAACCTGCATTGTGATTACAGCAAAAAATAAAACGATAGAGAACTCAATTTTTTAAGAATAGGACCTTTATATTTTACTTACTCTCATTATTTCTGTGTGGTTTTCATCTCCGTTTTGTTGTTGTTTTTGTCACTTTCTTAAATGAGATCTGTAGCGAAATAACTCCCAGAAATGCAGCTTTACCACATACTATGACCTACTGAGACACTGCCCTTTTGAAGAGTAAATGGCAACTTAAAGAGGGCAAATGTCATGCCATTAAAGGTTTTGTGACGAGAGTTTGAAATGGTCAATTCACCGAATTGGTTTCATTTTAAAAGTAACTTCTTCAGATTAGGAATACTGAATTTTAAAGAGAGAAGCAATTTTGAAAAGATTTGTTAGAATGATTTACGAAATATATATTTATATATTTACATATATGTATATATACATATACAATTTATACTAAAGAAAATAATTGCTTAAATTACATGTGGAAATAATCAACTATGTTTTTGATAGTATCATATGATAGATCTTAACAAGCTCAAGAATGGATAGATGTAGAACATTTACTGCTACTGCTTTCAAACACTTTTTTTCCATATTCTCCAATCTAAATTACTCTATCCTTAACTGTTCTACTTAACTGTTTAATCCTATAAAAGATAGCTGGATCTTCCCCATGGAATCTATATTTGTACTACAGTTTATTTCTTGATTCCATCTGTAATTTTTACTGGTTGTTTATATACAAATCCTAATAAAAGCTACTAAAACAAATGAATAAAAATCCTCAATATGTATTAATTTAGTTTTCCTACAAGACAAATTATTTTTCTTAAATATATAGTGCATTTTCCACTATTGGTTTACAGAAACCAATGGTAGTTTTCCCGTTTTCTTAACAAGGTTCAACTATCTTTTCCCAAAGAGTCATACTATTTGTTAAATTTTTGTAGTCATAGCTTTCATCTGTTTCAACTAGCTGAGCTTTTATTTGTAACCACAAGTATGCTAATGTACATATCTATCAGCAAATCAAAGCTACTATAATAAATAAATCCTTAATATGCACTGCTACTTTTCTTCATCCATGATTACATGCATTATTTTTCTTTTTTTCTTTTTTCTTTTTTTTTTTTTGCGGTACGCGGGCCTCTCACTGTTGTGGCCTCTCCTGTTGCGGAGCACAGGCTCCAGACACGCAGGCCCAGCGGGCATGGCTCACGGGCCCAGCCGCTCTGCGGCACATGGGATCTTCCCGGACCGGGGCACGAACCCGTGTCCCCTGCATCAGCAGGTGGACTCTCAACCACTGTGCCACGAGGGAAGCCCTACATGCATTATTAAAATGATACCAGAAATTGTGAAAAACTGTATTTGAAAAAGCGTCAATATGAAAATATTGAAAGAACAAAGGATTTTTAAAATGCATTTCTGTAGGTCACTCTACTTAAATGACACACCGCAAATACATGGATATCTGTGCTTATTTTCGAATTTTCTTGTGGAGAAAGATTCCTATGTAGAATTTATAATTTCTCACTTATGTTTAGTTGCTTTTCTCCACTTTAATATCTTCTTTTTGAAATAGTTTTCTTAGGCTAGCATTGAGAGCAATAGATTCCATTAACTGGAAGATGGAATTATTTTGCTGCCGAAGGAAGATTATGTACTTTGATTAGCCTTGGAAATCTTTACTGGATACATGCACAAATGCTTATTTTTCCTTTCATTGAGTAATATAACATTATCATTTTCTTTTCTAGTATGCTGATTGACACAGTAACTCCTAAACATTTCGTACTTGTAGGGAACTTTTATGGTGAACAGATGATGGATTATACCATAAGCACTGTAGTACCATATGATTGCTTTAAATCCATTAGTTACATTTGAATTTGTATAAACTGTGTCTCCATGTTTGGAAGTTAGGAACCTTTTTTATACACACTTAATGATGTAAAACAGAGAGCATTCACCTAAATGTAGGTGATAATATTGAATGGGTTAAAAGTTGATAAACAACTGTTATAGGTCCATATTTCTGCTTGTATCTATTATGAATTATTACCAAAAAAATTTTGTCTCTGTAACTTGTAGAAGAATAAACATGATAATGTTGAGACCAGAAAAACGTCTTTTTTTAAAAATTAGGAAGCGTCAGCCTAACAACATCTACACTAGTTAAACATTAAAAGTTAAATTCTACCCCATTTTTACAGATGGAGAAACAGAGGCAGGGTAGTTTGTCTGGGATCTCACAGGTAGTGGTAGAGTCAGAATACAAATCCAGGCAAGCAGAGTGCCTATTATATGTCAGTATCTAAAATGAATACCAGGGATATAATGAGAAACAAGGAAGTTGTGATTCCTACTGTCTCAGAGATGTAGCTGATGCAGGCTTAGCATTTAATTGTTTCTTAATTTTTTTCATGAGTGGTTTATATAGTTTATGAGTCTTGAAAGTTTGCATCTTCCACACCTTATACAACAGTTCTTAAAAATTCATGAATTCACTGTGTTATCTTCAGAGAATATTCAGGGACTTCAAGAAACATAGCAAACAAATTACTGTTTTTGTATTGCTTGAAATGTGTGGATTACTTTGTCTTGGGCTGACTCATGCAACGACTGTAAATCTGCTCATTTTTTCATAAAGGTAATTTATTTCCTTTCCTTTAATAAGCTGAAGCAAGCAAAATGATTTAGTGAAATATTGGTTTAGGATTTGGAAGGCTAGATACTTTCGACAGTAGACTCTTACTTACCTGACAGTTTCTTTGTGAAGTTTTGCTGTTAACTGAATTTGTGTTCTTTAAATGAGAGTTATGGTAGAATGACGTGCAGGTATCATGTCAGATTTTATTTTATTCCTACTATATGTGTATTACGGTCTAGAGATGTATTTGACAAAAGTTCGTATTAGTTAAGGTTATTGTGATTTCCAGTACAATAATGTTTAAATACACAGGAATCTAAAAATTCCCCCACATATAAATAAAGTAATATTAACATTCTCCTTTAAAAAATCCCTAGAAAAGAAAAAAAAAACTACTTAGAAATATGCTAAATTGATTGTAGGTTTTTAATCTGTTTAATGACGTGTTATGAATAGAGTATTACAGCAAAAAGCTTTTTTTGAGTAATTCGGGATTGATCTTTTAGTCTTTAATTTATCCAATCCTAGTACTTCTCATGTCTAAACTGAAGCTGCTGGATATGGTGAAGATGTTTATGTAAAAGGAACTACAGCATGAAGATATTATATGACTCAATTCTTTTTAAAACTTGGTTTGAGTTTTCAACTCTGCTTTAATGGAAATTTATTATCTCCTCAAATATGTGCGTGCTATAGCACTTAAAGTGTTCTAGAACATGCTAGGCTCTGGGAATAACCAAAGGTCTGCCAGATGCGTGTTGGCAATAGCCTCAGAACAAGTCAGGATCCCTAGTGAAGGCAGGAATGGTGACAAAACATGATACACACCATCAATAAAGTTGATAGTCAAAGGGCAATTCATGACTGCAGGTTTTGAAAGCCTGTTTTGAACTAAATGTTTTCATAAAATTACAGTGTATAGTGCTAAATGATCCTTGATACAATGTAGATTTTATTTAGTGGAGCACCTTCAAATATACATCAAGTTTTTATTTTAACATGTTTTCCAGAACCTATATCTATTCCCACCCTACCTGGTCTGGCTTATATATGCTATATCTCAAAAAGTGTAGCACGTAATCATGAATATATATTTTGTGTACCTTGATGGCATCAAACCGTTTTTAATGTTTAGGGATAAAGTGTATTCCGCTCATATGGCAGCAGTGAGAAAAGGATACCTACTTCTAGGGCTTCCCTGGTGGCACAGTGGTTGAGAGTCCGCCTGCCGATGCAGGGGACGCGGGTTCGTGCCCCGGTCTGGGAGGATCCCACATGCCACGGAGCGGCTGGGCCCGTGAGCCATGGCCGCTGAGCCTGCACTTCTGGAGCCTGTGCTCCGCAACGGGAGAGGCCACAACAGTGAGAGGCCCACGTACTGGGAAAAATATATATATATATACACCTACTTCCAGCATGATATTTCACAAAGAAACTTTGGGTTTTGCTTTCCTGAATGTACAGAGACATGGGTAGCACATAGGGTTTGTCTGTTTACTAGATGTTGCTATAAATAGCATGCTTCGGTGACTTCCCTGGTTTGGGAAGAGCAGTCTCTGCAGTGAATTTCCAGTGGAATCATGCCATTTTCACAAGCCCTGGTAGGCAACATAGCTTAGCAGTGTAGGCTCTGGAATTACATGGCTTGGGTGTACTAAACAGGGCTTCACCTGCCTCTGGCTCTGAGATCCTGGGTGTGTTGCTTACATCCCTAAGCCTCATTTGCTCACTCTGTAAAGGGAGGTAATAATAACTACCTCAGAGCGTTTGTTATGGAAATGCAACAATACATACAGAGCACTTAGAATTCTACTTGGTCCAGAGCTACTGTTAAATTACTTACATTGCAGGAATTTGTCTATATATTCTTTACACAAAGAGAATAATTTTTAAATAAGTCAATTCCACTTGCCAGGTTACCTAAACAACGAACAAATTGGTGTTGCCTGTCAACAGACTCGAGCATGCTCCTTCCTCCGGGCTTTATAATCGTACTTTTTCCTCCAGCTGCTGTGCTTTTCCTCCGGATAGCAGCATGGCTAGCTCTGGCACTTTCTTAAATATCTGCTCAAATAGCAACTTGTATCAGTAAGATTTCCCATCCTGCTTCATAGGAAACACCTCTGTACCAGTAATATACCCTACCTCTTTTATCCTGTCCTGCTGTACGTTTTCTCCTTGGTTTTTATCACCATCTACAGCCTATGTATTTTCTTACCTACGTGCATTATCTGTGTCCGCTCTCCAGACCACGAGCTCTGTGGTGGCAAGGACTTTATTTTCTGTACCTCCGCTTTCCCCAGCACATGTGGTGGTGCCTGGAAGACATCAGGTGCTCGGTCAATGTTGTGAAGGGATTCACAGGAAGCTTCTGTCCTCTCAGTCTGTGTTGGCTTCCTGTCCTTTCCTAGCATGGACATCTTGCAGCACTGAGTATGGTTCTCGTGTTTGAAACATGTTATGTTCAACGTGTCCCCTCCCCCAGTGAAATTCAGCCTCTAAATGCAAGCCAACCACAACATGGTCTGCTCAGCACAAAACACGTTGATCTTTTACAGTGCTGGAAATAAAACCAAAAGCAGTGAGACTGGCTGCCAGGAACACACTGAGAGGCTGGACTGTAGTTTACCTCAAGAGCCATCCAAGTGATTTTTTAAGAGAGATGTTTAAGAATAATGTTGATTTTTTTTTTTTTTTTTTTAACTCTCGCTGAATGGAGAACCTTGAAATCTTCTCTGTCTACCCGCAGCTTGCACCCACCCTGGGTCTTTTGGTTCTCTCTACCTGCGTCTCAGGAGACAGTGATCACAATGAACTGGAACTCTGTCGAATTTTAGATTACTTCATCCTCTCAGGAAATGCAGAATCGCTCTTGATAAGTGTTTATATATTCAGATTCTGAAACTCAGCCTGTGGTAGAAGTGACAGCAGATCTCACAGAATGAATAGCTATAAACCTTTGGAGCGGCTTCTATAGCGCTATGATCCCAATGAAGTATAACCCTTAAACTTCTCTGTTTGACCTAATGGTACGCCTGCCTCCTTTTTACAGGCCTCACTTCCCTCTGCAAAACACACAGTAAACCATGAGGTAGAAGCTGATTGTATAAATCCATTCAGACCTTATTGAAAACTGGCCAGTGATTTTCCAAAAAGTAGCCCCTTAAAGGGCATATCTCCGTCTCCCCAGCTAATTTACCTTATATAAGATTTCCTTTTAAAAAAAAAAATGACAAATATTTCGATGCTAAAAATAAGAAGGGTATGTGAGAAAACTTAAAATAAGAATAATAAGCCAAAAAGTTTTCCTCCCCGTTAGTCAATTTTATGAAGGAAAAAAAAAAAAAAGACTAGATTTTGTGGTTTATTTCCCTGTGCTGTTGTCTGTGGATGACCTGTTTTGATATTGGGAGCCACAATCGGAGGAAAATACCAGTGAAAGGGGAAATGACAAGCAAACAAAACAAAATGGTGAGGCACCTATGCAGAGAGGGGGCAACAGTGCCAAAACCTAATATGACAGGCCGCAGCCCTGGGGATCAGTGGTTTGTGTCAACCATAAGAATGAGCGAAAGGCCAATTTTTCTCCGAAAGAAAAATTGCCTGCATTTCAAGAAACCTGACTGTGGTTAAGAAGTAATTTTAAACACAAAAATAACAAATTGGCTAACCTAGTATGTGTGCTTTCCAGGGAGAGTATTTTTTTTTTCCCCAGACTCTTCCTGCCATCACTGTGTCTAGCCTGGTAGTGAGTCTCTTGGATCAGGAAGCAAGGGCCAGGCGTGTTGACCACACGTCCTATGTCGGGATTTGGTGGTGATGTTCTGTTTTTAATGGGGTTGTTGAATCAACACTTCATCATTGGAAAAGAGCACTCAGTTTGAGCCCCCTCCACAGTTTACATTTGCTATTAATTCTTCTGTGAGTTCCATCAGTTGAGGAAAAGTAAAATAAGAGTGGAAAACCAAAGAATGCACTTATATTTTTTTTTAACGATGCCTTTGAGAAAAGGTCTTGGTGGGGCCAGTATTTGTCCTCACTTCCCTCAACAGGTAAGGTTTACCAAGCATTATCCTTTTTCTACCTTACCTTTTTCTCATAGCCTTTCTCTTTGCCCTGGAGAGAGGGCATAGTTTGTTTTATTTACTTTTTTAATGGCTGTCCATAGACAGTTTCCATCATGCTACAAAAAATTTTGCATCCCAGATTTCTCTTTGGGACTTCATTTGTTGTTTGAAATCCCATTCACGAAACAGTAGTAAGATAGTGGTATGTATTCACTTGGGTTGAGAGGAATATTTCTCATACCTTGAAAATATTGCCCTCTGTGTGTATCAGAAATAAGTGCCATGAAAAATGGAACCCCCAGAATGAAATGAACACTTTAGAAATTAACCATCTATTTGAGCCCAATTGAAAAAAGATCCTGCAAGGCCTCTCCTAACATGGTATTCCTGGACTATTTCTGGAAACGATAGAGTGAATTTACTATCCAATTAAACCTGATAAGAAAGTCAGCTTTGACATCCGTTAAATAAACCCAAGATTCTGTATTCACTCTGGAACTCTGTTTTAAGTTATCTGTAATGTTTTTGTTTATGATCAATGTTAATAATTTTCTAACACAGCAAAGGCAATAGTTCTATTATTTATTACTGAGTTTTTAATCTACCTCCTGCCATTGACCTTGAGCCCAAATGTTATTTTCTGAGAATAGAAACGGTAGTCTTGACTTTATGTTGTACAGTGGTTCTCAGCCCTAGCTGCGTTAGAATCACCTAGGGAGCTTTCACAACATCCTGAGCCCTGCGTCTCACCAGACACTCTGATTTTAATTGGTCAAAGGCAGAACCCCATCATCCTAGTTTTTAAAGCTACCCAGTTGATTCTAATGTGCCATGAGACTGCGGACCCCAGTTTAAAAGCTAGCATTCTTTTCTCGATTGGCTTTACTTCCATCAGCCAGTTCCAGCTAAACCATTTACTTTGTGACCTCGGGTATGTTCCTTAACCTCTGTCTTTCAATTTCCTCTTCTGTCAAATGGGGTATTAGTAGCACTTAAATCATAAAATCATTTTGAGAATCCAAGGAGTTCATAGATTTTAAGCATTTAAAATAGTGCCTGAAACATACTAAGTGTACAGCAAAGGTTAGCTGTCATCAGCATTATCATCTGTTTTTAAAATTAAAATGATAACAAAAAATTAAAATAATAATGAGCCTTTGAATTGCTTCCTTCTGTATACTTCCCAACTTGGGCTCTTCTGGAACATCTGCTCATCTGTGCTTACACTATATTATAAAACTGAAACCTTTGTTCTTATTCTGGTTCAGCCACTTACATGTTGCATTGCCTTATACAGATTGACGCGAATTCCTCATTTTATTTTTCACCTCGAGTTGGTGTGAGAATTAATTTTAAAAAATTGAAGGGTACATCATAAGCATTCAATGAATGTCACTTATTATTATTGTTTTTATTAACCTTATGGTACTGTTGCTATTATTAGCTGTGGTGTTTCAGAAGATAACGAATTCACAATACAGCAGACACATTTTTGTATTTTTTATGTGCTCGTAGCCAAACTAAGTAATCACTTGGGCCTGGTAAGCACTCTGAAACTGAATCAGACAAATAACTGTAGCCTGATCTGTAGCCAGCATGATGCCTGTGTCAGAAGTGTAGGAACAGAAACATAAGCCGTAAAATCCTTAAATTTTAAATTCTTAAAATCTTTACAGGCTCATCGTGAGAATCTCAGTTTGAAATATGGCATGGTAGTGAGCAAAAGAAGCTCCTTTCAACTCCAAATGCTGACCTCTCCTAAGTCATGACCTTTCTGTAGGCAGTGCTGACTTGGGGGGTTTCAGTGATGCATCTTGACTTGATAAAGGCAGAGCAAGGGGTTGGCTTGATAGTGTAAAAACCAAAAGGCAGATTTTTATGTTCTTTTTTGTGCTTCTGTGCATGTGCTTTCTGCTTCCTATATTTTGCAGAATTCAATGCATATACCCTAGGTTTACAGTCAACATGGGCTCATGGGTTCAAATTTGAGTTGTGATAGAGGACATGGAGAGAAAAAAGCATCTTCCTGTCCCCATGTTTAGCGTTTTTTAAGCCTTCCTTTTCACATCAAATCCCTAATAAGTTGTAAAGACTAGGTATAGTCATAATATACTGTAAGATTGTTACCATGGTTTAGATGTTTTAAGTGCGGCATTAAAATATCTAATTTTCAGAAGCATTAGAAGAGAAAGGTTAGATGTAGATATATTTTCCTGGATTTAGTCTGTGTCTTGAAAAAAATTTCTTAAATCCATGTGTTGAGTGAAGGAGAAAAGAAAGAAACGAATTACAGTTGGAGAAATCAAATGAAATATAATCACTGAAGTACTTTGTTCTAACATCATATCCTGCTACGAGTGTCACTTCCATGCCCTTTAGAGAGAAAACTCATTTGCACTAATTTAATATTGAAGGTTCTATTTCCATTGTTATGCATTAAGAGTCATGCAGCTGACACATCACAAGTGTCTGCAAAAGTTAACTTCTTTGGATAAGATAGTTTTCTGAGATCAGCTTTTATCCCTGAATTCCCAGAGTATAGGAACGGGGCCATCATCTGCCCCGGCACTGAGCAAGAGGCATAGAGAGCAGCAAGTCTGCCCTTTTGCTAGGCATTCCATCTCTCATTTCTCAAATCTGTCTTCCCCGCTTTCCATCTCTTCCCACATTGCCCTTGTACAGGCCCTCAAGGATGATCCTACCATTGCATGAGTTATCCGCTTCCTTCTTAGATCCATTTCCTGGGTTGCTGCCGAGTGGTATTTCTGAAATGTAAATCTGTTCCTATTACTCACCTGAATGAAGTTCACACTTGTTAGGTTCCTCTTACACCCAGCACTCCAAGAGTTCTCCCAGAACTCCAAGAGTTCCTCTTGTGCTCTACTCCATTGAAACATTGGTAGATCAACTAATACATTCAGTCATATCAAGTATAACCCAGATACCCCCAAACCTCAACATGTGACTGCCAAATAAAGTCACATTTCCTTAATATACAGATTTCAATGCTGAACTTAACCATTCATATAATTTTCAGGTTTTCCCCAAAGAATGGCTACATGTTCTATAGAAGTGTCTGGGTGGTTTCCTAGTCACCACAGTAAGCCCTTCTCTGTCCAAACCCGCTTTGTTCTAAAGCTCAGCACATCATCTTTGCCCTCCCTTCACTGCTTTTCTCCCAGCATACTTTGCCCCAAATTCCCTTTTTAAACTCCCCTTTGCACAGGTGACACTAATATGTGGCTTTAAACATTTTAAGATGCTAGAGTATAACTGAAGGTCATTTTAAAGAAGAGTAAAACTTCACTAAGGCATTACCATCAGTTTGTCAAATTTTACCCTATTAATGAACGTTTCATTTGCTCCTTTTTTCTCCCTTTCTCTAAATGCTGTTATAAACAGTGCTGCAATGCTCCTTTTACATAGCTCCTTAAACATTTTGTTTTTACTTCTCTAAGATAAATTCCTAAGAGTATGGTTGTTGAGTCAAAGAAGATGAACATTTTAAATGTTAATAGTTGCTATACTGCCAGATTATTTTCCAAAAAAGTTACAGCAATGCACATTCCTACCAGCCCAGTGGCCAGATTGGAGTAATAGCCATCTTTTATAATTATTAACAACCTGAAGACTAAAAATTGCTATTTTGTTGTTTCAAGTTGCACCTTCCTGCCTACTCTTGTGGTAACACAGCTTTTCAAATGTTTTATATATTAATTATTTGTTAACAATCTTCTGTGAGACTTGCCTATAATACATCTTTTGCCCACTTTTCTACTAGGTTTTCTTGTTACCAAGATGTCTGTCTTCTCCACTATGGCATGTGAGTTTACACACACTTAGAGGAAGGAGGATGAAAGAATATGTGTGAGAGAATAAGTACCAACATGTATATGTTGGTTTGGATGGAAAGGAAGAAATGGACATTATGAACCTCCTTTGGAAAAGTACATTTGCGTGCCTTTGAGAGCCATGCTTCTGCTCATGGGGCATCCCTAACTGGCCTGCTGCCTTCATGGTTGCCACTGTGTTTTAGAGATGATCTTGCTTTCTCCCAAAGGGTATACTTTTGCAGTATTCTCGCCTAGACAGAGCCAGGCCCAACTCCTCCCAGCCTCCAAGAGAGTCTAAGGGACTTCTCCTTCCATTCTGTCCTGCCATCCCAGAGACCATTAGCCTCTTCTACATGGTCGCAACTGATTATAGGCACGGCTCTGTCCTCATGTGTTGGAGGACAAAAGAAAGGAACTTCAGGGTAAGGATTTCCTTTTACACAAGTTACAGACATCCATTCTGCTTGCATTTCATTGGTGAGAATTTAATCACATGACCAAGCCTGGCCACAAGACAAAGTGGGGAATATTGTTTCTAGCGGGTAGCCCTGTACCCAGAAAGAAGAGAAAACTAGATTGTACTGGGGGAGCAATCAGCAGTCTTCATCATATTATTTATATTGTCTTCATCATGTACTCTTACCTTTCTAAATACACGTCTCTATTTATAATAGGTTGTCTTGCATAGTTCAGTTAATTAAAAATAGCATCCATGGGCTTCCCTGGTGGCGCAGTGGTTGAGAGTCCGCCTGCCGATGCAGGGGACACGGGTTCGTGCCCCGGTCCGGGAAGATCCCACATGTCGCGGAGCGGCTAGGCCCGTGAGCCATGGCCACTGAGCCTGCGCGTCCGAAGCCTGTGCTCCGCGACAGGAGAGCCCACAGCAGTGAGAGGCCCGCATACCGCAAAAAAAAAAAAAAAAAAAAAAAAAAAATAGCATCCATGTTCTTGCTATCCCCATGATTAAAAATGAACCTTTATCATAGGTTCCCTATCAGGCATCCCTCTATCAAGCCGTATCAAGTTGTATTTACTACAACTATAAAGAGACAAGCAAAGCTTGGATGTCCCTTGTCTTGAGAAATAGACAAGTGGCAAAGTTAAATAAAAGCATACCGTGTTCTTCCTCCAGCTATTTGCACATAGGTTTGAAATTTAATGGTGGGAATGTGGAACATTTTTAAGATACGAAATGTTCGGTATTGAAGTACTGTTATGCTTCAGAGATCCCCATACTATCTCTTGGGAGGCATGCAAGGAACTCTGTTGCCTATTCAGGGTGTCACTCTGTGTGTGTGTGTGTGTGTGTGTGTGTGTATATGTGTGTGTGTGTGTACACATTCCTCTATCAGTCTGTATTACTTTAGCATGTGGAATAGCCCAACAAGATAATGAGTAACAACGTTAGAGAGGAAAATCCTTGCAAAGGTAAGATACAAAGCTAAATTTCTTGTGATCAAGTCTGTAAGTGATATTTTACATATTTTTATATTTTCTGCCCTGGCTGAACTTCACCAAAAAAAGAAGGAAAGAAAAGGAAAAACACAGACATCTGCAGACTTCTCCTTTTTCTTGGTGTCTGCGAGTTACAACTGCCAAGTTCAGTGAATGAGACAGGAACTCCAATGAATTCCCAAAGGTATCATATAAAGCAGGGAAGAAGAGGCACCAAAATATTTTTTATAACTCTTGCTTCAGACTTTTTTCTGTGTAGTAAATAAGTTGTCAGCTTGTTGGGTTTGTTTTTGTGAGAGTCTAGAAGGTAGCGAGGGATTGCAGTAGGTGAGTTTATACTAAGTTTGTACCTGCTGCATCTCTACAGAGGAACCTCCTCTCCTGCCCTTCTTGCCTGAACAAAGGAGATAAATTGAGGTCTAAGAAACGAAGAGAACACTAATAAGCTCCCTTAAACTAGGGCAGTGGTAAGTAGGAGAGGGAGAAGAGGCATATTTGAGAAATATTTAGGCAATCAAATGGGCAGCATTTGATGATTCCTTAAAAGGGACAAGGAAGTAAGGAGGAGGGAGGAGTCTGTAGCTTGGGTGATCAAGTGGATTCTGCCACTTGTTATTTAAATAGGGGATCCTGAAAGATGAGCATTCTAATAGGCAAGACAATGCATTGATGTGGACTGCTGGATGTCCTTGATGCCTATCAGGCAACTGAATGCAAGCCTGAAAATTAGGGGAGAGAGATCAGGGCTAGAGATACAGGTGTTGAAGTTATTTTAAAAACCCAGAGAGAACAAGTAGAATAAGTGTTTTAAACCTAGAGTCCATGGAGAGATATCAGGAGGTTTTGTGATTCCCAAACTTGACATATTAGTGCCAATTAAAAGTGAAGTTTACAAAGGTGACTAAGAAAAATTTCTTGAAGAGGTGGGATGATCGTGGGTGTGTGTATGAGTGTCTGTGTCTGCGTGTACATATGTTTAAGCAGAGCCTACAGTATTGGCTGATGGATTTGATGTACGGTGTGAGAGAGAAGAGTCGAGAAGATTCCATGGTTTTTGGCTTGAGCAACTTTCATAAGGATGGAGTTGCTATATCCTGAGATGGGGAAGACTCCCCAAGGAGCAGGTTTAGTGAGTGAGTGAGTGAATGAGTGAAAGAAATAGAGAATGAATGAATTTTAATAGAAAATGCAGCTTTATAACTTTATCACAGTGACTTAACTAATGATAGTGCATTTCTAAGCCTTATTAGACCATTGTAATGAACAAACTAATTTACATTTTGTAGCTTCTCATTTGCATGTAAGCCATGTATTGTAAAGTGGTTGGCCTTGCACGGAGGTTAAATATGCCTCTAGGAAACCCTCTCCACAATATTAATTTGCTTAACAAGCTCTTTCTTCTTAAATATTAGAAATGGAAATTTACACTCAGATGAGGAAGACTGCTCTAGATCTGAAGTCATGACTGATGATTTCTTACTATTATAAAAATTTGACATCATGAGCGTGTATGTGATTGAGAGAAAAATCTGACAAATGTCACAGATGCATCCCTTTTAACCAACACAAACCAAGTTGCTTTTATTCAATTCACTTTACAGATACTTTACATGTTATTCAAATATGCCTTCTATATATGTGGAAGAGTCTATGGTTTTTAGAGACACTGTTTGGAATAGTAAGTTTTCTGCCACATTCAGGAAGTTTTCTATACCTACACCAAAGTATGCACGGTGTTATCAGTAGGAGAAGCTACCAGGGAAAGGCAGCATGTGGGAGCCCTTCATTCACTAAGCCCTTAAGGTGGCCTTTAGCCCCTCATGATACGGTCTTGAGTGACCTTTTTAGTCACATCTCACATTTCTCTCTCCTTTGCTCTCTGAGCGCTCATCAGACTGGTTTTCTCTCAGGTTCTTACACATGCCGTGCTTCATCCCAACTCAGGAATTTGAACTTCTACCCGTACCTCCCTCATCTGTGAATTTCTACTAATTCATCTGATCTCAACTTGGCAATCATCATCTAGGGAAACCTCCTCTGAACTGCGTTTGCTCCCTACAATTTGCCTCATTTTTACAGTTTGTATCATAGTTGATCTTCATTTAGTTGTGTGATGATTTGATTTTTCATTCCCCTTGCAAGAGTATAGGTTCCGTTGAGAGCAGGGTCCCACAGTATCTTTCCACGGCAAACGCTTAGTAAATAGCTATCAAATAAAGAGATGAAGGTGGGTAATCTGCCTGAAGTCATACACCTAACTAGTGGTGCAGCCAAGGTTCCAATTCAAGCTACTAGCCATTGAAAGAGAAATCAAGGAGAGATGAGTTTTAGTTTGTTTCTGTGTCCTGGAAAGGATATAATGAAGTTACTTAAAAGTATTTATTATGGGGATGTCGTTCTTTTCAAACACGCACGCGCACACACTCTCTCTCTCTCTCTCTCTCTCTCTCTCTCTCTCAATCTCTCAATCTCTCTCTCTCTCATACATGCAAACACAAGTAGTAGCTTAGCCTACGAGATATAAATCAATCATTGTACAACTGTTCCTAATCCCTCTGTTTCTCTAGGCTTTCTCTTTCCTTTGGGCTCAAAACTGCTTTCGAGCTATATGCACATAGCTGTGCCACGGGGCACTTCGGGCACACCATTTATTCTTTCATTTACCAAATACGTATTGAATATCTATTCACAGTCAGCACTGCCCTAGGCCTTAGGAATGAACAGTAACAAGGGAAATACAGTCCCTTTTATTTACAAAAAGGGTTTTTATTCTGGTCATGGAAAGGACATAAAAACATGAAATATTATTGAATGATGCATGTTATGGAAAAAAAAAGCATAAGCCATAAAAAAAATAAGAGTAATTGGCGGGCCACGTACTGTAGTTTGGATAATCACTGTTTAGCATATCTAAAAAGTGAGATATAATCTGGGACTGAAATACCAAGGAGCTAGTCATGCAAAAAACTGGAGAGGAACAGCTTGTGTAAAGGCCTGAAGACAAGATGGGAGGAAGCTTGGAGCAGAAGGAAAACCCATGTGGGCAAGGAGCATATGGGGGGGGGCAGGGACAGGAGTCGAGGTTGGAGAGATAAGTAGGGGTAGGCAGGAATGACTTTGGTTTTAAGTACAGTGGGAAATCTCTTGGGTAATTTAAGCGTGAGGAAAATAATTTTATTTATATGTTACAAAGAGGTCTGGCGTTGCTGCATGGAGAATGAATTATAGAGACCAGCTGGAAGCAGAGAGACAGTTAATCAGCCATTGGAGGAGTCTACCCTGTAGACAGTGATGGCTTAGTCCTAGGTAGAGATGGGAAAAATGGACATATTTTGGACAACTGATTCCATCCTTCCGTCCCAGCACATCTCTTCCTCATGGATTCTTCACGTCAGTTATCACATTTACCCTCACTCAAGTGGCCAAGCTAATAATTTTCAAGTTAGCTTCACCTTTCTTTTCTTTTTCCACCCCCCTCTCCCAGGAGATCACCAAATCCTATCAGATAACAACCAAAATGGCTCGCTGTCATATCTCTTCTTCATCTCTCTTTTCACTGCCTTAGCTTAGGGTTCCGCAATTCCTGGCATGACATTTTCAAGAGGTCTCTAACTGCTCTCTCTGCCTCAAATCTCAGGTTCCTCAAACCGATCCTCTAATTTAGCCACGAGAACTGCATCTAAAACACATTTCTTTCCAATTACAAATATAAATACTCTTTGACCTCTCATTGCTGATAAGACTTCTCATTGCTGATAATAATCTTTTCCCACACTTTTTGGGCAGAAACAAAATCCTTTTTCTAACAGAAGTTTTATCAGAAGCCAAAGATGTAAAAGATGAGCTCACCTTAGCAAGCGCGCCCCTACCCAATGCTGGCAACCCCGGCGCTACAAAGCACTTCATTTTACTACCTCCCGATCTCCCAGTGCCACCACCATCCACGAACGCAACATGCTGTGAAATTCCATGCACTTTACCCTTTCATTCCCCTGAAGTTCTTCTCCTGCCCATACGTCCTGCCCTGTGCTTCCCCCTGGCCCCAGGAATTCATCCTTGAAAATCTATATCAAATGCCATCTCTGGGTACTGCAGCATTGTTTCTAACAGCAAAGAAAGTAGAAGCAACCTAATACCCACTGAGAAGACTTGTTAGGTAGATTAGGGTATGTTATACCCTTTTAAGGAATTTAGAGTAAATTAGAGTATGTCAGGGCTTCCCTGGTGGCGCAGTGGTTGACAGTCCGCCTGCCGATGCAGGGGACACGGGTTCGTGCCCTGGCCCGGGAAGAGCCCACATGCCGCGGAGTGGCTGGGCCGGTGAGCCATGGCCGCTGAGCCTGCGCGTCCGGAGCCTGTGCTCTGCAACGGGAGAGGCCACAGCAGTGAGAGGCCCGCGTACCGCAAAAAAATAATAATAATAATTCTTTTAATGAATATGCTATACTAAGAAATCTATCTCTGTTGCTGGAAGAGAGTGATTTTTCTCCATAATCATCAGATTCTCTTAATGCCAATATCCTCCTATAAAGGTCCAGTATTTTTTTCAGGCTTTCCTACTTTGCAAAAGAATGAAATATGATGCCTCCTCCTTCCCCAGCTGTTTCCCAGGGAGCTCCTAATTTCTTGATTAAAAGCTTAATTTCGTTCTTTTTTCTTACACCATAGGTGTTATTCTTTAGCATTTATGGTTAAGATTTATAGCAGGAATGAAATTTTCCAAACTAAATAAAAACAACCCCATAGGCAACCAGATGAGTTCAATTTAATTTTTTTTCTCTAGTAAGATTCTTACTGTGCACAACATCCACAGTCCCCTCACACTGGATTTTAAATGTGCACTTGTGATTTAAAGCCGAAGTTTAACCATATGCTGCTTTGAATTTCCTTGTGCTACCATTAGTATAGTTTGCTTTTTTCCCAGAGTCCAAATTCCTCCAACATTAGGAAGGAAATGAAATATACTTGTATATATGCTCTATGCACATACATGTACATCTCCTCTGATGCCTCTTGAGAATAAGCGAGATTAAGAGATTCTCCAAGGCTTATCATTGTTCTTCTTCAACTGAAGAATTTACAAAACAGAATTTTCCCCCACAAATTAAAAGAAGAAAAACGTTAATTTTCTTTCAGTTTGGGGTTGGTTAGCTTACCCTTATAACTAATGTATTTTCACCCTTGATCTAGTTTTTTTCTACTAAGACAGTACCATCTGGAAGTTTGCACATTACCACTGAAATAATACAGCTTTTCTTTTGGTAACATGCTATAAAATAATATCTGACATTTCTGTAGGGTTTTATAAATTTGCAAATTGTTTGTGTGCCTACTTTATTATTCCTCATAATATCTAATGAGAAAAACAACAGCTATTTTTGCAGGGGTTTTTCTGTTGTTTTTCATTTAGGAAACTGACTTAGCAATGTTGGGTAATTTTTCCAAAGTCATATAGGTAGGAATGCTAAAGTAAAAATTAAACTTCGGATCTTCCTACTATTAATCCAGAACTGTTCCTACTTGCCATTTTGGAGATATACATACATATATATTGTTTTGGCATATTTGTCTGAAAACATTTCCTCCTCACTGGGGAATAACTATATCAACACCTTTATAATCTGAGGTCTGTTTGTTATTTTCAGCAAGAATGATCTGTCTGAACAAAGTATAATTATGTAGATCAGACAGCTTGGGAAAAACCCCCACTGTAATGCATCTTAACCTAGATAATATACATGGTGCTAATTCTATATTTTACCTGTCTAGAACACTATTTTTTTTCCACTAACAAACACTAGCAAGAATGGCTGCAGTTAAGATGATCTTTCTACTTCTAATAACTAATAAACACTGAAGTAAGTATTACAGAATCTCTGGAACCTTCTTCCAGAAAGTAAGTATGGCACTACCAGCACATCCTAGATGCTTCTAATTGATTAATAATTATTTTATTATTGAATTGCTTTGCAGTTCGTGTTTTATAACTAGTTTTCCCTGTACTTTGGTGGCTAAGAACAATATTGATCATATTTTTTATGTCTTCATTGAATAGAACTTGATAAATGAACATTAAATGTATAAATCAAATAAATTAAAACAGGCATTTAGCATGATTGCTCGTGACACAATTTTGCATTCAAAGATAAAACTTCAATAGAGTATTTGATGTGATTACATAATCTTAGACAGCAGTGTTTTGTTTTTAAATATCAAAGCATTATAATTTTAACCCTACTGTTTGTGAGCAGTGGGCCAATTATAAAGATATAAATTTTGTCTTTCTTCAAGTAGATAGTGATTTATCTTCACTCTTTAGAGTACATGAAGCAAGAAGTAAAGGCTAATAAATTAAGAATAATTTCATTGACCCCAAATACTGTTTAGTGTGTTTCAGAAAAATCATAGAAAATTCGTGCTGGTGCAGATAGATTCGCTGTATCTGTCAATACCTCTGTCTCTCCATCTTCCAGTTAGCCTTCTGCCCTTAAATTATAGTTACAGGATATTGTCAGTGCAATCTATCCAAATGTTTGTGACAGACATTGTGAATCACTGCCAGTGTTTACCAAAATGAAAACAATCCCCGTATCACCATCATAGTATGTTGGAATAGTACAGTGGAAATAGAGTGGAGAGAATTGGGTTTTGGACCCAGTAGTACTGATCACTGGCCGTGTTACTTTGAAAAGCTGAATCCTTCAGTTGTATATGTGCTTTGAAAATTTAAATATAGCAAAAGAAAAAAAAAAGTACCTGTAGTATAAATAATGGAAGACAGACTTTCAGACCCATTAAGACACTAAGACTAAAAATAAGATCTGGGAGCTTTGTATATACAATACCTTTGAACAAAAAATTGCACTGAGGATGAAGATGATTTGTCATGCTTAAGGTGAACAGTGGGCTAATGCTGTTTTCACTAGGGAATTGTACTAGAAAGCAGGTAACAAATTCATATTACAAAGATAATTCAAAAACTTGCAGTTGACAGCAAAGTGTATGTGACTAGCTTACGTATTGACATTAGCTCCTTGCAACTGGGTAGACCTTTGCGACTTTCAAGCCATTAGGGTGCAGATATTCCTGTAAGTGAGTTTGTACCCACATGAGAAAAAGCTTGATCTTGGATAGACAGCAAGAAAAGTAGATACATGAGTCCTTCATCCATCCCGTGAACATCAATCCTAGCAGCATGGAAAGTATGCCACGTCTTACTTTTTCTGTAAGTGAAGAAAGGAACAAAATATATTTGGTCACTAGTCTAATTTGCTACTTAATGATGAAAGGAGAAAATAGAGGAAGGAAAGCAAATTTCTTCTCATTTTGTGGGGATGAAATTAGACTTTATCTTGGCAAGAAGTCGAATTGCTCTGCTGACAACACGACATCAAACTGAAATATAAGAAAAGGGTTGTGTCAAAATGCAAATCAGTCAGTGTTCTTTATAGGAAAAGCACTACATACTTCTGATAAATAAACTGCGGGTTGTGTAGTGGTTCTCAGTAGTAAGCTGAACAAAGTGGAGTACTGCCAAAAGTGGATAACATTCCAGGAGGATGTCAAAGTGTTTCATCAGATGTCTGTGTACTTTTATTTGTTTATGTTGCTTATCTGTATTTGCCACTTCCTCCCTTCCCTTGAGTTTGAAAACATTTTGAGGCAAGATCCACTTTCCTTTTTACTCCCCGTTACTTTGAATGGTCTTCACAAGATGCAGACTCCGGTAGTTGTGTATGTTCTCCTTCTGAAATGCTGTTGGGCTTTTAAGATGGAGATGAGAACCACTCTTCTGAAGTGGGGAGGGGTAAAAGAAATAACTGCAAACTGGAGTTGGAGATTAGAGAACTGTGGTTACCAGGAGGGAAGGGTTGGGGGGAGGGATAGTTAGGGAGTTTGAGATTGACATGTACACACTGCTATATTTAAAATGGATAACCAACAAGGACCTACTGCATAGCACAGGGAACTCTGCTCAGCATTATGTAACAACCTAAATGGGAAGAGAATTCGAAAAACAATAGATACATGCATATGTATAACTGAATCACTGTGGCTGTACACCTGAAACTAACACAATATTGCTAATCAACTATATTCCAATATAAAATAAAAAGTTCAAATGAAATAAAATAAAATTTTTAAAAAGGAAAAAAAAGTTATCCTAACTAATGCCCCTCCTTGCTAGTATTTGTTAACAAAATTGTTGTGTCATTTTTTTTCCTTGGTACCATCGGGACAAATCTCAGTCATGTTTTCTATCCCTGTTCACAGAAGTCACCCCAAAAAGGCCCCATCCTCACAAGTCATCCCTCTTCCCCAGACTCTAATTCCCATAAGATTCTATTTCCCTCCTTTGCCTGCATCACCCATCAATCACTCCCCAACTCTTAAAATACTGTATTAACTTTGGTCTGTCAAGAGAGCCCTCTTAACTAGTTGCTCTTTTCTCTACCTCCATGGTCTCATTTCAGACAGCCTAGTACCTGCCTACCATCTCTAGCTCTGGCACCAATATCCCAAATGCTCCGGCCACACCCAGGACCTACAGTCCATTGAAATCAAGAGTGTTTCAATGTTCTTGGCCATTATACCTCACATTCCTCTTTATTGAGATTACATTTCAAGGTCAATCATTATCACTCCCTTGCATGCAACCTCAGCTCCTTCGCTTCTTTTTGCCCATCATACTTTTCGGGCGCAATCAACACCTGGTTAAATCCATCTCTGCCTGTTCCGTATCTGCATCTTGAAGCTAAACGTAGCTCGAGAAGAAGACAACACACTTTAAGCTCAATATCACTACTTCAAGTGAGACCACAGTGCTGGGTGGCAAACCTACTATAATTTTCTAGTCTGTTCTGTCTGACATTTTTCTAGATTACTGTTCACACTTTACTGTCTCACCTGAAATTTCCAACAGCTCTTCTTCCATCATCACACTCAACTGATGGCCTTGCTTCCTCTTTCACTGAGAATATAGAAGTAATCAGAGAGAACTTCCACAGAATCCCATCACAAAATCTAACCATCTATTTGCATCTGTGCCTTTAAATGCTACCTTCCATTATTATGGATAAACTGTCCATACGTGTAGCTCAAACCAACCTCTGCATTTCTTCACTGAATGCCTCTGTTCTTACTGAAGGATGTTCCGGATCCCTCTTCCTCTGTCTCTCCTCCCTCTCTCCGATTTTCTGTTTCTGTATCTCTGACTCTCTCTTATATTAACAAATGTTTTTCTCTCTACCAGGTTTTCTCCATTAGCATTTAAACATGATATTATGGGACGTCCCTGGTGGCGCAGTGGTTGAGAGTCCACCTGCCGATGCAGGGGACACGGGTTCGTGCCCCGGTCCGGGAGGATCCCACATGCCGCGGAGCGGCTGGGCCCGTGAGCCATGGCCACTGAGACTGCGCGTCCGGAGCCTGTGCTCCACAACGGGAGAGGCCACAGCAGTGAGAGGCCCGCGTACCTCAAAAAAATAAAAAAGATATTATGTCTCCCAAAATTGAAAAACAAAAAGCTTGTCAAGCCCATTTCTACCTCTAACTACCACTCAATGTCCCTCCTTCTGTTTATAGCAAAACTTTCCATTTTCATTTGGACCTACTCCATACAGGCTTTTTCCCCCAATGATGTCACCAAAACTCCTCCTGTCAAAGTCACTAGAACAGCACAGAACATCATTAAATCTGTTTGTTCTCAGTTTAACGTTATTTGTCGTATTAATCGCGTTTGACACAGATAATTACTCATGCCTCCTGGAAGCACTTTCTTCACTTGGTTACCAGCACACCCTCTTTCTGCTGCCTCCTAAATCTGATCCGTCTTATCACGCATTCCCTTGGCTGATTCCTTCCCAACCATCCAGTCTCTTAACCTTGAAGTTCTTCTCTTTTTGAACAGCTTCACTCTTCTCTGTATACTCAGTCTGTCAGAGATCCCAACCTCTCTCCTAGCTTTAAATACAGCGACGACTCCCAAATTTATATCTCAGGCTGAGATCACTTCTTTGGACTCCAGACTAATCTATTCAATGTGTACTTAGTATCTCCACTTGCAGGGACCCCCTCAAGCAACTAGTCCGAAACTGAGCTCCTCTTCTTCTTCCCACACCTTCTTCTCACATGGTCTTTCCCACTGCAGTAAATCATCTCATTCTTCTAGTCGCATAAGCCAACTTCCACTGCAACTACCCTTGTCAAAGGCAACAACGTCACTACTGACCTATAATACTAAACTGGAGTCCTTCATTAGTCTGCTTTCAGCACAACATTCAAAGCATATGTCAGATCATGTCACTCCTTGAGAAGCTTACACCTTCACCTCCTTCAGTTCTTCAGTCAGGTGCCATCTTCTCTTAAGACCTTTCCTGATCTCCCTGTTTAATATTGGCACACTTTGCTTGTAGCAGACCAGATGGTAAATATTTGAGGCTTTGCAGTCATAATGCCTCTGTTTCAACTATTCAGCTCTTTGCATGCCTTTGCAGCACGGAAGCAGCCGTAGACAATACGTAGATGATTGAATGTGGCTATGTTCCAGAAACATTTTATTTATGGGCATTGAAATTTGAATTTGATGTAATTTTCATGTATCATAATATATTATTCTTTCTTTTGAGTGTTTTCAGCCATTTAAAACATGTAGGTTTTTAAATGGGCCAGCAGTGGGCTGGAGATAACCCACAGACTGTAGTTCGTTGACCTCTCTCCTTATATACATTCCTTAAACCCTTTTTTTGTTAGATTTTTATATCATATATTGCAATATAACATGCTATATATTTTACTTATTTTTGTGTGTATGTCTTAGAAGTAGCATTTAAGCTCCATGAGGCCTGAGATTTTTGAACTGTTTTGTGAACTGAATCCCCAACATAGGTGCTCAATAATTAGATGAATGAACAAATTTCATTAAAAATGAAAGTAAAGAAATTTGGCTATAAGGGATGAGATCACTGAAGAATTCAAACATATTTTAGAAATGATAGTCATAGAACTACAGGAGAGATATTTTAACCATTTGCAGCTTACAAGTCTCCTTTAGTGACTTTTTTCTTGAAATTTTAATTATTTCATTGTTATAGATTTTTTTTTCAACCTCCCTAAACCCCCATTTATTTAGTAAGAGATACTTAATGCAGTGATCTGCTTACACTTGGGATGGCCATGCTTCCTGTCCTCCTATGGTTTGTCGACTGAAAAAAATTACACAACCTGAAAGTAGAGAGTTATGTTTTATTCAATGGACGTTCTGAGGACTTCAAGCCTGGGACACAGCATCTCAACGCTGAAAAACCATTCCCAGAGAGGCAAGGGGGGGTCCTGGATATATCAATATATGAGATTTTGCAACAAAAGACCAGGTAATCTAAACATTTCTTTTATTAACATTAGTGTTAATAAAAGAAAACCAGATATCTCAAGTTAAAAATTCAGCACTTTTCTATGTATAGGAAGATGCAAGAGTCAGGGCTGACTGAAATCATTCCTTTGATATGCACTTCAGCTATCTGGGGCCAGTATCCTGTGTTTTCTCATCCTGAGTTGCCTCAGGGTACATCGTCGGAGGTGGTTGCAGCAGCTGATTTCTAGATTGCCTTGGCAGTGGGCAGCCCATTTGTCTCCATCCTGAGTTCCCTCAGGGCTCACTCTCCCGGGCAGCTGTAATGTGATGGCTTGATGGCCGCAACATTCTTTATTTACCGATGTGGCAGGCAATATTTTGGTTCACGGGTTCTTCAAGTTCTGGCATTAAAAAACCTGTAGATTCACTACACGCCCTCCTGCTTCTCTGCTGGATGCTGCCCTTTCACGTGGCTGTCCTGTTCACTTAGCATCCAGGACTTAATTTTCTAAGAATATTGCCTTCATAATTACCACTTAATTTCTTCTTCTCTTGGGTGAACCAAAGAAGGTCACAAAGTTCTAAAACTTCTGTCTTTGACTGAAGTAAATAAAAGTGTTAAATTATAGGCATTAGAGCATAGCTTAATTTCTATGAGCCATTTCAAAATACTGAAATTGGATTTAGTTATTCTATGTAATGGACATTAAGCATTTATGAGACAAATGGCCTATAATTTAATTAGATACTTAGTGAAGTATTCATAAGATACTTTACGACTAGCTAATATGTAATAGCAGAAAAGGATCTTGCCTCTGATTTCTTACATGAGATAATTGAGATGTGCCTCTCTTATACTTCTAGAGAAGTTCTTTTTGGTTTCTTGTTCAGATACAAATCATAGGTCGAGATGAAATGTAGCCAAGTTTTTTCTGTAGTCACATATCAAATCACTATTCACGGTTGTTGCATTGTCAATACAAAATTATGTTTTTTGAGTAGGTGAAAATGTATTTGTGATTTTGTAGACATATTTGACATGTATCACGTATTCATTATGGTTCCCTAACTCAGTATTGAAGATGAGTCTAAAAGAAATCAAAGTTGGCATATGAGAATTAATCGTTGGAATAATTTATTTTGTTCTACCTTCCTTTTCAAGTATGTTGGTTGTTATTTGTGAGTATGGGTGAATAAGTGTTCAATAAACATATCTGAGGTTCTCAGTTGCTTGGACTCTTGGTCTGTGCAGTTGCTTTATTGATGGCTTATTATTTGTTTGCTCGCTCACCTGTTTTATATTAATAGGTTAGACCAAGGAAGGGAGTCAAGAAAATAAGTGTGTAGCATTTTCAAAAATAGAGTTGCTCAGAGAAGAGATAAGATTAGGTCAAGGTGACACAAAATCTGTTTTATTTACAATTTTGGAAGCTACTATGCAGAAAAGTGTCATCAAGCCGGTCTTTAATGCCTTCCTATAATGTGCTGACTATACAGGCTTAAAGTTAGGAGGTTCAGTCTGAACGTGACAGTTTCAGGTAACGAACGTTTCAGAAATAAAGGCCAAGTGTGCAAGTGAATGCAGAGATCTTGAGGGGGAGATGTGAGCTTAGACTACGTGAGTGGCAGAAGTTCTGCCATTCAGCCTCCCTTGATTTGCCATGAGTGTAGATACACACAAGCCATGTTTATTTTTACATTTTCAGCAGGTGTGACACTTTGGCCAGTGTAATGGCTTGGAGTACAGCATGGCTTCACCTTGATTGGTGTGTCCTGATGGAATATTTTCTGAAATGATGTGTGAAGACCTTGCATCATTATTTTTACAAGCATGTATCAACAAAGTCTAGGCCCTAGGAAAGTGCAAATAGAATGCCATGCAGCAAACAGTATGTTTACATTTTATTTTTAGTCCCTGGAAAGATTTATAGTTTCTGGAGGGATTGCTTTACTCCTGCTCGTTACGTTTGATCTGGTCATCCTAACTTAGAGCATTCACAAAACTTTCCACTTGCTGTGTGCCTGAATTCTCCCAGGGAAATGTGTTTCTTCCTATTCAGTCTGTGGATGTACAGTTGCTGCCTTCTGATGTCACGTTGAAATGTGATTGCTCTGAATGACACTGTCAGCCTTGCATTAATCCTGCTTGTTCACACCAGGGTCCCCATCTGCTTTGTGAAAGGGAAAAAAAAATGTGTCATCCATCTTTAGAGAGTGTATGCCTAAACTAAATTTCATCTTAATCCACTGTTCTAAGGTCTCTGACATGCTTATTTCCATAATAAAAAATGAATATTTTCAATTAGCCCCATTCAGGAACAAATCTGTCATTTCCACAACATGCAAACTACTGTCTCCCAGTTGACCTCCATCAGATCAAAGCTGTGTATTGCAAACATAGAAGTTAATTATGAGAAGTGATGTACCTAGGTTAAAAATAATCTCCTGGATCTGATTGTTGTGGCATCTGTCAAGTCTTTATTCCAGTATAACTTTGATTCTGTCAATGTGGTATGTCCATACCTCTTGTTGTATTGTATTTTTTTGATCAGACCAATTTACAGAGCAAAAAAAAAAAAGAGGCCAGCCGCCGGCCCCCCCGCCTGGCAACAAAAAAGAATTAGCTCTCTGCTTCCATCTTCCATGGCAGTTGAGTGCTTAAATGTTATAAGTCTAAATCTCAACTTCCAACATGTCTCTGAAAATACATTTTAATAACAACATGATTATTCCAGTGACATGTTTCAACTCCTTGGAATGAGCAGTCATTGTATTAGATATATTCAAACTCATGCTTCACACATACACACTTGGATGGCCTTACAGCTGGAAATCCTTCTGTGTAATATGACTATGATTGAGAAAGCATGCACGTGTTCCTCCCTCCCCTTCATGCTAAAAAGAAACGCATAAAGTGTAGAGTGAATTATGTTGCTTAAATTATATTTGGACTAGAAACAGGCAAGGACTTTGGTTCAAAGAAAAGGAGAAGATGCTATGGGCTTTTGTAGCAGCTCTCTAGATTAGTAAGAGAAGACAGCTCTTGGTGTTTGAGAGACATAATGTTTGCCTACCGTGCAGATCTTTTTCTAAACTTCTTTCCTTCATTGTTTTTAACCTTCAATAAATTCTTCTTACTTTCATTTTTCTAATCTTCATGGATTTTAAGTCATTGTATATTTTCTCACATAGGTAGAAATTTATTTAGTCATTTTCCTTCAAATGATGAGCTACGTGCTTGTTGCAAATCAAGATAAAGTATGCCAATTGCATTTTTTAAATTTATTTATTTATTCATTTATTTAATTTTTGGCTGCATTGGGTCTTCGCTGCTGCATGCGGGCTTTCTCTAGTAGCGGTGAGCGGGGGCTACTCTTTGTTGCGGGGGGCAGGCTTCTCGTTGTGGTGGCTTCTCTTGTTGCAGAGCACAGGCTGTAGGCGCACAGGCTTCAGTAGTTGTGGCTTGAGGGCTCTAGAGTGCAGGCTCAGTAGTTGTGGCACACGGGCCCAGCCGCTCCGAGGCATGTGGGATCTTCCCGGACCAGGGCTCGAACCCGTGTCCCCTGCATTGGCAGGCGGATTCTTAACCACTGCGCCACCAGGGAAGCCCCCCAATTGCATTTTATAAAAGCTGTGAGTGAGGGATGGGGGAGAAGAGGGTTATTATGGGACTGTATGAAATCATGTGTGTGTGAAACTTTTGAAAACTGTAAAGCACTATACAATTTAAATAATTTTTCATTCAATTAAAAAAAGTTAAAAAAGAAAAAAACTGTGAGTGAAACTTAGGTGGCCTGGGATCAAGGTTTTCCATTTGGATCATGTGAGAGACTTCCTGTGAAATTAAGGACATAAGGAAAACCATCATAGGATCATCCTCAGTGAAGAATAATTTCTGAGGTCATATCCTTAATTTAGTAGATGTACTTTAAAATCTGTTAGAAATTGCCACCACCTTTGAAATGACTTTGTTACAGTCACTGTTTGCTATCCCCCAAACCACAGCTGTTGGCATTTTGATTGCTACTGAAATGAATAGCACTCCACACTGTGGCAATCACACCCATCATAAAAGTTAAATGAACATTCTTGTAATACCCGCTGGGATGGAACAGAGGTAGGAGATAAGGATTGAGCACACAGGATAAAATATGTCACTGACAAATTGAAATTACTGCCTTAATACAGTGTCGTGTCTTGCTTGTCACCTATATCTGTTTTGTTTTATTCAAAACTATTTCAAAAACACAAATACTGTGTTGAAACAGAATCAGAATGAATCATTTCTGTTATCTGTCAGAATTTGCCTTGCCTTTGCTAGACTTCCTGTGTTGTTTTCCCTTGCTGGATGTACAGTTTGATAAATCTTTTTGCAGAGATGCTTTATTCAAAATATGACTGTAGTCAGCATATGACTACAAAGAACTATCATTTCTGAATTGCGAACATTGCATTGGTTGTGGGGTTTTTTTGTCATAAAATTTTGTGAAAGACCTTTCATTTGTTGTATTAATATTTCATTTTTTAACAATTTTCTTTCCATTTTGGTTTGGTCTCAGAAGGGTTAACATCATGGCTGTCACTACTAACATCTGAATCTCCAGACTAATTGAAATGCAGACCCTGCTCTGTGAAGGCTTCTCTCCACTGCTGGCTCTGCTCTCCGCAGTTTGCTTTAAAAAGTAACAAACTGATTTTGATATGACCCATTCATTTCAAAAGTTTCTGTATCATTCTTATTTCAGAAGAATAGAAGATTTGAAGCAGCCTGATCATTTATCTTGTCTAAAAGCTTCACACCCATAAGGAAGGAATCTCCCTTTACCCCTTAACTCAGTCTTCCTATGTCCTTTGTAGACATGTCTGATTCTTCTTTGGCGTAGAAGAATTTGTATTCATGCCCTGGACTATAAACTCCTTGAGGGCGGTGAAGCCTTCTTCTGTACAATGCCCTATAGTTCTTAAAACAGGGCATG
Organism: Globicephala melas; assembly: GCF_963455315.2. NCBI lineage: Eukaryota > Metazoa > Chordata > Mammalia > Artiodactyla > Delphinidae > Globicephala > Globicephala melas. The sequence goes on along the minus strand of NC_083323.1, from coordinate 35,741,140 downwards.
GGGCTTCCCTGGTGGCGCAGTGGTTGAGAGTCCGCCTGCCGATGCAGGGGACACAGGTTCGTGCCCCGGTCCGGGAGGATCCCACATGCCGCGGAGCAGCTGGGCCCGTGAGCCATGGCCGCTGAGCCTGCGCGTCCGGAGCCTGTGCTCCCCAATGGAAGAGGCCACGACAGTGAGAGGCCCGCGTACCGCAAAAAAAAAAAAAAAAAAAAAAAAACAGAGCATGGATATCAGTTTTGCTGACCTCACAAATTTCAGGAGCATAAATGATACATAATAGAATGTACACCTCCTAATAGTTAGTGATAAATGCCAAGTGTGCAATTAAAGTTAGCTCAAGACACATACAGAGCAAAAAAATATATTGTTCCTTTTCACCACTTAATATAGCATATCTGGCAGCAACCTTGACATATAGTAAGTGCTTAATAAATGTTTGTTAAATTATGCTAAGATTGGACTAGAATTTACCTCTCCTAGGTCACCTCTTTTTGCTAAACCATACGAAGTTTCCTCCTTTCAGAAAGCATTCACTGAGAGTTTCTTTCACATGCCAGAGCCTGGCACTAGCACTATGAAAACAAAGTAAATTCACTATCTTACCTTCCAGCATAGAAGACAGACACAACAAGTAGATATAATTCATTGTGGTAAGTGTTGCAATTAATGTATGTAGACAGTACTATGGCAACAGAGAAAGTAAGCTATGAATAAGAGATTGTTCAGTTCGTTTTTGTGGCCTCTCCCGTTGCGGAGCACAGGCTCCGGACGCGCAGGCCCAGCGGCCATGGCTCACGGGCCCAGCCGCTCCGCGGCATGTGGGATCCTCCCGGACAGGGGCACGAACCCGTGTCCCCTGCATCGGCAGGCGGACTCTCAACCACTGCGCCACCAGGGAAGCCCTGTTCAGTTCATTTTTGAAATGAACAGAAGTTTGTAAAAAAGAGAGTGTAAGAAGGGCTTTGTCAGAAGAGTAGTTTGATAAGAAATGGATGCTCAAAATAGCACACGGCAGAAAGAGAAGTTTCACGTGGCTCATGAAGGATGTATATGGAGGGCTTATTTGGGTGCCAAGTTGTAAATGGTTTCCTAGTACTGGGATGAAAGTGGATTCTTTTCTGTCAGCACAGGCTGACCCTCTAAAACCCCACTGTGCTTAAGACAGACAGATGGTCAGGTTGAAGGTATTGGATTAAGGAAGAAATTGAAAGTGTGGAGAATAGGAGGCTGATAGCATTTAGGAATGGGATGAGATGCTAACCCAGGCAGTGCCAGTAGAAATGGAGGGCAGTAAAGAGAGGAAGAATATGAAACATATTGTTCACCTTAAATTTGCTTGTGGCCCCTGGGAAAAGAAACTAAGAAGCCAGAAAGCAAGGCAGCTGAATAGAGACAGAGAAGCAGGCCATAAAGAAAAGTCTGTTCCGCATGCTAGAGCACCAGCAAAATGCCATCCTTCTCCCACATACAGTGGTCCAGGCCCCATAATCACTGTGACACATTTTGGTGGCTCCTGCTGTCCCTCTCGCTGCCCAGATTTCTGTTATCCTCCTCTCACCGCATTGAAAGTGCACCTATATCAAGGATTTTCCATTTCATGTATAACAGATTTTTTTTTTTTTTTTTGGTGGTACGCGGGCCTCTCACTGTTGTGGCCTCTCCCGTTGCGGAGCACAGGCTCCGGACGCACAGGCCCAGCAGCCACGGCTCACGGGCCCAGCCACTCTGCGGCATGTGGGATCTTCCCGGACCAGGGCACGAACCCGTGTCCCCTGCATCAGCAGGCGGACTCCCAACCACTGAGCCACTAGGGAAGCCCCTATGTATAACAGATTTTTCACCTTAGAAACAGTGGTTATCTAGTTGTTAGCCTTGAGAAAGTGACTCTGACCAGGAAAACACCAGGCCAGATAGTCTCATTTACCAGCTGTTCTGAGGTGATGGGAGCCCTGAGTAATTACCTTTCAAATATCACCATGTAGTTGACAATCCTTACAGAACATATTCTGTCCAAATGTTAAAGAACAGGTGGATCGGGCTTCCCTGGTGGCGCAGTGATTAAAAATCTGCCGGCCAATGCAGGGAATACAGGTTCGAGCCCTGGTCCGGGAAGATCCCACATGCCGTGGACCAACAGAGCTCGTGCACCACAACTACTGAGCCTGCAAGCCACAACTACTGAAGCCTGCACGCCTAGAGCCTGTGCTCCACAACAACAGAAGCCACCGCAGCGAGAAGCCAGCACGCCGCAATGAAGAGTAGCCCCCACTCGTCGCAACTAGAGAAAGCCCACGTGCAGCAACAAAGACCCAACACAGACAAAAATAAATAAATTAAAAAAAAAAACAGGTGGATCACTGAAGAGGAAATGTAAAAAGCTAGTAAGCTTCTGAAAATATTATTAACCTCTCTAGTAATCAGGAAAAAAAACTTAAGCACAGAATAAGATACTGTTTTCCAACTCTCAATTTGCAAAACTTAAAAAGCCAGACAATACTAAGTGGTATTAAGGATAGGAAACAGAGAGACCCCTGTTACATGTTGATGCTAATGCATTTTGCTACAACCACACAGAAGAGCAATTTGGTGATATCTGGCAAAGTTGAAGATCCCCCATGTCTAACAACTCCAGTCTTAGAAACTCTCCCATAAGTACATGTGGAGATATTCACAAGAATATTGATGGCAGCCTCCTTTTTTTTAAGATGAGAGGTTTTTTTTTAATTGAAGTATAGTTGACTTACAATGTTGTATTAATTTCTGCTATACAGCAAAGTGATTCAGTTATACATATATATATATACACACACACACATTCTTTTTTATATTCTTTTTCCTTTATGGTTTATCACAGGATATTGAATATAGTTACCTGTACTGGACGGTAGGACCTTGTTGCTTATCCATTCTATATCTAATACTTTGCATCTGCTAACTCCAACCTCCCAATTCATTCCTCCCCCACCCTCCTTCCCCTTAGCAACCACAAGTCTGTTCTTTATGTCTGTGAGTCTGCTTCTGTTTTGTAGGTAAGTTCATCTGTGTCATATTTTAGACTCCACATATAAGTGATATCATATGGTATTTGTCTTTCTCTTTCTGGCTTACTTCACCTAGTATAATAATCTCTAGTTGCATCCATGTTGCTGCAAATGGCATTATTTCATTCTTTTTTATGGCTGAGTAGTATTCCATTGTTTATACATTCCACATCTTTTTTATCCATTCATCTGTCAATGGACATTTAGGTTGTTTCCATGTCTTGGCTATTATGAATAGTGCTGTTATGAACATAGGAGGGCGTGTAGCTTTTTGAATTATAGTGGCAGCCTCTTTTAAATAGTCTGTAAGCCGATCCTTCAGAAAATGGGTAGTCATTCAACAGAATTTATGTGAAACAACAAAACCTTATATATATCAACAAGGGTAAATCTGAAAAACAAAAAGATGAGCAGAACTTTCAAGTTCCGAGTGAGTGCTTGTCAGGGTGGCATCCCATGATGGATAATGACATATGTATAAAATTAAAACTTATAAATGTATAAGATCATACATTTGCTATGGGTACACAAAAAATAAAAGTGTGAAACATACATGGGAATGATAAATACCAGCTTCAGGATAGTGGCTTTCTTGGAGGGAAGGGGGGTTATTTCACTGAAAGATATTTGGGGGCTTCAATTGTCTTTATAAAGTTTTATTTGTTAGGCAGGTACACAGTTTTTATTGTATTCTCTGAAATTCTTGTATGACTAAAATACTTACAATAAAGAAAAAACCCTGCCTATGGCTTTACTTGTGTGTTCATTCATTTAACCTGTCACCCATCCGTCTTTTCAGCTACCCATTCATTTATTATTCTTTTCTGTCAAAATAATTTTATTTAAACAATCTCAGAAGTTGATCACGGCTTAAACCAAGTTGGGAGAAAGGAGCATAATTATAATTGAAAGACAGATTTAAGGGAGATTTGAGGGTGAAGTTGCCAAGACTAAACAACTGGATGAATGTTTATGTGTGCGTGTGGGGGAAGGTATTCATTCCCCAGGAATCAAGGGTAATGTATTGAGGTTTCTAGGTTGGTATCAGCCCACTGCGCATGCCAGTGGGACCAAGGAGAAGGAGTGATATTGGAACCGAGGGGAATAGGGTATCTAATTTTGTCTCAGTCCATGTCACACTTTTTTCCCATAAACCTGATAGATAATCTTAAAAACTTTAATTCGGTAATTATTTATTAAATGTTTGCCATATACAAGGCACAATAAATATAAAGAGATCCCTTAAATGTATGCATAAATACTCTTTTTCATGAATATGTTTCTTTAAAGTTTATACCATTCATTCTTAAGCATCATGTACAGTTACTGCTCCGGTAAATTAAATTGGGTAAGCAATTTCAACTGAATCCAGTTGAATGGCAGTAGGCAGCCTTCATTAAGTTATTGGGTAACTATTTGAAAAAGAGTGAGAATCCATTAAAAACTTCAGACTGTGCAAACTCATTTAAGTTTGCAAATTCAGAAGGGAAGTTAAAGGTGGTTATCTTGAAAACATCCCCCAGATGTGTAGTGTATTAACTGAATAACAGCTGGGTAAGGCTAACTGCAGACGTTCTTTCTTAAAAGTTATTTAGTTCTTACAACAGTAAATGTACAACTATATGGATAATTTCAGCAACACTTTGAGTGAAAATTGATATATTTATAAAACTAGAACTATTGGTCTGTTATCTCTGTCTTCATCTTTTTCATAGCTTCTCTTGCCTGTTGATTTATTTTCAGAAAAGGGAAGTGGTCTCAGGGACTAATGGGATACAGAGAGGCCAGTTACTGTGTGGGTTTACAACTCCAGAACATTTCAACCAAGTCCTTCTTTTCCTTTTCCTAGGCCTCACCCATGTCCTCTGTTCAAAGTTCTATATTTTAGTCCTGTTCCCAGTAGAAACATGGATTCCCAATCTTAAATCCCCTTATGGTCTCACTATTTCTCCTCCATAGATATCTTTCCAAGACTATGTAATAGGCAAAGGCTAGGAAGATGATTTTGTGTTCCAGTGCTGTGTGATCAGCTGGTTTCCTTGGGAGCCTCAAGGGCATTAGATTAGAGTAAGACCTTCATAATCTTACCTTTGCTCTACCCCATCCCAATATACATCTACATATATATTCATTTTAATTTTGCTTATTTCCTCCAATGTTAGAGAAGTAAGCCAACGAGCACAGTAAAGTAACAATAAAGGCATAATTCCCTAGAGACTTGGAAAAGCCATCATTCGTTGCCTCATTATGGCTGCTAGTCAGCCCCTTTGATGTAAAGCATCTGTCCTCTTCAAGGAAATGAGAAAGGTCTGGTTTTCCTTTCTAGTCTGTGAGGAGCCACAAGCCCCATGTTACTGGGTTGCAAGCTGCTTGCCTGCCTTTGTTAACATGCTGAAAATTTCATCGGCTGTCTTTAATAAAAGAGGATGTGTGTGAGGGAAGACATCAGCAGATGTGGTTGGGTTTCTGTTCCCCAGTCCATGAGTCATAGCTGGCAGAGAGCAATGACACTACTATGTAATCAGACAGCCGGTCAGTCACCTGGACTTCTTGCATTTCAATTACATAGTGAGGCAGTCTTTAAATCTGTTTAGAAACCCTTACATGCTCTTCTTTGGTTATGAAAAAGCTTTTCATTCCCTCTCCTTCTGTCTAACAATATTTAGTCATTTATGGCTTCTGTTAATAAAGTTTCATTTGAACATTTATTACCTTAAATAATTACATGGCCAAGAGAAGAATTCTACTTTATGGAAGGATAGACATGTGATCTGATACACTTTTGCTCTGTAGGAACTTCATCTTCTTATAGGAAACTTCATCTCAAAAACCCTAAAAGGACATAATCTAGAATCTGGAAATAACCTCTAGAACCATGCTTCTCCAATTTTAGTAAGCATACAAAGCATTGGAAGACCTTGTTGAAATTCAGATTCTGAGTCAGTAGGTGGCAACTGAAATTCTGCATTTCTGTCAAGCTCCCAGGTGATGCCAATGCCACTCCTTGCAATTTTTGTAGCAAGGCTAGAAGACCTGAAGGCATTCAGTCCAATGGGCACCCACTAAGCTACCCTGGTCATTGCTGTGGAGGAGAGACATGACAGGCTTCAAAGATAAAGAAGCCCTTGTCTTTGAAGAGAGAAAATAACCCTGTAAGAAGAAAGTCTTTTATATCTAGTTTTATTCATAAATGTTTAACAAACACATGAAATTTTTTATCAAAATAATGGTTGATACTATCAAAGCCGTTACCTAAGGCAGTGATACTCTTATGTCACATTCGAGCACACCAGTATGTAAATTTCATCAGTTTCTATTTATTCAACTAAGAAGCTATAGTGATGCTTTAAGCATTACATAATGTATGTCCATAGGCTTTTAAAATTTTAAAAAAAACCTTTTTTTTACTCTATTAAAATAGACATATCTAAACCAAAATGTTTCATCTGAATGTAGAAATCTATAGCTGCTTAGAAATATTGAATGATGTTCTTAAATATGCACGTTTTTAGTTTATTTGGATTTTGACTCTTTAGGGGACACAGTTAATGAGTATATGTGGCTTTCAAGAGATCAGTTATCCCGCATTAACTTCATAATGTCAATTTTTTATTATTTTTGTTTAATGAGTAACACTAATGTGGATAATGCAAAATTAGAATCATTCCAAACACCATTATAATTAGCATTCCGAACTCATTTTGATAACAGATATAACTTCCTAATTGTGTTTTCTTCGAATAATATTAACTTTTTTTCATCACTTGATAGCAGAAAGGTGACTTCAAAGTAGTCTAAGGAGAGATGGACCCCAGGCTGCAATTTAGTAACAATAGTAAAGCCTATTTATGTGGCTTGGTATGTACTTCACCACCTGTTTTCACAGTTATCTTTTCCAGGTTTAACCTAAGAAAGGCTACACACCTAGTATAGGCAGAGCCAGTTCACACATCCTCAGCATTTGGACTCAGTGGTCATTCAGGCATATTGACAAGAAGATGCTACTTTGTGTGTTTGAGATGATGAGGAGACAGAAAAGGAGAGGGGAAAGACAATAATTTTGTATCCTCATGTAATCTCATTAACAACCCTGTGAAGGAAGTACTGTTCTCATCCCGTTTCCAGAAGAAACTGTGGTCTCAGTGCTTCCTAGGTGCACATGTCACTGGAGCAGAACTGGCATTGGAACCTGTGATTCTGTAACCTCTTGAGTGTTTTTAATAATCCCCTTGAGTTGCAATTATAGTTAGGTACAGACTCTGATAATAAAGTGGTTCAAGAAATAACCACTACCCCACAGAGCCATCTGGTTTCTCTCAGCCCCATCACTGGGCCTTTTCTATTTCTGGTTAGTAGGGAATGGTCTCCAGCCGTGGTTCTCCCTCCCCATTTCCTCTCTTCCCACTCAGGATAGCAGGAAGTCTGAACATTTTATCTACTTAGCATCTCCAGTAAGTCAGGCTGTGAACACACTTCGCCTTCAGTTTAGTAGCTGTTTATTGACAGTCATGCTAAGCTCTGGGAGTGGAGGTAATTCAGAAATGTGTCCCAGCATCAAGAAACTCAGTATAACAATGGGTGGTACGATAACAAAGTTCTTTTAGGAAGACAGAGTAGGTGGTGTTATTTCAAGTTTCCAATGTGGAGCTATTCACTGCTCATGTAATTTAGAGCTATGTTTATTTGGATTGGTGTTTAAAATTAGAAGTTGACCATCTGTATTTTTCTTGATAAGTATGGAGTCATCCTAACCAAAAGGTTTTCGAAGGTCAGGAATAGCTTATATTTGCAACATTGTTTTTGGAAAAGAAAAAAGGATACAGAAGAGTCGGAAAAAAAAAACTTTTTTTTTACTCTATTAAAATAGACATATCTAAACCAAAATGTTTCATCTGAATGTAGAAATCTATACCCAGCAGTTGAAGACTTAAGACAACTTTGGTATACATCCAAAGAGACACGTTTTGCAGCCATTGAAATAAAAATTATAAAGTATGTATAACAACATAAAAATCATAAACATGCATGTGCTAGACCTCAAGCAAAATGAGACAACAAAAAGTGAACTTGTTGACATTTATAGAGTGTTTATTATGTGCATGTATCAATACTGTGCTACATTTATTTTCTCATTTTATCTTTCTAACAACATACAAAAAAGTTGATGTTTATTCAGTATTTCATAAATGAAAGAATTGGGACACAGATATGTTAGGGGACCTCACCAAGGTCACAGCTGGTGGTTGAGCAAGAACTCAGATCCAGGGCTTCCCTGGTGGCGCAGTGGTTGAGAGTCCACCTGCCGATGCAGGGGACACGGGTTCGTGCCCCGGTCTGGGAAGATCCCACATGCCGCGGAGCGGCTGGGCCCATGAGCCATGGCCGCTGAGCCTGCACGTTTGGAGCCTGTGCTCCGCAACAGGAGAGGCCACAACAGTGAGAGGCCTACGTACCGGGGGAAAAAAAAAAAGAACTCAAATCCAGTACTCTTCAAATCCAAATCTGATCATCTTTTCCCAGCTGATATACTCTGAGCTATTCAACCCTCCCCCCAGCATTGTTTCTGATTCAGAAATAATTGTATTTACAATAAAGAGTGGAGTCATATGAATTCAGCTGAAAAAAATGCTTGCATTGTGAAAACACTAAACCATAAAAATAATTGTGAATCATTTTAGGCTGTATCCTAGTTGCCAAGACAATTAATAGTTGACACCATTTGTAAAATGAAAATATAATCTTAGCATAAACAATTTTAGTTTTATCTGATGTTTGAAATATGCATTTATGTAACTGCCAAGGTATCAGCTGCCCTTTGTTAGCCAGAAAGTTCCAGGGACAAGACAAGAACAGAACAGCCCTTATTCGTAGATAACAAGCAAAGTGTTTTTTCCTTTGGGAAGGCCTTGTTGTCGTTAACTAATGTTTGAGAATTTGGGTATGGAAACCCTTGTATTAAACTAGTGCTACATACTATATTGCTATATTGATTGTAAACATCGACCATTAGAAGTTTAAAAGCTGTTTGACTTAAAAATTAGAACTTTATCTCGTTAAACTACATGAGTTAAATTTGGAAAGCATTTTAGTGGTTGCATTTGAATTTTTTTCAGGGTTTTCACCCTGAAAACATCAGTAAAATTTTACAGTATATTTTACTTATTTATATATGTTTGCAGAAATGGCCTAGAATATTGATTGCTAAGGAGAGAAAGCAAAGAATGGGTAGACATAGATTTGTCAACTTTTCCCACTTAATTTTTTATTTCTTGGCATTGAGTTGAAAAAAAGTTCAATTCTTTCCATCTAAAATTGTATCCCGTTCAACTTTTTTCTCAAGAAAGTACAGGGTGACTAGGTTACTAGGTCTCCATAGGTAACCTATACTTTCTCATTAAAGAAAAAGCTATTTCCCTGCCTGCCCTCTTTAAGGCACAAAGTACACAGCAGCTGTTTGAAAACCTTTTTTTCCCTTCCTGTTTTATCTACTTGTATAAATTGCTACATTGCTTCCATAAAATGCCTCCAGACATAAGGGAGTCATTTGCATAAATGGATGAAGATTTTTGTCTTCCATGAAGGAAAGCTTGCCATGGCCTCTTAATCGTTTTCCTTCCTCTCTCTGGTTCCAGTATCCGGCTGCTCTGATGAACTTGGGAGCCATCCTGCACCTCAATGGACGACTCCAGAAGGCCGAGGCCAACTACCTGCGGGCGCTGCAGCTCAAACCGGATGACATCATCACGCAGTCCAATCTCCGCAAACTCTGGAACATCATGGAAAAGCAAGGCTTGAAGACCTCCAAGACTTGACACAGGAGGGCCGTACCTCATCCTCCTCCATATTTGAAAGCCGGCCTCATTAACGAACAGAACTTCCTAGCAGTGCTATGACAAGAGTTAGTTTGGACTTCAAGACAGGGGGGCAGAGGTCACTGAGGTCACTGCCACTTCTGGGAGTATCCACTTTGCTGTGGGCACAGCCATTAACACCAAAAAGAGGAACATTGGAAACCTCCTGCAGGATATAATTGTTACCCGTAGAACCGTAAACCAGAGCACTTAAAACAGGATCTTTTGGCATTCTTAAAGGGGGGAGGGAAGTCTATGTTTCAAATTTTGTTCAATTTTGAAAGCTAACTTGGAAATTATACTGTTCCTTAAACACTGTGAGAGGAAGTCAGAATTTCTGTTCAGCCACGGTAAACTATTACGGTCAAGTGTTCACACGCAGTGATTCAAGTGTCGTGTGAATCCTGGTGAGCTGGCCGGTTGTCCTGACGCTGCTGTCTTCCCTCTTTGGGACAGCCTGCTTATCAGTGTCTAAAACTTAGAAAACTTTTTTTTTTTTTTAATACTGTGTCAGGATCTGTCAGAGTCTACATTTGTTTCCTGACTAGTGCACGTAACGTTTTATGATTTAGATGTCACCATCATGTGGGCATCCTTTGCTTTTCATGTTCTGAAAAGGGTATACAGAACAGAGCAAACCGTGTTTAGGTGTTGTAGGAGGGACTGGGGAGGCCTTATGTGTTCCAGGCAGGCATATTTTACTCTGACGTCACTGACGTTTTCCCAAAACTGCCTAGGAGGATTCATTGTATTAATTCTTAGGCTTTTGAAATTGCCTTTTAAAATGGCTATTCCTGGTTAACGCTCATGCTAAGGCAGTAAATCAAAAGGAAGCTTAACAAATGGTCTAGTTCCAATAACTAACCAGCAGCTATTAGACAAAAGGGAAGATGCTTTGTGCCTTCCAGATGTTGCTGGGTTAAAAATCAAGTCTGTGCGAGGGTGTATAATGATGGCTGCCAACGCTTTTATATTCTGGAAAGAGTTGGTATGAAATGCTAATCACTTTCTAATAGGTACCTAAACAGCAGTGCTGATAAGTTTTTGAGGAATTATTTTTAATCATACTTTGTTCTTCCCAAAAGACATAAAAAATGACTTATTTTAAGCTGCAGGTAGACTATAGCATTAGCCCACGTGTTTCTAGGTCTCCTGCCAAGTGCTTTTCACAGTTGAAAACTCTTTTTCACTAGCAAATTTGGCATTTTATTTCATTACCTATTAGTAACCACTTCAGTGATAATTTCACGAGTAAAAGACTATAAGGGAAGTAGAGAGAAACATTTACTGAACATTTTTTGACTTGCAGTCAAACTTTGCTACTAAAAATTAACTTTGTAAAAACAACGATCCACTCTCAACTTCTTCCTAGAGAAAGTAGCTATACAATACCCAACATATTTATTTATTTATTATTCTACCATAGCAAAATAACAAAACTTGATTCATTAAACCAGTTCTTTGCAACTTAAAATTAGCTTTTTTTCTTGTCCTTTCACATTCAGTGTATATATGGTCAGCGACCCCATTTAAGGGAAGCTGGACATGCAAATAGATCATATTATGTTTTCTTCATATTTTATATGTTTTGCTGCATATCTGAGTAAGGTGGGGTAAAGAATTAAAGTAGTGTTCCTATGGCATTAGTGTTTTGGTGAGAAGGGCAACATAGTGAGAGAGATTTGTTGATGGCATTAAAAGAAGGCCCTCCTAATATGTATATTATTTGGTAAACATTTCATTGAAGGGCCAAAAGTTAAATTATAATTAAATCACTGTGTTTTCAGAATGATATTTAATGTTTAACAACAACAAACACGTGGTCAAACCAAAAGCGTGGGTTGAAGTATATTTTTCATCTTCTAGTGCATTGGCAATTGCAAAAAAATAAAGGCAAAAAGGAATTTAATATAAGGATATAGAGGTGAATTCAGTGTCTAACATTTTTATTTATTTAAATAGTTATTGACCTATGATGACTTCCTAGTCTTACCATTTTGTGTCTTTTTATTGTTATTGTTCTTCTTTTCACACACTTGGTTCTTGGTAGGTTCGCTGATGGCACAGCAGAGGCACTTCATGTTGACCCAGTTCCCAAGTAGCGTTAATAATTGGGCCTGTGTCATAAAATGCATGGATCATTAACAACTAAATGTCCCTGACACCTTTCACTACAGGGCTGGGCTTAGTAACTGACCAACTTGGGGGGAGTGTTGAGGGGGTCTACAGAACATGGTCAAAAAATGTCTCCGCTCAGGGATTTATGGTGGATTATTGCAGACAGTGCTAAAAATATAGAGCACAAGTTTACTAAATTAAAATTTTATTTTTTGAGAAACTGTTGTTTGTATAAATTATCAAGATTTGTAGGCTTTCCTTTTGTAGAAATAATTGTTTTATGTGCCAGAGAATTTCGATTTGGTTTTCAACAATAAAGCATTGATAACAAACACGTTTATAAGCCTTTTTAAAATCGTCTACAGCAACAACACTTATACTGTCTTGGATTTTAACAGGCCAATGAGAAAGCTGGACATCTCCAGAAACTTTTCCCAAACACCATTTTAGATATTAACTTTGTAGATTCCTTTAGGTTTTTCTTAATGACCTCATCAAGTTGTCTCACATATTTGGAACTTTCTCATTTGATCCACGATTTACTGGCTAAACAAAAGCTCTTCACTCCACTCTTCAGAAGTAGACAATGAACTAACACAATAACATCAGAGAGCAGTTGTAAGAAGTTGGGGGAATGTTTTGGAAAACTTACGAGGAAAAACTTCACAGAAATTTCAAGTGAACGAGAAGCTTCAAATTCCAGCAGTACCCCAGGGGGCAAAATACATCTCAAATCTCTATGGAATAACAACATCAAGAGGTCAATATGTGGTGAAGTGGCAGAGGGAATGAAAGCCAATTCAAAGTCTTCTCTGATTGCATTCTGCAGGAAGACCACCCAAAATCACACTGGAAGAAGGTCAAAATCCTGGTACGCGCCTTTCTCTACTACAAAACTAAATATAACAGAGTTACCCTGGTTGCATTGCCATTTCAGCTTGTGGCAGTTCCAATGCTTAAGCCAAGTTTTCTAGCAATACCCCTTCATTAAACTGAGTTGAGTGTTAAATAGTAGGAAGCAAATTCTGTAGTATTGGAAATAATATTTAAATTAAGTGAAAAATCATATTCCAAAGGTACGTAGAGATGAATTGGAATGATTACAATTCTTAAATTATCCACAGAAACCCAGTTTTTCCCTGGTAAGAGAATAACCAAGGCTTAGATGCATTTCCTTTCTTTGTACTGTAAATGTATACTATGTGAAAACTGTCATCACTTTCATTTGTGAAAACATCAAATGAAGTCATTGGATCCCCAAATCTCAACTTTTTAGAAAGTGATTTTCAAAAATATCATGTTGATCATGAGCAAATAGTAGATGTAATTTTCATTTATGGTCTATTTTTTTTTTCATTTATGGTCTATTTTATGTTCTTCTACTCAACAGAGTGCCAGGCTAGAAAAACAATGTGAGAAAAGAAAGACATGGCCCCTGCCTTCACTGGTTTCAGAGCGTAGTGCCTCAATCCAAGTTAAAACTCTACCCTGATTTTAGAATAGAATCAATTATGCAATATTTCGTATACTAAGATGACTTAATATCTGACATTTCTGTAGCCTGTTGTATAACTGCCACTAAGTAGTTTTGGGAACTTGGTTAAATCACTTACCTTGGGGGCCTTATACTCCTCAGGTGGAAAGTAAATGGCTTTAGTTACATGTTCACGGAAGTCTTGTTTGGCTCTCACAGTCTAAATTGTTCAGATGTTTTTCATGCCTTACCTGTCTTAGTCTGTTTGTTTGGACAGCTATAACAAAACACCACAAGCTGGGTAGTTTATAAATAACAGAAATTTGTTTCTTACAGTTCTGAAGGCTGGAAGTCTAAGATTAGGGTGCCAGCAGAGTCGAGTGAGGGCCCCCTTCCGGGTAGCAGACTTCCTGTGCCCCCTCACGTGATGGAAGGGGTGAGAGTTCTCTGGAGCCTCTCTTATAAGGGCATTAGTTCCATTCATGAGGGCTCTGCCCTCATGACCTAATCACCTCCTAATACCATCACCTATGGGCGTTAGGTATTCAACATATGAGTTTTGGTGGAATGTAGATATCCGGACCATAGCAACCTTCTTTCATCTTCATGATCAATCTGTAGTAAGAGAGGTAGAGAAGGTGATTTGTGGGAGATGGAATAGCTAGAGAAATACCAAAGGGGGCGGAGAAACCACCTCCGGACTCAGGTTCACTGCCTGAGTGCTCTCATGACACAGGACATGTGAGCATAAGGCAGCATGGGGACAGTCTTGCTGCTTGCTAGCTTTGGGACATGGACAGGTTATTTCATACCTCTGAGCCCTGGTTTCCTTATCTGTGAAGCTGGAACATAACCTCACACATCCACAGGGTGTTTGGCATAAAATAAAATCCTTATATCTAAATTTTATCCTATAATCAAGGAATTAGGCAATATATAATTTTGTTATTATATAAAAATTTTAACAAGATAATCGAATTCTCTGTCAGTTTTTACCTTGTCTACCGTATTTTACGTTCTACTCAACAACAACTCAAGCTTTCCTTATAACTGACTCCTGAATGTGCTGTACCCATGTCTCTCAGCAGAATAGAGCTGTGCTTTCCTCCAGGATCAGAACTAGAGAATCGGGGTCTTCTAAATATGGCCATTTTTACCAGAACAGTGTTTGAAGTAGGGAATTTGGCCCTGCTTGGGATATTAACACTTTTCTATAGCTCACCAATAAAACAAAACTATGTCATCTTTTCTGTACACAGAAAATCTGATGATATCAGCAACCCTTATTATAACTACTACAAATTAATGATTATTATTGATTATACATTAGCCACAATGTGTCTCTTTTTGACCTTCAAGCTCTACATTTTTGAGAAAGCCAAGGTAGAGAGAGAAAGGATGGGCACTTGGGAAATGGACAGTTAATTGCCATTAGAAATAATTAAGTTTTTGTTGTAGAAGAGGAGAAGTTGATTGGAACAGTTCGAGACTGTGTCCTTTTTGGTTGCTTCATAACCTGCCACGATTGAGCCACTGTATTATACGGGGGAAGACATTTAACAAAGAAGAGAATGGATAGAACAACCACAGGAGAGGTTGGAAAAATGTTCAACCAGTTTGAAGTTTAGACTAGAACTGTCCATCTATTCTGATTTGAAATATATTTAATTTCTCTCCTACCTCCTTTGGATTTGACAGGAATATCCCTCATTCAAGACAAAGCTACCAGCCATTCTCAAGTCAGATGGAGAGAATAGAGTTCTATATTTCAGTAATAGCTCAAGACTCCTAGAAGCACTTTTTCTAATAATTTTCTATCATGTATCTTTCTTTTCCATCCCAGAAGACTCAAAATAACTCCTCTGAGAACTTTCTCTTGGCAACATCATTGAGCAGCTAGAGACTATAATGAAAGTTTAAAAAACATATTGAGAGAGAAATCAAGCAAGTAATTTCTTTCCAAAAATACTAAAATGTCATAAAAGAATTAAAATGCCTTTTTTTTTTCAGCTGGACACTCCTCTAGTATTGTGTAAAAGATCATTGTTACCAGAGAATCAGAATTGGTGAGGGAGGAGAGGGGTGAGTTTGTGTGTGAGGAATAGAAACAAGTGATTACCTTTGATTTTTTAAAATTAATTAATTTATTTATTTATTTTTGACTGCGTTGGGTCTTCGTTGCTGCGCACGGGCTTTCTCTAGTTGCAAAGAGCGGGGGCTGCTCTTTGTTGTGGTGCACGGGCTTCTCATTGCGGTGGCTTCTCTTGTTGCAGAGCACGGGCTCTAGGCACACAGGCTTCAGTAGTCGTGGCGCACAGCCTTCAGTAGTTGTGGCTCGCGGGCTCTAGAGCACAGGCTCAGTAATTGTGGCGCACGGGCTTAGTTGCTCCACGGCATGTGGGATCTTCCCAGACTAGGGATCGAACCCCTGTCCCCTGCATTGGCAGGTGGATTCTTAACCACTGTGCCACCAGGGAAGTCCCTACCTTTGATTTTAATGTAGGCCCTTTTCTAATCTCGTTTAGCAAGTAATGGCCATATTGACTCTGGCGATAATTAGCTTTTTAATTCTGCAGACATCAATTTATTAAATTACATAAAGCCAATTAATAATCTCAATATGTTTTCATTTTTAGTTCTTTTTGTGTTATTTTAAAAATGTTGTTATGCTTAATGTCTGGATATTTTATGTTTCCTTTGCCATAGACTATCATTCTGTAAATGTTCCTTTGCCTATACTTTGTGATGATGGCTATTTGGGAAATTTCACTGGAATTATGATATTTTAAAGTATCTTTTTAGAAATCTGTCCTATACCACCAAGTATTTAGCTGTTACTACGTAGTATTCTATTAAATTTCAATTGAATAATTTTGCATTAAATGATATAGAAGGGTACATCAATATTAGGTTTTATTATATCCCATTGGGTCCATTCTCCCAATTCCCTACTGATGATATTAATAAAATGTGATTATACTGGCAAAGCATATCTCTGTATATTGTGAGTCAAGGAACTTTTATCAGTTAATTTTTTTTAGCATTTATTTATTTATTTTCAGGAGTAGATAATTTTCATGTATAAGTTTAAAATATATATATTTGTTTTGTTTCTTAAATTCCACAGATGAGTGAGATCACATGGTATATGTCTTTCTCCGTCTGACTACTTTCACTTAACATAATACCCTCTACGTCCATCTATGTTGTCACAAATTTATTCTTTTCTATGGCTGAGTAATATTGCATTATTATATATATATATATATATATATATATATATATATACACACACACACACACACACACACCCCAAATCTTTATTCATTCATCCATTGATGGACAGTTAGTTTGCTTCCATATATTGGCTATTGTAAATAATGCTGCCATAAACATAGAGGTGCAGATATCTTTTTTTTTTTTTTTTTTTTAACATCTTTATTGAGGTATAATTGCTTTACAATGGTGTGTTAGTTTCTGCTTTATAACAAAGTGAATCAGTTATACATATACATATGTTCCCATATGTCTTCCCTCTTGCGTCTCCCTCCCTCCCACCCTCCCTATCCCACCCCTCCAGGCGGTCACAAAGCACCGAGCCAATATCCCTGTGCCATGCGGCTGCTTCCCACTAGCTATCTACCTTACTACGTTTGTTAGTGTGTATATGTCCATGCCTCTCTCTCGCCCTGTCACAGCTCACCCTTCCCCCTCCCCATAACCTCAAGTCCGTTCTCCAGTAGGTCTACGTCTCTATTCCTGTCTTACCCCTAGGTTCTTCATGACATTTTTTTTTCTTAAATTCCATATATATGTGTTAGCATACGGTATTTGTCTTTTTCTTTCTGACTTACTTCACTCTGTATGACAGACTCTAGGTCTATCCACCTCATTACAAATAGCTCAATTTCGTTTCTTTTTATGGCTGAGTAATATTCCATTGTATATATGTGCCACATCTTCTTTAACCATTCATCCGATGATGGGCACTTAGGTTGTTTCCATCTCCGGGCTATTGTAAATAGAGCTGCAATGAACATTTTGGTACATGACTCTTTTTGAATTTTGGTTTTCTCAGGGTATATGCCCAGTAGTGGGATTGCTGGGTCATATGGTAGTTCTATTTGTAGTTTTTTAAGGAACCTCCATACTGTTCTCCATAGTGGCTGGACCAATTCACATTCCCACCAGCAGTGCAAGAGTGTTCCCTTTTCTCCACACCCTCTCCAGCATTTATTGTTTCTAGATTTTTTGATCATGGCCATTCTGACTGGTGTGAGATGATATCTCATTGTAGTTTTGATTTGCATTTCTCTAATGATTAATGATGTTGAGCATTCTTTCATGTGTTTGTTGGCAGTCTGTATATCTTCTTTGGAGAAATGTCTATTTAGGTCTTCTGCCCATTTTTGGATTGGGTTGTTTGTTTTTTTGTTATTGAGCTGCATGAGCTGCTTGTAAATTTTGGAGATTAATCCTTTGTCGGTTGCTTCATTTGCAAATATTTTCTCCCATTCTGAGGGTTGTCTTTTGGTCTTGTTTATGGTTTCCTTTGCTGTGCAAAAGCTTTCAAGTTTCATTAGGTCCCATTTGTTTATTTTTGTTTTTATTTCCATTACTCTAGGAGGTGGGTCAATCAGTTAATTTTTTGTCACTTCTGTTTATAGAACTAATTTTTGCTTGGGCTTGTATTCATTCCAAAATTT
Organism: Globicephala melas; assembly: GCF_963455315.2. Taxonomy (NCBI): domain Eukaryota; kingdom Metazoa; phylum Chordata; class Mammalia; order Artiodactyla; family Delphinidae; genus Globicephala; species Globicephala melas. The sequence goes on along the minus strand of NC_083323.1, from coordinate 35,722,950 downwards.
TGCTCTGTGAATGACACTAAAGATAAGTTAGTCTGCTATTATTTCTCAAGTGGCCACAAAGTGATATTCATGGAAATCATAACAGCAATATGAACCCACGTGCCACAGAGCAACTAAGCCCACGTGCCACAACTACTGAGCCTGTGCTCTAGAACTCGTGAGCCACAACTACTGAGCCCTCATGCCACAACTACTGAAGCCCGCACACCTAGAGCCCATGCTCCGCAACAAGAGAAGCCACCGTAATGAGAAGCCCACCCACTGCAATGAAGAGTAGCCCCCGCTCGCCGCAACTAGAGAAAGCCCTCACGCAGCAACAAAGACCCAATGCAGCCAAAAATAAATAAACAAATAAAACAAATTTTTTAAAAAATTCTAATATTCTCTCCTGCCCACTAGCAGGAGAGAATATTAGGTTTGACCTCTGCACTTTGAAATGAAGAAGCTGTAGTTTATAGCAGTCAAATGACATAGCTTAGCTTACACATTCACAGGGATCAAACGTAGCAGGTAAAGTGTCGAGTCCTAGCTACAGGTTACATCCTACATGGCTCAATGCCAACCATCTAGAGTTTGTGAAACATCTCTTCTTTGGAGGAGAGGGTAGACACAAAGCTCACCAGCAAAGGTTTGCTCATGGATTATTTATGGATTGCATACGTGGAAGATATTACTACCTGAAACTCCTAATCACTAAACTCAGTGTGGGTCCCTGATTTAAGAAATGAACTCTTCATTTTAGGATAAATTTATGAACCATGCCTAACAAAACACAGCTGGTCTAAGTAAAAGTGGTACAGAGAAGCATTAGGGTCGATTAAACCATTTCCAAAGATCCATTCCTGTCATCTGATGACACTGCTTGGTTATTTCTTCTGACCTGGCCATGATGGATCAGTGATCCAAAGTTCATTAGCGATTTCAACAGGCACAATGTGCAAGATTTCAGTAGACATAACCAAATTGGATGTGATCATTCATGATGAAATTGGCTAGCATTTTTTTAAATTTATTTATTTTATTTATTTTTATTTTTGGCTGCATTGGGTCTTTCTTGCTGCATGCGGGCTTTTCTCTAGTTGTGGCAAGCGGGGGCTACTCTTCATTGCAGTGCGCGGGCTTCTCATTGTGTGGCTTGTTGCAGAGCACAGGCTCTAGGCGTGTGGGCTTCAGTAGTTGTGGCACTCGGGCTCCGTAGTTGTGGCTCGCAGGCTCAGTAGTTGTGGCGCACGGGCTTAGTTGCTCCGCGGCATGTGGGATCTTCCCAGACCAGGGCTCGAACCCGTGTCCCCTGCATTGGCAGGAGGATTCTTAACCACTGCACCACCAGGGAAGCCCCTGACTAGTGTTTTATCCTTTATTTTACTTGAGGCTCTTCTATTTGGAGTGCACTAGCTAGATGAAAGCTTTTTATAGGCCAGAGATAATTGTAGAATATGAATAATATGCCATTTCCCTGTTGCAGTATAGCAACAGTAAATACATTTGCTACAAGTCTTTATGATCATTGACTAATCTGTGTGATTCCCTTTCACCAACCTTGTCCACCTTCTCTCTGTTATACACACACACACACACACACACATGCTTGCACACACGTCCATGTACACACACACACACACACACACACACACAGTCTCACTCTAACTCACTCACTGTGTGGCTGGAAAGTCTACAACTAAACTTGAGTTCAAACATAAGTGTCTGTTCATTTGATCCTCCGGGAGAGGAAGTCATGAGGATTGAGACATACTTTGAAATGTTTTGATTAGCAGAGGAAATAAAGTGAGATCAAAGCTTTTGTCCTTCAGTGAGCAATTTAAATCCAGACAAGCAAGAGTCCAAAGGAGATGAGGGCAGGCACTTCTTAAGCTACTGTTGTAAACACCTTGGCGTATCTCTTCACACTCTCCTCTGTGCCTGTCAGCAACCAAGCTGAATCACTCCTCTATCTAGGGCACTTTCCTGTCCTCATTCTGGAAAAGAAATACCACTCAGATCATGAGAAGACATGGCAAATGTAGATTTGTTGCTCTCCATTTTCAGGATAAGAGAAATTGCCAAAATGACCTTTACATATCTTAGTTTTAAACGTATTTCATCTTGGAGACATTAACCAAATGATTCAGCAATATGAATTCTCTAATACAGGAAGCAACACACTCAGTAATTCTAAGCACTGCTGAAAATGAGGTGACCACTGGAGCACCCCAATTATATCACCTTTCTCCATTGGCTTTAGCTCCCCGGGTGATGTTATATGCCATACATGGCATTCAACTTGCTCCTTGGAATTGCAGGGCAGTGGGGTCCTTCCCATAGATATAAATCTGAATGAAGAGAGTTAATTATTTCATTTTTTCACTCTCAAGATTGTGTTCCTGTTGTAATTATCTTTTTTGCATGCAGAGCGTTTTGCAGTTTTCAAAAGGCTTCATATTATTTTTATACTTAGCTCTTGAAAACAATTTGACAAAGCAGACAAGAGAATCGTAATTACCCTCAAATCCAAACTCCAGATGAGGATTCAGAAGCTTAGAATGGCCATACGACTCATTCAAGATCACGTTCAGTACAAAAGCAGGTCTTTCTCCTAATTTTATGACTTTAGTCTAAATCCTGGGCAGGCATTGATGGGTATGGACACAATCAATACACCATTATTCCCTTAGTCTCTGAGGATCAGATGTGATTGAGGAGTGTTTCCATCTGAAAGACTTCCACTGAAAACTAGAGACCAATTCCACCTACATCCCTACATTGTGAGAGAGTAGAAAGAGGAGGAGAGGATCATTCAATTGTGCAACAAGAATACATGGGTCACAAAAATAATTTAGCTTTTTTCCAGTCACTTTGTTCTCTTTCTTTACTTGTCTGTAGTGAGGGGTTGGCATGAATTGCTTCTAATTAAAGTGTACCGGAACATATGTATATGTATAACTGATTCACTTTGTTATAAAGCAGAAACTAACACACCATTGTAAAGCAATTATACCCCAATAAAGATGTTAAAAAATAATAAATAAAGTGTACCAATTGCAGCTTTCTCCTGCAATTCAGGTGTCAGCTGAGCTCAGCTGATGTTTGGCCTCCCCATCTTCTATGGAATGTTTGGTGCAGTTCCCTAGTTCTTGTGAATACCTGCCTGTCACATCCTGAGACTCTGAGCCTGGGCTTCCACTCTTCCCTCTTGGTTTTTTCTTCTTACTGCTCTGCCGTTCAGAGCAGACTCTTTTCTGATTTCCCCTAAAACCATTTGCATTTGTGTATGTGGCCAGCTTTAAAGGTGTTGGTGGCACAGTGGTTTTAATCAAACAACTTAAAATTGAATATGAACATCCTTGTTTCTGTATTTCTCTAGCCTCTCCCGGCAAGTGGGATTTCTCACTGGTTACCTCTCTCCGTGGGTTTCAGTCCCCTCTCAGGGGGTCCTCTCTCCTGTGCTCATCCTAATCGCAAAACTCCCGTTACCTGCTTATGCAAAGGCCTCCAGACCTGTCCTCCTATAAGGAAAGCTGATTATCCAGGTGTTTTTCGTAAAACAGAGTTTGAAAACTGGCAGCCTGTAGACTGAATTTAGCCTCCACACATGTTTGTTAAAGTGTGAACAAATATTTAGGCATCTAGAGTTTTAAAAAAAATAAAAACAAACTTGGGTTTCTGGTTTTCCTTGAAATACAAAATATCTGGCAACTGGGACCATATCTCTGTGGGCAGCTGTTGTTCCATTTGGATAGGACTTTACTCGCAGGTGTGTCACGGTCCCCACCCCCACCCCTGCACCCCGCTTCTGCTCAGTCTCTAGAGGCACTTGAGTTCAAAACTCCTGCTCTAATCAAAGTCAGTTCCTCCCTTACCAGGTGACTCTGACATCTGCTGTTAATATTTTTTTCTCCACTACATAATCTTATAAAAGTGTACTCGAAATGAGAGAAGGGGGTGGTGGTGGTGTAATGAATTGGGAGACTGGGATTGACATATATACACTAATATGTATAAAATAGATAACTAGGGCTTCCCTGGTGGCGCAGTGGTTGAGAGTCCGCCTGCCGATGCAGGGGACACGGGTTCGTGCCCCAGCCCGGGAAGATCCCACATGCCGCGGAGCGGCTGGGCCTGTGAGCCATGGCCGCTGAGCCTGCGCGTCCGGAGCCTGTGCTCCGCAACGGGAGAGGCCACAACGGTGAGAGGCCCGCGTACCACAAAAAAAAAAAAAAAAAAAAAAAAAAGTAGATAATAGGAACCTGCTGTGTAACAAATAAGTAAATAAATAAAATTTTTTAAAAAGTGTACTCGAAATGTTCAAAGATGATGATTTACCTAGAATTTTTTAAATATTTGAAAATTTCTTTAGGACTAGGTTCTATCACACCATTTTAAAAAACTGAGTTGTTTCCACATTTTGGATATTATGATTAGTGCTGCTACGAACGTCTATGTACAAGCTTTCATGTGAACACGTGTTTTCAGTTCTTTTGGATAGATACACAGGAGTAAAACTGTAGGGTCATAGGACCATTCTACATTTAGTTTTTTGAGCAACTGCCAAACTGTCTTCCACAGTGGCTGCCCCACTTTACATTCCCATCAGCAATGAATAAGAGTCTGCGTCTCCATGTCCTCATCGATGCTTGATATGTTCTTTTTTTTTCATTATAACAGTCCTACTGGGTGGGAAGTGGTATCTCATTGTGGTATTTATTTGCATTTCCCTGATGGCTAACATCATACCTTTTTTTTTTTTTTTTTTTTTTTTTTTTTTTTGTGGTACGCGGGCCTCTCACTGTTGTGGCCTCTCCCATTGTGGAGCACAGGCTCCGGACGCGCAGGCTCAGCGGCCATGGCTCACGGGCCCAGCCACTCCGCGGCATGTGGGATCTTCCCGGACCGGGGCACGAACCCGTGTCCCCTGCATCGGCAGGCAGACTCTCAACCACTGCACCAACAGGGAAGCCCCATCATACCATTTAAAAATTTTTTTAATTTTATTAACAATGAAGTTTGCAAACGAATTGAGGAAATAATTGACAATATTATGGAAATTTTTCTCTCAGTTTGCTTTAATGTTATTAACTAATTCAAATAATGCCTGGCTTATAAAACTTAACTCTTTGTTGGTGTTTGACTAATGGACTGTTGCCATTCATCATGCCAGAAAAAGACCCCTCCTAATGTACCATATTGCCTCAGAACAGAGTTATTTTTCATATCCCTTATCTTGCAACCTTATCTATTCAGCTATAGTTATACAAATAGTTTTAAATGCCTTCTACTAACGAATTTAATTTTGATGGATGGAGACCCAGTCTCAAACCTACAAAGAGTGTGATGATGAGGGAACCAAAAAAATGAGACGGATGTTTAAGGACAGGCATATTCTGTTTCACCTTTTAACTTTAACTGGAGATAATAAATGAACACCAACAAAAAAGTCCATATGCAAGAATTTTGCTCATGAATTTGGCATATTCATTGGGGTTTTTTCGGTTAATAACAAGCGGTAACTTTTGAATTCATAAATACCTGATATCGAATTTGTAAGTTGATTAAAGTTAGTTTACTTCATCACTTTCTATGCAGAAGTCTATGCCAAACCCTATTAAAAGTTTCATCAGTTTAGGAATTTCTTATCTGAAGGGTCTGTTTGCCCTCTGTCTCTCCATAATTGTCTTCAATAGAGTGAACGTGATTAATGGGCTGTTTCATTTTTCAGGATAAAGCTTTTTCCTTTTTCCAGCAATGCTAGCAAATTACTTGATTAATATCAAAAAGCTCTCATTCACACATAACCTTTGAATAAACAAGTTGTGATACTTTTGGCAACATGTGAAGAGGTATTCCTGTAAGTAGGCTATAAAGGAAATTGCCTTTGTAATTAACTATATAAAGAGGGAGCCGATTTTTTGCTTGTTACACATCTTTTTTTTTTCTTCTCTCTTATAAGTGGAGAATGTATAATGAGACTGGGCAAAAGCAGAATGCAGGATCTCTTTCTCTATGCTAGGTTTCCATTTGTATTTCCCTCACCACTGGAAGCCAGGAAGAAAACTGTGAAACATTTATGAAACTTAAATAGGGTTTCTAGTTCATAAATTTTAGGGCTCTTTAGCATTCCGTTAAAGTGCAGCAACAGGAAGTAATCAATCCCTTGTTGACTGATAGATATCCCGCGCCCCCCAAAAAAATTCCTGATATTAATTCTTTAAAAATCAGAGTCTGGATAACAGCTGTTTTCATGGAGCAGAGAAAAGGCCTTTATGAATAAGAAAGAATTTTAAATGAAAATGGAGGAAAGTGAAAGGAACTAAAATATGTCCTCATCATACAGTAAATACTTTATATACATCCTATTTCATATAGAAAATTAAAGCTACCCTTTATTGCTGCATTGTTAGTTCCCTATCCAGTAGTCATTTCTCTAATAGTTCAACTATTAGAACACCAACTTTGTCATAGATTTTTGCCCAGATCCGGTTGATGGGTTATCATTGGTCCAAGCTAGAGGTCAGCAAACTATGGTCTCCTGGGCCAAATCAGTCCCACCATCTGTTTTTATACAGCCTGTGAGCTCAGATTGTTTTGTACATTTTTGAATGGTTGAAAAAAATCAAAAGAATAATATTTCATCATATGTGAGAGTTATGTCAAATTTCCGTGTCCATAAATAAAGTGCTACTGGAATACAGCACTCAGTCATTTATAGATTGTCTATGGTGGCTAGAATGGCAGGATTGAGTGATTACAGCAGAGACTGTATGGGCTACAAAGCCTAAAATATTTACTATCTGGCCTGTTACAGAAAAAGTTTACCAACCCCTCGTCTAAGCGAATTGTGATAGTACTGTCTCTGGCTTTTCCAGGCTCCAGTCCAGCTGGCAGTGCCCATGTGACAATGAAATGCAAGCAGAGGTCTGCTAGGCGGAATTCTGGAAAGGCTTTGCTTTCTTCAGAAAAGGCTGGCATATTAACTGCCCCTTCAGGTCTTGAATAGGAAAGTGAAATCTGAAGGTGAGAGCAGCCATCTTGCAACCATGGGGTGATGAATATAAAAGCCAAAGCCGGCACCTTAGAGCAAAGGAAAAGACCTGAGTTCCTGATAAAATTGTTAAGCAGCTGAATCAAGGCCAATACCTGCTTATTGCCAGACTTCCTGTTATGTGAGAAAAATCACCTCCGTCTCTAAGGCAGTCTTCACTGGGCATTTAGTCACTGGCAGGCAAATGCCTTTCTGACTGACGTGCCCTCTTTCTTTCCTTTAGGCCTAGAACCTATTTGGCCTCAGGTGTATAAGAAGAGTTGTGGGGGCCAGGAGACCCGTCCTGGCATCCGTTCAATAGGCAGGAAGTAGGTAGCCATCTAATCTTTCCACCGGTAAGGTTGCACCTGAATTTGCTCATCCTAACAAACCAGTGTCCTCAGCAGCATTATCTTGGTATTTGGGGAAATGGTTATGAGAACAGTCTATTTCCCTTAGTTACTACAAGTAGCTCACAGCAGAAGGTCGTTTACATTGCTGAGGGTGGTAGCCCCCCTCCCCCTCCCTCCCAGTTAGATAGATGTTCCACCCTCTGTCCTCCCATAAGGTTCAGGTTAGAATGTTATTCCACTCATGACACCATATTCTGAGTATTATGTCAGTTTATTTACTCGGCTCCAAGTGCCTCAAGGGCAGCATCATGTCTTATTCGCTCTGTCACCCTAACCTCTAGCACAGTGCCTCATACATTATAGGTGATGAAGGGGTGAATGGAAGGAAAGTGGGCAGTACTGTTGTCAGATAAAAGAATGCAATGAGGAATAAAACAAATATATTCTTTAATTTATCAGATATTTATTGAGTCTCTATTATATGCCTTTTTCTGGGCAATGGGAATGGATAAATTGATGAATAAAACCAGCATCATTAGAAAAGCTAACATTTACTGAGTGCTTACTAAACGCCAGATACTGTTCTAAGCACTTTATAAGTGTTGGCTTATTTAATTGTAACAAAAATCCTGGTGAAAAACCTGAGGCACAGAAAGGTTAAGTAACTTGCCTCCAATCACACAGTTAAAAGGGATTGAATTAGGACTGGGATTCATGTCCAGTAGGTCTAGTTCCAGGATACTACTTACTTACTTACTTACTACTATACTTTCAAGCTACTTTTCTGATGTATTAGGTGCAGAGAATATAGTGTGAAGGCTACTGCCCTCCATTATGGAATTCCAAAGCAAAATAATATAAGCTACAGTTTGCATGATGGAGATCTAGGTCCAGCCTGCTGGGTTTCAAGTCCTGGCTGCAGCATGAATTTGGCTGGCCAAAATGTTCGTTCACGTTTTTCTGTAAGATGTTGCAGAGAAACCCGAACGAACATTTTGGCCAACCCAATATTTGAGTATGTTAATTAACCTCTCTGTGCCTCAGTTTCCTTATTTGTAAATTCGAATCATAATGATATCTAACTCACAGGTTTGTTGTAGGGATTGCATGAATTAATACATATAAAGTACTAAAGACAGTGCCTGGCATTTTTTTAGGTGTAAAACAACGGTTGGATGTCATTACTGTTGCTGTAGTGGGTAGTTTGGTAATTACTACATTGTAATAATACTAACAATAGCTATTGCTATTGTAATACACTCAGGGGACATGTAGTCAGACCATAAATGATCTCACAAATAATTTATAAAGTGATAAGTAGTGATTAAGTGTTGAACAGGTATATTAGAGTTCTCCCAAGAAACACAACTAGAATGAATAGGATATATTGGCTTATGAGGAGAATTGGCTCACAAGATTGTGGAAGCTGAGAAGTCCCAAGATCTTCTGGAGACTTAGGGGAGCTGATAATACCATCAGCTGGAACAATACCGTTCCAGTCCAAGTCCAAGTTAAAGTCCAAGAACCAGGAGTGTGAAAGGTATAAGTTCCAGTCTGAGTCTGGGTCCAAAGGCAGCAGAATAGTTATGTCCCAGCTTGAAGACAGTCAGGCAGAGAAAGCAGATTCTCCCTTACTGAACCTTTTGTTCTGTTCAGACACTCATGAAGTTCACCCATGGGAGGGCACTGTGTTTTATTCAGTCTATAATTCAAATGTTAATCTCGTGCAGAAACACCCTCAGAGACACATCCAGGATAATGTTTGTCCAAATGTCTGAACACCCCATAGCCCAGTCAAGCTGACATGTAAAATTAGCCATCACAAGTTGTACACACACACTCACACAAATATCCATACCAAAATAAGGAGGAAATACTCATGACAGTACAGTCCATGTTTCTGTAACTGGTCACATGGTTGTAGCTGATATTTATGCCTATCTTCTTCTACCACCGATTCTGTATTTTCTTTGCCTTCAGCAAGTACCTCAGCTGGTCGTGATTCTTTACCTGGTGGAGTGACCCAAACCTTTATTCCTGAAGCTTCTGAGCCATTAGTAGTGCTGCCTGGATTAGGTTGTTGAAGTTTTACATTGATCTTAATCACAGAGCATGGTAATAGTAAGAGACGCCCTACAGGGTCTCCTGTATTCTAGACATGCTCTTCCTTACCTCCATTATAGAATAATAGTCCAATTTCCCTTGATAGTCAGGGTCAATCACCCCAGCCAACACCATAATTCCCTTCTTTACTTGTTGATTCAGAGGCATGAGGAGTATAAAGTGACCAGGTGGCAGTCTTAACTCCCAGTTCAATGGAATTATTGTGTCTCCTGGTAAAAACATTCTTCTCTCTGGATAAGACCTCTAGGCTGGTAGGGCGTAAGGTCAAGAGAGCAGGAACCAAAAACTTTGCCAGTGGGTCACTAGGAGTAATGATGTGTAGTGAATTTCCCATTTTTACCCTTTGATTCCTGGGCTCATGAATCCTGGCTATTGGAGAGACAGCACCATATATTGGATGCTGATTCTGAGCATATACAGCCTTCTGGAGAGCCTAGCTGCAGTCCTGCAAGGTATTGCCATCTAGCTGTCACTGTAACTCAGTCTTCAAAAGGCCATTTCACCCGTTATCAAACCAGCTGATTCAGGATGACCAGTGAATTACATGAGCATGGGCCCATTGCCAATCTTCACTTGCTGTGAATTGAGTTCCTTGATAAGAAGCAATGTAAAACATGGCAGTAGATAAGGCATTCTATAAGTCCACGGGTGGTGGTTTTGCAGAAGCATTTCAGGGAAAGTAAATCCGTATCCAAAGTAAGTGTGTATTCCAATAAGAAAAAAATGCTGCCCTTATTATGATGCAAGCCATCCAATATGGTCAACCTGCTACAGGTAGCTGGCTGATCACCCTGAGGAATGGTACCATATGGGGGGCTCAGGGTTGGTCTTTTATGGCTGGCAGATTGGGCACTCAGCAAGGCCATAGCCAGATTGGCTTTGGTGAGTGGAAGTCCATGTTGCTTACACCATGCATGACTTTTATCCTGGCCACCATGGCCACTTTGTTCATGAGCCCATTAGGTGATGACAGGGGTGGCTGGGGAAAGAGGGTGATTCGTACCCACAGGATAGGTCATCTTTTCCCACTTAGTTATCAAAATGTTCCTTTGCTAAGTCACCTTTTGGTGAGCATTCACATGGGACACAAATATCTTCACATCTTTGCCCACTCAGAGAGGTCTATCCAAATATTTGTCATCAATTGTCCCCAGATTTCCTTGTCATCAGTTTTCCAATCATATTCCTTCCTGACCATCCAGCCAAACCATTGGCCATAGTCCGTGAATTGGTATGTCTGCACGTCTGGCTAATTACCTTTCCAAGCCAAGTGAACATCCGGGTACACTGCCTGAAGCCCTGCCCTCAGCGAGGATTTCCCTTCACCACTGTCCTTCAGGGATGTCCCAGCGAGGAACTGTGATCCTGCAGCGTCCACTTCTAGGAGGTCCCTGCATATTGTGCAGAACCATCTGTAAATCAGGATTCTCTTCCTCTGTCAACTGAATATAGGGAACTCCCCGTGAGGCCATAGATACAGGCTGAGAGAGAAAAGGTGGTGTAGCAGGAGTGGGCACCATGAGAATTTGGGAGGCAAGATAGGTAACACAATACACTTCTACTTCTTTTCCCCTTGAATTGATGATCCCTGGTGCTGTGTGATCAAGTGGTTAGCTATGTCTATTACACCCACATCAAAGTTATTGCTCATATAAAGACTTTCATTTTACTTTATGGCCACATTCTTTACCAACCTCCTGGATTTTTAAAAATTGTGCTTTGCATTGTGTTAATGTTTACTATGCTGAGGAGACCGTATAATGTTGGAAAGACATGGATACATTCATCACTGCCTTGGGGAAATATGTCTGATGAACAGGGACGAACAGTCTTGGCTTGAACACATTTCCATTGAGCAGAGAGCAGGATTTTGAGACCTGGGGGCTAGGCCAGGAGAGGAATGGATCCTGAAGGAGAAAGGAGAAGAAGGCTCTCTATGCTTCAGCGAAGGCCTGGGAAAGCTGGGAAGACCCAAGCCCGGAGAGTCAGACTTACTCAGCCATCAAGTCCAAGCACTGGAGGTAGAATCAAAAGCCAGCATAAAGAGCCCTAAATTAGAAACTGGATCCAGCCAAGCGGTGGGTGAAAAGGCCTGAGCAAATCAAGGTGGTTCACGCCATTGCTGTAAAAATTCCCGAAGTGTTCCTGGTTACTTCTTGTGGACCTCAGCCTGGCTGTACTTCTCCAGGACATGCAGTGTATGATGTCCATGCAGCACATGATGCTTTAACATATAGAGGAGAGTGAAGTATAGGGCAGAGAGGAGAAGAAGCATGATTTATATTCAAAACATCACATTTTTTAGAGCCCTAAACTATTTCATTTGCTCATGCATTTTTCACTTCTCTATAGGGCTATTTATACTTCATTCATTCATTCCTTACTTATCCCTTAAGTTATGGAGAAGATTTAAAAGGCCCTATGTAACGAAAAGAAATAATTCAATGGAATTAGAAGTGGAGAATTATGAAAAAGAAAACATGAACACAAATGGAAAACTGAAACCAAGTAGCAAGTCAGGGAACCATGTTTGTGTTTAATTCCTCAATATAAATGAAAACCCTCAAGAAAAATATGATGGAAGCCCATCTCATAATATCTTAATGGGTGATACGGTCAAAATGCAGACTAAATTGGGTATTCAAGAGCCGAAATGTCTCATCCCAGCTCCGTCACCCCCTTCCAATCAACGACGAGCCCTCTGTTTCAATTACCTCTCACATAAAACAATAATCATTGCTTAGTGAAAAGAGCCAAGGTTAAGAATCAGCAGTGTCTAGATCTTTCTCTGCCACCTGACCTTGGAAAATTTATTAAATCTTTCAGATCCTCAACTTTTTCATCTGTTCAATGGAAATCATATGGAATTTAGACAATATGTGATGCGTGTAGTAGAACACACCATGACATTTGCAAATGTTCTATCACGGTAGCTGTTTAAAAATAAGGTATCGAAGCAAGTGATCTTGAAGGTCTCATATAGTTTCAAATTCAGATTCTTTGAATTAACTCTTTATCATATGAAATTTTAATAACCATTACTCTTTTATCAGTGTTTGCTAGAAAAATTTATCTGTGAATCACACAACCGATTATATTCTTGGCATAACCACTAGGGAACTCAAGAAAAATAAATGCAAACTGACAGCAAAACTGACTATAAACGTTTGTAAATCCTCATAAAAGAACAGGCTGCAGATGCAAAGCTTTCCTTGGTTTCAAATGAAACTAAGTTTGAGACAAAAATTTATAAACCAAAATGCTGCGGTGTAAAGGAAAAGCACATAAGAGCTCTTTAGCTCTTATGGGAGATGCTTTCTCCCATCGTCTGTTTTGCAAAATACAATAATAATCCTAATAAAGAATTAATTGGAAAGCTACTTTGGATCACAAGGAATTATGACAAAAGGATAACTTTTCCAATGAATGTCATTGAAGTTTATAGGAAGAAAAACCACTTTTTCTAGGGGAGATGCTGGTTTGTGGGGTGATGGGCTGAGGAATACTGGTTCAGAGAGAAGGAGTCTGCAATGAATGGTCCTGATAGCTTCTTGGATGCTGCCAGAAGAATAGAAAAAGAATTGAAGATGGAATAAAGACAGGATATACCACGTATTAAAGACCTATTTAGTGATCAAAACTGCATCAGAAGCTTCACTTTGATTTCTTACTTAAGCCTTACAATATCCTAAAAGGGTAGTTCAGTTCTTTTTAATCTAGTAGGAGGGAATCAAGATTACAAGAATTACAAGGATTGAGTAACTGCCCAGGATTCAACTGGTGGTAGATAAGTGATAAACCATGATTAGAAAATGAGCTTGTCTGACTGTAAAACTTATGCCGTTTCCCCTCTGCCAGGCCGAGAGAAGGTTTCTCTTGGGAAGCCAGCTGCAAACCTATTTCAGCCGGGCTGGACTACTATTTATCACCACCACAGTAGCTGCCATCCTCATGATTGGGATACAAAGCATGTAGCTGACCAAGCGCAGGGAAGAGTGTACATCTGTTCCTCTATCTCCTTGGGGGGTGCCGAGGAGCGAAGCAGCAGTGGTGAAAACCATCTGAGGCAGGGCACAAGGGTGCCTGTGGATGGCATCTTACCATTCCTTTCTCTCAACTTCTCTGAAGAGAGGGGAGAGGTTACTGATAACAATAATGTTAAAAATATCTTTACACAAACAGTATTTTTATTATTCATAGAGAACGTCTGAATATATATGGAATGTATCCACATTATTATATATATATTTCTATATATTATTTATGTACACATTATTTTATTTATATGAAATACCTTATTTTATATATGAATATATATAATATATATAAATATTCATATATAAAATAATGTGTATATATTATTCATATACGTTATTATATACATACGCTATTCTATTCCTCTTCATGGCCATAATTTGTAGTTATGAAGAGGATATGAAAACAGAGAAATCTGAAGTCTAAAGTGCTAGCAAGTGACAGACACAAACACAAACCCAGGTCACCTAACTACCTTCTGTCACAATCCCAGCACTCACTAGAAGATGTCTGCCTGTTTTAATATAATTTGCCAGTTTCACGGGGCAATTGCAAAGCTGACTTCCTATTTGAAATTAAGATTCTTTACTTCCTCAGAAGAAAGCTTCTATATACAAAATATAATGGCATAGTAATGAGCTCCCCTGAGTGTATCAACCCTCTATGCCCACCCTCAAATATTACCCCTCTTTTGCTTCCTGTAGTGTCCAAAGTAAAAATCAACAGGAATAGTTGGTGGCTGGGAGAGCATAGAAATTGGAAGTTCAAAACAGTTGAATAATGTATAGGAATAAGTCCTTTTGAATGGTGAAATCTTGGTTTAGAAATACTTCCTTTTTGGAAGAGATGCTAGGGTGGGGAGAAGGACCCTGTTATTTAGAGACAGACTGGGGACTATGAACAATCTCTCCTTTTCAGTTTCTTGTCTTTGAAAATGTGTGACGCTGCTAAAATAATTCTCAGCCAATTGAATATCCATTGAACAAAAAACATAGATGACATTTTTTTAGATGAAGCCTCTCTGTTTCGTGCTAATTATATCTGGCCACCGATATCTTGAGAGCAGTGCAAGGTATTCATGGGTGGTGTATCAGAAGTTTGGTGTAAGAAATAATTTCTATCCACCTTGTATTTGCTGACAACAGATGAGAACACAAACACAATAGGAAAACTCCTTTGGGGACTCCTGATCAATCATGTAGTAAAATGTGGGATTTGTGTACAATAATTTATTCATGTTTATTTCTTTGTTGAAGAATATTAAACGTAAAAAATTGGAACATCAACGCAGTTCATCCTAGATGTTCAAAATTATAGAAGTGGAGAAAAGAAAACATCTATGGCAATGATTCTGAACTAGTACTGAATCTGAAACATTGCTTGATCTCAAATTATATCTTTTAAATCAACTTGGGAAATGACATAGCCATATTTAATTCCCCCGAGAAGCATAGTTCAGTTCCAACCATCTGCTAAATTAAGCAGCAGTGATTATAATGAACATTTACAACAGGCCTGATACAAAAGGGGATAATAACTTTATGCATAAGACAAAGTCCTGGGAGGCTACTGCAATCTCAAAGATGAAGATGGAAATTAGGAGAACAGATTTTACAGTGTACTGGAACTCTAGGAGTGGTGAAGGTCAAAGTGCAACATCACATTTCCTTAAATTTTTATTTCATTTTAGGAAAAATGGTCACCAAATTCTATCAAACTACCAGTTTTCCAGATTTTTCTTTTACCATGTCTCATCAGATCACTAGTTTTTCTTTTTCCTGGTGGTAACGGAGATTTTGTTTTCTTGTTTATTGTCCCTTCCTCTGTGCAGGTACAAAAGTTTTCAGCATAACTTCTAACAAATGTAAGAAGACCAAAAAATTAAAATAGCTGGTCTCCTAAGGACCAATAACCCTGGAAGATGTGTCATTAATGAGTCTAGCCGTTTTCTTCTTTGGTCCTTGAATGGATGTTCAATGTTTCTGCAATTTTCTGGCAGTGTTTATTTACGCATGCAGGTCCACACACATTTTCCATGAAACTAGTTGCCTCAGACTAGTATTATTGAGGTGAAATAGTAATAATAATAATAAGTTTTTCAGCCTTGCCTGCCCTGGAATGTTGCCTATGTTTATTCTTCAACCGGAGAAACTGTTTTCATAGCACAGGATCACATTATTAAATATTAGCAGGGACTCCTCATCAAAAAAGAAAAAAAAAATTGTATTTGCACGTGGCTCCAAGTTCACAGAAAATAAAATGCCTTAGAAGTTCTTTTTCCTCCAAATGCCAACAGAGGTAATATGATAGGGGCACTAAGGCATCTGGGAGAGAGCTAAGTGATGTTTTAGATTTTCAAAGACATAGTTCTGATTGTGTTGCTGCCTCCACCACCGACAGGATTTGAAAGCTTGAGAACAGGGGAACCTCCCTCTCCTTCCTCACGCACACGCCCACTGCCGTGGAAGATATGAGTCTTCACAACAGTCTCACTCATGAAATGCCTTCCCTGAACTTTACAGTCTATGGAACAAAGAGGTATGGAAATTGATTAAAGGCACTAATTATTGTAGTTGCATTTAGAGGTGCGATTGACAGGGCAGATCCCAGGGAAAACACAAATAGTCTCTCCTACTCTAGCAACTGCTCATATGTTCATTTACTAGAATTAAGCATGTTCAGATTACATAATGCAAATGATATTCAGTTTAGGAATACTAGTGAGGTTAATATACACACAGGTCTTAAAGGGCCTTCCTTTTTTTTATATCACTAATTTTACCTAGCAGAGTCTTTAACAAGGCTTTCTTCTTTCTTAATGCCATTTTGTAGGGATATTGGGATGATTCATTTCAAATAATATTGAACTCTGTGAAACCCAAAGACCCATGAGAAGATGTTTGCCCATCACCCATTCATTTATCCATCCATCCATCCATCCATCCATCCATCCATCCATCCATCCATTTATCCATCCTTCTATACATACATACATCCATCCCCTAAACATTTATTCACTCACCATATATTTCTTGAATCACTACCATGTTTCAGGCACATAGTGAGCAAGAAAGATGTAGTTTCTGCCCTCATGTGGCTTATATTCAAAATAGAAAAGACAGCATATGGAAAAGAATGATTGATCGGGTATTTTTGACAGACACTGTGTTAGGTTCGGCAAAGAGGCAAAGATTTCCCTCGGATGTCACTCCCAAGGACTTAATATCCTAGGCACATGGCCTCCTAGCCTTTCTAAAGTTTCCCACATTCCAGTAGTGACTCTGAGGCAGAAGTCTCCAGACCCGAGAGACCACATGGGCTAGTCCAGCTGATGTCTCTGTGGTAACCAGGGAGGACAGATGCCAGACTTAATGATAAGCAGGAGTGGCGAGAAGAGGGAAGTGCCCAGTGAAAATGCCGGCAGTGTGCCCAAGCCACACAGATGATCGTTATCTTTGCGGAAAGGTACAGTATGCCTCACGTGAGAAATGTTAAACTGAATACAATTCCACTTGCTTAAATGGCAGGGGACAAGGATTTTTACCTGCTCTTTCAGTGAGGCTAACTAGAGAAGCAGTGAATGCACGTCAGCGGGAGAGGAGGACATAGGTGACACACTGATTCTGGATCACCCTCACCTCTAGAGGCCACAGCCCTCTGGGGTTTGGCTTCCTCCCTGGGCCATCACAAGGAAGTGCTTGTAGGATCCACAAACTTCTCTTCACTCCCCAGTCTGTGGGTTCTCTCCCTGCCTCTCCCACCCTGTGGTTGCAAATGCTGCTCTGGAAGACAGCAATACAATCGCAAGTTAACAAGCATGTACAATCTGCTTTAATGCTTGTAGACTAAAATTTGTCTTTCTACCTCAGCCTTCCCAACAGGTGCTCCATGTTGAACTAGCTCTTCAATTTTGAGGCAATATTTGCACTGTCTTGAAGAAGAACCAGGTTCATAGCCGAGTGCATCTTCTGGAAATGAATGCATTCAGTGAATTATTTATCGAGACTCTTGGGTATATTACTGCTGCCTTGACAATAGCTTTGGCTTTTGAGTGAATTATGGGGTCTAGGGTACTGGCCCCAGAGAATGTCTTAGGAGGTCAGGAAAGTAATATGTTTTATAACATCACTAGGGTAACTGCAAGAGGTGTGAGAGAACTGGTGGATGTAAAGAGTTGCTTCTTCAGACAGCTTACATTTTCATTTTCTATGCCAGGTTTATGTCAAAAATGATATTTTGGCAGTGAAATAACAATAACTAAAGCAACTAGGCAAAATGTGGGAATTCCGTCAATTCAGTGATTTAGGATCAAGTAGACAAAATAACTCATTTTTAAAAAATAATTTTTGAAGGGAAAGATATTTCTGGATGTTTTATTCAACTCTGCACGTATACATAGCATAAATAAGGATTTTCTTAGGAAGTAGATGACTTGCAGCAACTGATCAGGTACAAAGTTAAAAACAGATGTTTTATTGAAAGCCATAGATTGTTTGCAAACTTGAACTCTCTTTGCCTTAGATCTGCCCTTACTTAAAGATCTAACACACTTTATATTTCTGTATTTTAGATAAAACTAATAGCGTAGACCTACGATTTCCAGCTCTGCCACGTCACATAGAATTATGAAAATATTTCACTTATCTAGTCTTCATTTTGTGATCCAGTGACAAAATAATCAAGTGTTTGTGTGATAGAGCAGCAATAATAGTAAGAGTTCTTTGTTTCTATGATTCTGCCCCTACTCACTCTGTGATAAATTGGTACCTTCTCGCAAGGGCTTGTAACTGTAGAGCTCCTGACTAAGACACGACATTCTGCCATTCTGGTCACTTCTCTGATCATCCC
Organism: Globicephala melas; assembly: GCF_963455315.2. Lineage (NCBI taxonomy): Eukaryota > Metazoa > Chordata > Mammalia > Artiodactyla > Delphinidae > Globicephala > Globicephala melas. The sequence goes on along the minus strand of NC_083323.1, from coordinate 35,704,575 downwards.
AATGATGTCTCCTGTCCCTCAAAAGGCTAGTGTTTGGTTCCACATCTGGTTGGTCTTGCTTGTGGCTCAGACCATTGTGTGTCCCATTCTTTTTTTTTTTTTTTATGCGGTACACAGGCTTCTCACTGTTGTGGCCTCTTCCGTTGCGGAGCACAGGCTCCAGATGCGCAGGCTCAGCGGCCGTGGCTCACGGGCCTAGCCGCTCCGCGGCATGTGGGATCTTCCCAGACCGGGGCACGAACCCGTATCCCCTGCATTGGCAGGCGGACTCTCAACCACTACACCACCAGGGAAGCCCGTGTGTCCCATTCTTTTTGCATCCTGCACCAACTGTCACACCAGATATGGAAAGTTGACTTAACATCAACCTGAACCACATGTATTCATATGGGCCCCAAGGTCTTGCTGCTTTATGCCCTCAGTATCTCACAGGTCTGTGGCAAAGTGATTCTCATTTTATTATTATTTGCCTAACACTGGTTCTCTGACACTTTCATTCTCCAGTGACTATTGATTCAACGTGTATGTGTTTAGCATTGTGCTGGGTGCTGGAAATAGAGTTTTGAGCAAGACAGACACAGTTTCTGTCCTAAGGGGGCTTAGAGTCTAATGGAGGTGATAGGTGCAAACGAGTAAATCAATCAATAAATTATTGTTTAAAGATAGATATTGAAGAAATAATTACAAATGTAAGGGATGTTGCAAAATGGGAAGTAAAGTGTGGTATGAAAGGGTATATTGAGGGGAAATTAAACAGCCTCAGAGGGTCAGGAAAGGGTTCCTGAGGAAGTAACATTTAAGCTGAGATCTGAGAGCTGAGAAGGAATTAAATAAGTAAGTGACCGTGGGAAAAATTGGAGGAAAAGCAATGGTGCCTCAAGCCATGTTCAAAAATGATATTCTGGCAGTGAAATAATTAACAGAATAACTAAAACAACTAGCTAAAATGTGGGAATTCAGTATATTCAGTGATTTAGGATCAGGAAAATGTGTGAAGACCCTGCATTCCCAGAGATCCAACCCCATTTGAAGAGGTCAAATGAGAGCACTGTGTTTTCTTTAATGAGGCTGGAAATACCAATGAAAACCAGATCAAGGGGGGCCTTGTAAGTCACAGTAAAAGGCTTAACTTTTATTCTAAGATAATGAGAAACACTGAAAGCTTGATTTAAAATATTTTAAATTATTAAATATTGTAAAAGGACAAAATAATGTAAAAAAATAATACATTAAATACCTCTGTAGTCATCATCGAGCCTAGTAGTTTGCATTTGCCTCACAGGGTTTGAAGAAATAAAATATTTCACTTCAGCTAAAATCCCAGACTCATGTCCCTTCTTCCTCCCTGTCTTTCCAGATAGCCACTATCCTGAAGTTGGAGTATATAAGTCCTATGTAATGATGTAGTATCTAGTGAAGCTCAAAAAGTACAATCCCCATGACCTTGCATTTGTCTTTTAGGTATCTATTTTAGAGACCTCACATATATGCACAAGAGACATTTTCAAGAAACTTAATCACAGCATTTTTTATTACAGTGAAAAAGTGGGACTAACATAATAGTCCTCAGTAGAGGGGTAAATAAAGAAATCCTGGTTTAGTCATACAGTGGAACCCTGTTCATGAGTTGAAAAAAAGTGCCTTGGAGCTTATGAATTGTTGAGGATAACATTTAAAAAATAAGATGTTTAGTTAAAAAGGCAAGTTCCAAAGGAATATCTAGGATGTAGTTCATGTATACAGAATTTAAATACATAAATAAAATGGTATCTATTATATATGGAAGCAAATATATATAGTGAAAATGTAAAAAACATTCAAGCTTCTAAGCAGGGAGATATACAGTAGAAATTGCATTTTATAAGCTCAGTCTGGCTTCAGTTTTAAGAATGCAATCACAAGGGTGTACCAGTAGAGTACATTACAATATATTACTCTATTATATATATTATAGAGTATATTACAATATATTACTCTATTATATATATTATAGAGTATATTACAATATATTACTCTATTATATATATTATAGAGTATATTACAATATATTACTCTATTGTAGTCGAGAAGTTGAACAATAACTGGAACTTTGATTAGGGAGCAATGTAGACAGATTCTAGAGCTATTAGAAGGTAGAATTTTTAGGATACATGTTTGGCTATGAAGGTGTGAAGGGTGGAAAGGAGGCAAGTGACTTTCGAGTTTCTGGCTTGAATAACTTGGTCACTTGTGCTTCTATTTACTGATGCAGGGAACAAGGATTGCATTGACAGCTCTGGGAATGAGTGGAGGTAATAAACGCAGTGTTTGAAAAGTGAATTTGGGTTGCTTTCTTCAACTAGAGAAGTCAGGGATAGATGGGAAATGGACCTGATGGTCAGTAGAGAATTCTGAAATGGAGATAAAGTTTGAGGAGGTCATTCAATTTGTAAGAGTAGGTAGAATTGATTAGACACACAGGATGAGAAGAAAATATGGCCTAGGACTGAGTCCTGAGAGACATTAAAATGTACTGCTGTCAGTGGAGGCGGAGAGGGAGAGGCCATAGAAATACGGGGGGAAAAGAGATGGGAGAGAATATGGAATCAGAGAAGCCAAGGAAGCAAATTATTTCCAGAAAAAGGGAGCAGCTAACAATTTTGAATGCTGATGATACTTCAAGCAAGAGAAGGGGTGAAAAGTTGGATTTTGGGATTTGCTGTCTTGAATTTTGCTCTATAGAAGTCATTAGTGATATAAAAGTGAGCATATTCAGAAGAATGGTTGGGCTGAAAGCCATTTGGGGTGGGTTGAGAAGTAAATGGAGGAGTAGAAGTGGAGATAAGCAAGAGGAAGCGATATCTTATATGAGTAGTTTGGGAAGGAAAGGACAACCGTGGGTAAGAACTGGGGGATTAGGAAGCTAGGGTGAAGGGAATAACTGTTTTGTTTTTGTACATTTGTTTCTTTAAGATGAGGCAAATTTGAACGTGTTTAAATGCTGCTGGGAAGGATGCAGTAAGGAGGAAGAGACTGAAGATATAGAAAAAAGAGAAGATAACCAATGGGTGAGTTTCCCCAAAGAAGGTGAAATTCAAAGCATTCTACAATGATTTATTGTTGAATTAATTGATGCATGAATAGGAAGAAGGATGTCATTTCTCCAGAAACAGCAGTAAAGCATAAAAAAATGGCCGTGGTCATCAATAGGTTTACTGATTTGGGTAGCAGTGAACCGAGGGTTTTGATACCTGATCGCTTTTGTTCTCTCTCTGAGGTGGGAAGTGAAACCACCTGCCAAGAGAAAGGAGAGGGGTAGGACATGGAGGTTTTAGGAGAGCAGAGTTTGCAATAGTTGTGGAGTGTTGGAATGAATTCTGGATCAGGAAACAACGTAGGATTTCTGTCACTTTTTAGTTCCAAGTTGAGGTTGGAAATTGTGAATTCATGGTGGTGCAAATGTCCTTGGACCACACTTGTGTATCTACACTCTATTCCCTTTGGATTAATTCTTTCACAAGAGTCTCCTCATTTCTTCCTACAGACAGACTCCCATTCCAGGTGTGCCACACATGTCTGAATTTGCAGTCAATGTAAGGCATAGGTCAGTTTCAAGGAGCCAATGCTGTTTTCTTAAACTATGTCCAGCATATTTGAAAGAACCTTATACAATGGCAACATTCTAAGGCTTAGCTATCTATAACTGTGTCAGAAGCATTCATGGACTCCCAAATTTGTTGGGTTTTTAAGCCCTGAAGGAAGAATTGGGTATTTAACATTTTAGCTCTCTATAAATGACAATGTGAGAACAAAGAGTTCCATTTTTCACGGACAATTTATATAGTCTGTGACACAGGTTTCATCAACCCTGGACTGGAAATACAGAACCTGTGGTGTGCCTTCTTAAGTATGGCAGTGTTTATGTTATGCAAATTTTTATTGTTGTTGTCATTTGGTCATAGTCTTAGTATGGGAAAATGTCGTAAGTATTCAGAAGTCTGGGAACACTACAGAATATTCTCGTATGGTTACTGTGGTCTGATTGAGTCAGCAGCATATTGACACACATTCGCTTTTCCATAGATTCAAAAGAACCAATGTTTTCTTTTCAAAAGTGACCTCATCTTCCATCGTAAACGTCTCTACTCTAAGGCCTGGTGAGAGAATTCCTTGGAAACCAAAGAACATTCAGTCATTTAATGTGTTTGTGGGTGTTTTTCTCTTTAATTTATGAAGTCCTTTGAGCGAGTAAGTTAAAAAGTGGTGTGTTGGTATTCACAGTTTGTCATTTTTGAGGCGAGTTTATTTCATTAGCAAGTCTATAATTTAAACAGTGTTCGTGATCGTCTATGAAACTTTTAGTTATATCTATGCCATGGAAACTGGTTGAACCGTTTTCACATGATTTTGATCAGAAGGGTATAGAGCAGTAGAATGATCACCAGTTGTGGAATAAGAACTCTTGGGTTCCACTTCTAACTCTGCTCCTAACAAATATAATCTGGAGTAACTCTTTATCTGAGCTCCAGTTTCCTGACCTGTGAAAAGAGGAGTTTTATTAGGTGATTTTTGCAATATTTTCTAGATCTTAATCTCAGTTTTAGAAGTTGACACAGCTGTTTGGCAGCATGAAAAAAAAAGGCTAAACATTATTAATTCTTATATGGTACAATCAAAAATGTGCATGTTCAAGCCTGGAGTTTAAGTTCATAGGATTTATTCATTCATGCATATGTGTTTTTTTTAACATCTTTATTGGAGTATAATTGCTTCACAAGGGTGTATTAGTTTGTGTTTTATAACAAAGTGAATCAGCTATACATATACATATATCCCCCTCTTGTGTCTCCCTCCCTCCCACCCTCCCTATCCCACCCCTCTAGGTGGTCACAAAGCACCGAGCTGATCTCCCTGTGTTATGTGGCTGCTTCCCACTGTTATGCGGCTGCTTCCCACTAGCTGTCTATTTTACATTTGGTAGTGTATATATGTCCATGCCACTCTCTCACTTTGTCCCAGCTTATCCTTCCCCCTCCCTGTGTCCTCAAATCCATTCTCTACATCTGCATCTTTATTCCTGTCTTGTCCCTAGGTTCTTCATAAAGTTTTTTTTTTAGACTCCATATATATGTGTTAACATACAGTATTCATTTTTCTCTTTCTGACTTACTTCACTCTGTATGACAGACTCTAGGTCCATCCACCTCACTACAAATAACTCAATTTCGTTTCTTTTTACAGCTGAGTAATATTCCATTGTATATATGTGCCACATCTTCTTTATCCATTCATCTGTTGATGGACATTTAGGTTGCTTCCATGTCCTGGCTATTGTAAGTAGAGCTGCAATGAACATTTTGTACATGATTCTTTTTGAATTATGGTTTTCTCAGGGTATATGCCCAGTAGTGGGATTGCTGTGTCACATGGTAGTTCTATTTGTAGTTTTTTAAGGAACCTCCTTACTGTTCTCCATAGTGGCTCTATCAATTTACATTCCCACCAGCAGTGCAAGAGGGTTCCCTTTTCTCCACCCCCTGTCCAGCATTTATTGTTTGTAGATTTTTTGATGATGGCCATTCTGACAGTGGGAGGTGATACCTCATTGTAGTTTTAATTTGCATTTCTCTGATGATTAGTGATGTTGAGCATCCTTTCATTCATGAGTATTTTTATTCAACAATGAGCATCAGAAATGTGGTGGACAATGACGAATAAGAAACGTGTCGGTCCTCAGGGGGTTCACATTGATGCCTGGTACAGATATGCCAGCAGGTTATCGGAACAAATATGGTAAGTGATCCTGCTGTAATGTCTACATAATGTTCAGAACTTTCAATCCCCATGGATACCACTCTGGTCCAAGCTACCATTATGTCAATACCTCGTCTAGACTGTTGTAAGAACCTCCTTATTGCTCTCCTTACTTCCATTCCTGTCCCACTCCAACTTATTCTCAAAAGGCAGCAAAAATCAACATATTAAAAATATAAATTTAGTCATGGCACTTCCATTCTTGGACCCTCCACTGACTTCCCATTGTATCTCAAATGAAATCCAAGAATTGGCACGATCTGCCCCTCCCTACATCTCCAACCTCATCATGGTGCTTTACCTCTTGGTCCTAACAGTCAGCCATGCTGGGTCAAGTTCTCATACTTCAGGTTTCAACTCGGAGATCTTCATCTCAGAATGACTTCTGTTACCATCTAAATAGATTGTACATCCTCATTTCTTTTTCTGTTTCACTACCACTTGCTCTTATTTTTCACAGCACTTACAGCAACATTTAATTTGATTATATTTTATTCCCTTATTTATTGTTTAACTTGCCCGCTAGAATGACATCTCCATACGGGACAGGAATTTGTCAGTTTTACTCACTTAGCATCTAGCATAGTCCTTATTATCTAGCAGAGAGTGACCCTGTGATTCAAGCAAATCCATTGGTATAAGAATTTCAGTGGGTCTGCATGCAATAACTGCTCAGTTTAGCTCTTAGCTCTACCTATGTCTTCAATAGGAATCAGATAGTATTTTTCAGTTACTTTCTGACAATGAAATCTGGGAGGATTTCCATCTCCCAAGAGTTCAGCAAAATTGGGTTACTTCTTAAACTTTTCCCATTAGCCTTGTGGTCTAGTTCTAAGCGAACAGTGCCTGAGTGATCATGATGATCTTGCTTTCATCATACTTCACCACATTGAATGCAGATTCCAGGGCCCAGCCTGGCTCTGAGGAGCCTTTGGAATCGGGTTGGAAATTGACCCTCCTGCCTGGGGGCCTCGGTGGTCAGGAAGCCCACCTCAGGTCTCCAAGGCAGGCCTACAACAGCTTACTGCACTGGTGCTTCACATGATTTTCTTATTCTTTCAGAGTAAACACCTTCTGTTCCTTTCCCTCTTCTTTCTGATTTGGTTTCACTCATCTGTAAGAGCTGTACAGGCTCTGGGGAATCCTAAGCTTTTTCAGTCCCTTGTGCCAATGTGCTGATATGTTGTTGACTCTGCCTTGTTCCAGTCATTTCCAGTTCTTTAAACTACACTCCACATAACCTTCAAATCTTGCTACCAGAATCTTTTGATTCTGCATAAATATTCAGGGCAAATCTCTCTCTAAAGTTTACATATGCTTATAAATATAAGAATTTGCACATCTCTCCATCTTTTCTTAAGCTCTTTTGAATGAAGTGCAATGTTCTTCTATAGACCTAGAGCTTTGGGGTATTAAGTTCTCATATAATTACAGCACTGAAATTGTCTCAACTCCTAGGTCATCTCTGTTACTTATCTACTTTTGAGGCTTGATATACAATACAATACTCGGAAGTATGTTCTAATCATGACTCAGAAGGCAGCATCCCATGCATGTGTGTATTTTCACATTTCAGGGTTTTAGGTGTGTAGCATACTAACTATAAATATGTTACATACCTAAAATAAATTTTTGCCTGAGCCCCAGCGTTTCTAGTTAGTCTATACCAGATAATAACATCCCCAGTGATTTCAGTGTTAAAGATCACTAAATTATTCTACAAAATGAAAGCTAAGAGACACCAAAGGGGAAGATTTTGAAATGGCAAAGAGACTAGTGGATCAGTGCTTTTATTTATTTATTTTTTTTGCGGTACGCGGGCCTCTCACAGTTGTGGCCTCTCCCGCTGAGGAGCACAGGCTCCGGACGCGCAGGCTCAGCGGCCATGGCTCACGGGCCCAGCCGCTCCGCGGCATGTGGGATCCTCCCGGACCGGGGCACGAACCCACATCCCCTGCACCGGCAGGCGGACTCTCAACCACTGCGCCACCAGGGAAGCTCGGATCAGTGTTTTTAAAACTTACTTCATAATATACCCCGCAGCTTCTCTTTCCGAGAGATCACTGTTGAGCAGGTGAAGCGTAGCAAGGCTGTGAACCAGCGCAAACATGCCTGCCTCAGGCCTACTAGTTTGTTAGCGCCCGCACCTATTGACTCAGGAGAGACAATGGTGTGCAATTATTTGTAACCCTGCCTTCAGTGACATCATGTTAGTGACAATATCAATGTTGAACTTGGCCATGGTGGTAGTATTTACACCGCAGAAATCGGCAAATGTATGTTACAAGTGAGCGCTTTTTTTCTTTTTTTTAATATACTTTGTTAACACATTTGCCGGCATATATCAGCTTATACCTGATCTTTCTTTGATTTTCTTTTCCAGGAAATAATATAATTTATTAAGACACACCATGTATGGAAAGGTTGGGTTAAACTGCAATTTTCAGTCTAGAATTTCACATGGATTCCCTTGGATTATTTTATTAGAGTGAGATTTTATAGCATTGTGTTCATCTGCTTTTTCAATGGAAACGGCCAGTCCTGAATACTTCCTTAACTCTCTAACCTGTGAAAAACTGAAAGCGTGATTGAGGGGTGTTTTCCACTCTCTTATTTTACATTTGATGTGGTCTGTCATCACACCTCTTGTCAGTTCAATATCCACTGACTTGCCCTTCACAGTCATTACAGGGATGCAATGTTGCCTCAATTCTCAGTTGATAATTCAAATTGAGTTGTGGCTGTACTTGCATTTTAGGGTAAATATTCTAGACAGAAACCCTCAAGGGTTAATCTGAATGTAATTGGACTGACTTGGAAACTTCTGCTCTTGCCCTGTGCTGCACTGAGACCAACTTGCACATCCAAGGAAACAAACAAAGGAGAACATTAACATAAATGAAAACATACACACATATACCTACTAAACCCTGAAAGCACAGATAACCAGTGTAGACCTTTATCAAAAGGTTTGAGATTAGGGCTTCCCTGGTGGCGCAGTGGTTGAGGGTCCGCCTGCCTGATGCAGGGGACACGGGTTCGTGCCCCGGTCCAGGAAGATCCCACGTGCCGCGGAGCGGCTGGGCCCGTGAGCCATGGCCGCTGAGCCTGCGCGTCCGGAGCCTGTGCTCCGCAACAGGAGAGGCCACAACAGTGAGAGGCCCGGGTAACGCAAAAAATAAAAGAAAAAAAGAAACCCTAGATTGGAGGGATATGGACCTTATAAAATATATCACTTTATAAAACTTCCTTAAAAATCCATTTTGGAAATTCCCTGGTGGTCCAGTGGTTAGGACTGGGTGCTTTCACTGCTGGGGTCTGGGTTCGATCCCTGGTCGGGGAACTAAGATCCTGCAAGCCATACGGCGTGGTCAGAAAAGAAAAAAAAAAAGAATCCATTTTAATTACCTCTGCTCTCTGTCCTTGGCAGCTGTCACATCTATTTCCACAACTCCAATCTTCTGGCTGACCCACCCTTCCTCTCATAAAATTCACACTTCCATTTCTTTGGAACAATTTAACAGTGGTTTATTTTTCTTCTCACCTCCTGTCTCCCCTTCATTTTCCAAAATTATCGTTACTTGTCACTCTACTCAGGAGGGCAAATGAGTTTCCCTAAGATCTATTCTCCTTAGAGAGGAAAAGAATTAGGAAGAGTTGTGAATAATAAACGTCGTTTTCCTCTCTCATACACGGGAGAGCTAAGTTAACTTGAGAACGCATGAGTAATATCTCTCTTAACTTTAAATTCACTTTTTCTATTTAAGTTTGTCATGCTTTCTACTTTGTTCTTTATTGGGGTAATTAAAAGGTAGTAACTCAGCAGGTGGATTTTTCCCAGCTGTCAGAATTCCTGCTAAAATATGTTTTAGAACCTTGAATCAAAAACGACCTGACAATTAAAGTGGTCTTTTAAAGAACTGTACAATGAATGTGCGTCTTTGGAAAGTTTATTTTCCATTCATTACTATACTTTGAAGTAGAATTACTGATTGTTATTCCACAATATTTCATTACAGTTAATTGGCTTCCAGCATTTGAAAATGATTTTCTCCCACTGCTCCAGAAGTTACTACTAGTAGCCCCTAAATCACAACCTTGATGGGAGAGCTTCATGTTCTTTCCTGATAACATTGTTTTTGCAGTTCCAAATTTAACAAGGTGATTATATCCTTGAATTTTTGTACTTTGTGAATTTTTTTAGGAGGAGTGACAGGGTCATGCTAAAAGAATCCTATTTTTTAATTGGAATCTTAAATCTTCATCCCTCCTAAAAGATATTCCCCAATTTTACCATTCAAATGGTCTCTGGGAAAATCCATGCAGAGTTTTACAAGGGCTTTTATACATGACCACATGAGTGGTTATAAAAGCACTTCAAAGATAAATTAGCTTCCTCCTAGACGACTTCATCCACAACTCATGGAAATCAAATGCAGAGTTATGTACTCCAAAATCACTGGAAACTCTGGCGTCTTCTAAGGAAAAATTAAGTAAGCAGACACTGGAAAATGGAGCAGTTACTATCCTTTGTTAATAACACAATCGGATTAAGCTATGGTTCTGACAGATCACTTTACTTTTTGGAACTTCTGTAAAGTTGGAACATAGTGTTTGCCCTTATTCTCTCCCAGTGCTGTGCGGATGATTTGGGGAGCTCATTATTCTCTTAATAAATGTTTATTTAAAACCAAGCTTGTAATAGACCCTACAGTAGATAAAACAGATGTGTTGATGAGCAAAGATGTCAAGGTCTTTGCTCTTTTGTAGCTTTTACTATCTAGCACTCTGCCATTGAAAGAGCAGTGCATACTATAACATTGGCATCCTCCTGAGCTTGTTAAAAATCCAGAATCTCAGGCCCTCCTCAAGCCTACTGAATCAGAATCTATATTTTAACAAGATCCCTAGGGCTTCCCTGGTGGCGCAGTGGCTGAGAGTCCTCCTGCCGTTGCAGGGAACATGGGTTCGGGCCCCAGTCCGGGAAGATCCCACATGCCACGGAGCGGCTGGGCCCGTGAGCCATGGCCGCTGAGCCTGCGCGTCCGGAGCCTGTGCTCTGGCACAGGGGGAAGCCGCAGCAGTGACAGGCCCGCGTACCGCAAAAAAAATTCAACAAAAAACAAACAAGATCCCTAGGTGATTCATATGTACGTTAAAGTTTGATGAACATTGATCTAGCAGATATTACAAAAACGAATTCTAAAGTTAGGAAAGTGCTATGCAAATATTTTTAAAAGGGCAGTTGCTCCTAAAACTAAATACAAACTGTATTAAAATTTCAAAGAAATATATGCACATGTGCTTACTTGTCAGATACTCTCTGTTAAAAGTATAGATGAAAGATAAATTGTAATTATTATTTATATTATTATTAGACCTTTTAGCAGCAAAGGAGTTCAAGAAAAATGTCAGAAAAAATAAATGAGATTTCCAGAGGAAACTATCCATTGAAGTTCACATATAAGAAAATAAGAAGGATGGAACTTCTGGTTCAAATCAGTTGAGCCATGGACTCATCCTTAGGTTATTCTTGGAAAACAGTATTTCATAATACTTGCTCTTTGTGGAATCATAAGGAAAAAACATAAAAGAAAAAATGTCTTTTCTTTTGGGAAAGAAAGTACATTTAAGGCAGAGAATAAGGAACAGAGGGATGAGTAAGGAAATAACAGAGTCGACTTGAGACAAGAAATGAGTCTGAAAGGGAAAGAATCAGTTAGAAAGTAATTAGTGTGTCTCTAGACATCAAAAAGAGTAGAATATATGTCAGGGCTTGATATTCCTGAACAATCAGAACAGCCACAAACTACTGTCAGTAATTTAGCAGAGACATTATGTCAAGAACAAAATCCACACCCACAACCTCATACTCAACCAAACTGCATGCAATTGCTTATGACAAGTCCTTGCTGGAATCCTCTTATCATGGCAAACGTCCTCAGTGTTCTAAACAGTGTCATGAAGCAAGAAAAAAAAAAAGTCCGAGACTGGGGCACAGATTTTCTGTGGAAACAAGAAAAAACATTGAATGTCTCTACAAGAAACTGTTGTCCATGTGCAAAGATGGTTGTAAATTTTATAGATACTATGCATACAAAATACACACATTCAAGCATTGTTTCCTAAAAGGTATATAAATTAGACAAAGGTGACTTTTTTTTTTATTACAGAGCAGTCAATTTCAGTTTAAGGATTGAGAAGATTCCAGAACTAACCCTCCTATTACTGATATTTTTTTTTTCGGTACGCGGGCTTCTCACTGTTGTGGCCTCTCCCGTTGCGGAGCACAGGCTCTGAATGCGCAGGCTCAGCGGCCATGGCTCACGGGCCCAGCCGCTCCGCGGCATGTGGGATCCTCCTGGACCGCGGCACGAACCCGCGTCCCCTGCTTCGGCAGATGGACTCTCAACCACTGCGCCACCAGGCAAGCCCCCTATTACTGATTTTAAGCTTGCTAGAAGAACACAGTACTGGAACACAGCCAAAGGATTGTGCCAACAGTGTAGGATTAAACACTTGCCAAATTCTGCTACTCAGACAGTATACTATTCATTGATGGAGTGCTTAATAACAGAAGAGAATTGAATCCACTTCACCTATCCTTGGGAGGTATTTACAGTGTGATACCAATAGAGCTTCAGTCCGTTTATTCACCAAATATTAATTAGGCCACTAATATATACCAGTCACAGTGATTTGAGGAAGTTTATAACCAAATTGAAGATATGAAAATGATAGTAGCAACTGAATGAATGTGAATCATCCATGTAGAAACTAACCCCAGACTTATTTTAGTTCTATTCTATAACTGGCCTCTGTAATATCTCCATCAGTAATGTTATTGCCTAGACGTCACCAGTGGAGAAACCAGTTAATTGTAAGTCTATTGCATGGCTGGAGTGTTGTATATACAGCACTGACATGGAATGTGGAGGTGAGAACAATCTCAAATAGGGAAGGCAACAAGTGATTTAACAATATGGACCTTCAAACATTTGGGGGTCAACTGTAACAATAGTCATTACCGTTAATTCACAGAACAATGCAAACCGCAAACTCCCTGACCGCAGAAAAAAGTGATAAGATAAAAAAAATAAATAAAAGCATTGCACACTATATTTCCTTTAACATACAGCTTGCCACACTTATTGTAGGGCAACTTCCTATTTTATTATTCATCTTCTCAATCGTAAGCTCCCTGAAAGCAGGAATTGTATTTATATTGGTTGCCATTCTATTTGTAGCAAGTAGCATAATGCTTGACATTTATTCATTCTAAACCTTTAGTAAGCATATGTGATGTGACATCATTCTCCTAGCTGTTACCCGAAAACTGGGCTCAATTCTTGATGAGTGTCAAACCAGTAGGCACAACCAAACCAAAGACAGGGAGAAGGAAGGATTTATTATTACTTGCAGCAAGTAAGGAGAACACTTCCCAAAGCAGTGTCTCCCCAAACAGCGAAATTGGGGGAGTTTTAAGCTAAGGGTACATGCATATTCATGAAGGGGCCTGAGCAGAGGAAAATTCAGCGTAGAATTGAGGCAGAGGTTGACATTGTCCAAGCTTTAGTTGATTGAAGTCAGGGGGATCAGAAAATAGACTTTAATTTTTAGAGCAGGTTTAAGTTCACAGAAAAATTGAGCAGAGAGTACCGAGTTCCCATGTACCCCCTGCCCCAACATATGCACAGCATCCCTCACTATCAACATCTTGAACCAGAGTGGTACATTTGTTACAATCCATGAACAATCTATATTGTTCATACTCACCCAAAGTTCGTAGTTTACATTAGGGTTTACTCTTGGTGGTGTTCATTCTACGTGTTTTGGCAAATGTATATTGACAGGTATCCAGCCTAATATCATACAGAACAAAGTAGTCTCACTACCTTAAAAATCTTCTGTGCTCTGACTATTCATTCCTCCCTCTCTCACAACCCCTAGAACCACTTGTTTGTTTGTTTGTTTTCACTAGATCCATAGTTTTGCCTTTTTCAGATGTCATACGGTGAAATCGTACAGCATGTCGCCTTTTCAGATTGGCTTCTTTCACTTAGTAATTGGCATGTAAAATTTCTCCATGTCTTTTCATGGTTTGATAGCTCATTTCCTTTTAGTGCTGAATAATATTCTCTTGTCCAGATGTACTGGGGTCTTTTTATCCATTCACCTACTGAAGGACATCTTGGTTACTTCCAAGTTTTGACAATTATGAATAAAGCTGCTATAAATATCAGTGTGCAAGTTTTTGTGTGGACATCGTTTCCAACTTGTCTGGCTAAATACCAAAGAGACTGATTGCTGGATTGTATGGTAAGATGTTTAGCTTTTGTAAGAAAGTGCCAAACCCTCTTCTGCAGTGGCTGTATCATTTTCCATTCCAGTTTCTATTGATCCACATCCTCATGAGTTGTTAGTGTTGTCAGTGCTTTGGATTTGGGCCATTCTAATACATATATAATGGTATCTAATTGCTTTAATTTGAACTTACCTGATGACATATGATGTGGGGCATCTTTTCAAATTTTTATTTGCCTCTATATATGTTCTTTGGTGAGGTGTCTGCTACTCTTTGGCCCGTTTTTTAGACAGGATGTTTGTTTTCTTATTCTTAAGTTTAGGGATCCTTTATATATTTTGCATAACAGTCCTTTATCAGATATATGTTTTGCAAGTTTTTTTTTCCGGTCTATGGCTTATCTGCTCATTATGTTGACACTGTCTTTTGGAGAGCAGAAGGTTTTTTTTTTTTTTAATTAATTTATTTATTTTGGGCTGTGTTGGGTCTTCATTTCTGTGTGAGGGCTTTCTCTAGTTGTGGCAAGTGGGGGCCACTCTTCATCGCAGTGCACGGGCCTCTCACTATCGCGACCTCTCTTGTTGCGGAGCACAGGCTCCAGACGCGCAGGCTCAGTAGTTGTGGCTCACGGGCTTAGTTGCTCCGCGGCATGTGGGATCCTCCCAGACCAGGGCTCGAACCTGTGTCCCCTGCACTAGCAGGCAGATTCTCAACCACTGCGCCACCAGGGAAGCCCGAGCAGAAGTTTTTAATTGTAACGAAGTCCAGCTTATCAATTATTTCTTCCATTGATCACAACTTTGGTGTTGTATCTAAAAGTCATGGTCATACTCAAGGTCATCTAGGTTTTCTCCTATATTATCTTCTAGGGGTTCTTATAGCTTTGTGTTTTACATTAGGTCAGTGGCCCATTTTCAGTTAATTTTTGAGAAGGGTATAAGGTCTGTGTCTGAATTCACTTTTTTGCAATATGGATGTCCAGTTGTTCTAGCACTATTTGTTGAAGATACTATCTTTGCTCCATTATATTGCCTTTGCTTCTTTGTCAGAGATCAGTTAACTATATGTGGATCTATTTCTGAGATTTCTATTCTGTTCCATTGATCTATTTGTTCTTTCACAAATACCACACTGTCTTGATTACTGTAGATTTATTATAAGTCTTGAAGTCTGGTAGTGTCAGTGCTCGAGTTTATTCTCCATTCATATTGTGTTGGCTACTTGGGTCTTTTACTCTCCGTATAAACTTTAAAATCAGTTTGTCAATATCCACAAAATAACTTACTGAGATTTTGATTGGGGTTACATTGAATTTGTAGATCAAGTTAGGAAGAACTGACATCTTAACAGTACTGAGTTTGCTATACATGAGCGTGGAATATCTCTCCATTTATTTAATTGTTTGAGTTTTGTTTTGGTTTGGTTTTTTTTAGCAGAGCTTGATTGTTTTTCACATATATATCTTATCCATATTTTGTTAGATCCAACAATATTTTTAAAAATTTAGTCATTCAATTATTTCTAAAAATTTAAAAACTATCTACCTTTCCAGCTAGACTGTTAACTGCATGAGATCAAACCAATGACTGCACTGTTTAATACTATATCTCTAGTGACACATAATAGGCACCTAAGATGAGAAGTATTTATTAAATAAATGAAATAATGAATACCATATGTGCTGAAATATGTAGTAAATACTAGAGTTTTCTCCCCAACATCCCTACCCCAAATGAATAGGCTAGCCACATGGTATTAAATTACCCCTTGTCAGTGACTTGTTCCAAAAAGAATATGACCATTCTGTCTCATGAAATGTTAGAAGTTCTGGAGTATTCTAGGGAAAATATTTCTTACTCTTAAAAGAGCCTTCTTTGTAGGCATGTTGCTGGATCTGGATCCAGCACCTGGAAATTATGCAGCCACCTTACTATGAGCCCTAACATGAAGACAACATGAAGGATGGAACTACTGAAAGGTTGAGAAAAAGATAAATCCCAAACTGAGCCTTAAAAAATGTAATTGTGCTGTTGAGTCAACCAGTCTGGAGTCTGCTTCTCCTCTGGATGCCATGTTATGTGAGATAGTCAATATTCTAGTTTAAGCTAATTTTAGTCTCTAGATTATCAGAAAAAGTGGGACATTTAAAAGTTGTTTTAGTTTGAAATGTACCTATTTGAGGTCTACTTAAGCTAAAAGCAAATATCCCCAATTATATAGAAGCATAAAGATTCTGACACTTCCTTGCTGACACTATTTGATATATTCACCTTCTTCTCACATCCACTTCCAAGAATACACTGTGTGCTTTAGTTCTGCCCTAGGTCATCTTTGTAGGTATCTCACTGGATTCTACTAGGTAATTAAGTAGGTATTTTTGTTTATCCAAGTGTAATGTTTATATATATATATATATACACATACATATATATATATAATTTTTTTAAATCCAGGATATAATACTCAACACCACCTTAAATTATTGAGGCATAAAAATAATTACCTCAATTTCAGCCTTCATAAAAAATGTATATTTAGGGCTTCCCTGGTGGCGCAGTGGTTGAGAATCCGCCTGCTGGTGCAGGGGACACAGGTTCGTGCCCGGTCCGGGAAGATCCCACATGACGCAGAGCGGCTGGGCCCGTGAGCCATGGCCGCTGAGCCTGCGTCCGGAGCCTGTGCTCCGCAACGGGAGAGGCCACACAGTGAGAGGCCCGCATACCGCAGAAAAAAAAAAAAAAGTACACACACACACACACACACACATACACACACACACACCACCATAATCTCTCTCTTTCACAAAAACTCTTTTAAACTCCAACAGTTATCTTTGTGCTGCCTGTATAACTTTAAAATGAAGGGAATTTGAACTGGTAAGTGGATTAAAAGGTTAATTGCCTGATCTTAGTTTCATTCCTGAAAAGACTATGTTGACCTATACAAGTTTCCTGTCTGGAAGCTAGGAATCTTTTGAAACATACTTAAATGAATCAGTCTTATCTCAAAGGTTAACTACTTTTAGGTAATTATTCTATTTTCTTGGCAACTGGTATTTTTCTTGTTATGCTATTATGTTTGGAAAACTATGATCTCTAACCTTTGTTTCTATTAAATATTTTGAGAAAATGTTTTGGAAAATATCAAATATTTGAATAAACCTTGTATATTTCCTTCTTTTCAAGATGCTTGCACTCTGAAAATAAATTAAAATATCTGAAAAATTAGAGCCATTTCAGAAATTATTCTATTTCTATTTTTATTAAATATTTAGGATGACAAAGTGGCCCTTCAAAGGTGTTAGAAAAATATTTCATTTGGAATAGCTTGCATAAGCTATGAAATATCCCAGTATAGTTCTCAAAACTGCTGGTGAAAAATCGCAGTTATTCTCAGCATACCGTTAACATTTAAGCATCTCACATTCAGTAGTGGGAATCTGAAATGTTTCATGTCTTAAATTTCCCCAATGTGTTATTAGCTTGAATGTTCACACTTTGCTTACACGATAAAAATAAAGCTAGTATTGATTTTATTGGGCTCAGTTCCTTGAGTTTCATCATAAATGATCATACTTTCATTTTTATACATTTGATATCTTTGATTTGGATTCAAGGATATGTAAAATATACTGTTTCTTAGTGATATTAAAGTACCATGCTGAAGAAGTGACATTTAAGATTTTGGCCATTGATTCCACTCCAGTATAATTTTTAGGAACTTATAAAAGTAGAGAAAAACCTGAGGCAGGGCTTTCAGAGTTAATATCCTCATTAAATTATTTTTTTTCTTTCACCAGTTCAAAAGACAAGGTCCTTAGTTAATGCATTTTAACTCTTTTCTTTCTAAAATAATCTTCATTTAGAAAGAGACCTAAGTCAATGTTTAGACATTTCCATGAAGGAAAAGTAATGGAAGAAGCACTAAATGGGATTGTCAGTCAAGGGAAGAAGAAAGCCACAGTGATACAGCCTGAAGGCATAAAGGCAGGAAAAAGTGAAATAATAAGAGAGAAAAGAGAAACATACAAAATCAGAGAATACCTAGATAGCACAAAGAAAAATGCCTGTGTTTTGATGTAGGAAGTTTGCTAAGCCAGGGTAGAATTCATCAGCGGATGAGGTGATGATTAAAGAGGAGCAAACGGGGTTGACTGAGTTAGGCTGGGAATAGTCATTACCTCATGAGAACATTTATGTGGCTTGTCTCTAAAGCCCAATAAACTAACACATGACCTGGCTGCCATGGAGCACGGAGCATAATGGGTCAATACATCACAACAAGGCTAAGTAGAGAATTGTTTCATTTCCGGTATCTTTGGTCTTCTAAAAAAACATGAAATATATAAAAATACAAAAGAGTAGGGGCTTCCCTGGTGGCGCAGTGGTTGAGAGTCCGCCTGCCGATGCAAGGGACACGGGTTCGTGCCCCGGTTCGGGAAGATCCCACATGCCGCGGAGCGGCTGGGCCTGTGAGCCGTGGCCGCTGAGCCTGCGCGTCCGGAGCCTGTGCTCCGCAGTGGGAGACGCCACAACAGTGAGAGGCCCGCGTACCACAAAAAAAAAAAAAAAAAAAAAAAAGAGTATATTAAGAGTGCAAAGCAATGTTTCTCAAACCTAGTTATGTATTAGAATCACTTGGAAAGCATTTGAACACAAACACCTCAGGATAAATCAGTCGGTGCCAGGGCATGAGTTTTGGAGTTTTGTTCTCGGTTTTTTAACCTCTTTAGATGAGTCCAAAGTGCAGCCTGGATTGAGAGCCACTAGCAAAAAGAATGACAATAAGATTAATACTCATATATGCATCATAAGCTTAAGAAATATAACATCACCAATTCCTTTTGTAAGGTCGGATCTTAACAAACGGCACCGCGAAACAGAGGAAAGCTTCAAGTGAGCTTTATTAGGGAGCGCTCCCGGGCGAGGTTCGCTGATCCGAGAGAAACGGGCCAGAGAAGTCGCACCCGGGCGAGGGTTGGGCAAGATTTTATAGGGGAAGAAGGGAAAGGGGTGTGGTGAATCTGGGAGGGCGCAGGGTATTCCTTATTTGGTGGTGGTCTCGGGTATCCTGGGGAACCGTTAGTCCCGCCCCTCGAAAGGCGGGAAGGCTGGGCCGGGTTCAAAGTCCTGTTCCTGGAAGTCAGTTCCTGGAACTGGGTGGTCCGGAATGTCTCCAGGGCAGTTTCTGGAACTGGGTGGTGCGGAGAATTTCGTTCTGATGCAACCTGTGAATCTGATTGTGTTCCCCTGCCTCGGGCCAGTTGGCCTTACACCTTTGAAGGCCTCTGTGTTTCTCTAACAGAATTACGGCCACTGCTCACCCCACATGTACAAAAGCATATATATCCTACACTTTGTATTAATCATGCCTTGCTTTTCTCTCATGGATCTCCAAATATTTTACTTTGTAGCTTTCTGGCCTTAGAAGTTTTTATAAATGGAGTTAGACTAAATATACTCTTCTACATAAAGTAGTTCAACGATTTACATTTCCTAGATGAATCTATTTGATGCATGTAGTTACCGTTCATTCATTTTCACCGTTGAATAGTATTCTGTTGTATCAACGTAAACCATTTTACTGTAATGTCTTGTGGTATCTTATTAATATTGTCTGTAAACCTGGCCTATGCTTTTTCTTGTCAATTGATCATTAAGGAAATCTTATGAGGCTGTAAGTGTGGGTTAAGGCAGAAGGGGCAATGCAGCAGGATTAGTTGCTGCAGACATCTGAGCCATCTGGTCATTCAACTTACTTGTGCCTTTGAAGACTTGCTTTAGCTTGACATCTTTTATACCATTTCCACTTGGTTTTGAGTTGCTGATTTGCATGACTGAAGTAAAACTTGCTAAATTAGTTTAAAAAAAAACAGTCCATGACATGTTTCAAGGTCTCTGGATGCTCTCTGGTGGGATATTCAGTCTTTTCCAGGACCTAGTAGCAAGCAGAGTTGTTGTTTGCAGAAGAGGATATGGTTTTACTTCTATTGCTTGGGGGTTTGCAATGTGATTCTCCTGTTTGTGTTGGCTAAAGGCTCTGTACAGAGCCCTCCTTGCCCTGGACAGTTTAAATATCATTGGACTTGCTGGGTCATAAAATGCAATTGATAAACACATTTCACTATGGTCAGACTTAATGCAGAGTCTTCTTTTGCTTCAAGCCCCGTAACTCTCAGACTTATGGTTACTTGTTTAATGGATCAGAGCAGAACACTCAAATGTGACTTTTGTCTTCCAAATCCAAAAGTGCCTAGTAAACATTATGACTCTTCTTCAGTGCTAAGTGGAGCTGGGACAATTTTTCTTAAAGGGAATTTCCTAGCACTTTGTAGATCATTGAACCTCTAGAAATTTGACTAAGATGCTGGGCCTCAGAAATGGTATAGAGTTTATTTCCTTCTGGTACTGATAATCTCCCAAGTTGCTAGCTATATCCTACTCAGCAGAGCCAATTGGCATGATGGCCACAACATAGTGAACCAGGGTGGGATGAGAAAGTGAACAAGTTCGCTGTGGGTTGATTATGGTAGAGAATATGAAAATTGAAATAGCTTTGAGGCAATGCAGTGACGATGCACTAGGCCTATAACTGGGGTAGGCTATTTGGAAGTCCTCCCCTTCACACTGCTGACCCCCAGCCCACACTGAATATTCCAGGAATTCTCTTCTTCCTGTAAGATTTCTCTAGCACCCTGCACCAAGAAAGCTTAACATCAAGCTCATTTTAAAGCAGAAAATCTTAAAGGAATCTGTTGTTGGTTACCATGCGTATATTGAAAGGGACATTCAGAGCTAAGAGTCGATACATGGAAAACTGACACAGTAGGCATTAAACAGCAAAATAGACAAAAAAAAAACTTGATGCCAGCCAACCTCTGTCACCCACCATTCTGCTAATAGCACAGTGGGCTCAGACATGAAATAACAATGGTGGCTAGGATGGAGTTTGCATGGGCTCCCATTCACCAAGGGTGCTACTGGTGAATGAATGTTTTACCTGCCAGCAAGAGACCATTGTTGTACCTCAGTCTGGCCCCATTCCTGGAGGAGACCAAAGAGTTAATTGGTAGGAAATTGAGTACACCAGATTCCTTACATCTTGAAAGTCAGTGATTTGTCTGGAAATGACATGTATTCCATACTCCTCTTTGTTTAACTTGCCTGCAGAGAGCCTTAGGCAGCACCCCTCTATGAGGGTTTATAGTTGTTTGATTCACTGAGAAGATATGTGATATAATGTGCCTCATACTAAGAACCCCTCTAAAGCAGAGGAGTTGTAGCTGTGAGCACATGACTTGATATCCACTGGTCCGATCACCTTCCAAACCACCCAGAAATTTTTGACCTGCTATAGCAATTGAATGGATTTTAAGGGTACGACCTGAGTACTGCCTGGAAGATGGTATTCTACAAGGATTGGGCCCCATCCTCCAGGACACAGCATACACCCTAACTAGCAACCATGAAAAGGTGCTCTGTCCTGAGTAGTTAGAATGCAAGGAACTAGAACCAAGAACTGGAAACAGGAGTGGCCTCACTTACCATCACTCTCGATGATTTACTTGGGGATTTTATATTAACTGAACCCCCAATTCTAAGTTTATAGAGAGCCTGGTTCCCAGGGAAGGAATGCCTCCATCAGGGGACACAGATTCCTAAGAACTTTTATTCCATGGTTGCCATCTAATCACTTTGTGTTTCTCATTCCAAGAGACCAGCAGACAAGAAGTCACTATATTGGCAAGGGTAATTGACTAATCCTTAGGCGAAGTTAGAGCTTCTGTTACACGATGAAGGTGGAAGAGACTATATTTACCACCCAAATGATCTAGGTGTGTGTCCTGTGTCATTTCTTTGCCCAATGTTGATGGTGAATGGATGAGAGCAGCAGCCACGGCTAGAGAAAGCCTTAGTGAACAGATGCTCAGAATAAGTATTTTTCACCCCACACATAAAGCACTTAAACCAGTAGATGGGGTAGCCAAGAGTGAATCTGGAATGGTCAGTAGAGTAGACAGTGAATGTCAATTATATCTCCAGGAACTGTTGCAATCGTGAGGGCTGTAATATGTCCACTAACTTTGTCCTTGCAAATTTACACAGGAAAAGAGATAAACCAGAATCCTGGAGTTGTTTCCAGGGAGGTGAACTTATATGAAGCAGGTAGCTCCAAGTGTGGGTAATCCTAGAGGCTATGGGGAACCAGCTTCTGGTGAATCTAGATGCCTCGCTCATTCCCCCAGCCGCTAGGAATGTTGACTTCTGACAACTCACAGCTGAGGCCCTGCTCGGCATGGCTGGCAGCCAAAGAGAGCAGCTTTGCCCAAGTTTATGGCTCCTTCGCGGAGGATACTGCATTCAGTGACAGGTGCAACATGGAGGTTAAAATGCCCAGCTTCCTTGCCTCAATTTGGGACATCTCTGAAGGGCCATCCCAGTTCCAAAACTTCTACAGGATTGACTAAGGCCTCTCTTGTAATTGAATTTCAGTTCAATTTCTCCCTCTGCTCAATCATGCTTAGCTTCCTAACAATGTTTTTCGGGAGAGCTCTCATTGTTAAATGTCCTGAATGCAAGTCTTTTCATCAAAGTCCTTTCTCTGGGGTACCTGAGCAAAGACAATGTCCCACAGTCTTTTACATTTTTATATGTGTGTGCTTTCTCATACCTTTTTTTTTTTTGCTTCAGTTTTTTAAAAACTAATTTCTAGTTCACTAGCACCTAGTTCTAGTCATTGTTTTCAGCTGCGTTCAGTCTGCTGTTCAACTCATTAATTACTTAGCTTCAGATATTTTCTTTCTTTCATTTACGGAATGTTCATTTCATTCTCTTTTATAGATTTTAATTCTCTTTTAAATTCTCCACCCTTTGATCTACTTTGCCTCTCTTTTTCTCCGTTGTTTTTTTTTAACATTAACCACAGGTTTCTGAAAGGCCTTGTTTGCTAACTCCAGTATCTGGCTCATCTCTCCTCTCCTTTGCTCATGAGAGTTGGTCATAGTTTCTCATCTCCACACTTGTAGTAATTTCTTGATGCATGTTGGACATTGTGCTATAACTCTTGAGGCTCTACATTATGTGATGTTCCTTTGTGACATTCTGCTATAACTCTTGAAGCTCTACATTATGTTATCTTCCTTTGTTGGTAAATAGAGCGAGGCTTGGAGCACCTGAATCCAATCAGACGTTAATCAAAATTGGGGCTGGGTTTCTGTTTTATGTAAACCCAGCCTACTTCTGCTTTGCGCCTGCTCATCATGTTTGCTCTGCTCCCTCTCTGCCTGCAAAGGGTTTTGATTCTAAGTCGGTGAGTCTCTGTCTCCTCCAGTTTGGAAGACTGCAGAAAATTTAACTCTACGTCCTTCAGAGATCTCAGCCCAGCTCTTCAGTCTTCCAGCTTACCTTGCTTCAAAATACGGCCAATTCCTTGAAGGTAAGACTGTAGTATATCTGAGTTAGGTTATTTCCACAAGACTTCTGGAGATTTCACTTTGCCTTCAGGAAGCTTTTGGCCTAGTTCTTAGCTTCCTGTATAGCACCAAAACTTAGCAAATGTTCTGCGAGGAGCAGCAGTTGCGAGTTTGAAAACCCTCAGGTTTCCAATTTGTTCCACTACTCCTGCAGAATCACTAAAATTTTTGCTAGTTTCTCTTTTCTGTAGCCAAGGGCCTGGCTGATCAAGCCAGAGCCTCCACGAGCACCCAGAGTTAGAAAATGTCTGCAGGAGAAAGAAAGAGAAAAATCCTTGCTCACAAAAAGGAGTTTTTCTTCTTTCTGGAATTTTAGTTTGTTGCTTCTGAAGTTCTCTGATGCTTTTAAAATATGATATTTATAACTTACCTGGTTTTGTGCAGTTTTGCAGCAAAAGTGCTTTCTTGTCCTGACGTATTTTAAAACAGAACTCTTGTCATTAGTTCTTAACTACATCAGTTAAACATTGTTAATATTATGGTTTGGTAAAATCAAGCTTTCAATGATTTATTTGAATTGAATTTATTTATTACAACTTAGCTTCTGGGTCAGTTTCTTCTTGAAGTACTTTCTTTAGAAGTTCCTTTAAGGAGTGTTTGTTGGTGGTAATATTCTTAGTAAATGTTTGCATAGAAATGTCTTTAAATCACCACAATTCTTGAAATATGGTTAAATTGGGTATACACTGAATTTTCTCTCTTGAAGATGTAATCCAACTCTCTTGCCTTCCATTGTTAAGAAATATATTGTTGGTGAAATGTAAGCTCTTTGTAAGTTGTTCTGTTTTTCTGATGGGCTTTAAAATCTTCTTTTTACGTTTGGTGTTTTTCAGTTTGCTTGGATGGCTCTGACTATAGATTTATTTATTTTATTGTGCTTAGGATGTATTTTGCTTCCTGAATCTAGAATAGGAGTCTTTTATCAATTCTGGAAAATTTTCTTATGTCTGAATATTCCTCTGCCCTTTCTCTCTAGGCTTCCTAGAAGTCCAATGAAATGTTTATTATATTGCTTCACTACTTGTTCTAAATCTTTTACTCTCGCCTGTATTTTGCATCGTTTCCCCCAAGTTTCATTAGGAATAATTTCTTCTGACCTACCCACCAGCTTACTAGTTCTTTGTATAACTCTGTCTGTTCTGCTGTTAAATTGATTCAAAGAGATTTAAATCTCCAAAGTTTCTGTTTGATTCTACTTCCAATCACTAGGGTCAACTTTTATAAACATATTTTAGAACACATGACTATCTTATTTTCTTAACCCTTCTTTTATATTTTATATTTTTTTTCTGTGCTACATTCTAAATATTATTTTTATATCTTTGCAATTCATTTATTCTCTCTTCAGAATTTAATTAGTATCTAATCTAATTCAATTATTACATTTTTATTTCTAGAAATTACATTTGGTTCTTTCCAAATCTGCATGGTACATCTCAAAACTCTGTTACTGTTTAATTACAATTTTAATGTAGCATTTAATATGGTATTTTATTAATAGAAACATATTATCCCTGTGATAATTCTAATAATTGTTGCTTTTGCATTTCTACTTCTGCAGTTTATTTTTTCTGCTCTCTTGTGCATGGCGGCTTGTCTCCTTCTGTGTTTTATTATTTTTATTTGTAAAATAATCCTGGAATTATATCTTGGAGAATATTTGATCCTAGATTTAAAGTTTATTTGCAGAGAGAGAATTTGTATTTCATCTGCAACGTACCTGGGGACTCTAACAATTTGAGGCCACTCTAATTTTTGTTTGGACTCTTTTTTTTTTCCCCCCAACACAATTGTGAGTATTAATTTCAGCATCCTATCCTATTGAGGGCAGGTATTCCAATTATTTCTCTCTGTGGAGCAAGTTTTTTTTTCCCTAGTTCAATTATTTTAATAATCAAAATTATTAGACTAAATGTAGTTGAAAGTAAACCCCCAAATTTCAGTGGCTTTAAGAGAATGAAGGTTTATTTTCCTCATGCCAAGTCTGATGTGGAGTGGGCTGTCCTCTCACATTTTTAAACTGTACTGTGTGGAATACATTACCTCTAGAGGGCCAGGTCTGGAAATAGAGAACATCATTTCCATCCGCATCCTACTGGCCAAAATGCTGTCACACAGTCCCCAAAAAACTGCAGGGGAGGGTGGGAAATGGGCCTTCCTCTGTGCCCAGGAAGAGAAAGGATTATGACCAACATATAATACTGTTTCTGTCACATCCAGCAAAGTTGAATGCTTTTCTGGTGTCCAGCATTAGGTGGAGGTCTCCATTCTGACTTCCCAACTTTCAGGGGACCTAAACTTTTTTTTTATGCTCGCCTTAAGTCAGGCTTATGGTCAGTTAAAATCAAATCCTTGGGAATGCCATTTCTAGTGCTTCAGGGCTTTATGTGTTTGTACTTTGCTGACAATTCTGGCTTCAAAGAATTGCCCTTATTTTTCTGCCAGCTCATCAGTGAATATTTTTAAGGGTTTTTGGTTTGTTTGCTTTTTAAATTGGGGTATAGTTGCTTTACAGTGTTGTGTTAGTTTCTGCTGTACAACGAAGTGAATCAGCTATATGTATACATATATCCCCTCCCTCTGACACCTCCCTCCCCACCGCCCCATCCCACCCGTCTAGGTCACCACATGTGCACTCTTCTTAGGTATTGTGTACCAGAAGATTTCTTAGGACTAGTCTGACATATTGCTAAAAATGGAAGTCAACCCCAGTCTTTTTGAGAGTTTATTCTGGGCCCAACTGATAGCCCAGAACACTGTGATTTCTCAAATGGAAGAAGAAACTTGGTGGTTTCTTCATTTTGAAAGTGTATGAAATGTTAGGGCTGCCAGATAGCTGCTTCCTAGTCATACCGCCTCTCTCAATTTTATACTTTATGTGAGAATCCAAGTTATTCCCAGACCAAGTTATTTGAATTGTTTCCAAGGGGCTGCTGTTATCTAGCTTTCATTTAAATCGGTCCTGTGTTATCTTTCTCATTATTCTTCTTTCAAGATGTCCTTCAGGGACATTTTTTTTTTTTATTGTATAATTCCATTTATGTGAAACTTCCAGAACAGGCAAATCCATACAGACAAAGTAAACTAGGGGGTGCGAGGGGCTGGGGGGCAGCTGCTAATGGACGTGGGGTCTCCTTTCGGGGTGATTCACAACACTATGAATGTACTAAACCCCTGGATGGTACACTTTCAAATGGTCACAACGGTGAATTTTAATGTTATGTGAATTTTAGCTCAATAAAAAAAAAAAAAAATCTTTAAAATAAAACGCACAGGGCTTCCCTGGTGGCACGGTGGTTAAGATTCCGCCTGGCAATGCAGGAGACACGGGTTCGAGCCCTGGTCCAGGAAGATCCCACATGCCACGGAGTAACTAAGCCCCTGCGCCACAGCTACTGAGCCTGCGCTCTACAGCCAGTGAGCCACAACTACTGAGCCCATGTGCCACAACTACTGAAGCCCATGCGCCTAGAGCCTGTGCTCCACAACAAGAGAAGCCACCACAATGAGAAGCCCCTGCTTGCCGCAACTAGAGAAAGCCCATGTGCAGCAGCAAAGACCCAATGCAGCCAAAAATAAATAAATTTATTAAAAAAAAAAATAAATAAATAAAACGCACAACAGGTGCTCCAGCTCTGACGTGTATATCTCTGTCATAAAAGAGAAAGGCGGTAAACAATAGCGCCAGGGGCAGGGGCTGAGTAGGCCCCGTCACGTCTCGGGAGCGGAGAGCCGGGAGCCCAGAATCCTGGGGCCGCAGGGAGCCGGAGGGGCTGGGGCCACGCTGCTGCCACATCACCGGATCGTGTACTTGTCCCACTTCTTCTCAGGGTCGTAGAGCTCCCAGCGGCTGGCGGGGAAGATGTGCTTGTTCTTCTCGTACCAGCTCCGCAGCACCACCTTGCCCGCGTGCGACTCGTCCTTCTCCACGGTGGCGTCGCTGAGCAACCGCACGTCATCGTGAACGTCGAAATTGAAGAGGGGCCCGCTCTTCCCTCGCGCCTTGGTGACGATGAAGTCATAGAAGCTGTGGTGGTGGGGTATGATTAGGTCCTCCTTGATGTACATGAGCTTATCCACCCCTGCCGACCTTAGCTCGCTGAAGTCTTTGCGCAGGATCTCGAGGGCCTTCTCCAGGAACTGCTGCATAGTGTTGCCCTTTTTCATCTTGACTGTACGCCGGTGCCCAGAGCCATCCCAGTAACTGAAGGTGATCTCGATCTCCTCGCTCTTGATCTTCTCCTGCTTGGCTTCCCACTCCTGCCGTAGCTCCTCCCGGAGCCGATTCTCCTCCTCCTCCCGGTCTCGGTCACGCAAGAAGCTCGTGTCCACATCTGGGTTCTTCCCCAGTTTCCTCTTTTTTGTGATCTCTTCCCTCTTCAGCTCCTCTTCGTTGCCTGCCTCATCCTCTTCCTCCAGGGTGAAGGACAGGCTGGAGATCTTCCGCTTGGCCTCCTTCTGGCGCTCCTTCTCTCGCAGCTTCTCCAGCTTCAGCTGCAGCTCCTTCGACTGCTCCTTCTTGGCCAGCTGCTTCTCCCGCTCCTTCACCAGGGCCTCCTGCTTAGCTTTCATGTCGTTCAGGGTCACAAGACCCACGGTGCTGGACTTGAGCTCCGCCTCCACGGCATCGTAGTGCACAGAGAACTTCTTGTCAATGTTGGATTTCATTATGTTCTCCTCCGCGATCCTCTGCTTCATCTGCTCCATCTGCTCGTGCTGCTTCTCCCGCTTCTTCATCAGGTGCATGGCGCGGCCTGCCTCGCTTGCGGCACCCTTGTACTGCGCCATGGCGGCAGCGACAGCGACAGCGGTCCGGCCGAGTCTCTGGGCTGCAGCGGCTGTGGAGGCGGGCAGTCAACTGACGCCAGCGCCGTGACGTCGGCTACTGGCTACCGGCTACTGGGGGACTCGCTGCCACCGCGCCGCGCCCCTGGCACGTGACTGCCCTTCAGGGACATTTAATCTGTGGGGAAGAAGAACTAATTTGATAACAGAAGATACAGTTGACACTTGAACAACACGGGTTTCAACTGCATAGGTCCATGTATACACTGATTTTTTTTCCATAGTAAATATGACCCAAGTTGGTTGAATCTGAAGATAAGGAGGAACCCTGGATACCAAGGGCTGACGATAATAAGTTATATGAGATTTTCGATTGTTCAGAGGGTCGGCATCCCTAACCCCCAAATTGTTCAAGGGTCAGCTGTAAATTCATAATTACCCACATTCCAATTACAACTAAGTAATATAAATGACATCAAATATTGAATTTATAGTTAGCATTTCCTTTTTAATAAAACTTTAAGTAAAGCTCCCTTGTAGTAAAAACACACTGAAAACTCAAGAATTAAGATGTGGTCCAATCCAAGATTATTTTATTGTGAGTTGTCAGTTATAGATCATGAACTAATTTAAATGTCATGTTTAATTACCTGTGAAGATTATTTTGTATTTTCTTCAAAAAAAAGATTACTATGGCATAGTTGATTTTATTTGTGTTAAGTTGTTATTAATCAGGACTATATATTCTCATATAGTGTTAAACAAATTTCTATTGCAAAAAATGCTTTAAAATTACTTTTGAAAAATTTTACAAACCTTAAGAGGCAACATTGGATGAGCTCAATTTAGGATTTTAGATCGAAATTGGCTTTAATTCATTCAGTGTCTTGATAAAGTCTCTTCTGTTTTTGTTACAATATTTCTAAAAGAATTTCAAATCTAAAAGAATTTCAAAGCCCCAATTTTCTTTTTTGTTTTTGTAAACTGACTTCAGGAAATCCACCATAAATGTTTGCTAAACAGTAGAATCAGAACTACATAAGGCAAACTTAAAACTTTTTCAAACTCTTTTTCTCAAATTATATCTTTCAGCTTGTCAAATGATATTCCCTGTTAAAGATTGATATTCCCCATTAAAAATTGTTTTTCTATATTGCTCCCTTTAAATGTTTTACTTTTCTTTCAATTATCAAGAAAAGTTGATTTTATGAAGCTAATTGATTTGAACTTACCTTATTATAGTCTCAAATTGTCAAATTCATGACATGTACTCTAATACCATTGTCAGTTTGGTTATAGAAGGTAATTGTTGCTTTTAAATGTTATTATTCTTGACACTTTTTCTTGTCTTTAAATTTGATAGATAATATTCCCTTGTTTCACTCATTTCTTTCCATGGCAATATAGATTGTTGCATGAATAAGACACTGCAGCTTATAAACAGTACCTTTAAGTCCAATGAAAAGAGAACATGTATTAGTTAAACAAAATTCAGCTGAGTAAATTTGAAAATCCAACTGGCTTTATCCAATGATTTATGATTCTGGCAGCAACCCACCTAGTAAACAGGTGCTCCGAGGAGTTTTGCAAATTGGAAGGCTTTTCTAGATATAAGGTGGGACAAGGAGGTTATTAGCAAAAAACAAAACAATCAAAAAAGAATTGCTTCAGGCTGAGTAACCTTTCCTTAGAGGGAAGGGCAGGGAGTCTTATCATGCAGATTACCTCATTAGTGCTGACAAGCAAATGCCACACTGATTGGTTTAAAATTCCATTCCTGGGAGAGGCTGAAACTGCATTTGGGTTAGATACTAAGTCTAGGTGAGGTTTAGCAGAAGTGACTCCTTTCCAGGCTTGTTTCTTTTTAATGTAGTGTTTGCACTAAAAAAAGAAATCCTGTTCTGTAGCTATTGTGCAGGTTTTCTCTCAAACATTGCTTTGACTTTATTCACGATTCCAGCAAGGTTTCCAACCTGCATCTTATAAGTATTACAAAGGTGAAGGAATATCTGCTAATGAAAGCTAAACTGGCAATAGCTGGATATGGAGTATAAGCATCAGTTGGGCAGCACAAACAGAAGAAAATAGAGTATGTGAGGAACAGATGACAACACTTGAATTGGAGAGTTCAGGAAAGATCCAAGGAGGCTACAGGACTTGAAATAGTCTATTACACTTATTCTTCTTTTTCCTTCTCTATGTTAAGCCCTAAGCTTCTAAACATTTTATGAGTGACTTTTTTCTTTCGTCGTGGGACTATTTTACCAGATTAAGTTGAAAATGGCAACTTTTATTCATATATCTAACATCTGGAAAAGCACATTCTGTAATTCAGTTAGGTAGATTTTTTTTTTTTTTTTCTGGTACCCGGGCCTCTCACTGTTGTGGCCGCTCCAGTTGCGGAGCACAGGCTCCTGACGCGCAGGCCCAGCGGCCATGACTCACGGGCCCAGCCGCTCCGCAGCATGTGGGATCTTCCCAGACCGGGGCCCGAACCTGTGCTCCCTGCATCAGCAGGCGGACTCCCAACCACTGTGCCACCAGGTAAGCCCTCAAGTAGGTAGCTTTTTATACCTTAAGGGAAGTCTTGTCAGTAGATCCCATTGAGATTCTTTCACCAGAGAAATTTCTATATACCCAACATTTTACAAACAATATTTGAGTGTTTTTGGAATTTATGCATTGATCCCAGGCTAAGAATGTAATATTTCACTACCAATTCAATCAAATTTGAAAGTCTTAAGAAGGAAAAAGTAGACTACAATGATAGTGAATGATTCAGCTACTTGACTAGTTTCTACCACTTTTTCTGTGTATTTCTATAGCTTTGTGTCTTTTTGTTATGCAGATTTGAAGGGTTGAAAACTGTACTCCATGTATGACATACCCTAGATGAAATAAAGTATTTAGGGAGCCAGGTAGGTTAATGAGTTCATTGAAAAATAGTAAGACTGGTCTGAAGGGATTAGTTGTCTAAGGAGAGGAACGAGGAGGAGGAGGCTGGAGAAGTTTCCAGGGATCCAGAATAAACAACTTCTGATGAGAACTGTGTGTATTAGTCTGTTTGCACTGCCACAGTAGAATACCACAAATTGGTTGGTGTCAACAGAAAAAAAAATGCACAGTGTGCGAGTTGTGAGTTAAGTTTTATTTGGAGCAAAATGAAGACTATAGCCCAGGAGACTATTTTAGGTAGCTCTGAGAAACTGCTCCAAAGAGGTGGGGGCGGGGGGGAAGGTCAATATATATGTGATTTTGGTGAAGGGGGAGTACATGCAATCAAGCACATATGTTTTGCAGACGTTTTCTGCTAGTCTCATGAAGGTTATTGCTAGTCACAAGGAGCAGATATCACCATGAAGGATTTTAGTGCTTTTCTAGATATGAGGAGATGCAAGAATTGGGCTCATAAAATCTTCTTCTGAAAATATCTATCTGAAAGACCTGTTCTGCCAGTTTTTCCCAGAGCACAGAGTGCCTCATTCCCGATCTCTACCCTGAACTCCTTTCAGGGGGTGTTGGTCAGTAGCTGCAGTGGCTCATAATTTGATCCTTGTAGAGGTAGATGGCAAGTGCCAATTTGTAGGTGACAGTGGCTTCAAAAAAAGAAATGTATTTTCTCACCGTTCTGGAGGCTAGAAGACCAAGGTCTAGGTTCCAGCTCATTCCGTTTCTGGGGAGGACTTTCTTCCTAGCTTACAGACAACCTCCTTTTTGCCGTATTCCAAAATGGCCTTTCCTAGGTGCGCGTGTGGAGAGTACGTTTCCTGGTGACTCTTCTTATAAAGACATTAATCCTATCAGAGCAGGACCCTACACGTATGACCTCATTTAACCTTAATTGCTTCCTTAGAGACCCCATTTCCAAAGACAGCCACACTGAGAGTTAGGACCTCAACATACAAATTTGGAGGGGAGGGAAACAATTCATTTCATAACCCTGTGTGTCTCATAGTAGGCTGTAAGCCAATAAGGAGTAGCCGAGGGCGTTTCTCAAGTTCAGTTTCTGAGCCGTCTCTGTTCAACTCATCTGACCAAATGCAGATTCAGGGGTTTCTGAACTCACATATTTACTGAAATAAAACTTCTAGGATTGGGGCAAAAATATCAGTTTTAAATAAGACCAGGTAATTAATTTATACATCAAATATTAAGATTCATAGCCTAAAATACTTAAAAAGAGTTGATACTAGGAGAAATCAGTAGTTTCCATCAGAGAGGCTATTTTATTGAGCACTTGTTAGACTTCTACTGTGTATAAATGGAAGTGTTGATGAGGACAACATTTTTTTCTTCCAAGTTCTTCTGGCTGGTCTAAGAATTAAATTTACATGAGATAGATTAACAGGAGAAAAAAAAATTAACAATATGTATACGTGGGAGAGACCCAGGAAAACTGAGTAACCCCTGAAAATGGCCAAAACCCTCACCTTAAATACCATCTTCAGTTAAAGACTAAAGAGGATGTTGGGGATAGGGGTTTGGGACTTCAGAGGGGAGGAAGGCAGATCACACTGAGATGGAACAGCAAATTTTGGGTAAATGTTTGTTGGGCCCTGCAGAGGCAATAGGGCAGAGTGGACTTTGATCCTAGGCCATGTTGAATTTCCCTACCATACCTGCGTCATATTCTCTATAGATATCGCTCTGATAGCTCTTATCTGGAACAG
This sequence comes from Globicephala melas, assembly GCF_963455315.2. Lineage (NCBI taxonomy): Eukaryota > Metazoa > Chordata > Mammalia > Artiodactyla > Delphinidae > Globicephala > Globicephala melas. The sequence goes on along the minus strand of NC_083323.1, from coordinate 35,671,550 downwards.
GCCCTTTATCTATATTCTTTGAGGCAGTTAAGAAGGATGTAACAAGAAAAACTTTCTGAGTCATTGTTATTTATTTATTTATTTATTGAATATTTATTTTAATCTAATTTTTAAAAATTGAAGTATAGTTGACTTATGTTAGTTTCCGATGTACAGCATAGTGATTTGATAATTTTATAGATTACACTCCATAAAAAGATATTATAATATTACTGACTCTATTTCCTTTGATGTATATTACATCCTGTGAATTATTTATTTTATAACTAGTAATTTGTACCTCTTAATCCCTTTTACCCATCCCCCAACCCACTTCCCCTCGGCAGCCAACTGTTCATTCTCTATACCTATGAGTCTGTTTCTGTTTTATTTGTTCATTTGTTTTATTTTTTAGATTCCACATATAAGTGAAAACATATAGTATTTGTGTTTCTCTGACTTATTTCACTTAGCATAATACCCTCTAGGTCCATCCAAATTATTGCAAATTGCAAAATTTCACTTTTTTTATGTATGAGTAGTGTTCCATAGTGTGTGTGTGTGTGTGTGTGTGTGTGTGTGTGAGAGAGAGAGAGAGGTGTATAGAGATTTTATATATTTAAATATTAATATATATATTATTATTATCCATTCATCTGTCCATGGACATATGGGTTGCTTTCATACCTTGGCTATTGTAAATAAGGCTGCTATGAATATTGGGGTGCATATATCTTTTTGAATTAGTGTTTTCATTTTCTCTGGATAAATACCCAGGAGTGGAATTGCTGGATCTTATGGTAGTTTTATTTCTAATTTTTTTAGAAATCTTTATACTGTTTTCCATAGTGGCTGTATCAATTTACTTTCCACCAACACACCAACAGTGCATGAGGGTTCCCTTTTCCCCACATCCTCACCAACACTTGTTATTTCTTGTCTTGTTGATGATAGCCATTCTGAAATGTGTGAGGTGATAGCTCACTGAGGTTTTGATTTGCATTTCCCTGATGATTAGTGACAGATGAGCATCTTTTCATGTGCCTGCTGGCCATCTGTATGTCTTCTTTGGAAAAATTCCTCTGCCCATTTTTTCATTGGATGGTTTGTTTTTTTGATGTTGAGTTGTATGAGTTCTTCATATATTTTGGAAACTAACCCTTTATCAGGCATATCATATGCAAATATCTTCGCCATTCAGTAGGTTGCCTTTTCATTTTGTTCATGGTTTCCTTCACTGTGCAAAAGCTTTTTAGTTTGGTATAGATATCCCATTTTTTTCATTTTTGGTTTTGTTGTCCTTGCCTGAGGAGACATATGAAAAAAATAGGCTAAGAGCAGTGTCAAAGAGCATACTGCCTATGTTTTCTTCTAGGAGTTTTATGGTTTCAGGTCTTACATTTAAGCAGTTTATCCATTTTGAGTTTCTTTTTTGTACATGGTGTGACAAAATGGTCTAGTTTCATTCTTTTACATGTAGCTGTCCAGTTGTCACAGCACTACTTTTTGAAGAGACTGTCTTTCCCCGTTTCCTATTCTTACCTTCTTTATTGTAGATTAATTGACCACATGTGTATGGATTTATTTCTGGGCTCTCTAGCTCTCTAATCTGTTCCATTGATCTATGTGTCTGTTTTTATGCCAGTACCATACTCTTTTGATTACTATAGCTTTGTAGTATACTTTGAAATCAGGGAGTGTAATGCCTCCTGGTTTGTTCTTTCTCAAGATTAATTTGGCTATTTGGGTCTTTTGTGGTTCCATAAAAATTTTAGGATTATTTGTTCTAGTTTTGTGAGAAATGCCATGAGTATTTTGATAGGGATTGCATTGAATTTCTAGATTGCTTTGGATAGTATGGCTATTTTAATATTAATTTCAATCCACAGCACAAAAAATTATTTATTTGTGTTGTCTTCAATTTCTTTCACCAATGTCTTAATGTTTTCAGAGTACAAGTCTTTCACCTCCTTGGTTAAATTTATTCCTAGGTATTTCATTCTTTTTGATTTGATTGTAAATGGGATTTTTAAACTTTCTGATAGTTTATTATTACTGTATAGAAATGCAACACATTTCTATATATTAATTTTGTATTCTGCAACTTTACTGAATTCATTGATGGGGTCTTGTAGTTTTTTGGTAACATCTTTAGGATTTTCTATGTATAATAATCATGTCATCTGGAAACAGTGAGTGTTTTACTTCTTCCTTTCCAATTTGAATTTATTTTATCTCTTGTCTGATTGCTGTGGCTAGGAGTTCCAATACTATTTTGAATAAAAGTGGTGACAGAGCCTCATTGTCTTGTTCCTGATCTTAGAGGAAAAGCTTTTAGCTTTTCACCATTGAGTATGAAGTTAGTTGTGGGTTTGTCATAAATGGCTTTTATTATGTTGAGGTATATTTCCTCTATACCAACTTTGTTAAGAGTTTTTTCATGAATGGATGTTGTATTTTGTCAAATGCATTTTCTGCATCAAATGAGATGCACATGTGATTTTTATTCTTCATTTTGTTAATGTGTTAACTTTTAGAGTTGCGTTTAGAGTTGTTGCTTTTCGAGTTGTTCTATTTGTAGTTGTAGTTTTGATGTATCTGTGAGGAGGTAAACTCAGAGTCTTGATCCCACCATTTATGAGTCTTCTATTTTTTAAAAATAATCAGCCTAAATTAATCTTAATGCCAAAAGGACACATTTTGGTGTGGCAAATTTTGCTCCCCTACACTCCCACCTTTGAAACTTCTCCAAGAAATTTCACAGTCCAGAAGCTGAGTTGGTAGATTGTTCCATGTTATTGAGTCACTTAGTTCTGACAATAGGTCAGTCCAGTTAAATTCATTTCAAGAGGCGCTGATGCAGGTGGGCTCTCAGAGTTAAGCCTATAATATGCAAGCAGTCAGGATTTTAATAAGATGCATTTCTATGGGTGAAAGAAAAACAATGGTTAATGATTGGAACAAATTATAAAACCAGTCTCTGGATCCTGAGAGCTGCCAGATGAGATTTCTAGATGTCAGGCTCAAAGCATCTTCAGCTGGAGTGAGGGCAAGCAGCGACAATCTGACAGATTTTCCTGTTTTATATTTTAAGTGTCTCTGATGATGTCATCGAGTGTTTGGGTAAATTTTCTGAGTGGCTTACATAGCAACAGGCTCAAATATTGTCTAAACATGGACTGTTGTTGTGGTCTCTCTTAAGTCTATATCAAATCGTTCAGCTTTTGTTTGCAGGGCTTCAGGAGAAGGACAGCTTTTTCTTTCAATCATTCTAAGTAAAATGTGGGTGAAATATTGGAAACACTAGTTTGGAGAGTTGTAGCCAAATATTTGAGGAAACTAGAAATAGGACCAAGTCCAGTTTACAGGTAGAAAAATGAAGATGATTTATGGAACTAGAATTTAATATCCACAATTGTGTATTGTAGTTTCTACTGAAACACATTGTTTTTTTCCTCTCTAAAATCACACTTATTTTTACCAAAGAGAGCCAAATTGAGGCTAATCTGTTTGTAAAATAAGTCTAGCTTTAATAAACCTGGCCTGATTACATAATTCCAGCAAGAATAGTGATTGAGCATATAGACTCCATTAACAGTGCTTTGCTGGAACTTTTCATAAGGACTCTCCAGACTGAACTTTTATTTTATTTTATTTTATTTTTTTGCGGTACGCGGGCTTCCCACTGTTGTGGCCTCTCCCGTTGCAGAGCACAGGCTCCAGATGCGCAGGCTCAGCGGCCATGGCTCACGGGCCCAGCCGCTCCGCGGCATGTGGGATCTTCCCAGACTGGGGCACGAACCCGTGTCTCCTGCATTGGCAGGCGGACTCTCAACCACTGCGCCACCAGGGAAGCCCCAGACTGAACTTTTATTTTATTTTTTGTTTTTTGAAATTTTTTGAGCTATTTTTTTTTTAACACCTTTATTGGAGTATAATTGCTTTACAATGGTATGTTAGTTTCAGCTTCACAACAAAATGAATCAGTTATATATATATACATATATTCCCATATCTCTTCCCACTTGCGTCTCCCTCCCTCCCACCCTCCCTATCCCACCCCTCCAGGCCTCTGAGGCCAGGAATCCAAGTCAATAACTTGCAGCAGACTCATCTGTAATACTTATGGATTTGGGACAACTCCTCTCTTCCTGAGGTCCCCCAGATTTCCTATGGTTCCTGTACCTTCCAGGAAGTGACCTTCTTTAATCACCTGGTAAGGCTGCTTACACCCTCTAAGCAATGTACCAGGCAGTTTTTCCAAGGGACTTTTTGACTTCATAAAGTCAATCTTAGCTTCTTAAATCTGTCTAGTCACATGTGATTCAAGGCACATTCTCAGTTATGACATTCCAGTCAAATCTTTGGTAATATAATCAGTGTTCCCAATTGTGTCCTGTTATAAGCAGAACAGATTCTTAGTGAATTTATGTAAAAAAGTATATCATCATGAAAATAAGAATATTAAAAGTTGCCAAATTCTAGAGGGATCAGGTAGGGAGGAAAGATAAATGTTTCAGTTCTGTTTATAAAAGTATAATTTGCCAAGTTTCTGCAAGTCATAGCATAAGCTGACAGGTTTCTTTATATATGGAAAACAAAGATTAAACAGCAGTAATATTTCAGACAAGAAGTCATGAAAATTGTAATCATATTCATTAGTTCATTGACTCCCTTGTAAGTAGGTCTTGTTGTTCTTGATCTGTTTTTAACAGTTTTATGAAGCCATCAGTTTTCCATTAGAGTTCTGTATTTTCTTTCCAAGTTCAGTGGTATAAAATGAAGTTTTCAGAAACCTATATTTGTCAAAAATCCTTTCTATGAATCTTCTTGAAGATGAAACATTTTTGCAAAAGTGTCAAAGTAAAAAAAGAATTTTCTATAAATGCCAAAAGCATAGTAAAGATCTGATTCATTATAATGCAATTGACAGGTAAATTTAGTTCTGCAACACATAGAATTTGAAGATAAGTAGAATTATGACTGATAACATTTTACTGTTACATTAGCAGAATTTTAGGAATTTCATATAATTTCTAGAACATTAGAAATGTTCTTACAATATAATGTAAGAAGGTTATTCCTCGTATTTTTCTTACCACAATATACATGTACGTGCTTTACATACAGGTATGCTTTCCTTATTTCTAGTAGATTTAATCACATATTAATTAGATTTCTTAACCCTTAGAAACTTTTAATTTCTAGTGAAAAGTAAGAGGTAAACAATTGCGAACTGTCTTCTTTTTTTTCTTATAAATGTATTTATTTATTTATTTATTTTGGCTGCGTTGGTTCTTTGTTGCTGCGTGCAAGCTTTCTCTAGTTGTGGGAGCGTGGGCTACTCTTCATTGCGGTGCGCAGGCTTCTCATTGTGGTCTTCTCTTGTGGAGCAGTGGCTCTAGGCACGTGGCTTCAGTAGTTGTGGCTCGCGGGATCTAGAGCACAGGCTCAGTAGTTGCGGTGCACAGGCTTAGTTGCTCTGCGGCATGTGAGATCTTCCTGGCCCAGGGCTCGAACCCGTGTCCCCTGCATTGGTAGGTGGATTCTTAACCACTGTGCCACCAGGGAAGCCCTATGAACTGTCTTTTAAATTAGCATTCTGTGGATTGGCATACTTGTAAATTGGGTTGGCCAAAAATTTCGTTCGGTTAGTGTATAACATTGCTCAATAAAATTCTTGGTGAAAGTGAAAAATGTCTTATTTTTACTTAAAACCGAATAAACTTTTTGGCCAATCCAGTACTTCTTAGAAATATGTGCTTTCTCATAAAAAATTTCTCAGTGCATCATAAGACATGCTTAGTAATAGACCCAAATATTTTAATTCCTCTGTAAAAGGAAGCAAACAGTAGTTAAACCTATATACAATAACCAATGTTTCATTATTTAATCTTATTTGGAAATGATCTAGATATTCAATGAAGTTGACTTAATATTTAACTTAGCAAAACTTTAAGGTTTCTAGTAACCAAAAAGATTTTGGAAGTTATTTTTACATGCACACATACCGTAACACATAATTATTATTAAAATGTTCACCTCAAAACATTTTATCCTGCTTAAATCTATTTAATATTACTTGTTCTGTTACGGAGTCTAAGCTTGCTCTGCTTGTCACATGACAGGCCAATGAATCAGGAGACGAGGTATTGAGGCAAGGAATGGGATTTTATTCAGAAAGCCTGCAGACTGAGAAGATGGCAGACTAGTGTCTCTGAAAAACCATCTTAGCAATGTCTGGATGCCAGTTTCTTGTATAGAATCAGAGAGGGAGAGGTGGTGAGGAAGTAAAGTAAAAGGGCCATCAGTCTTGCAGAACATCTCCTGGAATGACCAGCCTCGGTGGGTGAGGGGATGTGTTAGTTTCTTCTTTCTTGCAGCCATCCACAGGTGAGCAGGGTCAGATTGTCTCCCGGTGAGCTGAACTGCAGAGGGGAAGGGCTCCCCGAGGCAGGAGGCAGGCCGTTACGTATGATCATAATAACAAAAGCAACAAAAAGCAAAGGTTAAAGTCAAAGAAAAAGATCCAACGTGGAGTCCGATTTAGCTCTTCGGTGTTATAGTTCTTTACAATTATGTTTAGATTATCTATTAAAATTTGATGTGTCAAAGTCAACTATCATCTTAAGCTGTTTTTCTTTTTCCTGACACGTTTTGTAACAGATAATATGAGCTTGTTTGACTTTTAGTAGACCTAGGTAAATAAAAGAATTGTACTTAATGCTGATAACTCTAAAGACATCTCTATTTTAATTAAACCAAAACCTTAAACTTGTTTTAATTTACTGAAGTTTAATTCTAGATCACGTGAACCTGAAAAACAGTTGGCTTAGTTTCTATTATACTTCTGAGATTTAGAAATGTTTAATTCATAAGTGCTTACTTTTAAGCTTAATAAATAGAGCTCTTTTATAAATTAATTTTAGTGATACCATCTGTGGGATAAAAAAACGATTGTGCATCTACAATAGACACATAAAAACATATAGACAGATGCAAACAGATCTTATAGCTTTCATTTAATATATAAAATATATAAAAAAACCTTAGGTACGATAGTACAAAATTCACTAGTTTATAAATAACAGTTGGAATAAGTTAAGTTTATCTATTCAGATAGCTAAGGCTTTTTACTATTGGTGGAAAAAACTTGTATCATTTGTATTTGTCCTTGACGTCTAATCTTGAATTAGATTTTGAGTGAGGGAGCCTTTCACTAGTTTGTGCTTTTAAAAGGTCTCTTTCCCCCTCTTTTTTTTTCTTTGGCTTTAGGTTCTACTGCTTGAGTTAACTGGGCTCAGTCTTAGGAGATTGTGGGCTGTGTTTACATTTCTGATTTTGTATAGGTTTGCCAGATGAAGGTAGTTGCTTCCGTTAACCCTTGAACATTGGCCCCAAGCTTCTACCTTACACTATGTGAGCTCAGGCAATCCCACTGGTTCCCTTGAGCATTTGCTTAACTAACAAAGATTGAAGGGGCGGATTTACATACTCTGTTTTATAATACCAGGGAGGGGAAATGTTCCCCAGTGAGACATGACACCCATCCTGATAATACAATCATGCAAAAAATAGGCAACCACATTACATAAAGCCCGTTCAAATACTTTCACCTCACTTCCATCAACTCTTCTACTTTTAACCGTTGCCTTCACTAGGACCCCATCAACAAGTCTTGGTCTTACAACACGAGATAGGGGAAGTGTTACTGGCCAGACAGAACATCCATTCCCATAAAGCATGAAAGCAATGTTGACATAACCTCCTCACATAACACCCGCTTAAATATTACAACCTTTATAATCTTACCAACCCTAATTGTAGCCAGACCCCACCAATAGATTTTGGTACCAAAGCTCACGGGGTTACTGCATCAAGGAGTCCTGGAAACTTCTCCTTTCTACCCCCAGGCCTGTTTACCTACATTTTTGTAAAAGGCCTTAGGTCCCCAGTGAGGGGTCAAACCAAGGGACCCAGGTTCTTTTGTCAATCTTTAGTTAGATTAGTCAGCCTAACTGCTGCCCCAAGCCATTGCTGGTTAGGTTTCTCATTGTAAATTTTGCCTTCTGCATTTTTAAGTTTCTCCAAACTGGGGTAAATAGAGTACATTTGTTTGGGACCCATTAGTGTTAGACAACCAGCAAGGTGTCCCTTTGACCCACCCAACCTTCAATAGTGCTGTATTAAAACTTTTGTTTTAACCCCATCAATGTCTGTTTTATTCATCCCATTTCTTAATAACCATCTAAAAATTTTTACCCTGCTGGGGTGAGTCCCATGATTCTTCCCTTTCTGATTCCTTTTTATTCTGCCTCTTTGAATATCTACTTTATTTACCTTATTTCTTAATAACGCTTCAAAAATTTCCAACTTGTTGGGAAGAGTCCCTTGGTTTCCCCTTGGCCTCTTCCCATTCTTTTGTTAATTAACCTAATTAGCATCTGTAAGGCCCATGAGGAGAAACTGAGAGGCAAATTTGATGAGATTTCCTGAACTGTTTTTTTTTTAATCAAGAGAGTTCTTAAGACTAGCTATTCTGTTTCTTTGTATCCACCTTTTAATCTGATCTTTTCCTAGGTACCAAGAAAATCAGCTGTTTGTAATGAGAGCTCTCTGAAAAATTTACCAATTTAGAAGTTTTTCCAATTTAAGGGACTCATTGGCCATTGATGAGTAGACTCTTAATAGTGACTCAAATGATAAGCTTTTTTATGGCTTAATCATTGTCACAAGAAGCATACCCAAAGGAGAGTGCAAAAAGATGCAGCCCTCAGATGGTCCAGAAAGTCCACTCCCAAGAATAGTTTAACAAAGTTGCACAAGCGTACTCACAAAGCAACAAAGGCTGAGATGACAAAGATCCCTTATGGACTGGGACCCCTTATGACAAACTCCCTGAGAGCTGGCATGGGTAGACAAACAGATGCCAGTCGCTTTGTTGCCTACTTCTGATCACCTGGCTACAGCTGCTTAGATCCCAGTCTATTCAATTGACCACCAAATGCACGTATGTGCACCTTCCAGATGGCAGAGACCAGAAAGTATATTCTCACTTGTCATAAAAGTCAAACTCTCAGGATATAGAACAAGACAAAAAACACAACAGAGACAAAGAGAAACAGTGACCATCTCCAGGAGGGAAATGATCAATTAAGCCATAAATTACTCTATGAAATTTACCAGAGTTGCTAAGTCCAAGGAACTAGTTCCACAAATATTTTCTCCTGCTAATCTAATTTTAGAAGAAGGAAAAAGAGTCTTAGCAGGCATTCTCCTTTCCAACAGGACCTGCAGGCAGAGATCAGGGAGACTGACATGGTAAGAATTCTTACTTTCTGCTGTCATTTGTCTCAGGATCTCCTCTTGGCTGTAGCAGCCTCGGAGAAAAGCTGAATCCTGCCGACTACACCAACTGTTTGCAAGGAAGAAATTTTCCTCTGCTTTGTTAGGTCCTTCTGGCTGATCTAAGAATTAAATTGACATGAGAGATTAACAGGAGAAAATTTTTAAAGTTTAATTACGTGTATACATGGGAGAGACCCGGGAAGACTGAGTAACTTGCCAAAATGTCTGAAAACCTCACCTTAATTACCACCTTCAGGTAAAGGCAAAGGAGGATGTTGTGGGTAGTGGCTTGGGACTTCAAAAGGGAAGAAGAAAATTCACATGGAGGTAATAAAGCAAATGTTTGGTAAACAAATGTATGCTGGGCCATGCAGAGACAGTGGGACACAGAGTAGACTCTGTTGTCTAGTGCCCGCCACCACACCTAGCCCCATATTCTTGGCAGGTAACTCTGGTGATAGCTCTATTCTGGGAACAGGCCTTTTACCTCAATCCTTGTAAGCAGTTAAGAGGGAATTAACAGAAAAATTCCTGAGTTTTCTGTTTCTTAAAAATAATCAGCCTAAATTAATCCTCATGCCAAAGAGACACATTTTTGGGGTGGTAAATTTTGCTTCCATAGACAAACTTAATAAGTACTCATTTTAATAAATAATTTTGTTGCGCCAAAATAACAAGAATGGTTTTCTTGTCCTTTGATAGTTTGCTATAATGTTTAGCAACATAGTTAATTTGATGAAGAATCTTGTCATTTGGACCCATTTAAAAAAAAAAAAAAACCTTGTTCTTAGGTGTTGTGGTTGGCATAAATTCCAAAGAGTGATTTATTCAAATTCAGTTAAAAAAATTGAGGAAGGTAACTGTAAGGTCGGATATTAACAAACGCACCGCGAAACAGAGGAAAGCTTCAAGTGAGCTTTATTAAGGAGCGCTCCCGGGCGAGGTTCACTGGTCCGAGAGAAACGGGCCAGAGAAGTCGCACCCGGGAGAAGGTTGGGCAAGATTTTATAGGGGAAGAAGGGAAAGGGGTGTGGTGAATCTGGGAGGGCGCAGGGTATTCCTTATTTGGTGGTCTTTTCGGGTATCCTGGGGGACCGTTAGTCCCGCCCCTCGAAAGGCGGGAAGGCTGGGCCGGGTGCAAAGTCCCCAGGTCAGTTCCTGGAACTGGGTTGTCCGGAATGTCTCCAGGGCAGTTTCTGGAACTGGGTGGTGCGGAGAATTTCGTTCTGATGCAACCTGTGAATCTGATTGTGTTCCCCTGCCTCGGGCCAGTTGGCCTTACATCCCGACATCTTTGGTGTAATGGGGCGGCGTTCTGATCTCTGGCTACTTCATGCTGAATGGGGGCGTCGAAAGGGGAGTCGGGCGACCAGAGGTCCGAGGCTTAGGGGAGACCAGTGGGGGGTTCTGTAGGAAGCAAGGTGTAAGGGCCGAGGAGCATTTGGTTTGTGGCCACCCGAGAGACTTCCTCCATGCGCCTGCGAAGGAACCTAAGAAAACAGGGAGCAAGCATGAACAAGATACAGATGAGAATTAAGGGGCCTAAGACTGGTGTTAGCCAGGTATAGAGGGTGGATCGCCACCAATCGGGAATTGGGGAGGCGGCCTGGACTGTTGGTGTTTGCGTTGGAGTTCTTTTCTTAAGCTATGGAGGGCTTTTACGTTGTCTTCGACGAGTCCTGTTTCATTGATGTAATAGCAGCATTCCTCCTGTAGGAAGAGACAGGTACCTCCTTTGTCGGCCGTCAGGAGATCCAGGGCTCGTCGATTCTGGAGAGGACTTGGGCTATGGAGGTGATTTGGTGCTGGAGAGAGGAGATGGAGCCGGCGGAGGCTTCAATGGCTAGCTGGAGTTTCTGTTCTAAGTCGCGGGATGTTGAAACACTATGTGTTAGAGCTCCCCCGCGAGGCCTGCAGCGACCAGGGAGGAGGTGAGAGAGATGCCTGCGAGCAGAGGAAGAAAGATAGCTCTTTTTCGTCGGGTAAAGGGCGGCGTGATTAGCGAGGAAAATTCGGCTTGGCTATACAGTGTGAGTTGTGGGACGAGAGTAACGGGGATACATGGGAAGGGGGAGGAAGACTTTTTTTGTTCCCTCTTTTGTGAGGGAACCATTGCACCACAAAAACGTGCCTGTTGGTGCTTCAATTGATGTGCTTACCGTGAGGGATGAGTTACAAAGAAACCCAGTATCAGCTAGATTTGGGCGGCTCCTGTAACAGATGGTGAGATTTTTTGAATCAAGGAATATGGGGACTTTTAACGGGGAAAAAGGTGGGTTTTGGGAGGTGTGGGAAGTAGAATTGAAGGGCTGGTCGAGTGGGACAGCAGCCAAGGGTGGCCAGCCAGGCGAGGCACATAGAAAGCAGTCGGAGATGTTACCTATTCCTGTGTGGTTGAGTATCTGTACTGCTTGACGGATGAGGGTCAACCAAGAAAAAGGATCCTCTTTGTGTTCGGGGTGAGGTAGTTTGTGTCTTAGGGCTTGTTCTGTTTCCTGGATGACAGTGGCTTGTTCGCTCAACTGTTGGATAACTTTGGGAATCAAACTGATATATGAGCGAAAGACCCTGGTAGAGCCCACGGGGTAGGCATCAGTTGCCCATCGGTAGATTTTTCCTTGTACCCCTTTTACCCATCTTGTGTCCCAGGGATCTTTGATGCTGATGAATAATTGACCCTTGCCATTTGTGGTGAGCAGGTGGGATTGTCGGAGAGAGCTCCTGGTATCTAGTTTTGCCACATGGATGTTACATGAGTGATAGGGGCACCCCCCATAGGTCTCATTCCACCATTGACAGTAGTCTCGGGTCTGATCGTAAGTGAAGCAGACAGCGGGGGTGGACCATCCCAGGTGAACACCTTCTATGTTAGAGATGGGGATCTGGACTTTTACCAAGGCCTGGCACCCATCTGGTGTGTAGGAATTCGGGGCCGTAGGCCTCCTTGTGGGGAGACGGATGCGCAGGTTTGGCAGGCCATGTGAGTCTTTGAGATGGCCTCTCTAAGTCCTGGCAGATGAAAGAGGGGGTCCAAAAAACGGAACATTGCTTTTGGACCAATGTGTAAGGATTTATGGATGTCTGATAGGAAGCTGGCTGCTTGCACCAGAGGTAGGGCAATTTTGTTGTCTATAAAAATCCATCCTTTGTTGTCTTTGTGTCCCCATTTTGATAGTAAGGCAGCTTCCTCATGCGGGGTATATGTGGGTTGGGTAGGACTGGTAAAAAATAGGAGTGGAGCTGGAGGATCCCCTTTTGTAAGCTCTCGGGCCACGGAATCGGCCTTCGAGTTACCTTGTGCTATTGGGTTGGATGGGAGTTGATGACCCCTGCAATGGATAATTGCTACTTCTTTAGGAAGCTGGAGGGCCTCCAGGAGTTTTGCAATGAGGGAAGCGTTGACCACTGGGGATCCCTTAGTGGTCAGAAATCCGCGTTCCCTCCGTAGTGCTGAGTGGCTGTGTGCAATGAGAAAGACATATTTAGAGTCTGTGTAGACGTTAACCCTTTGGTCTTTGGAAAGGTTAAGGACTCGTGTAAGTGCGATTAGCTCAGCCTTTTGAGAGGTCGTTCCTTCTGGAAGGCTGTTAGCCTCGATAATAGTTGAGATAGTTACCACCGCGTAGGCTGCCCGCCGGCGCCCGTCAGGACCGAGTATCGAAGTACCGTCCACAAAGAGAGTGCGGTTCGGATTTGAAAGAGGGGTGTCAAAGAGTCCCTCTCTTGGTGGTTTGAAGGCTTCTGTGACATGAGGGCAGGAATGGGATGGAAAACCCCCCGTGCCAGAGATAGGCAGGAGGGAAGCCGGGTTCAGGCAAGGGGAGAGATCAAGAGAAATAGCTGGGTTTTCAATGAATAGTAGGTGGAACTCCTGGATGCGGGAGGGGCCCAGGAGGGAGAGAAACTTGCGGCCTAGGAGGTCGACCAGCCGGTGGGAGGAAAACAGGGTTAGTGGGTGGGCCAGAGTCAGTTTGAGTGTTTGGTCAGTTCCGGCTGCCGCTGCTAGGGCCCGAAGGCACGGTTGCCATCTCCGAATGGTTGGGTCTAGCTGTTTGGAGAGGTAAGCCACGGGGCGGTAGGAAGGCCCTACAGGCTGGGCAAGGAGTCCAGTGGCTATTCCGGCCCGTTCATCCATAAAAAGGTGAAAAGGTCGGTTTGGGTTAGGGCTAGAGGAAGCAGGTCGGGCCATGAGACACGGACCTCAAGGGACAGTTTGGTAAGGTGGTCTTTTAAGATCCCATTGGCGCGTTCAACCTTACCAGATGATTGGGGGTGGTAGGGGATGTGGAGTTTCCAGGTGACCTGGAGAGCTTCTGATACCTGTTGAACCACCTGAGAGACAAAGGCGGGTCCGTTATCCGACTGAATGGAGACCGATAGACCAAATCGGGGGATGATGTGTTGAAGCAGGATGGTGGCGACTTCTCTGGCCCCTTTCTCTCGGACCAGTGAAACTCGCCCGGGAGCGCTCCCTAATAAAGCTCACTTGAAGCTTTCCTCTGTTTCGCAGTGCCGTTTGTTAAGATCCGACCTTACAGTAACAGACTTTCTTATTGTGTAAAAGAATACCGATGCATGATTAAAAAACAAAACTTTTCTTTGAATTGTAAATATCCATCTGAAATTGCCAAATTTACTGGTGGGGAAGATGAAAGGGAAACCTGTCTTTTATTCGTGGATTGATTATTCCTCTGTTGGATGTCCAGGGGCAAAAATCAAGCAGAAGAAACAAGTTGCTATTTGCAAAGTGTTAAAACAACAGCCAGATTGTTTCTTCTTCACTTACTGTGCACAGTATGGGCTGGCACCCCTGTGGTAGCTTAGAAATCTCAAATGCTGTCAGGAAAAAACAAACGCAGCCCTGCAGGTAGAATTAAAGGGTGGAAAAACAAGCAAGGAGGAAGACCAAGAATTTATTGGCAGCTAACAAAAGAATGATATATTTGCTAACAGAGTGGTGGAAACTGCTCAGAGAGGAGGGAGTGATCTCAGGAAATGTCTTTCTCCCATTTTGCTGTCTTTGTTCCTGCCTGTAGCATAGATGTTTATTTAATTACCAGTGCATTCTTTTAAGATGTAAAATTTCCTTTATGACCCTAAAGCCTGTATAGCCTGCATGATGGTGTTGACTTGAAGAGTTCATATATTACTTAGATACTTATTGAAAGAGTGTCTTAGGAAGCTTTTTCAGTGAAAACTGAGTGGTAGAAAATAAAATAAAATAAAAATTTTCTTTTGTTACTAAACTAGTTTTAAGCTATTTACCTGGATTATGTGCAAGGCAAACACTTGTGGTAAACAGTCTGTTTCTCTCTCTCTCCCCCCCCCCCATAAGAAATATTAAATTTCTGGAATTTTGGAGTCATTGTAATATCAATCACCGATATTGTATAGACAATTTTAGCATAAATATGTGTTTAAATTGTTAATGATACTCTGGTCACAGTGACTGAAAAGATAAACTAATTCACTCCAAAAAAAGGAGTCCATTAGCCAGTTTTACTGACAATGTGTGTTGTTTGACTGAAATGACCAAATGACCAATTTTATCTTTTCTGTTGTTTGATTGGTTTTCTGCATTTCCTCGTTGTCTTTTCTTACTCAGTATAAATCAGATTTTATCCTGATCATTTTCATAGCATTTTTAGGGAGGTGGATTGGTGGTAAGAATCTGTCTGTTCCTCTAAGAGTGCTCCAAACTGATTTTCACTTGTAGTTTAGCGCGTCATGTGTTTTAACTTAATAACTGGAGATGGGGAAAGGATTGCTACTACTAAAACACATTAACTATAAATACTTACCTAGAAATTTCTTGGTAATGGACTCTTTTGCTAAGTAATAAATTCCTCAGGAAGTAAAAGATACCATGTTAAAAAGTTTTAGCCACAGGATGACTCATCTGGACTATGGGATAATCATTTATACTTGTATATCATTTAGACATTTAGAAAGAGTTCTTTCTAACTGAACTCATAAAAGATGATAGAAAAAATGGGAAAATGATTGTATAGTTAATGAACTGGTTAACAATACATGTTCATATGCCAGTTCTGCTTGTGTTACCACAAGCGTAAGATTCTAAACTTAAGGACTTAGTGAAAGTTGTAATAGTTAGATTTCTGTGAATACATGCACACCCTTCAATCCTTTTCAACCACTAAATCAGGTATCAATAAAGGGAACCAGACCAGAGAAGGGAAGAAACTCAAATTATTTTATTATTTTACCGTGTATGCTTACTTCATTGTTTTAGCACAGTTGTCTTGAAACCTGAAGTTATCAAATATTTCTGTGTTCAGCAGACTTTAACTGATTATGCTTTTGACTAGTAAGTAGATGCTCAAAAAATTTTTCTTGAAATAATGAGTGAATGAATAAATGAAGCCTCTTAAACATCTTATGAAAAAAAATGTATACATATCATTACATATGTCTGATATGTATTACATTTTATATTATATATATTTGCTAGTGTCTAGTAATTTGAATTGACTTTATATTTTTGTATCTCTTTACTCATTTACATTCCTGTCATTTATGAACATAAGTCCCTCTGATTACTTATCCCCTTCAGAACTTAAATTCTTATTTGCTTTCCTCTATCCAAGGTTCATTCTTCCATTTCTAATTTTTCACGCAACTCTTTCTATTGCTCCCATACATGTTTTACCTCTTCACAGAATGCTTCTCACATTCTTTCTCCTAGTTGACTTAATTTCCTTTGTGCATTGAAGACACTTGGTCGATACAGTCATTTAAACTAAATGCTGCTCATTCTTCTACATGCCCATGTCTTTTTAGATTTACTATATTTTTTTAGATCAATTAAGCATTCTTTAAATATTTTTTGAGTAATTATAGAGGTTATCATTCTTCCATCTCTCTGTAAAAACCCATTCATTATTCTAGGCTAATGGAGTCCGGTTATCTCTCCTACTTTTAAACATGGCTCTTTTCTAACATCAATTACTCCCCCATGTATATTAAGAATTTTGGCGACTTGCCTTAATCTCTCTTTTCATCCCTTCCCCTGGTTCAATATTCCTGTTGCTGGCCCAGCTGATGCCTTCAGAGTTTGCTATTCCATTCCAATCCATGTAAGCTATATGCTTCTACTCATTACATGGTCAGACCATAGATTTTTATATCATCTGAAATTCTACAACATCTGAAATTCCAAACTTCTCCAATCTCTTCCATAACTAATCTTCCAAACACCTCATCAGAATCCTACCTTTCTCATTATATTATAGCCACTCTACCTCTTAAAAACTAGCTATATTTTTCCTTAGAGCACTTATCACTATTAAGAATTATACTATTTATTTGTTTGCTAAATAACTTTATTTCTCTCTTGAGAATGGAAACTCTTGGAGGATAGGAGTTTTGTCTTGTTCATAATACATGCCCCAAGTTTACAACAATGTACAATGTAGAGTGAGTGTTAGATAATATCTGTTGAATTGATGAGTGAATAAAATAATTCTAATGAATTAGGGAGTCATTTTTTCCCCTTAAAATATTATTGTATATCAGATTAACTATGTCTTTCAATCATATCTACAAGATGTTTTCCCTGAAACCATCTCAGAAGCATGCACATTTTGGGGTAAATATTTCCTTTAGAGTAAGTTTACAAATAATGAACTATAGTAAATTAGGCACATTATCTTTTATGATGGAGTGACACTTTTGTAGACCTGTCTACTTACTTTGATCACCCTCTGTAGAAAGACTGCAAACATTAAAGTGCCAAAAGAACAACACATTTAGTTCTTTGTGACCAAAAGTAGGATTTGGGAGTGTATATATATATATATATATATATATATATATATGTGTGTATATATATATGTGTATATATATATGAGAAAAATTTAAAACAAAGCGTAGATCAATAATATATGAAAACTTCTTTTACATTTTACCCAGAAACAAGAACTCCCTCTAATGCATTTTATTTGGGGTCATCAATATAGGTTGCTTTATTTCCTTCCTTTTGCATGTTAGGATGTAACTCTACTTAAAAGAAAAGAAAGCACAATTGTAAACTGAGAATTAAGCAATGATATAAGCTTTCTATCAGTGCTGCTATTACTTATTTACGAAGTATTATGTAGAATGTAATTGAGAGGGATAACATTGTGTTAATCTTTGCATCCCTCCAAAAGCAAAACACTGTGTCTAACATTTGGCAGGAAACTGTGCTTGTAAAATGATCAATCCGATTGATTATACTCTTGAGAGCTGGTATTTAATATGAACTTTTATTCATTTTCTGAAAATTAATTTTTGCTTTTTTGTTTGTCCTTTGTCATTAAAGCCTATGATAAATTATTATGTAATTATGATCAAATAATACATAGCTGTAAATTCATAGTCTCATACAAAGAACATCTTGAAACCAGAATTTTAGGGCTAGATGGGCCATTAGAAATCAGCCATTCCAACCATTTTATTTTACAGATGGGCAAAAATGTTCCTGAGGGGTGAGTTGACTTGCCTGGGATTTTACAACTTTTTAAATTGGATTAGAATCTAGGTCACTCAGTGCTGGGCTATTTCCATTTTATTAGATGATTGTGCACCATAAAGCATATTCAGAAAATAATAAACCTATGTTGTGCAACATTCTCTGTGGCAGTGATTCCCAAAATTTTGATAACAGACACTAATGAGCAATTTTGAGAATACTCTTAGTATATCTAAAATTGTTTAATAATAAATTACTTACTAAAGTACAATATATATAATTTTATAATAGAAATTTAAAAGAATAATATAGAGTAATAACATTTTAAAATAATTTCATTCATTTTTATTATTAACACAAACATCCTTTCTTGTTTTCATCCAACATTATTTTTAATAACATTGCAGAGAATATACTATGTTTTAATAGCTTTATTATTTTTGAAAATCTTTGTTTAAATGTCATTTAAAGTGATTTAAGAGTCAGGTTTTGAATTCAGTTTGATTCTTTGTTTTAATGGCTGTCATAGAAGTAGGATATTTAAATGGAAGAAATAGTGTACAAACTTCCAGTTTTAAAATGAATAAGTTCTGGCAGTCTAAACTACAGCATGGTGACTATAGTTAATAATACTGTATTATCTGTTTGAAAGTCTCTAAGAGAATAGATTTAAATGTTTTCATCATACACGTACATACACAAAGTGGTAATTATGTGAGGTGATGGAGCTGTTAACTAACCCTATTGTGGTAATCATTTTGCAATATATACATGTATCAAATCATCATGTTGTACACCTTAAACTTACACAATAATATATGCCAATTATATCTCAATAAAGCTCGAAAAAAATTTAAAAACACGTGTAAAGAAAAGGAAGAAATAATTCATTGGCTGCAGCTAACACAACGTGATATTCACTTTTAAACTGCTTTCACTAATTATGCAAAGATTCCTAGACTGAATTCATTTTATAAATTCTAATTTCTCCCGGGAGTCAATAATTTATTCTTGCAAACAAAATCTAGGTTTCGAACAAATGGCGTAAATATCTAAAACCATTTCTTTGAATGAAAGTGTACAGACATAAACTTTTCTTTTAACATATTGATATGCACACATTTTCGCAGTAACTGCACATCAGGAGAGAGATTTCTCAAAATTTTTTTTCTCCAAAATGTTCTCTTCATAACATGAAGTTATTTTGGGAACTAATTGCTTTCTCACTCATTGTTAAAGTCACAAACACTCTATAAAAATGTTCATTGTAAATAATATACGAATTCACATTTCAAAAGCCTTCTAGATAATTTCAACATTTTGGGCAGCTTCTTGTCTGATTTGATTCGATTATCATTATTTATCTTTCAATGTGGCTGATGAGGAGCTGGTACTAGAGATTAGAAGAAGTTTTAGTCTGCCATTCTTTATTCAGTTCTACCTCTTCCCCATATTACCAATCCATGATGTTTTACAAAAATAGTCTGTAGTTTTGTACCCATTTAATGAGGATTAGTTTACTTACAACTGGATAATATAATACACAAATCTCCTTCTTGGTTCCCCGTCCACTGAAATACGATACTCTCTGTTGAAAGCAAAAGGATGAGTGGGACCACTATGTCAAACTCTCCATTGTGGAACTTCTACTCTTTCTTTGGGAGAGAAATCCCACATGACATGAACTTATCTGAATTACGTAATCTGATATAGACTGAGTGAGGACATCAGTATGAAATCATATTAATAGCTAAGTACCAGTAAATATTGGTTTTTCTCATTCTTTAAATTGAAAGTGTTAATAGAGATCCCAACGTTTTTTTTTTTCTGTCATTCTAATAGATCGTTTTGCATACACAGATGGGTGCCTTCACCCCTCTTTACAGATAACTATCTTTTGTGAGGCTGTTTACCTGGTTTGCCTAATATTAAAACTGGAATCAAGACTGTAACAGTCTAGAGAGAGTTTGCTCTGAGTAGGTACCTATCCAGTTATAACTATGATTATCTCTATTGAAGTTCAGTCTTGAATTCTCTTTGGGGGTTGCTTATTTTGCTGATGCTTTGAGTGTCCTGCTTTGATTTGTGCTAGGATACTATTTTCTTGAATTGAGATTAAGTTACTATTTACAAAATAATTAAGCTTTTGACATTTGTAATTGCTCAAAGTTTGTTTCATTGATACTTAGATGCACTTTCCACAATATGGTCAGCAAAATACCCATTTCTAGTTGTTTCTTAAGGGATTGCTTTCTTTCTTTGCCATTATTTTGTAGTCTCTCCGCTGTGAATACTCTGTGAGCTGCTTGAGATTATGTGATCTGAAAGGTGATTAGCTCAGATTGAATGAAATGCTAATAATATGACACTCCCTCTGTAGCTGTACTATGTACATGTCATTTAGGGTAATTTAAAAAATTTTTAAACACTTAAAAATTACAATATACATATTTTCCATTTTCTCTTATGTAAAACTGAAAGTTATTATACTAAACCTTTGGTTAGAAGAGATTTTATGTATAATAATGTAGATCATTTGGGTATCGGCTTCAACTGTCTCATAGTTTATTGCATTAGTATTCCAGAGGGTGTATTCCTACCTTGCGACATATACATACAAATACATTTAAAACAGGGCACAGACTCAAGTGTAAGAGCAAAAACTATAAAATTCTTGGAAAAACAATAGGTGTGAATCTTCATGACCTTGGATTAGGTAATGGTTTTTAAAATATGCAGCTAAATCACTTCTCAGCCTTTTGGTTAAGATCAAGTGTAAAATATGACAGGTAAAGCATAAACAATTGAAAAATAGATAAATTGGATTTCCTAAAAATTAAAAACTTTTGTGCTTCAAAGGACATCATTAAGAAAGTGAAAAGACAACCCACAGAGCGGGAGAAAATAATTTCATACCACATTTCTGACCAGGGTCTTTTACTCAGGATATATGAATACTATTAAATCAAAAAAGCTTACTAAAAATGGACAAACAATCTAAATAAACCTTTTTTTCCCGAATAAGATATGCAAATGGCCAATAGCACATGAAAAGATGCTCAACATCATTATTCATCAGGGACATGTCTATCAAAACCACCATAAAATATCACTTCACACCCACTAAGATGGCTATAGTTAAAGAAAAAAAGAAAGGAAATAACAAATATTGGCACAGATGTATAGAAATGGGAACTCTTGTACATTGCTAGTGGGTATGTAAAATAGTGTAGCACCTTTGGAAAACAGTTTGGCAAATCCTTAGAAAGTTAAGCATAGAGTTATCATTTGACTCAGCAATTCTCCAAAAGAATCGCCAATAAATGTTTACAGAAATACTAAGACACAAATATTCATAGTATTATATATGAGTGCTAAAACGTGGAAATAACCCAAATGTTCAACTGATGAATGAATGAACATAATGTGATCTATCCATACAGTTGACCTGAACAACATGAGGTCAATCCGTGTATTGCTTACAGTTGGCCCTTCATTACCACTGTTCCTCTGCATCCACAGATTCAACCCACCATGGACTGTGTAGTACTATAGTCTTTACTCTTGACAAATACCTGCATATGAGTGGGCCCACACAGTTCAAAGTTCAGCTGTAATGGAATATTATTCAGCAATAAAAAGGAATGAAATACTGAGACATTCAACAACATGGTTAAATCTTGAGAATTGATGAAAAGTATCTCTTCTCTCCCCAGAAAAAAAAAATTTCCAAATATACAGACACAAAAACTTTACCACACATTTCTGGGCGTTTATGAGCTTCCTTAAACACTTCATGAAATCTTAAGGCTCATTGACCCTAAGCTAAGAATCCCTGGTTGGCAAGATGCTGGCTGAAACGATATGATCATAAATAATTCTGGCCCCTATCTTTATAGTAGTCACAACATTTGAGTGATATTAACAATCAAAACAGCTACAACAATAGCCACCACAAAAGTTGGCATTTATTGATTATTATATGTTGGGCACTGTACTTTATAAGCATTTTCTCATTTAATAATCCCTACTCTCTATCCCACAAGTTAATTGTAAAATATATAATGTGAACAAGGCATTGGATTAGAAGTGAGGAGTTCCTGGTATCAGTTCAAACTGATTCTGCTATCAATTAACTTATATAACTTTGAGTAGTTACCGAGTTTCTGGATATCAGTCGCTTTATCTATAAAATGAAAGCATGGTTAGCATGTTATTCTTTTAATTTCCTTGCAAGCTATTGTATGTTATTCTAATTTAACTTAAATTTGTGTTTGTGTGTGTGTATAATACAAACACGTGATATTTAAAGCAAGGGATTATTATTGTTAAAATACACTTAACAAATATATTATTTTCCAAATCAAGCTACTTTTCAGAGGATATTTTAGGGAGGGATACTAAAGATATCACACCTGTATGGGCTCCAGGGTCAGCACATTGTGGGGATTAGAGATGGTAGGAGTCCAAGATAAGAAAGTAGCTGCTTTGTAGATCTAGTTTATTCTTCCACGAAAAATGTTTTCCCCAAGGTGGGAAACAATTAGTGCTAACCGTTTGCTTAAGCACCAGAGGGACTCTGCAAAAGGATTAGCTCTAGAAAGTTTCAAAGGAAGCTTAAGTGACTTTTGAATATATTTATAGAATAAAAGCAAAATTTAAACTGGGCTATTCCCATAAAATCTTATTTTGTGAGTGAAAATTTGCCTTGACTAAGACTTTTGTGTCTTCCTTCTCTCTGAAAGCTTCCTAAGTCACATGTTGAGGCAAAGATAAAATATCCAGCTGGAAAACTGGGTCCTCTCTATGGGCCCAGTTGGAGTAAAAGGAGAGTAGAATTCATGCCTTTTTTAAAAGAATAAATTCTTTAAAATTTAAAGTTTAATTAAAGTAAAATTAAAATTTAATTTCTTTAAAATAAATTCTTTAAAATAAATTTTAAAGAATAAAAGTCTCTCTGAATTAAATTTATTTCCTCTGACAATTGGACAGAAGTGCTCTGGAGGTCAAGTTGCACCCAATCAGATATTTTGCTACTGAGATAGCAGTTACATGGTTAGAAATGGAGAAAGATGTGTCTAGATAATTGAAGAGTAGTTGTCAAGAAAGGGTCCAGAGAAAATTCAATTAGGAAATGGGGAAGAATATAAAGAGCTGAAGGAAAAACGAAGAGAGATCAGAGACACTGGTAGTTTTTATTTAGGGAGTAAATTGCATCTTACACAGAGATTGAGGGAATAGTATAGTGTTATAGAACATTTTAAATAGAAGATCTAATGAGCATAGTCTTTTTCTCTTTTGTTTACAAAAAAAAGTTTTCCAGTTTTAAAGTATTCTTGTTTTTGAAATAAGAAAGTGTAAATGGAAGACCTCTTCCCTTGGCTTGATAAACTACTACTTCAAGTATTTCAAGACCCAACTTGTTTCCCTTTCCCCTGACTTTCCGCTCTCCTACGCCTGTAGGATTGACTGCTGTCCCCTTATGCTTCTATTACAGGTGTATATTTCAACATTTTGTGTATATCTCTAGTATACCATATGTCACATTGTATTAGCAATCATTTGCTTAACTGTAGGTTTCGGGTAACAGAATATGAGCCCTGTGAGAGAGGATCATGCTTGTTTTATGAGCACCTAGCCTGGGTCCTGGTGGAACTGCACAACTCAGACTGGGATTCAAACCCAATCGCACCACAGTTGGGACTCAAACCCACAATTCCAGGCTTAGGAGGGGACTCGAACCCGCAATCTCCCAGCAGAAACTGCACACCTGGTCACAGGACTTAATGAAGCTCAGGTCCTTTATGTCTCAGTACAGAAGGAGTTCAGCAAAAGGCAAAGGGATAGGTAAGAAGCAGATTTATTAATAAAGGATGCTTGTGAAGGATACAAGCAGGCAGGCAAGAGGGCTCTGCCCCAAGAGCTAAGTGGGAAAGTAGGTTTATTTAGGGAGATACAAACTCCATGGACAGTGTGTGGGCCATCTCAGAAGGCGAGAGGCCCTGAAACATGGGGTGGTTAGTTTTTATGGGCTGGGTAGTTTCATAGGCTAATGAGTGGGAGGGTTACTCCAACTATTTCGGAGAAGGGGTCGGAAAGTTCCAGGAACTGGGCCACTGGCCACTTTTTGGCCTTTTATAGTCAGCCTCAGAACTGTCATGGCACCTGTGGTTGTATCACTTAGCATATGCTAATGTATTACAATGAGTGTAATGAGTCTCAAGGCCAACTGGAAGTCGAATCTTCTGCCATCTTGGGCCTAATCGATTCTAACCAGTTTTTGTCATATCCTCAACAGCTGTGTCATTCTTTTAAAGGTTGTGCACTGCCCCCTTCCCTCCTGTCTCACTGGCACATTACAGTCAGCCAGTTGGCTAGATGGTTTAATGAAAATTCATAACCCATGGTCTTTAAATTTTAGGAACCACAATCTTGATAGTGGCCGTGATGTGATTTTTGTCATCTCTTTAAAAAACAATCTTTATGTTAATACTGAGCCTCCCACAATTGCAGGTCTTCTAGAATTTCATCTTCTTTGGAGGCTGAGGTGGCTATTCTGCTCTTCTAAGAGGCAGCAGAAGCTTATATAGTCTAGAGAATAGGATGTCAAAGAGAAAAGAAAGTATGTATTTCAGAATTTTACAAAAAGATGATTCACACAAAGTAAAGAAACTTAGTGAAGTCTCAGCAGGAGTAGGATGAGGATAGACTGTGGGGATGAAAGGATATCACACAGATTCCAACTTGGAAATAGCATAACTCTGCTGGACTTGTGTGTTAAAAATGGGTCACCAACTGTCCTTCCCATTCTCACTTTCTTTGCCTGCCTTATGTATCAAGACAAGTGAAGATGCAAGGAAACTTTATAGTCAGAGAAAGATTTGTTGTTGACCTAGATAATTGTGGTTCTTGTAGATCAGAAATAATAAAATCAAACCATAGGGGCCTTCCCTGGTGTCGCAGTGGTTGAGAGTCCGCCTGCCGATGCAGGGGACGCAGGTTCGTGCCCCGGTCCGGGAAGATCCCACATGCCGCGTAGCGGCTGGGCCCGTGAGCCATGGCCGCTGAGCCTGCACGTCTGGAGCCTGTGCTCCGCAACGGGAGAGGCCACAACAGTGAGAGGCCCGCGTACCGCAAAAAAAAAAAAAAAAAAAAAAAATCAAACCATAGGAGAACAGAGGAGAGTTTTCACTTGAAAACTTTAGTGAAAGGGAGAGAGACAGGAGAGCAGAATGGTTGGGTCAAGAAAACGATATTCTTACTCATAACTGAGAAAATGCTTTCAAGTTTGAAACTCCCATGAAGAGACCCATACAGGTAGTAAAAAGTGAGCAGGGAGATAATCAAAACTGAAACTTTTGGAAATTAATTTTTTTTCAGAAAATATATTTATCTTTCTTGTAAGATGAAATAGTCTTGTGATAACTAAGACCTATGTCAGTGGTTATCGACTTTACCAGTAGTCATTATGACTTCCACTTGTTCTTTCCTCCATTGACCTTATATTTTGAAAAAAGAAATTGCTAGTTCAATTACATTTATTAATAATCATTTCTCATTATATATTATAATAAAAGGCAGTTGCTAATCAGAGCTTCTCATGAGCAGGAAAAGCAGCATCACACCAATTTATTAAGAATTCAACAGAAAACAAAATAAATTTAAATTCTGGTTAGCTTGTGCATTGTGATCTTAGATAACACATATTTTATTCAACTTTTAAATGTTACTGAAATGTACAGCAGAAACTAACACAACATTGTAAAGCAATTATACTCCAATAACGATACAAAAAATAATAATAAATAAATAAATGTTACTGAAAATAGTTTATATAGAGGAGCAAAATTTGCCACTCCAAAATGTGTCTCTGACATGAGGATTAGTTTAGGCTGATTATTTCTAAGAAGCAGAAGACTCAGGAGGTTTTTCTTGATACCTCCCCCTTAACTGCTTAAAAGAATTTTTATAAGGGATCTGTCGCCAGAGTAGAACTATCACAGAGGTATCTACAAAGAATATGGGCAAGATGTGGTAGGGGAAACTGCCAGGCCCTAGGGATCAGAGTTCATGCTATATCCCATTGTCTCTGCATGGCGCAGCAAACATTTGTTTACCAAATACTTGCTTTTCCATCACCCTGTGAATTGTCCTCCTCCTTTTTAAAGTCCGAAACCACTACCCCTCACTTCCTCTTTTGTCTTTAGCCGAAGATGGTATTTAAAGTGAGGGTCTTGGCCCTTTGGTGAATTATTCAGTTTTCCTGGGTCTCTCTCATGTCTGCATATCGTTAAACTTTTTTTGATTTTCTCCTGTTAATCTATCTCATGTCAAATTAATTCATAGGCAAGATAGAAGAATTTAAAAGGGTAGAGGAAAATTTCTTTCTTTCTTTCTTTCTGACACAATATCCATTGCTTCCTTTTTGTGGGGTTTCTCAACAATGGGACTTTTGAGATTCGTGGTCTCAGAATTACTTATTGTGGGGGACTGTACTGTGCATTATAGGATGTTAAATGCCGTTGCTGGGCTCTACTCAGTAGATGCCAGTAGCGCCCTCTAGTGGTGACAATCAAAAATAACTCCAGGCATTGCCAAATAATCCCTAGGGAGCAAAACTGGCCCCAGTTGAGATTTGACAGAGACAGGTCTGGGGTCCTGGTTTGAGAACCAGAAACAAATAGCACATAGAACCAAATAGTGCAGCTAAAGGAGGAATAGAGGATATTGCCAGAGGGAGCTGTCCATTTTCTTTCACAGAAAGCCAACCCTGGTTATAAGAAGATTCCCAAGCTGGACTGTTATCTTTCTGGTATCTGAACTGGGGTGTATTCTGCATAGCATCAATTCACATAAATTCAAAGTAAGATCACACACATTGGAAAGTATGGAGGATACCTCTTTGAGATCCTCCAAACTGATCGCTTAATTCAGGAAGAAGCAATTACAAAGAAAAAAGTAGGCGACTGTGGATTCATCGGTTCAGATTGTTTCTAATTTAGTGGAAAGTGCTATCACAGTTTTGCAAAAGCAGAGGACTAATAAGAGTTCCCAAACTTTACAGTCCTGTTAGGAACAAACTTTAAATTGCTTAATGTGCTGTCCAAATGCAAAAAAAAAAAAAAAAAAAAAAGGCCTTTTGCAATAATGTGTGTTGGGAATTTTCTTTCATTCCATCACTTTCTGAATTTGAGGGTTGAATTCTAATCAAAATCTTTCCTCCCATATGGTTCTGTTATACAATATAGATATTGTTTAGCAATTTTTAAGTCTTTAGCGACAATTATGGTAACTGGGCAGACTTAATAGTGGTTGTCAATGCCCGATTGTATTTTTTGCTACAATTTTCTGCAGAATTAAATATTGAGGCTTGGTCTAAGACAAGCTATAAATTAAAACTGAATTTGAAATTTTGTTCATAATCGCTATCATTCTATCAGCTGAGGAGTGAATTACTGGGGAGTGTGACCCTAGCTAGGTTTGGACATGGAGCAGCCCATCTGTCACAAATGGGAAAACTGGCTTAAGCACCACATTACCTGAGACAAAGTAACTAGGAGTGGTCTTGGACTATGTGGTTAGGCCATTAGTTTTAAGGTACATTGAGGGAAACTGGAATTGTCTAAGAAGAATGAACTCAAGGCTCTGACACGGTAATTTCCATATACAGGAATGGGGAAGAGAAGGATGCGGTTAGCTCAGCACCACTGAAGTCTCTTTTTACATAATAAAGGAAGAGTGCATTCTAGTGTTACTAGCAAAGTAGTTTACTACTAATGCTACTACTATTAACTACTATTACTACTATTACTGCTACCACTATTATTACTACTAATAACAAGAAGAGCAGTAGTTTTAATCAATTTAGAAGCATCTACTCTATGCCAATGCTTGACATTCAAAATCATTATTTCAAATCCTCCCAACAAACTGTAAACTTGCACTATTTCCAATCTCAAGAGTAAGAAGTTGAATTTTGGAGAAATTACTGTCCTCAAGTCAAATTATGTGGTAGAGCCTGGATTGACCAAGTTTGATTACCTCCAAACCCCATGTTTTTTTTTTGTTTTTGTTTCTTTGGTTGCTTTAAATACATTGCACAGAATCTATAATAAAGTTCCTGTGATGAAGACAAGAAAGGAAGCAAGAAGAATGCCAAAGAACTAGCCTGCACCCCTGGCATTTCACAGAGGATCACGAATCTTCTGCTGCTCCAGTGTACCTACCCAGCTGAATACTTGGGTGGAGGAGTTTTTTCTTTCCTTTACTTGTCTCTACTTGTTATAAGCCCTTTTTCCTAAGCCCATTCATTCCTGGCAATGAGATCATACAGATAATTCAACTTTGTGACATTTTATTTAGGTTTAAGAGACCAACTGTTTGCTAGTCCATTGTTCAGTTCCTGTTTACACTTAGAGACTGATATTACTGCATACATTAATGAGAAAGCTTGGAATTTTAAACCTGTTCTATTCAGTTCTAAAAATGAAATTTGGAGTCCCAATGGAAAAATGACAGTCATCCTCAACCTCAGTGGGTGCAAATTTCTATTTTTAAATATAATCTTTGCCCCATTACAGCATAGTGAGGGAATAGTCAGTTTTGAAGAGAATGCGAATCATAAGCACCGTTTTTCTAATAAATGTATTCCTCTCTAAAGCAGAAAGATCATCTAAATGATAGATCCAACTGGTACATGATTTTGGTGAAATTAGCCAAGAATAAAGTCTTGGCTTTAAAGGCAAGTTTAAATTCTTTAACTCTTTGTTCTTTTTGCGGCTTTGTATATTTATGCATTGTCCTTCTCTGACAATTTTGAAGCTATGGCCAATTAATATTCATATTTAAATGTTCAAGCTCATATTTTCTTTAAAAAAATCTTTTTTTCTATTTCTTTATTTAATTTATTAGTTTTTTGGGCTGTGTTGGGTCTTCATTGCTGCACACGGGCTTCCTCTAGTTGCAGTGGGCGAGCGCGGGCTACTCTTCGTTGCGGTGCGCAGGCTTCTCATTGCGGTGGCTTCTCTTGTTGTAGGAGCACGGGTTCTAGGGGTGCAGGCTTCAGTAGTTGCAGCACGCAGGCTCAGTAGTTGTGGCTTGTGGGCTCTAGAGCGCAGGCTCAGTAGTTGTGGCGCACAGGCTTAGTTGCTCCGCAGCATGTGGGATCTTCCCGGACCAGGGCACGAACCCGTGTCCCCTGCACTGGCAGGCAGATTCTTAACCAGTGCACCACAAGGGAAGCCCCAAGCTCATATTTCCTTATAACTACTTTTGTAATATTCAACATTTCTTATTGTGATAAATGTACAACCCTGCATATACATGTATAATTTTATATTTATTTTACTTGTTGATTTTTGTCTATGATAAACATAAAAGGCACTATGTAAAGGTGGAAGGAAGAATATACCAGTAAACTATCATTTATGTAGCAATGTCTAGGAAGTGGCTACACTGTCCCCAGCGAGGTGCTGTGAATAGCAACAGCAATCCGGTTCCTGCTTTCATGGGACATTGGTTGGGGGAGCAGCATATATGTACATTTCTTTGGATTTGTTTCTTCTACCTCTCTTTCCTGGTCTATCTATCCTTCTGGAATACTCTGAAAGAGCAGAAGTCTCAGAGTCAGACGGAATTGTATTCAACCTAGCTAGTTCTGAGCTTGCTCTGAATCTCACTTTTCCCATTTGTAAAATGGGGATGATGATATCTTCTAGTCGTCAGATTACATGCAATACTATATATAAAGAATGCAGCATAGTGCCAGACAGGGAGGCATTTAATATTAGCTTTTATTACCACCATCTCTGTTTCTTTCTAATATCTACCTCCCTGCCATTGCATGCTATCCTCTGTGGCACTCTTGTCTGTGAAGTCTTAAGAGATAAGTACCTGTGGATTCTAGGACTACTGATCCTAGCACTGAGATCCAAGGACTTT
Source organism: Globicephala melas (assembly GCF_963455315.2). NCBI lineage: Eukaryota > Metazoa > Chordata > Mammalia > Artiodactyla > Delphinidae > Globicephala > Globicephala melas. The sequence goes on along the minus strand of NC_083323.1, from coordinate 35,641,810 downwards.
GGATTAGGAAACCAAGTGGCTTGGCTCAAAGATCACAAACAGGGAGATCAGAAGATCATACCTAGGGACTCAGCACGATGAGGCATTTAGGTTTACTACTTTATGGAGGTATAGTTTTCCATCTATGTTTTAAAGATACAGGCATACCTTATTTTAATGCACTTTGCTTTATTGTGCTTCATAGGTCCTGCATGTTTTTCTACAAATTGAAGGTTTGTGGCAACCCTGCATCCAGCAAGTGTTAATTTTCCAACAGCACTTGCTCATTTCATGACTCTGTTTCACATTTTGGTGATTCTTGCAATATTTCAAACTTTTTCATTATTATGATATTTGTTATGGTGATCTGTGATCAGTGATTTTGATGTTATTATAATTGATTTGGGGCCCCACTAACTGTGCTATATATTGACAAACTTAATTGATAAATGTGTATGTTCCACTGATCAGCCCTTCCCAGTCTCTCTCCCTCTCTTCAGGCCTCTCTATTCCCTGAGACGCAATAATATTGAAATTAGGTCAGTTGATAAGCCTACAATGGCTTCTAAGTGTTCAAGTGAAAGGAAGAGTCGTACATCTCTCACTTTAAATAAAAATTTAGGAATGATTATGCTTAATGAGGAAGGTATGTCGAAAGCTGAGGTAGGCCAGAGCTGGACCTCTTGCACCAAACAGTTAGCCAAGTTGTGAATGCAAAGGAAAAGTTCTTGAAGGAAATTAAAATTGCTACTCCAATGAACACACAAATGGTAAGAAAGCAAAACAGCATTACTGTGGATGTGGAGAAAGTTGTAGAGATCTGGATAGAAGATCAAACCAACCGCAATATTCTCTTAAGGCAAAGCCTAATCCAGAGCAAGGCCCTAACTCTCTTCAATTCCATGAAGGCCAAGAGAGGTGAGGAAGCTGCAGAAGAAAAGTTCAAAGCCTGCAGAGGTGGGCTCATGAGGTTTAAGGAAAGAAGCTGTTTCCATAACATCCAAGTGCAAGGTGAAGTAGCAAGTGCTGACGTAGAAGCTGCAACAAGTTATCCAAAAGATCTATCTAAGATCATTAATGAAGGTGGCTACACTAAACAACAGATTTTCAATGTAGATGAAATGCCTTATATTGGAAGAAGATGCCATCTAGGACTTTCATAGCTAGAGAGGAGAAGTCAATGCCTGCTTCAAAGCTTCAAAGGACAGGTTAACTCTCTCGTTAGGGCCTAATGCAGCTGGTGACTTTAAGTTGAAACCAGTGCTTATTTACCATTCCCCAAATCCTAGAGCCTTTAAGAATTTTGCTAAATCTGCTCTGTCTGTGCTCTCTAAATGGAATAATAAAGTCTGAATGATAGCACATCTGTTTACAGCATGGTTTACTGAATATTTTAAACCCACCATTGAGACCTAGTGTTCAGAAAAAAACATTTCTCTCAAAATATTAATGCTCTTTGACAATGCACCTGGTCACTTAAGAGCTCTGATAGAAACATATGATGAAATTCATGTTGTTTTCATGCCTGCATTCTGCAGTCCATGGATCAAGGAATAATTCTGACTTTCAAGTCTTGTTATTTAAGGCTAACATTTTCTAAGGCTATAGCTGTTATAGATAGTGACTCCAAGAAATTCAAGTGACTCATTTTATTGTGATATTTGCTTTGTTGTGGTAGTCTGGACTCAAACCCACAGTATCTGAGGTATGCCTGTATTAGTAAATTGAAGTCATTATTAAGCAAAACATACATAGCTAATGGCAAAAGAAGAACCATTAATCAAAAAAGGAAAAAAAATATTATGTGACTAAATACCTAGCTCTAATAGGACCCAAAGTTTTTTTCCTCCTCAGTTAGTTTTTTGGGTGTTGGTAGTAGACATCAGAAAGCCATATATACTTGGCAAACGGTTTATGCTCAATATATATTTACTAAACAAGCAAATGAACAACCAAAAAAAGAAGTGAATGAATAGCTCTGCCCTTGATTAAATAAAATTGTGAAAGACACCCTTAGAACAAGTGGTTTATAAGAAGTAGGCAAACCAGTTAACAGTTTTGAAGTTTATTGATACTGGTGAAGATTAGAAACGTGTACTAGTTCTGCTCAAGTTAAACCTTTTGAAACATACATGTTGGTTTTCAGAGCTTTCAACCCAAGAGCACAGAGGCAGTAATCTTTCTGTAGAGAAAAAATTTAACTACCTTACACAATTAAAAATTTTCAGAGATATACTGTACCAAATCCCATATTCTAATCTACAATGACACTGTAATACCTGAATGAACTAACAGAATTTCCTTCTATTAACATGCAGTCCTTGTTGTTTGAAAACATTAATCAGAAAAACGTGCTACCTTATAAAAAGAAGCATTATCCTTTGGTTTAGGAAGTTCTCCAAACATGATTAATTCATAAAAATCTTTTAAAATGTTATGTTGCTTTGTCATTCAGTTTGTGATAAAAAGGTTCTTGTTGAAATTTATTCTGGTTAAAAGTCATTTTCTCATGAAAGATAAATGAGAAATGGCCAATATCCCCTCATTCCATGATCTCATCAAAGTTCAGATTATGTTCAGGGTAGTGTTTCATTTAGTTGGATAATGATTTAGAAAAAAAAAAAAAGCATTTGTGCGAACACATATAAAATTAGAGACTTCTAGGGAACCTACAGAACACCTAGTCCAAACCTGCATTTCAGGAACCTAGAATATTGAAAAAGAGGAAAAGGTGTTTGGCTCCAGGTTGGCTCAAGGTGTTTGGCTCCAGGTTGTTCACTTTGATTGGCAAAGCACTGTTTTTAATGGAATCATGATGCTTTATCCTGAGGGTAACTTCTCTTTCAGGTAAACAAGTTTATGTTAGTTTACACATGTTCTTAACTTTGAGGTTGGCATATTTTTTTTTAAGTGTATTTACTTTCTCTTAGTTAATTAATTGGCCTGCCTGTTTTTCTGTGACCTATGAACATCCTTACAAGAAATGTTTTAAAGAAGAAACTGTGAAATAGAGATAGGTATCAAATGTTGGCTCTTCTCCCAAGTAACTATCAGTTGATTGTTTTTTAGCACTGACCTATGCTTTATTCTACCCCTAGTAACTATTCCTAAGACCCTCCTCTGTTCTTCTCTAAAATACCATGAAAAACTAATGCAATGACAAGATAGCATTGGGTTTTTGTTTTGTTTGTTTTGGTGCATTTATCCTTTAAAATTCTGCCAATATTTCATCTATACCCAAGGTTTTTTACTTTCCTTAATGGCCATTGAATAGAAGTATACTTTTTTTTCCTATTGATCCATCAATATGGATATGTGTATAATCTTTCCATATGCAGACCCTCCCTTTAGAGAAACAGCAACATATAGTAGATAAAATAATTTATGTGCCTGATAACCAAAGAAGTCATATAGTGGGAAATCGGGTGATAAACATTAGTAGATACTACCTTACTCAGATAATTGAGCCTCTTTGCCTGTTGCAGTACCTGACAATTTTGTTCACAATGATAATAGATGGAAACTTAGTTTATTTTTGTTAGAAATAGTCACTTCTTTCAGTGATGTCATTCATGGCAAATTGTGGTAGAGCAATAAAACAAAATAACAGAAACATTAAATTGTTGCTTGTCTTTATCACAAACAATAAAATCCCACGACAGTCATGTTTCTCTTGTTCCTTATCACTGCATCTAGAGAGGTCCTATTTTGGCATTTATTTCTTAGGTTTTACTTATGATTTTTTTCTGGAACATTCTTCCTTTAAAAAAATACTCTATGTAGCATAGTACCTGCCATCTGAATGTTCTTGGCTTCAGGGTCCTCATCTGTAAAATTAATGAGGGGATATTCAGACTTTTTTAAGGTCACTTCCAATACTAAAAATCAGATTCTATTATTTACTTATACCACATGAAACAGTTCCTCCCTGTTGAAACAGATGTATTTGTATGTAGGTGATCAGAAGTCCTATCCACAACGTACCTATTTATTCATTCAAATTTTAGCCAGTGTGTACTACCTGCCTGATAACTTGCACTCACTGATATAAATCAAGGGTTGCAAACCATGGTCCCCAGACTACACGTGACCTGCCACCAATTTTTGTGAATAAATCTTTTTAGAACCTAGCCACACCGTACGGGTTGCCTCGGTCTATGGCTGCTTTCATTTTACGGTGCAGAGCTGACTAGTTATGAAGGAGCATTGCCCACGAAACCCCAAATATTTACTATTAGGCCTTTTACAGAAAAAGTCTGCAAAACAAAAATATTCTTTTTTTACTCATTTTATTAACTCTGTTACAGATTTTTACTGATTGAGCTAAAATAAGGATTTTTGTTGTTGGTACTGTTCTCGGGTTTGTGTCTGTGTATGTGTGTGTATTTGGTCTTCCTGACAGTAAATTGCACCTTTGTTTTGTTCATTTTTCAATCTATTGCTTCGTTCCATGCGAATATTTCTATTGATTTTACATTAAGTAAACAACTGGTGACTTTTCATTTCACTTAAAGGCTAGTAAAGGATAATTGTCCCTATGCTATTTAAAGGTGACAGAAATAGCTTAAATACAAATGTATTTTTGTTCTTGAAAAAACACTGTCAATGAATTGAAGAGCCATTTCCAAGTTCTGTCACTATACTCGGTTGCATTGGAATATTTCCTTTTTGTGACGATCAGAAAAGAATATGCAAGTTATAATCTGTCACAGATTATTTTAAATTTGATATTTATAGAATTTTGGGTAGATTGAAAAGTAAATCCCATTTGACAAAAGAGAGGATTTTTCAGACTGCTCTTTTCTCTCTAAAATGACCTTTTTATTTAAGGGTCGTTTTTGGTTTTATCCTTGATTTTGTTCTTCCATAAAGCATGGTGGGGAGAGGGGAAGATGGGGAAAAAGAGAAAACTGCAGAAGCCATAATAGTCAGAGGCATGTGAAGAAAGGGCCTTGTTTCAGTTGACATTTAGACCTGCTTCATGGTTCCTCATCGTCTCTTCAGGAAATTAGCCTTAATACAATTTTTTACAGTTGACTCTATCATATGAGAGGATGATTAATGAAGATGACCTTTACCCTGATTGCTGTGCTCTTTAGAAAGATATTCTCCATGAAGAGCTCGCGTTTCTAGGCTCCAGATGGAGAGGACATTCTTTGGGGAAAAAATACAGTTGAACTCTGTTTCACTAACCACATTTTCACGTACAGATTCCTATCGTGGCCTTCTTGTCAGACTCACAGAAGAGAGAGATTTTCTTTGAAGTACAGTACTCATCAGTTTCTGAGCCCTGAATTACATGACCTCCTTCTCTTTTGCTTAAAGTTCATTGAAGATGCTAACATTCTGCCTTAAATTAAACTGAATTGTTTGAAAAATTCCAGGAAACTTTTGTTGGAAAAGGTTCAAAGCTTCCAATTGTGGCTTAAATTGGTGATTCAGAACATGAATATCTAAAAGCAGTCAGGGTTTGCATCCCATAAATTTACCTTTCGGGTCTCACAAGCAGGAGGACTATGCAATCTTTCAGGAATTCTGAGATCCTTGTCCTTTGGAAGTGACATTCAGCCATTTTTGCTCATCAATATCTGCATAAAACACCTTAGATCTGTTCTGGAGTTATTGGAAGCTAAATGGACAGGAAATAGTGCTAACCTAATTGCTGTATAATTCTGTAGATTCAGAAGGCAACATTGATTTTGTCCCAGGGGACAAGGAAAGGGGGAACTTGTCTGAATTTCTTCCCTGGAGAAGCAGATACTCTGGTTGCTGGGCGTGGACTAGATTTGTTTGTTAATTATAAATCGAGTTTCTCATACGCATCAGACACTGTATTTGTTCTCATGGAGCTCAGAGTCTAAGTGAGCCCCAGAGGCATTGTCTGAGCTACCATGTAGGCAGGAGAGATCCACAGGACTGACTTGAAGGCCCTAGACTATGATAGCCAGTAGAATCTGAAAGGTAGTTTTGAGGGAACAAATCTGAAAATGAAATTTGATGCAGGTAGCCCAATGAGGCATCATTCCAAAAGGACAAGGCAGAATCTAGGTATGAGCTCACAGATCTAGACCAGAGTTATCAGGCAGACACAAGAGACTTTGTGTTGGATGATTTGATGGAGAGCTTGGACAGGGGCTGGGCAGAGGGGCAGGGGGTTTATTCAGAACACTGAGCTATCTAGGCAGAACTCACCTTCTAATTAATGCAGAATAATCCTGGGGAAGAGCCTCTGAAATAAAGAGCAGACACAATCGCAGAAAACTTGAAGGAAATGGTTTTATTACTTTTAAGTATGTCTTTGTTGTAGTATCTAGGACATCAAAGTTATTGCCCAACAGTAAACCCTTAGGAACGGTCTTAAGAATGGGCGCCATGGATTTGTAATTAGAACATAATGTGATTTCATCTTCTTTATTGCTTCTAACGTACTTTAAAATAGTTTTTCCCTACTCAGGTAAAATGTTTTTCCTTGTAATTGCGTTTAGGCTGTTGCTTAGTGAAGCCTTTCTCTATGCGTTGTGAAAAATCAGCTTTCTTTCTGTTAGTGCTATAATTACATGATCACAAATCTCAGATTTCTAGAGTCCAAAATGAACCTTTCTTAGAAACATTCGTTTGTCACGCTACATTAGGAGAAATGACAACTTCTTCTTTTTCATTCTACTCATTGTTAGTTACATCTGGGACTTTATCTCACTGGACTGAAAAATTATAGATCAGCAAGAACTAACGTATCAAAATAAATTTAGGAAGATCCTACGCTGAGTGTTGTGGGTCTGCTGAGAATATAAAGAGATTCAAAGAAAAGACCTGTCTTCTTAAGGAGGTGAATGAATTTCCTCAAATATATTTTAATATTTCTAGCACCTGGATGAGTCTTTGGTTACAGAAGAATGTTGCCAGTCACAATTAAATCTTTTTTAATCCTTTAAATTTGCCAGTTAATTGATGATGTGCCTTACAACTGAGGGTGTTTGGGAAATAAGAAAACATGGCTTTTAAGATTCTCTGATATTCTCATATTTCAGAGGTATCTGCTCTTTTGGATCTATCTAATTTCAGCCATATGTCTGATAAGCTTTCCCTTCTAACCCTAGTAAAATCATACGCTTCTATTCACTTCTTCTTTTGCCCTTTTTAAAAACACTTTTGCTTGGCAACTTTATCCTTTTACAATTCCTTTTCCTGTTTCTGACATAAACCATTACCATTTTCCTTAAGCTCTTCAATCCCTCCTTGAGCCTTCGCTGTCAAAAGATGACCTTTTGGTCTTGATAGAATAAAATGGGCTTGCTCAAATTTTCTCCAAACTATACTTTACCAATTTTTACTTCTATTAGTCCTGTCTAAGAAAATGCTCTTTTCATCCACTCCCATCTCTTTTGTGGCTTTGCCCCATTACTGACTCCCTCTTTCTATAACATCTTCCATTTTCTTTGTATTGATTCCTTCTCTTCAGATTCTGACTATAACTGACTCTCTCATATAACACAAAATTATGCAAAATAAATTTTTTTCAAAAGAAAAAAAAAACCCTTGACCTACATATGTTCACAAGTTTACTTTCCTTCTTCTTACCTCTTAAAAATATCAAATTCACCATCACTGTTGACCACCTCAGTCCCTTAGTCATTCCTCAACGTATAGTAATCTGAATATACCTTTCCGTTGAAATTGCCCTCAGTGGTCAACAACTCTGTTCTGGTTACATCTAACGATCTTTTCTTAAAATTTATCCTTTTGACATGTATAGAATTTATAATGATGACTCCCCTCAGGCAACTGCTACTCCTATTTCTCATAATAATTTATTCTCAGCATCCTCAACATACTGTTTTGAATCTGTTCTAAATTGTTGGTATTTCCCAGGTTACCACATCATTCTTCATCTCATTTTGCTTTCTAATTTCCTTCCCACCCATTACTAGCTCAGTATATCAAATCAACAGTGAGCCCTCCTAATTCTACCTTAGAATGTCTTTTCCCGATCTATCCTCTTCTTTCCATTCTTATTACCAAATCTTCAGTTCAGTTTCTCATTGCCATAAAAAACATATTTGAATTCCTTAACCTGTCCTATTTCTAACCTGTCCTATTTCAAATCCTATTTCAAACTGATCTTTTCAGTGTATTCTCTTGATGCTTTCCGACCATTCTTGCCACTGTGTGTCATATATCATCTTCTGAATAATAATTTAAGGAATAAGATGTTGATGAAAAGCTTACTACTTGCATGTTTTGATCATTTTCTTTCTTCTGCTTTCAGTGCCTGTCTTTCCTTTATGGCCTGGTAAAATTCTACTCAGTTATAAATCCCTATACATGTGTCCTCTTCTTTGTGAAAACTTCCCTACTTTTGTGCTCAGGCAGAAATAATCCCTCCCTTCTCCATATCTCAGCTGTGGCTATTTAGCTTTTTTTTTTTTTTTTTTTTTTGCGGTACGCAGGCCTCTCACTGTTGTGGCCTCTCCTGTTGCGGAGCACAGGCTCCGGACGCACAGGCTCAGTGGCCATGGCTCACGGGCCCAGCCACTCCGCAGCATGTGGGATCTTCCCGGACCGGGGCATGAACCCGTGTCCCCTGCATCGGCAGGCGGACATTCAACTACTGCACACCAGGGAAGCCCTATTTAGCTTTTAAGTGATAGAAACATAGTCACATTAGATTAAATGGAGAGAGATTCCTGGGGAAAGAAAGATAAAGTGTCCTTCACATACATTAACCATTTGTATTAGTAATCTATTGCTGTGTAACAAATTAGCCCCAAATATAGTGACTTAAAACAATACATATTTACTATATCACAATTTCTGTGAGAAAAGAAACCTGGGCATGGCCTACCTGGGTCTTCTACTTCATAGCTTAATGATTAATCTCCAAAATATACAAAGAGCTCATGTAACTCAATATCAAAGAAAACAAACAACCCAATCAAAAATGGGCAGAAGACCTAAATAGAAATTTCTCCAAAGAAGACATACAGATGGCCAGTAGACACATGAAAGGATGCTCAACATCACTAATCGTTAGAGAAATGCAAATCAAAACCACAATGAGGGGCTTCCCTGGTGGCGCAGTGGTTGAGAGTCCGCCTGCCGATGCAGGGGACACGGGTTCGTGCCCCGGTCCGGGAAGATCCCACATGCCGCGGAGCGGCTGGGCCTGTGAGCCATGGCCGCTGAGCCTGCGCGTCCGGAGCCTGTGCTCCGCAACGGGAGAAGCCACAACAGTGAGAGGCCCGCCACAATGAGGTATCACCTCACATCAGTCAGAATGACCTTCATCACAAAATCTAAAAACAATAAATGCTGCAGAGGGTGTGGAAAAAAGGGAACCCTCTTGCACTGTTGGTGGGAATGTAAATTGATACAGCCACTATGGAGAACAGTATGGATGTTCCTCTAAAAACCAAAAACAGAACTACAATATGACCCAGCAATCCCACTCCTGGACATATACCCAGAGAAAACCATAATTCAAAAAGACACATGCACTCCAATGTTCACTGAAGCACTATTTACAATAGCCAGGTCATGGAAACAACCTAAATGTCCATCAACACAGGAATGGATAAAGAAGATGTGGTACATATATACAAGGGAATATTACTCAGTCATAAAAAGGAACGAAATTGGGTCATTTGCAGAGATGTGGATGGACCTAGAGACTGTCAAACAGAGTGAAGTAAGTCAGAAAGAGAAAAACAAACAAACCTACCTCCTCCTTGAAGCCTGCAGTGGTCATTCAACATAGATTTATAAAAAGTGTATTGTATATGAGCCAAAGAGATGGATATTGATGGCACTATGAATATGGTGGTTTCTGCTCCCCACGAATTCTGTCCACTTGGAAAGACACGTTGGTAAAGAGGTATAAAACATTGGTAGATGTATGGCATATTTATAGGAGAGATAATCATAAATTATCTCTTTCCTTCAAGGTCTACAGTATATGTTTTTATTAGTTATAGAAATATTTGCCTTAAATTACTTGTTTTAGTTGTTTTTGTATTTGCCTCATTTCTTATATTAAATAAATTCCTAAAGAGCATGTAACTGAATGAGATTGTTTCCTTCAACTCTCAGCTCAAGGGTCTTTTTCTAGTATGCTTTCTCACACTTCCCCCTTCATATGCCTCATATTCCCAAAGCATCTGGTTATATCTCCATTTGCTTCTCTATACTGTAAATACTTTACTTTATTGAGCTAAAATTGACATATAACATTGTATTAGTTTCAGGTGTACAACAGAAGGATTTAATATTTGTATATATTTCAAAATGATCACCACAGTAAGTCTAGTGAACATCTGTCACCATACATAGATACAATTTTTTTCTTGTAATGAGAACATTTCAGGTTTATTCTCTTAGCAACTTTCAAATATGCAATATAGCATAATTAACTATCATCATGTTACTGTATATTACATCAGCATGACTTATTTATTTTATAACTGGAAGTTCGTACCCCACTTTCAGCAATTTTGTCCATCCTCTAGCCACTGTGTCTGGACCACCAATCTGTTCTCTGTATCTATGAGCTTAGTGTTTTTGTTTTTTCACTCCACATATAAATGAGATCATATGGCATCTGTCTTTCTCTGTCTGACTTAATTTCACTTAGCATAATACCCTCTAGGTCCATCCATGTTGTTGCAAATTACAAGATTTTATTTTATTTTTTATAGCTGGGTAATGTTCCTGTGTGTGTGTATGTATGTATTTATCCATTCACCTATTGATGGATACACTTAGGTTGCTTCCATATCTTAGCTATTGAAAATAATTTTGAAAGGAACATTGGTGTGCATATATCTTGTCTAATTAGTGATTTTTTTCTTCATATAAAAACCCAGGAGTGAAATTTCTGGATATGATAGTTCTATTTTTAATCTTTTGAGAAACCTCCATACTGTTTTCCATAGTGGCTGCACCAGTTTAAATTCCTGCCAGTAGTGCACAGGGTTCTCCCTTCTCTACATCCTCACCAACACTTATTTCTTGTCTTTTTTTTTTAATAGATCTTTATTGAAGTATAATTGCTTCACAACACCATGTTAGTTTCTGTTGCACAGCAAAGTGAATCAGCCATATGCATACTCATGACCCCATATCCCCTCCCTCTTGAGCCTCCCTCGCATCCTCCCTATCCCACCCCTCTAGGTCATTGCAAAGCACTGAGCCGATCTCCCTGTGCTATGCTGTTGCTTCCCATCAGCCAACTATTTTACATTCGGTAGTGTATATATGTCGATGCTACTCTCACTTCGCCCCAGCTTTGTTCTCCCACCCCATGTCATCAAGTCCATTCTCTATGTCTGCCTCTTTATTCCTGACCTGCAACTAGGTTCATCAGTACCATCTTTTTTTTTCTAGATTCCATATATATGTGTTAGCATGCAGGATTTGTTTTCCTCTTTCTGACTTACTTCACTCTGTATGACAGACTCTAGGTCTATCCACCTCACTACAAATAACTCAATTTCATTTCTTTTTATGGCTGAGTAATATTCCATTGTATATATGTGCCACATCTTCTTTATCCATTCATCTGTTGGGGGACATTTAGGTTGGTTCCATGACCTGGCTATTGTAAATGGTGCTTCAGTGAACATTGTGATGCATGTCTCTTTTTGAATTATGGTTTTCTCAGGGTATATGCCCAGTAGTGGGGTTGCTGGGTTATATGGTAGTTCTATTTTTAGTTTTTTAAGGAACCTCCATACTGTTTTCCATAGTGGCTGTATCAATTTACATTCCCACCAACAGTGCAAGAGGTTTCCCTTTTCTCCCCACCCTCTCCAGCATTTACTGTTTGTAGATTTTTGATAACGGCCATTCTGACCAGCGTGAAGTGATAGCTCATTGTAGTTTTGATTTGCATTTCTCTAATAATTAGTGATGTTGAGCATCTTTTCATGTGCCTCTTGGCCATCTGTATGTCTTCCTTGGTGAAATGTCCATTTAGGTCTTCTGCCCATTTTTTAACTGGATTGTTTGTTTTTTTGATATTGAGCTCCATGAGCTGTTTGTATATTTTTGAGATTAATCCTTTGTCTGTTGTTTCATTTGCAAATATTTTCTCCCACTCTTGAGTATCGTCTTTTTGTCTTTTTTATGGTTTCCTTTGCTGTGCAAAAGCTTTTAAGTTTAATTAAGTCCCATTTGTTTATTTTTGTTTTCATTTTTGTTACTCTAGGAGGGGGTTCAAAAAAGATCTTGCTGTGATTTATGTTAAAGACTATTCTTCCTATGTTTTCATCTAAGAGTTTTATAGTGTCTGGCCTTACATTTAGGTTTCTAATCCATTTTGAGTTTATTTTCTTGGATGGCATTAGGGAGTGTTCTAATTTCATTCTTTTACATGTAGCTGTCCAGTTTTCCCAGCACCACTTATTGAAGAGGCTGTCTTTTCTGCAGTGTATGTTCTTGCCTCCTTTGTCATAAATTAGGTGCCCATATGGGCATGGGTTTATCTCTGGGCATTCTATCCTGTACCATTGATCTATATTTCTTTTCTTGTGCCAGTACCATACTGTTCTGATTACTGTAACTTTGTGGTATAGTTTGAAGTCGGGGCGCCTGATTCCTCCAACTCCTTTTTCTTTCTCCAGATTGCTTTGGCTATTCAGGTTCTTCTGTGTTTCCATACGAATTGTAAGATTTTTTTTTCTAATTCTGTGAAGAATGCCATTGGTAGTTTGATAGGGATTGCATTGAATCTGTAGATTGCTTTGGGTCGTATAGTCATTTTGACAATATTGACTCTTCCAATCCAAGAACATGGTATATTTCTCCCTCTGTTTATGTCATCTTTGATTTCTTTCATCAGTGTTTTATAGTTTTGTGAGTACAAGCCTTTTGCCTCCTTGGGCAGGTTTATTCCTAGGTATTTTATTCTTTTTGTTGCAGTGGTAAATGGGAGTGTTTCCTTAATTTCTCTTTCTGATTTTTTGTTGTTGGTGTGTAGAAATGCCAGAGATTTCTGTGCATTAATTTTGTATCCTGCAACCTTACGAAATTCATTGATTAGTTCTAATAGTTTTCTGGTGACATCTTTAGAATTTTCTATGTATAGTATCATGTCACTGGCAAACAGTGACAGTTTTACTTCTTCTTTTCCAATTTGGATTCCTTTTATTTCTTTTTCTTCTCTGGCTGCTGTGGCTAGGACTTCCAAAACTATGTTGAATAAGAGTGGCAAGAGTGGACATCCTTGTCTTGTTCCTGATCTTAGTGGAAATACTTTCAGTTTTTCCATTGAGTATGACACTTGCTGTGGATTTGTCATATATGGCCTTTACTATGTTGAGGTAGGTTCCCTCTATGCCTGTTTTCTGGAGAGTTTTTATCATAAATGAGTGTTCAATTTTGTCAAAAGCTTTTTCTGCATCTCCTGAGATGATCATATGATTTTTATTCCTTAATTTGTTAAAGTGATGTATCACATTGATCGATTTGCATATATTGAAGAATCCTTGCATCCCTGGGATAAATCCTACTTGATCATGGGGTATGATCCTTTTCATGTGCTGTTGGATTCTGTTTGCTGGTATTTTGTTGAGGATTTTTGCATCTATGTTCATCAGTGATATTGGTCTATAATTTTTTGTGTGTGTGATATCTTTTTTCTGGTTTTGGTATCAGGGTGATGTTGGCTTCGTAGAATGAATTTGGGAGCGTTTCTCTCTCTGCAGTTTTTTGGAAGAGTTTGAGGAGGATCAGTGTTAGCTCTTCCCTAAATGTTGGATAGAATTCGCCTGTGAAGCCATCTGGTCCTGGACTTCTGTTTGTTGGAAGATTTTTAATTTCGGTTTCAATTCCATTACTTGTGATTGGTCTGTTTATATTTTCTAATTCTTCCTGGTTCAGTCTTGGAAAATTGTACCTTTCCAAAAATTTGTCCATTTCTTCCAGGTTGTCCATTTTATTGGCATATAGGTTTTTGTAGTAGTCTCTTATAATCCTTTGTATTTCTGCAGTGTCAGTTGTGATTTCTCCTTTTGCATTTCTAATTTTATTGATTTGCATCCTCTCCCTTTTTTTCTTGATGAGTCTGGCTAAGGGTTTATCAATTTTGTTTATCTTCTCAAAGAACCAGCTTTTAGTTTTATTGATCTTTGCTATTGTTTCTTCATTTCTATTTCATTTATTTCTGCTCTGATCTTTATGATTTCTCTCCTTCTACTTACTTTGGGTTTTCTTTGTTCTTCTTTCTCCAGTTATTTTCAGTGTAGGGTTAGATTGTTTATTTGAGATTTTTCTTGTTTCTTGAAGTGAAATTGAATTGCTGTAAACTTTCCTCTTAGAACTGCTTTTGTTGCATCTCATAGGTTTTGGGTTGTCATTGTCATTTGTTTCTATGTATTTTTAAATTTCTTCTTTGATTTATTCAGTGATCTCTTGCTTATGTAGTAGCGCACTGTTTAGCCTCCATGTACTTGTGTTTTTTTACAGTTTTTTTCCTGTAATTGATTTCCAGTCTCATAGTGTTGTGGTCAGAAAAGATCCTTGATACAATTTCAAATTTCTTAAATTTTCCGAGGCTTGATTTGTGACCCAAGAGTTGATCTATTCTGGAGAATTTTCCATGTGCACTTGAGAAGAAAGTGTATTCTACCACTTTTGGGTGGAATGTGCTATAAATATTGATTAGATTGATCTGTTGTGTCATTTAAAGCTTGTTTTTCCTTATTTATTTTCTGTTTGGTTGATCTGTCCATTGGTGTAAGTGGGGTGTTAAAGTCGTCTACTATTATTGTGTTACTGTCAGTTTCTCCTTTCATGGTTATTAACATTTTGCCTTATGCATTGAGGTGCCCCTATGTGGGTGCATAAACATTTATAATTGTTATATCTTCTTGGATCGATCCTTTGATCATTATGTAGTGTCCCTCCTTATCTCCTGTAACAGTCTTTACTTGAAAGTCTATTTTATCTTATATGAGTATTGCTCCTCCAGCTTTCTTTTGATTTCCATTTGCATGGAGTATCTTTTTCCATCTCTTCACTTTCAGTCTGTATGTGTCCCTAGGTCTGAAGTGGATCTCTTGTAGATAGCATGTATATGGGTCTTGTTTTTGGATCCTTTCAGGCAGTATGTGTCTTTTGGTTGGGGCACTTAATCCATTTACATTCAAGGTTATTATCGATATGTATGTTCCTATTATCATTTTCTTAATGGTTTCAGGTTTGTTTTTGTGGGTCTTTTTCTTCTTTTGTGTTTCCCACTTAGAGAAGTTTGTTTAGCATTTGTTGCAAAGCTGGTTTAGTAGTGCTGAATTCTCTTAGCTTTTGCTTGTCTGAAAAGCTTTTGACTTCTCCATTGAATGTGAATGAGATCCTTGCTGGGTAGAGGAATCTTGGTTGTAGGTTTTTCTCTTTCATCACTTTAAGTATATCCTGCCACTCCCTTCTGGCCTGCAGAGTTTCCACTGAAAAATCAGCTGGTAACCTTATGTGGATTCCTTTGTATGTTATTTTTGTTTTTCCCTTTCTGCTTTTAATATTTTTTCTCTGATTTTAATTTTTGTTAGTTTGATTAATATGTCTTTTTGTGTTTTTCCTAGGG
The DNA here is from genome assembly GCF_963455315.2 of Globicephala melas. Classification (NCBI taxonomy): domain Eukaryota; kingdom Metazoa; phylum Chordata; class Mammalia; order Artiodactyla; family Delphinidae; genus Globicephala; species Globicephala melas. The sequence continues at coordinate 35,626,257 of NC_083323.1, read as the reverse complement.
TTTTTCCAGTATGAGACTCTCTGTGCTTCCTGGACTTGGGTGACTATTTCCTTTCCCATGTTAGGGAAGTTTTCCACTATAATCTCTTCAAATATTTTCTCAGTCCCTTTCTTTTTCTCTTCTTCTTCTGGGACCCCTATAATTCAAATGTTGGTGTGTTTAGTGTTGTCCCAGAGGTCTCTGGGATTGTTTTCAATTCTTTTCATTCTTTTTTCTTTATTCTGCTCCTCAACAGTTATTTCCACCATTTTGTCTTCCAGCTCACTTATCCATTCTTCTGCCTCCGTTATTCTGTTATTGATTCCTTCTAGTGTATTTTTCATTTCAGTTATTGTGTTGTTCATTTCTGTTTGTTCTTTAGTTCTTCTAGATCTTTGTTAAACATTTCTTATGTTTTCTCAATCTGTGCTTCCATTCTATTTCCGAGATTCTGGATCATCTTTGTTATCATTACTCTGAACTCTTTTTCGGGTAGATTGCCTCCTTCCTCTTCATTTATTTGGTCTTGTAGGTTTTTACCTTGCTCCTTCATCATCTGTGACATATTTTCTTGCCATCTCATTTTTTTTTTTTTTTATGAGTGGGATTGTGTTCCTGTTTTACTGGTTGTTTGGCCTGAGACTTCTAACACTGCAGTTTCTAGGCTATTGGGTATAGCTGGGTCTTGGTGCTGAGATGAGGACTTCTGTGAGACCTCACTCTGATGAATATTCCCTGGGGTCTGAGGTTCTCTGTTAGTCCAGTGGTTTGGACTTCGAGCTCCCACTGCAGGAGCTTCTGCCTGACCCTGGGCTCGCCAACCAAGTTCTCGGGAGCCACCTGGGGTGGCAAAGAAAACAAACAAAAAATAGAGAACAATAACAAAGTAAAAAATAAAATTAGATTAGGAAACTAACAGGTATGTTAGAAAGAATGTAAAAATAAAAATTTAGATGAATCAACAATGGAAGATACTTCAGTACCACAATAGTAAAAAAAGAGGAGGGAAAAGAAAAAAAAAAAGAAAAAGCGTGGGGGGAAAGGCCTTGGCTGTGGAAAGCAGGGCCTAAGCAAGGGCAAGGTTTGGGGGGTGGGTGGGGCCTATGCTCAGGACCCACAGGGCTGGAAAAGACCCTGGGGGCTGTGGGGGGTGGGGCTTAGTCTCAAGGAACAGAAGGGGCCCAGCTGTGCCCCCACGCCTGGTCTCAGAGGGCAGGGGACCTCACCTGGGAGCCCAGCTCCTCTACTGCTCCTCTGGTCTGGGGTCTGGGAGGGCCCCTCCCACCTGCCTCTCCTGATCTCCCCAGCCTCCCTCCTATGCCCCCAGGAATGACATGGCTTGGAGGGGGCTTTAGATTGCAGGGAACCAGCCTGGGAGCTCAGCAGGCTTCCCAGCCCCAGTGGGCCAGGTGATCACCCTCTGCCCCCTCCCACTCTTCTGGGAGAGTCCCTCCAACCTGCCTCTCCTGATCTCCCTGGCCTCATGGGCGCTGATCTTGTCAGCCTCCACTTCTCCTCCGCCTCAGTCCCCCTACATCCTACCGGTTCACTCTGGGTGCCTCCTGTCTCCTTGGGTGTCAGAGTGCCCCTCTTGTCTTTTTTATAATAGCTATTAGGTGCGAGGTGATATCACATTGTGGTCTTGATTTGCATTTCCCCGATGTTTAGTGATGCTGAGCATCTTTTCATATACCTGTTGGCCATCTGTATGTCTTCTTTGGAAAATTATGTATTCAGGTCCTCTGCCCATTTTTTAATCAGATTGTTTTTTTCACTATTGGTAGTTGTATGAGTTCTTTTATGTATTTTGGATATTAGCCCCTTACCAGATATATTATTTGCAAATATTTTCTCCCATTCAGGAGGTTGGCTTTTCATTTTGTTGATGGAGACTATAAATTCTTTATGGAAAAGAATTACATTTCTTATATTTAACCTTAAATCTTTTGGTACTATACTAGGTCTTGGCTACTGAAAATGTGAGTCTTAGACTGACCACATTGTCATCACCTCTAAGTTTGTTAGGAATACAGGATCTCAGGGCTCACCTTAGATCTATTGAATCAGAATATTTTATCATTTTCTCCTGATGAATGTGTGCACCTAAAATTTAATTAACACAGTGCTGGGGGTTATAGTGTACCATAGCACAAGGGTTCTCAAATGTAATTAAAGGATCATCAGTCGTAGAATCATTGAATTTGGGTTAGGGTGATTGTTTGGTAGTGGTGGCAGTAATGATTGGTGGTGGCTTATGAGTTTGTAAAAATTCACTTTCTGTGGCCTCATCTCAGAATCTGCTAAAAATGATAGCATTCATGTTTCTGTTTTTTTTTTTTTTTTTTTTTTTTTGCGGTACACTGGCCTCTCACTGTTTTGGCCTCTCCCATTGCAGAGCACAGGCTCTGGACGCGCAGGCTCAGCAGCCATGGCTCACGGGCCCAGCCGCTACACAGCATGTGGGATCTTCCCGGACTGGGGCACGAACCCGTGTCCCCTGCATCGGCAGGCGGACTCTCAACCACTGCGCCACCAGGGAAGCCCCATGTTTCTGTATTTTTAACAAGTTCTTCAAGTGATTCTTATTCTAATAGAAGTTTAAGAAGAGTCTGGGTGAAGTGTCCAACCTCCTTTATAATAAGGGATAATGATAGTACCCATCTATTTGACTTACAGAGCTGCTAGAAGGGTTGCATTAGATCATGTATACTCACTGCTTAGCACATTCCTTGATGCCCAGTAATCATATGGTGATATTAGCTGCTAATAGCTGGAACACATACTTGTTGTTCGATAAATGCATGTCTGCCTTATAAAGTTGCTGGCAATGCAAAGATTATTTTCACTTTCTTTATCATCTTCTTATTTACTCCTTTGCCCAAAATATATTTTGTTATTTTTTTCTTCCTCTTTTTCTTCCCTAAGACTTTTCTTTTTATGTATCCTTTGTAATATCCTCCATCGTGTTTAGTATGAAGAAGTTTCTTGATAAACTTGGTTGCATGATACATTTGCTGACTTTAGTAATGAGATATGAAGGAGCAGCAGGGCAGAGAAAGAAAATACTGTGACCCTGAGAGCAGAAGTGTAAGGAAGACAATATGTAGATAATAAAGAAGCATGCTTTTGTAGCCAGTTTGAAGAGGTAGCCACAAATCAGTAGGCTCTTAGAGTCAAGGTAAAGTGGACGCAGCATTTTTGTAGTCACCTCGTCATGGAAACTAACAGTCTGGACTGAACTTAAAATCTTCTGACTCGAGTGTGCTTCCAACTATATTTTTCCTAAGTTATTTTCAAAGGTCATGTATTTTAGGTCCTCAGACTTTCATATCATTAAATGTTTAGTTGGTATAAAAGTCAAGGTTTCCACATGGAAAGAAGTTGTGTGCCACAGAGAAGGAAAAGTGCAAGGTATGTTTTAGCAGAAATTGTAAAGTAATTTTACTAGAGCAGAAGGTTCAAAGTTAAGAGTAGATTGATTTAAAACAGGTTGGTTTGTATCACATCCTTATCTAAATACATTTGAATAGGTTAATCTTGCATTTGTAAGAAAATCTGAACTCTCTCCTATCCCAACAAGGCCTTCTGGATGGGCTTCTGCCTACATTTCCAACCTCATGTCTTAGCACCAATTCCCTAGTTCACTACTCTAGCCAGATCTCCTTTCCAAGCCTTGGGCAGACCATGTGGAAGTTACTCAATAGATACTTATTAAATTAACTGATTGCATGGGTAAGTAAATGCATGATAAATGGGTGAATGTTATGTAAAATGAATGAAAAGTGTTTGCTTTATTTTTTAAATATTCACTTATTTATTTATTGCTGCTCCTTGCAGCATGTGAGATCTTAGTTCCCCAACCAGGGATCAAACACATGCCCCCTGTAGTGGAAGTGTGGAGTCCTAACCACTGGACCTCAAGGAAATTCCCTGTTTTGCTTTATTTTTCCTTTAACTAAATCTATGTCTACAGAATTGAATTTGAATAAAACTGAAAACAAAAGCATTTGCTAGTATAAATAGTGATATTGATAGAATTGGAAAGCTTTGTCTGTAAGACTATATCATTTTCCCTGTAACCAAGTCCCCTTTTATGAATCTGAGCTTCGGTTTCTCATTCTATAAAAATAAATCTACTTTATTTAGTTAATCAGTTTCCTTCCAAAAGAAACGTTTGCTTGTTTCAGTTATTCCTTGTTATTTTTGATTGAAACTCAGCTAATTTTCAAGAGTATCTAGATCTATACCTAAATGCATTTCAATTGGATATTTCTTATTAATTTGTGTAAAAAGGAGGAAGAAACTTTTTTCTAACTAAATTCATGGAAGGTTTGAATTGACAATTAGAAAGTTATTTTAGTGTTCTTCAGTTATTTTTTCAATTAGCAGCCTCTATACTGGCAACCTCAAAATGTTAAACATGGAGATTTAAGCTGCAAAAAAAGGTCTGGTTTTAGCTTTGAATGAATCCAGAAATATCAACAAAGTATTTTTTTTTTTTTTTTTTTTTTTTTACCACAGCAGATACTTTATCAGAGCCAATTCTATTGGACTGTCCTTTCTTCTTACTTTATACATTAATTCTTCTGGTAGATGACCTGGTTTGGAAACAACGTAAATAAAAATAATCTTTATGCTTGTTGGATCAGCTCTTTATAAACAGATGATTATGTAAGCACAACAGGGCATGCATTGCTAAACTTTAAGCTAACTGTGGTAAGTCTCTAGAACTTACTTTGTGCCAAAGGCAGCTGGCCCATGGCAAGGGTATTTTTATCCACAGAGAAGTATATCTACAGAAAATGTTCACATGTCACTGAAAACTTTGTTTTGTGCTGCTGTCCTACAGTTGGACACCACAAATACAAATTAGGAGACTCTGTAAACCAGATGTTCTGACTCTGTGGTAGTATTTAGTGGTCTGTGGATGAATGTTTGAGGGTCCTGGAAACCTCTGCAATTGTATACTAAACTTTGGTATAATTAGAATATGCATTTCTTGGAAGGGAGTCTGTAATTATTATCAGATTCTCCAATATCTTAAATATCTTTGCAATTGCTTCTGCGTCAAATGTGGTTTACTTGACTATACTCCTCACTAGACTCTAATCACCATCAAACACAAGGCTTACTCATTGTTAAAACCCTGGTGCCAAGCTTAGTGCTTAGTACTGAAAAAGGCACTCAGTGTTAATGAATAAGTGAATAAATGACTGTATGGTTGAGAGAACAAACAAACGGACTGTATCATCTGTTGCTAGCATCTAGTGTCTTGTTATGATGGTATGGCCCTTCCATTCCATATTTTCACTGGCTTGGGGAATGATGGTCTTCAGATTGGTTTTACTGCCAGAGTCCATTTAATAGGGTGTTTATGCTCCTAAAAGTTCTATAATAGAGCTAAGAATAACTTTTAGCATATTGTATAACAAAACCATTTAAATTCTTGTTCTTATGAGAATTAACAAAGCTGATAAAGTTTTCCAAAGATATCTTCCCCCCAAAATTGTTATTATATTTTTTACAATGCAACCCATCATTAAGTTGATATCTGATTTGTTGTTTATTATATCAGTTAAGGTAGTTTACATGTGGGCTATCTTTCAGACTTCAGGGATCTGGTCCTCTCCTCCTCTATGACACATTTGTAAAACACATGATGAAAACACGTAAGATAATTAAAGCAAAATATTCCCAACATTCATTATTTAATTGCTACCCCATAAATTTAATGAGGACTTGATGAGGGGACTAACTGGGAACCAAAGTGCATTCTTGTGTTTATCTCTATATTCAACTCAATAAATATTTGTAAAGCAATATTTGATACCAAACTATTTTGCCAGTTCAACAGAAACTTTGTGAGTCTGATGGGAGAAGAGTGTGTGTGTGTGCAGGGGAAAGGAAGGTGGTTCAGAGTGAATACTTCTGATTGGAACCAGGCTCATATCCAGTCTTGGAGGATTTCAGTGGTACATCAATTTCTTTACGGTGAGAAAAGGGAGAACTCGTCATCTTTCAAACCTAATTTTGCTGTGTTCTCTTTATTAGAGACAAGTCACTAGGTTCAGCTCATGCATCAGGATGTGAATACCAGAAGATAGGGATCACTGGGGGCCATTTTAGATGCTGCCTGCCACATTGACCAAATTCCCTTGCTCTCTGCTCTTATAGATCAGTATATCTCCCCTTGTAGGACTTCAGTGATTGTAATATTATATGAATGGAAAGATGGATTGAGGGAGAGGCACTAGGTTGGAGTCTTGTTCCTGGGGTCCTCATTTGTATAGTTTTTCATAATGGCTCTCTCCTCCCTTGACTATGAGCTCCATGAAGACTAATGTCTTGTCCTGCTAATCCCTGCCCCTCCCCCTCCCCCTCCCCCAGCATATACACTATTATATTTCCAGACCCTCTCAGAGTTAATGGCACTCACAGGAATATAATATTTAATGAATAAATGATTGTATTGTCCCCAGAAAATATTAGCCTTGAATACAAATGTCTGCTGGAGGCAGAAATCTGTACTAAATCAAAAGCCGAGATAAAGAAAGTTCCATAACCCGTTAGAATTCTTTGGTGCCTTACTTCATTACACATCAGACACCCCATCTAGCATATGTTCACATACCAAAAATCATTATAAGCATGAAATTTATGCTTAAAAAACAAGCAGACTCTTGGGAGCAAGGATAGACTGCTATTTAATCATTCACCCACTCATCAATCAGTGCAGAAATTTTGAAGATGTTATGTGTTTTGAGGCTTAGTCAATGCTTTATGTAGTCTGCAGTTAAATGTGCAAAATGTTCCCTGAGGCAAAAGAACTTATTATCTAATCATTGAATTAAGACTAATGTATGAAAAGACAATGTTGTGTATACATTTCAAGTGTCAAATGAATAGGAAGGACAGAAAGGTGAAAGATGGAAGGGAATTTTCCATTGAACTGATCGAGGAAAGCTTTACAGTAGTTCTGGTATCTTATCCATATCTTTAAGGATGGTGAAGATTTAGATGGCTAAGGAGGGCAGGGGAGCAAGAGCCTTTTTTAAAGAAAATCCTGTGAACAGCAAAGGAGCTGACGTAGGAAAGCTCGATAAATTTTAGAGGAATAATGAGAAAAAAATGCTTAAAGGAGAGGCAGTAGCATTAAGGTTCTTCTTAATGGTTTTATTTTGAAAGGCAGAAACCATCTTAATGGTTTCTTCTTACTGGTTTTATTTTGAAAGGCAGAAACTTAATGGTCATGGAAAAAAAATTTTTTTTAAAGATCTTTAACTCTGGCCTGTCTCTAAGGTGCAGGGGATAATATGACCAATCCTAGGTAAATTTTGGTAGAAGTCCCTATATCCCTAGTATGTTTCTTTCTTTTTTTTTTTAAAATTAATTAATTTATTTTTGGCCGCGTTTGGGCCTCGTTGTGCATGGGCTTTCTTTAGTTGCGGAGAAGGGGTGCTGCTCTTCGTCGCACTGAGCAGGCTTCTCATTGCAGTGGCTTCTCTTGCTGCCGAGCATGGGCTCTAGGTGCACGGGCTTCAGTAGTTGCAGCATGCACGCTCAGTAGTTGTGGCGCATGAGCTTAGTTGCTCCACGGCATGTGGGATCTTCCCGGACCGGGGCACGAACCCGTGTCCCCTGCATTGGCAGGCGGATTCTCAACCACTGTGCCACCCGGGAAGCCCCCTAGTATGTTTCTGAATTAAGATCATGTTAAATTATTCTCCGTATCACCCTACTAAAGATCTTTTGATTCAAAATTATTTTTTTCTCCCTCTTTTCCTCAGATTTCAGTTATTTGAGAAAGCAGATCACAACAAATTCAGACTGAGGTGTGAATGACTGATATTTCTAAAACTTTTCTGAGGTATTTAAATTAAAAACAACAACAACAACAAAACATCCCAGGAGAGGGATTATGCCATTTATTACTTTGGGAAGATGAAAGTTTGCCTTGTATTCTGCAGGTTTGGAAAGCAAGCCAATGTGTGTGTATCCACCTCTTTTAGATTTTTATTTAGTTTCCTCAAAGGGACCTCATTGCAATTTCTGCCCAGTCCACATATCATACCAGCTCCATTCAGTTGAACCCAACTGTGCTTCCTTCATTGCAACTTTTACAGGCCCCTATCCTGACCCAGAGCCAGGACTGGACTGGTTTGTTTGTTAATGAATTGGGGAACAGTGTCTTGGAGTGTATATTAGTCTGCCAGGGCTGCCACAAAAGAAAACACCACAGACTGGGTGACTTAAACAACAGAATTTTTTTTTCATAGAGTTCTGGGGGCTGAAAGTCCAAGATCACGTTACCAGCAGGATTGCCTTCTCCTGAGGCCTCTCTTCTTGGCTTGAAGACAAGTCCCTTTTCACTCTGTCCTCGTGTGGCTTTTTTTCTGTGTGTTTGTATTTTTGGTGTTTCTTCATCTTCTCATGAGGACACCAGTCATATGAGATTAGGGTCCCACCCTCGTGACCTCGCTTAACCTTTATTACCTCTTTAAAGGGCCTACCTCCAAATACAGTCACATTGGGGGTTAGAGTTTCAACATATGAATTTTGGGGAGACACAATTCAGTCCATAACAGATGGATACCTTTCACTAGATAACTTCACAAGGAAGAATCTTAAGGTTATACTGTGTAGTAGCATAAAGAAGTACTGAGACAAGACACAACGTTTTTCAGTTTAATAAATATTTATTGCACACTTTTTGGGGACTGAGTACTAGGCTAGGCCTTAAATATTCAAAGGCAATGAAGACACTCTCATACCCCTTGCTTCCTCAATGTAACAGATGAAATGGAGCTGTAAGTACATAATTACAAGGTGTGATGATTAATTTTATGTGTCAATTTGGCTGGGCCACAGTGCCTAGCTATTTGGTCAACCATGACTCTGGATGTTTCTGGGAAGGTGTTTTTGTGTGGGTGAGATTAACATTTAAATCCACAGACTTTGAGTAAAGCAGATTGCCCTCCATAATGTGGGTATGTCTCATCCAGTTAGTTGAGGTCTTAACAGAAGAAAGACTGACCTCCTGAGCAAGGAATTCTGCCAGCAGACAGCCTTCTGACTTGAACTACAACACTGCTTCCTATCCGGGTCTCCAGCCTGCTGCCCCACCTTGTAGATTCTGGACTTGCAGCTTTCATTGGTTGTATAAGCCAGTTCCTTAAAGTAAGTCTGTCTCTCTCTCTCTCTCTCTCTCTCTCTCCCCCTCTCCCTCTCTCTCTCCCTCTCCCTCCCTCTCTCCCTCTCCCTCCCTCCCTCTCTCCCTCTCCCTCCCTCTTTCCCTCTCCCTCCCTCTCTCCCTCTCCCTCCCTCCCTCTCTCCCTCTCCCTCCCTCCCTCTCTCCCTCTCCCTCCCTCCCTCTCCCCCCCTCCCTCCCTCCACACACACAGACACATACACATTCTATTGGTTCTCTTTCTCTGGAAATCCTTGACTAATACACCAGGTAACCTTTAAGAGCAGAGTGTACTCTGTTCCTTCAGTCACCTGCCCTCCCCTCTATGGGCTTCACCTGTTCAGAGTGTGTCTCTTGCGGGATGTTGGCACACAGGCAAGGAGCTAGAATGTCAGTTTAATTGAATTCTCTTCAGACCACTAGCCAGAATGAGCCCATGAGGCCTGGTTTTCATACTGTGTAGTTTGATTTTATGGTTAGGAATTTACAACTTTACAAAAAGCAGAAAGAATAGATGATCAAACTATTCTTCTTTCCAATCGAATTGGGCTGGATGTAGGGCAGAGACTTCTCTGTGTGAGGGGCTAATGAGAATTGTGCACATAGATATGGTACAGCACCGTTGGGAGGGGGCTTGTATGTTATACAGTGCAGGGCTGGGCCAGGGTATGCAGTAGGCTCTGTGTAATTTTATTTCTAAAAGTAGCAGGTTTGTTAGTAGTCAGAGGCTCTGTGTCTCTAGAGCACCTTTTTTGGTATCTCACTGATTTATAATCTTTTCTCGTTAGCTTCCTAACCTTGCCTGAAGGGGATCAGTGATAAGCATTATTAACTCCTTAGTAGCATCTAGGGATACTAAAATGCAAGGAAGAAGGTGACCTGCCATATATCATGCTGCAGACCTGGGAGGGGATGCTGCTGCACAGAGCTGTCTTCTCATGTGTTCATTCTTTGAAGTCACTGCTGGGGTCTGAAAGGTTTCTCTTTTGTTCTGTGGGAAATCTCATTGTTGTCATTTGTGGTATGTAAGTAGAGGGCAAAAAAGCTTCTTAATTAGTATATAAATGGATGTTCCATTTTTCATTCCTGAAATGGCACGTCAACCAGTGGAGAACTGTATTGACTTGAAACAAAATAAAAAAGGGTGCTTGAACATTGTGGTACATGACTCTTTTTGAATTATGGTTTTCTCTGGGTATATGCCCAGTAGCAGGATTGCTGGGTCGTATGGTAGCTCTATTTTTAGTTATTTAACGAACCTCCATACTGTTCTCCATAGTGGCTGTATCAATTTACATTCCCACCAACAGTGCAAGAGGGTTCCCTTTTCTCCACACCCTCTCCAGCATTTATTGTTTGCAGGTTTTTTGATGATGGCCATTCTGACTAGTGTGAGGTGATATCTCATTGTAGTTTTGATTTGCATTTCTTTAATACTTAGCAATGTTGAGTCATCTTTTCATGTGTGTCTTGGCCATCTGTATGTCTTCTGCCCGTTTTTGGATTATATTGTTTGGTTTTTTGGATATTGAGCTGCATGAGCTGAATGTAAATTTTGGAGACTTATCCCTTGTTGGTTGCATCATTTGCAAATATTTTCTCTCATTCTGTGGGTTGTCTTTACGTTTTGTTTATAGTTTTCTTTGTTGTGCAAAAGCTTCTGAGTTTAATTAGGTCCCATTTGTTTATTTTTTTTTATTTCCATTACTCTGGGAGACAGATTGAAAAAGATATTGCTGTGATTTATGTCAAAGAGTGCTCTTCCTATGTTTTCCTCTAAGAGTTTTATAGTATCCGATCTTATATTTAGGTCTTTAATACATTTTGAGTTTATCTTTGGGTGTGGTGTTAAAGAATGTCCTAATTTCATTCTTTTACATGTAGCTGTCCCATTTTCCCAGCACCATTTATTGAAGAGACTGTCTTTCCTCCATTTTACAGTCTTGTTCCCTTTGTTGTAGATTAATTGGCCATAGGTGTGTGGGTTATTTCTCCGTTTTCTATCCTGTTCTATTGATACATATTTCTGTTTTTGTGCCAGTACCATACTATCTTGGTTACCATAGCTTTGTAATATAGTCTGAAGTCAGGGAGCCTGATTCCTCCAGCTCTGTTTTTCTTTCTCAAGATTGCTTTGGCTATTTGGGGTCTTTTGTGTCTCCATACAAATTTTAAGATTTTTTGTGCTAATTCTGTAAAAAATGCCATTGGTAATTTCATAGGGATTGCATTGAGTCTGTAGATTGCCTTGGGTATTATAGTTATTTTGACAATATTGATTCTTCCAATCCAAGAACGTGGTATATCCATCCATCTGTTTGTGTTGTCTTCAATTTCTTTCATCAGTGTTTTATAGTTTTCAGAATACAGGTCTTTGCCTCCTGAGGTAGATTTATTCTTAAGTATTTTATTCTTTTTGATGTGATGGCAACTGGGATTGTTTCTTAAATTTCTCTTTCTGATCTTTCATTGTTAGTGTGTAGAAATGCAAAAGATTTCTGTGTATTAATTTTGTATCATGCAACTTTACTGAATTCATTGATGGGCTCTAAGAGTTTTCTGGTAACATCTTTAGGATTTTCTCTGTGTAGTATCATGTCATCTGCAAACAGTGACAGTTCTACTTCTTCTTTTCCAGTTTGGATTCCTTTTGTTTCTTTTTCTTCTCTGACTGTCGTGGCTAGGACTTCCAAAACTATGTTGAATAAAAGTGGCAAGAGTGGGCATCCTTGTATTGTTCCTGATCTTAGAGGAAATGCTTTCAGCTTTTCATTGTTGAGTATGATGTTAGCTGTACATTTGTCATACATGGCATTATTATGTTGAGGTAGGTTCCCTCTATGCCCACATTCTGGAGAGTTTTTATCATAATCGGTGCTGAATTTTGTCAAAAGCTTTTTCTGCATCTATTGAGAGGATAGCATGGTTTTTATTTTTCAATTTGTTAATGTGGTATATCACGCTGATTGATTTGTGGATATTGAAAAATCCTTGCATTCTTGGGATAAATCCCACTTGATCATGGTGTATGATCGTTTTAATGTATTGTTGGATTCAGATTGCTAGTATTTTGTTGAGGATTTTTGTATCTATGTTCATCAGTGATATTGGCCTGTAGTTTTCTTTTTTGTGACATCTTTGTCTGGTTTTGGTATCAGGGTGATGGTGGCTTTGTAGAATGAATTTGGGAGTGTTTCTCTCTCTGCTATATTTTGGAAGAGTTTCAGAAGGATGGGTATTAGCTCTTCTCTTAATGTTTAATAGGATTCACCTGTGAAGCCATCAGGTCCTGCTTTTGTTTGTTGGGAGTTTTTAAATCAGAATTTCAATTTCAGTACTTGTGATTGGTCTGTTCATATTTTCTATTTCTCCCTGGTTCAGTCTTTGGAGATTGTACCTTTCTAAGAATTTGTCCATTCCTTCCAGGTTGTCCATTTTATTGGCATAGAGTTGCTTGTAGTAGTCTCGTATGATCTTTTGTATTTCTGTGGTGTCCATTGTAACATCTTCTTTTTCATTTCTACTTTTATTGATTTGAGCCCTCTCCCTTTTTTTCTTGATGAGTCTGGCTAAAGGTTTGTTAATTTTGTTTATCTTTTCACAGAACCAGCTTTTAGTTCCATTGATCTTTGCTATTGTTTTCTTTGTTTCTGTTTCATTTATTTCTGCTCCAATCTTTATGTTTTATTTCCTTTTGCTGACTTTGGGTTTTGTTTGTTCTTCTTTCTCTAGTTGGTTTTGGTGTAAGGTTAGGTGGTTTATTTGTGATTTTTCTTGTTTTTTTTGAGGTAAGATTGTATTGCCATAAACTTTCCTCTTAGAAATATTCTTGCTCCATCCCATAGGTTTTGGATCATTTTGCTTTCATTTTCATTTGTCTCTAGGTATATTTTGATTTCATCTTTGATTTTCTTCAGTGATCTGTTAGTTGTTTAGTAGCATATTGTTTAGCCTCCGCATGTTTGTGTTTTTTACAGTTTTTTTCTTGTAGTTGATTTCTAATCTCAGAGTGTTGTGGTCAGAAAAGATGCTTGATATGATTTCAGTTTTCTTAAATTTACTGAGGCTCACTCTGTGGCCCAGCATATGATCAGTCCTGGAGAATGTTCCATGTGCACTTGAGAAGAATGAATGTGTATTCTGCTTCCTTTGGATGTAATGTTCTATAAATATCAATTAAATCCATCTGGTCTACTGTGTCATTTAAGGCCTATGTTTTCTTGTTGATTTTCTGTCTGGACGATCTGTCCATTGATGAAAGTGGGGTGTTAAAGTCCCCCACTATTATTGTGTTACTGTTGATTGCTCTGTTTATGGCTGTTAGCTTTTGCCTTATATATTGAGGTGCTTCTATGTTGGTGCATATATATTTACAATTTTTATAGCTTCTTTTTTGGTTGATCCCTTGATCATTATGTAGTGTCCTTCTGAAGACAGCTTCTATTATTTTGTGATTATTGTTATTTATTGTTATTATTATGAGCTTTTCTCCTTTGATCTCTTTTCATATAATTTTTCATCCCCTCTGTCTTTTTTGGCAAAACCTAAAATGTCGACTGGAAGAGGGAAATGTTGTGGTCAATATAAAAGCTGGGGGCTGTGGTGTATCCCAGGGGTCAAAATTGATGTACCCAAAAGAGAATCATCTCTGCTTACTCTCCCGCAAATAAATGAAACAATAGCACCAAAAATAATGGAAGTTACCAATTATTAAGTGCTTATTCTGTGCACTTCAGTTTTACTTAACAATGTGTCATTTCTTAAGCTGGTAGGTGAGACTTCATTTTATTTTCCTTATACTTTTTTTTTTAAAGATTTTTTTTTGATGTGGACCATTTTTTAAAGTCTTTACTGAATTAATTACAACATGGCTTCTGTTTTATGTTTTGGTTTTTTGGCTGCGAGGCATGTGGGATCTTACCTCCCCAACCAGGGATTGAACCCACACCCCCTGTGTTGGAAGGCAAAGTCTTAACCACTGGACCACCAGGGAAGTCCCCCATTTTCATTATACTTTTGAGTTACTTAACTATTTCATAATATTAAAAAGAGTTAAAAAGGGGGTGGGTGGGTAACTTCAGGACGATCATTAGGAGGATGAGATATACGAAGAAGAGGAAAGGAATGACCCGACTATCTAACTACCAGCATATCTAGTTAGAAGAAACCATCATTGAAGAGAAGAGCTCAGGGAGAAGATAAATATCTGTTTCTCTTTTCCTGTTTGAGAGTCATAGATTCTCGCTTCTGCTTGTCCTTAAAGTACTCAGCAAAGGGGCAACTATAACAGCTAATGCCATATAGGAGATTTTAAACATACTGCGTTCCACAAGACAATATCCAATAGTTAGTAACTTGGCTACTGTGCATGACAGCTGCTCTCCCTTCTTGGGGAGGGTGTTGGTTTTAAATGTGTAGGGTTGTTTTTTGGTTGTTATATTGAGAGGGGAGCAATACTGTCATTTAGTGGGTAAGGACCAGGGAAACTCCATGTCCTACTGTTCAGCACTGCACAAAATGCCAAAGAGCTCCTCGGGTGGGGGTGAGGTGAGGGCAGGGGTGGAGATGCTGGTAGAACTACCCTTCATCTGATACAAGAGGTGTGTGTGTGTGTCTGTGTATGAAACACAAGGATTTTATCACCTTAGAACTTTATTTTCTATCAGAATGACAGGAATATAAAGGAATAAAGGAAAAACTCCGTAAACTCAAGGAAATTATTACACTCCCTTCTACACTAAAGATGTGTACAACTAAATTTTATAGACTGGTTTCACATAGATTTTGTTCACCCTGACTTTTTGGTCTATCCCATAAGCTTGTAGTTTCTAGAGACCTAAATTTCACTCTTCCGTGTTCAAAAGAAAAGATAAAAACAGAAAAAAAAAATCAAAGAAGACTATCCACATAAACCATAAATTTATTGAAACCATGTAGATTTGATTTTATTAACCCCTCAATGACACTTTAAATTTTCTGCCATGCTAGCTTTTTACATAACAAATGATCTTATAGTACTAACATTTAGAGCAAGTGTTTAAAAACCACTCTTTGAAATAAACAAGAGATATTTGAATTGGAAACTTTATCTCTTAAGTGTTGCCTGAAAGTGAGAGCTGTATGGTGGAAGAGTCTATTATTGTTACCAGAGAACTTTAAATCTGCAGAAAGAGCAATTTACATTCACTGTGGCTGCTACCATAGTGGCTGATTCTTAAATTATTTATGCAAGGAAGCAAATTGTTCTGTTCTTTACCTGAAATTAGGCCAATTGCATGCTTAACAAGGCTAAACTTTTTACTGAAAATTCAGCTTCATTTTCAAGCTCGTATTTTTTATCTTGTCACTAACTGTTCACACTGAGAGAGATGAATCATGAGCACATAGCACAATGCTCTACCCAGACTCTTGAGAGAGTAATAACTAGAAGCTGTGATAGCAGATTCCATAAGCAAAATCTAACAGGTTTGTACTGGGCTCGTAGGGCTATTAATGTGTCTTGAAGTTATACTGCTGAATAAACAAGCTTGGGACATTATTATTTTTGCTCAGCAGAATGTATTCTCAGTCAAAAAAAATTGGAGGTTAAAAGACTGTCACCCAAAATCCGTTTGCTACAAAACTAATGAACTTTATGTGCCAAAGAAAACTCAGACATATCAGAGTTGGGATTTGGTTTACTAAGGAAACAGAAAGGAATGTAGCCCAAGTGGTTTATAAGAAACATAAAATTTTAGAAAATTAAAATTATTTTGGACATTTATCACCAAGCCCAAAGCAAACCAATACATTGACAATTTTATATATGCTAGGTATTATGCTCAGGGCTTTTTACATAAATTGTCTCATTTATTATTCTCAACCCTCTTTGTGGTAGGTATGACTGTCCAGACTCAGACAGGAGTGATGGCTCAGCCATGGCCAACAGTTAATTGATCATGAAGTAGAAATGGATCTCTGAAGTTTTGGTACAATGGGCCTCTGACACCCAGCTTGAGAAATTTTCATTTCCACTGTTTTCTGCAGTACAAGAAAAAAGTTTAATATATTTTTTATTTTTGGTATTTCTTAGTATCATTAACAGGATATTAATTGGTACCAATAAGTGCTTTCTTTGGTTACTCAAACTGCAAGTGTGGTTAGCTCTTTACCATAAACTGTGTAATCTCTTGACAATGTAATTTTGGCTAAGCTCATATCAGGAAACAAAATACTCTTCAGAAAAAATAAAACAGAATTAGTCTCCCTGGGTACGATTGGGCAGTCCTTGCTTCATTTTTTCCTCTTATTTGCTTTCTATGCCAGCACCAAATAGTTTTCATTTCAGTGGCTTTCAAGTACACTTAAGTTGTATCTAAAGTAAAGCTACCTATTTTCATCCTTCTTTTGATTTTCTTTGTTTCCCTCTGAATATTCTAAACCATTTTTGGTAAATTTATTCTTCTATGTTAAATTGAATTTTTCAAGTTTTAAAAACAAGGAAGTAAACAAATACACCTTAGGTTTATAACTGACATTACATTAAATTAATTTGGGGGAGAATTGGCTTTTTCATTACAGACCATCTCACCGAAGGACATGGTATTTCCAATTGTTCAATTGTTCTCTCATCTTTCAATAAGAGTTTATAGATTTTTTTCACTCTTGCAAATTGAATATTTAATATCATTTCCATTTCTAACTAGCTATTGCCATTAGGAATATATTTTGTTAATGTATCTACCATCATCTTTATTATCTTATTAAATATAGTACTTTTGCTAGAGACTCAGGAATATAGAAGAAGGAAGGATTTACTGAAGGAACTAACCTAAGCTTTGAGATATCATATATGACAGAGGAGGAATCTACTTTCAAGAAGTAGATTTTGGTCAAGAGTATTACATGTTTTCAAGAAGTGAAGGAAATTGAAGACTTAGAAAACAGGAATACGATCAGACAACCAGAGTGAAGTTTCCATAATATGTCAAATGCATGTATTAAAGAGTTAATTGTTTTAAAGAATTCTATAAGAATTCTTAAAGTGGGATGAGAAGATATGGAATGGCTGCTGGAGAGTGAGCTGTATCAAATGATGGGTTTTTTTGGGGGACGGGTTTTTAGGTAGAAGGGTATGAATCTGTGGAGAGATGAGGTTGAAGGTAGGAATGAGAGGAAATAACTGGGCAAGCAAACGCTTGAAAGACAAACTGTTGTCAAAATTTCTGTAGTTATGCTTCATAAGTGTAAAATAATTTATATTAGGTGTGTCATGTGATACCACCCTCTCAGTCCAACCTGTATATGATCTGACCTCAATTTTAAACTTGATTCTTCCTGTTGGAAAATGCATCAGACATACTCATATTAGGTTCTTATATTAGTTCATTGATTATCTCTTGACCTATTCAGATTGATTTGAGTGGTGTTTTGCAAGAAAAAAATTTCATGCAGGTAACTGTTTCTCACATACAGGAAGCCAAGTAATACTTTGATCATATTTGAATTTTCTAATAAGTTGTTTCACTGTCACCTGAGAGATTTCATTTAAACTACAGACCATCATCTTCACTTCCACGGGGCTTCTTAGGTTCCAGCATGTATTCTAGTGCATTACTGTGTACTATCTCATTTAAATTTCATAGCAATACTGTGAGAAAGATAATATTACTTTCCTTGTTTGATAGGAAAACTGAAATACAGAAAAGTTAAGTTGGGTGGTCAAGGATTCATAGCTAGTAAGTAGCAGAGCAGGCATCTGAACTGCTGAAGTCTGGTTCCAGCCAATCTGCTTTTCCTTTTTTTTTTTTTAAATTTATTTTAATTTATTTTTTTATACAGCAGGTTCTTATTAGTCATCCATTTTATAAACATCAGTGTATACATGTCAATCCCAATCTCCCAATTCATCACACACACAGTCCCCGCAGCTTCCCCCCTTGGTGTCCATATGTTTTTTCTCTTCTTCTGTGTCTCAATTTCTGCTCTGCAAACGGGTTCATCTGTACCATTTTCTAGGTTCCACATATATGCGTTAGTATACGATATTTGTTTTTCTCTTTCTGACTTACTTCACTCTGTATGACAGTCTCTAGATCCATCCACGTCTCTACAAATGACCCAATTTCGTTCCTTTTTATGGCTGAGTAATATTCTATTGTATATATATACCACATCTTCTTTATCCATTCATCTGTCAATGGGAATTTAGGTTGCTTCCATGACCTGGCTATTGTAAATAGTGCTGCAATGAATATTGGGGTGCGTGTGTCTGTTTGAATTATGGTTTTCTATGGGTGTACGCCCAGTAGTGGGATTGCTGGGTCATATGGTAATTCTATTTTTAGTTTTTTAAGGAACCTCCATACTGTTCTCCATAGTGGCTGTATCAATTTACATTCCCACCAGCAGTGCAAGAGGGTTCCCTTTTCTCCACACTCTGTCCAACATTTGTTGTTGGTAGATTTTCTGATGATACCCATTCTAACCGGTATGAGGTGATACCTCATTGTAGTTTTGATTTGCATTTCTGTAACAATTAGTGATGTTGAGCAGGTTTTCATGTGCCTCTTGGCCATCTGTATGTCTTCTTTGGAGAAATGTCTATTTGGGTATTCTGCCTATTTTTGGATTGGGTTGTTTATTTTTTTAATATTGAGCTGCACGAGCTGTTTATATATTTTGGAGATTAATCCTTTTTCCACTGATTTGTTTGCAAATATTTTCTTCCATTCTGAGGGTTGTCTTTTTGTCTTGTTTATGGTTTCCTTTGCTGTGCAAAAACTTTTAAGTTTCATTAGGTCCCATTTGTTTATTTTTGTTTTTGTTTCCATTACTCTAGAAGGTGGGTCAAAAAAGATCTTGCTGTGATTTATGTTAAGGAGTGTTCTTCCTATGTTTTCCTCTAAGAGTTTTATAGTGTCTAGTCTTATATTTAGGTCTCTAATCCATTTTGAGTTTATTTTTGTGTATGGTGTTAGGGAGTGTTGTAATTTCTTTCTTTTACGTGTAGCTCTCCAGTTTTCCCAGCACCACTTATTGAAGAGACTGTCTTTTCTCCATTGTATCTCCTTGCCTCCTTTGTCATACATTAGTGGACCATAGGTGCGTGGGTTTATCTCTGGGCTTTCTATCCTGTTCCATTGATCTATATTTCTGTTTTTGTGCCAGTACCATATTGCCTTGATTACTGCAGCTTTGTTGTATAGTCTGAAGTCAGGGAGTCTGATTCCTCCAGCTCTGTTTTTTTCCCTCAAGACTGCTTTGGCTACTCAGGGTTTTTTGTCCCCATACAAATTTCAAGATTTTTTTGTTCTAGTTCCGTAAAAAATGCCATTGGTAATTTGATAGGGATTGCATTGACTCTGTAGATTGCTTTGGGTAGTATAGTCATTTTCACAATATTGATTCTTCCAATCCAAGAACATGATATGTCTCTCCATCTGTTGGTATCATCTTTAATTTCTTTCATCAGTGTTTTATAGTTTTCTGCATACAGGTCTTTTGTCTCCCTAGGTAGGTTTATTCCTAGGTATTTTATTCTTTTTGTTGCCATGGTAAATGGGAGTGTTTTCTTAATTTCACTTTCAGATTTTTCATCATTTTTGTATAGGAATGCAAGAGATTTCTGTGCATTAATTTTGTATCCTGCAACTTTATAAAATTAATTGATTACCTTTAGTAGTTTTCTGGTGGCATCTTTAGGATTCTCTATGTATAGTATCATGTCATCTGCAAACAGTGACAGTTCTACTTCTTCTTTTCCAATTTGGATTCCTTTTATTTCTTTTTCTTCTCTGATTGCCATAGCTAGAACTTCCAAAACTATGTTGAATAATAGTGGTGAGAGTGGACATCCTTGTCTTGTTCCTGATCTTAGAGGAAATGCTTTCAGTTTTTCACCATTGAGAATGATTTTTGCTGTGGGTTTGTTGTATATGTCTTTACTATGTTGAGGTAGGTTCCCTCTATGACCACTTTCTGGAGAGTTGTTATCATAAATGGGTATTGAATTTTGTTGAAAGCTTTTTCTGCATCTATTGAGATGATCATATGGTTTTTATTCTTCAATTTGTTAATATGGTATATCACGTTGATTGATTTGCGTATAGTGAAGAATCCTTGCATCCCTGGGATAAATCCCACTTGATCATGGTGTATGATCCTTTTAATGTGTTGTTGGATTCTGTTTGCTAGTATTTTGTTGAGGATTTTTGCATCTATATTCATCAGTGATATTGGTCTGTAATTTTCTTTTTTTGTAGTGTCTTTGTCTAGTTTTGGTATCACGTTGATGGTGGCCTCATAGAAGGAGTTTGGGAGTGTTTCTTCCTCTGCAAATTTTGGGAAGAGTTTGAGAAGGATGGGTGTTAGCTCTTCTCTACATGTTTGATAGAACTCACCTGTGAAGTCATCTGGTCCTGGACTTTTCTTTGTTGGAAGATTTTTAATCACAGTTTCAATTTCATTACTTGTGATTTGTTTGTTCATATTTTCTATTTCTTCCTGGTTCAGTCTTGGAAGGTTATAACTTTCTAAGAATTTGTCCATTTCTTCCAGGTTGTCCATTTTATTGGCATAGATTGGCTTGTAGTAGTATCTTAGGATGCTTTGTATTTCTGTGGTGTCTGTTGTAACTTCTCCTATTTCATTTCTAATTTTATTGATTTGAGTCCTTTCCCTTTTTTTCTTGATCAGTCTGGCTAATGGTTTATCAATTTTATTTTCTCAAAGAACCAGCTTTTAGTTTTATTGATCTTTGCTATTGTTTCTATTTCATTTATTTCAGCTCTGATCTTGATGATTTCTTTCCTTCTGCTAACTTTGGGTTTTGTTTGTTCTTTCTCTAGTTCCTTTAGGTGTAATGTTTAGATTGTTTATTTGAGATTTTTCCTTTTTCTTGAGGTAGGCTTGTATAGCTATAAACTTCCCTCTTAGAACTGCTTTTGCTGCGTCCCATAGGTTTTGGATCATCGTGTTTTCATTGTCATTTGTCTCTAGGTATTTTTTGATTTCCTCTTTGATTTCTTCAGTGATCTCCTGGTTATTTAGTAACGTATTGTTTAACCTCCATGTGTTTGTGTTTTTTACGTTTTTTTCCCCTGTAATTGATTTCTAATCTCGTAGCGTTGTTGTCAGAAAAGATGCTTGATATGATTTCAATTTTCTGAAATTTACTGAAGCTTGATTTGTGACCCAAGATGTGATCTATCCTGGAGAATGTTTCGTGCGCACTTGAGAAGAAAGTATAATCTGCTGATTTTGGATGGAATGTCCTATAAATATCAATTAAATCTATCTTGTCTATTGTGTCTTTTAAAGCTTGTGTTTCCTTATTAATTTTCTGCTTGGATGATCTGTTCATTCGTGTAAGTGAGGTGTTAAAGTCCCCCACTATTATTGTGTTACTGTCGATTTCCTCTTTTAGAGCTGTTAGCAGTTCCCTTATGTACTGAGGTGCTCCTATGTTGGGTGCATATATATTTATAATTGTTATATCTTTTTGGATTGTTCCCTTGATCATTATGTAGTGTCCTTCCTTGTCTCTTGGAACACTCTTTATTTTAAAGTCTATTTTATCTGGTATGAGTATTGCTACTCCAGCTTTCTTTTGATTTCCATTTGCATGGAACATCTTTTTCTATCCCCTCACATTCAGTCTGTATGTGTCCCCTGGTCTGAAGTGGGTCTCTTGTAGACAGCATATATATGGATCTTGTTTTTGTATCCATTCAGCAAGCCTGTGTCTTTTGGTTGGAGCATTTAATCCATTCACGTTTAAGGTAATTATCGATATGTATGTTCCTATGACCATTTTCCTAATTGTTTTTGTTTTTGTAGGTCCTTTTCTTCTGTTATTTTTCCCACTTAGAGACATTCCTTTAGCATTTGTTGTAGAGCTGGTTTGTAGAATTCCCACTCTGTGGTGTCCTCATCCTGTGGGAGAATATTCTGTCCCAGTCCTTCTGAATACAGGAGTGGTCTTGCAAGTTTCTCTAGCCAATGAAATATGGGTGAAAATGACTGTGTTAATTCCAGGCAGAAGTTTTAAGGGGCCTGTGTGTAGTTTTCCATATTTTGTTTTTCTCTGCCAAAGATCATCCGTATTCCAGATAGAGACGTGAGTTCTGGGAAGAGACAACATGCAGCTGAGCTTTAAAATTCTTGATATATACATAGCTTGGGTGAAAATTGACCTTTGTTGGCATAACTCACTGAGATTTTGAGTCACTTGTTATCTAACTTATTCTAGCTGTTTCTGATTAATAAAGTGTTATAATTCATTGATGTAATTGTTTTAAATTAAAATTACTTTTTATGTCATTACTGAGAATATTTCTGAGATGACTTTAACTTAGGTGACCTAGTTTCTGAGTGTATTTCAGATTTTGTTCAGACCATTAAACAGGTTTTAAACCCACAACCAATATTGTCAAGATGATGAAATATCCTGAAGGGACATGTTTATATTGTTTTTCATTTCTAGTGTCTTAGAGTCTTAGTTTACCAGAGAGACTTTAGATTGATCTACTTCATTTTCATGTTTGTTTCTGGTATGAGATAAAATTCATGGTTGATAAAGTTTTGTATAAAAATGTAAGTGCATTTACACATCTTGTTTTTCTTTCTAACCTAATTTGTCTCACTTAATTCCCAGAAGCAAATTTTTTTGGTGAATGAATAAGCTAGAACCAGTGTGTTTAGACATAAACTTTATGTCATCTCTGGGCAGTTAATAAATACTTTGATCACCAGCTCTTTCTCCATTGTTTAGAGGAATCATCATAAACTGGGTGTAGCAAATTCTGTTGCTGTTAACTTTTGAGCAATACCAAGAGTTCCCCATTTGAAAAAGACTCTGATAGCAAGTTATTGCCAATTCCCAATGTCTGCCCTTATAATTTTGACCTGATGCTCAAATTTAAAACTATCTTGTTTTCTCTGACTTAAAATGTTTGGATGGTACATATTGATTGATAATTCACATGCCCCACCCTTGACACCCTGCAGGATTGCCTATCTTTGGGGTGCCTAACATGGACATCCCAAGAGACATTTTTGCATATGCTAAAGAGATTATACTTCAGAGTTCAAAAACCTCAACTTGGGTGAAAATCTACACAAACTTTTTTGTTTTCATGCAGTAAAAGAACAACAATCAAGACATGACTTTTATTGATTAAGGATGTAAATATAGAGATAGATAGGGAGTTAGATAGATAACTGATTGTTGATGATGTTGTTTATTTCAAATAGATGTATATTGCCTTGTTAAAAAATTTCCATTTAGGACCATCAGTTTAAAGCTACTTAGGATATGTGGTTTGATAAGAAATGGAAATTTTGATTTTTTTTGCATTGCTTTACGAAATTTATTTCTTAGATAAATTAGGTAGCAATCGAGTGTGAAGGGAGAAAAGACAGCATCTTGATGCATTTATCACAAAAGAATTCAAAAGCTTTATACACAAGAGAAATGACAGAAAATGAAGTTTTCTATCACAAGCAACTCTATGTATAGCTTCAAGATGAATGGTTATACTTCACAGCAATATTTTAAGCTCTAAAAGACATGAAGGACATGACATGGGGAGGGGTAAGGGTAAGATGGGACAAAGTGAGACAGTGGCATGGACACATACACAACACCAAATAGATATCTATTAGGAAGCCACATAGCACAGGGAGATCAGCTCGGTGCTTTGTGTCCACCCAGAGGGGTAGAACAGGGAGGTTGGGAGGGAGATGCAAGAGGGAGGAGACATGGGGATGTATGTATATGTATAGCTGATTCACCCTGCTATACAGCAGAAACTAACACACCATTGTAAAGTAACTACACTCCAGTAAAGATATTTAAAAAATAAATAAAAGACATGAAGGACTTTCTGTATACAAACTAGCAGGATATCATATGATTATGATCATATGATTAAAAATACAGAACAGGTATAAATCTGAAACCAAGGATTTCTTCTTCCTACATGAGCTAGGCCTTAAATTTTTAGCATCTTCAAATCAAATGTCTTGGGGAGAGTCCCGCAAGCTTATCTCACTGTGAAATCGCTTTCCGATGTAATCTTGCTTCCCGACCACACATTAATCCAGTGATGATGGCAATGTTGTCTGAGGAGCAGCATTGCCACCACCATCATCACCTGTGGGCTGCTGAGGGACAAATTGTTGGGCTCCCGAGCCAGGCATCTGCTTCAACAAGCTTGTTAGGTGACAAGTTTGAGGCTTGCTCTTCAGTCTGTTATCCCACCAAGGTTCTTTGCATAAAGCTGATAATTAAGGCCCTTAAGACTCTGGCAGTCACTTTTTTTTTTATAGCAAACAGGGCTTATAATTTTCTTTTCTGTTTATTTATTTATCTATCTATCTATTTATTTATGGCTGTGTTGGTTCTTCGTTGCTGTGCGTGGGCTTTCTCTAGTTGCAGCGAGTGGGGGCTACTCTTCATTGTGGTACTCAGGCTTCTCATTGCAGTGGCTTCTCTTGTTGTGGGGCACAGGCTCTAGGTGCTCGGGCTTCAGTAGTTGTGGTGCGTGGGCTCAGTAGTTGTGGCACATGGGCTTAGTTGCTCTGCTGCATGTGGGATCTTCCCGGACCAGGGCTCGAACCTGTGTCCCCTGCATTGGCAGGCAGATTCTTAACCACTGCACCACCCGGGAAGTCCAAGGGCTTATAATTTTCTGCCTCTACAGAAATGATGACTTGTGTTTCTTGGTTGTAGGCTGATCTTCTTTCACAGCTCTCATTCATCAGGGGACAGATTTGCCAGTGTTACTTTACAGTTCATTCAATCCCATGTAATTAATTCCTGTTGATCTGGATGAAGTAATCAGGTTTTCCATTAGGTTTGTCATTTGTTACCCAGTCCAGTGATATTATCTAAAGGCCTCCAGAATCTAACCTGTCAACTCGTAGAAGTTTGTCGGTTCCTTGCTTTAACTGCCAAACACTGGGGTAACCAGTGCTGTTTCAGGGAGTTTTGAAGGAAAGAGCCTCAGGACAAATGGTCCCGGCAGCTGCTAGGACCTTGCCCCAATATTCCCTGACCAGGGCCGGCTAGCCACGAGCAGCAAGGCTCCTGGCTGGCTAAGCCACATTTTTTACTGAGTCCAAGCTCGCTCTGCTTGCTCTGCTCACTACACAACAGGCCAATAAATCGGGAGACGAGATGTTGAGGCAGGGAATAACGACCTTATTCAGAAAGCTGGCAGATCAAGAAGATGGCAGACTAGGGTCCCCAAAAAACCGTCTTCGAAAATTTGATTTTTATACTTTAGGTTTGATAAGTGATGGAAACTTCTGATTGATAAATGGAGTGGCAGAAACAGACTTTCAATCTGAGACTCATATTCTTACTAACACCCTACACTCTGTGCTATTTCTTATCCTTAATTTTGCATGTTGTAAGTAAATAACACATATTCTATAAGCAATTTCTTTTCATTTTGAACAACCATAAAATGTTAGAGCTAGAAGGGTTAGTGTTTACCTGGCTGAATCCCCTCTGAAACTGAGACACTGAAGGACTTGTCAAGTATTGCATAACTAATTAGGGGCCCGATTCTTAGTCTAGTGTTCTTTCTCCTCTGCTACTAACCCACGCCCCTGTACAGGCTGAGAAATTTAAGAATAATGAATCATTGTTTGCATTTGGGTGGTACTACAGGAGTATTTTTGAAAGAAAGTAAAATATACAAGAACATAGTGAGGAAATTTGTTATTGCATTTGACTTTCAATGAGAAAAGCAACTTGCCAAAGGTATATAAGAAAACATCTCATATGCATGCAAATATGGCATGGGAGGAACAGAAGGGACAGGGTCGGGAGGGACAGGGCTTGTCTCTTAGTTACGAAACCACAGTGACTCTTTGAGAGAAAACATAAACTGGCCTGCAAATATCTGTATTTAAGGCTGCTTTTCCCAAAATATTAGGATGTAACAGATTAGAAAGAAGCAATTCAGTCTAGATATGTCATATATGACCAGAAAGAGTAAAAGACTAGAAACATTTAAAAATAACTCCAGACCCTTAACATATATTATATTTTTAAAGTGAGGATACAAAATTATAGGAATTCTTGAATTTGGAATGGATCTAGACATACAGTGGAGTGCTGTTATCCTCATGTGAACACATGACTAAATGGCCCCACCTAGACAGTTATTATAAGTTGGTTTATTTCCTAACCTCTAATATTGGAGTAAAAATATACACTTGATGTGCTTTCCAGGGCCCTTGGGAGGTCAGGATGAGCTAATATCTGAGGTGGTTCTGAAAAAGGCATAAATACCTGTAAAATTTATGTAGGTGTTTTGTAAATAACAGTACGAAGGAGTTTACTGCTTCTGTAAGAGCTCACAGTGGCTCTACCAGGGGTAGAAAGTGAAGCTGGCAGGTTGTTTATAGTTTATCTCTTTAGAGGCAATTTTTTTACACTGCATAGCCCTTGTTAAGAATGCTCAAAGCTATCCCTGATATATGCTATGAGTTTTTCATTACATATTTTACATAAATTTATAAATATTTCTTTTTTTTTTTTTTGCGGTACGCGGGCCTCTCACCGCTGTGGCCTCTCCCGTTGCGGAGCACAGGCTCCGGACGCGCAGGCCCAGCGGCCATGGCCCACGGGCCCAGCTGCTCTGCGACATGTGGGATCTTCCCGGACCGGGGCACGAACCCGTGTCCCCTGCAGGCGGACTCTCAACCACTGCGCCACCAGGGAAGCCCCAAGATCTTATAAACTTTTATGATGCTTCTTTGAGATATGTTTATGAGACAAAAACAATTTGATAGCAAGCCTGGTGATATGAAAAACATAAATTCTTCCAGTTGCTATATGGCTATAAAACAAGCGCTAACACATTATTATTTTTTTCTATTTCTACTAGAGACTGATTTATATGGGTAGGAACTTCTGTATATATTGGTCATAGCATTTTGAAAAGGCATTTAAAAATTAAGATTGGTATTTTCTGTCTAGAACACCACACATAATAAAATTTTCAGCTCTGCAAAAAGTGACTTATTAAACCATGCTGGTTTTCATAAAGTAGATGAATATATAATATATATGATGGGCGTATGTAATAAACGTGGGTGCCATTTTTATTAGGACATTCCAATTTACTTTTCTGTAATTAGAGCTACCAATAAAATATGCATTATATATATTTCTTTCTCTACACCCACATACACACAACGTTGTAAGAAAAACATTCTTCAGCTTTTAGCAATTTGTTATTGAATTCTGTTTGCTTATTTATTCCTCAATCCATGTATCTATTTGTTCAAACATTAATTCATTTATTCATTCAATATGTATTTATTAAACATGGATATTTGCTCTAAAATTTCTAAATTTTACTTGTTTTTATTTTACTGAATTTTTGAGTGAAAAATTTTTGTTCTCTCCTTATCTATTCCTGTCTGTATCATGTCTATTCACGTCTGTATCATTTTCCAAATTATTTGTACATATGAATTCTAATACATGTGAATTTTCATTAAGATAACATTGAATCTTGATATAGTTATTCTCTGCTGGATTCTGGAAAATGAGAGCTTTTTACGGATGGTGGGTTGGGGGAATCAAACTCAAAAAAAATTTGGATATTTTTCTGGAGGGAAAAACAAAACCTCAAGATATATGGCGTGCATCCACTGTGTTATACGGCAGTTTCCTATCGGATCTTACTATCAAACTGTCATTTCACAATTTCATCTAGTATTAAGGTCTTTCATAAAAACATACACTTTAAAATTACATGCATATATGTAATAGTCCCCCAAAGACATTATATGTATATTTAATTTTCTGTTCCAGATTTTGGTTTGAAACTTGATGCTTTGTAATTCCCTGAAAGCTTTTACTGACAATTTGTCTGCCGTCAAGGTCATTCCCCCTGCAGGCCTCTCCTAACCCCCTTTTTTTACAGATTTGTTATATATCACTTATTTTATAATTAATGCTTATAGAATGGATTCTTCTTTCAATAGGCAGTAAATTCCAGACATACTTCTATTTTCAAAATAGTAGACAGGCTTATTGAGATGACTGTGAAAATATCCATGAAAAATTCAGCTTTTAAACATTATCGAAGTGTCTCAAATTTCCTTGGAGACAGAAAGGACTGAGAGAATCATAGAATTTAAAAGTTATGATTAATTGAAATTCCAGTAAGAGTCAGCAGGGCTGGGTGTCATTTATCACGCTGATTTGATATGAGGGACCTGAGACTTCAAGGTTAGGCAAGGTGAGGTGGGAATTTCAAGGGAGCAGTGCTTTCCTTTACTCTCTTCTGAATGCAGGTTGACAACCCATAATAATCAAAAGGAAAGAAAGCCAGTCTTTAAAGAGGCTATACTCTATGATACCAAAGCCTGTCTTTGGTTCATCTTCTAAATTCATTCTTATTCTTATTACTTTATTAAAATGTCTTTGAACCTTTATAGGAAGAAAAAAACGGGACAGTAGAAAAAATGTTACTTAAATATCTTAAAGTCACAGTGCTTTGATAAGAGGATACTTGTGCATTTTTAAAAATTAAACTGCCATATTATTTATCAAATTGAAAAGAAGATTGATGCGGTTGTTGGTGTCTTGGTAGGTCAAGGCATAACACAGCTCCCTCTGCTTGTATTTATCTGAGAAACAGATATAAGAATTATGTCTGGAAATCATATTTGGAGAAATGTGGCTTGACCTGTACCAAAGAAGCCCTGCTATTGCTTCATGTGTGAATTTAACCTACCTACAAAGTCATGGGCATTGATCAAAAGCCTCTGACATCCTGTTTGGACACCTGACTGTGTAAAATTCAGGGCAAGGAAAAGCAGTGATGATCTGCTTCCTGCAGGCAGCTGCCTCTCAGGAAGAGAAGGGAGAGATGAAGACCATGCTGGGTTCCTCCTCCCAAACCTACCAAGCAGATGAGGTTTCCTTCTTCCTGCAGGAAAGTGAATAAAGGGTAAGGCTACAGGCCAGGAATTTTTTCCAGCAAAGCCCCTCCACATGGAAACCTGGGGGGGTGAAGAATGTATGTATGCCTTTAATATTTTAACATCTTGGAGGTCTGAAATGCATTCAAATTCATTAGTCATTAAATCATGTGTTATATTGTGGAAGGTAAATAAAGTCACAAGGAATATTATTAATTCGTATCACATTAGATCTAGCAATAATTTCCTTCAGTTAATATAAAAGGTACAGCAACGTTTCAGAAAGATGGAATTTTTGAGCTTGTTTCTCTTTGTTTTATTTTTTGGGTGAGAATAAAATATTTGCAATAGTAATTATTAACGTGGAGGGAAAATTTTCCAAAAGAGAAAAAATCTAAACATTTCAGGTGCTATAATTCTACCAGAAGTAGTTTAAGTCTTACCGTTAGACTTTATTTCCAAAACAATTGGGCTGGTCTTGCAAGTGTGTGTTTGTTGTGAGGGTAGATATACAAATAAATGTCCTTGCTTTGTTTATCATAAAATACCAGAAAAAGTCTCTGCCCTCAAGGAACTGATATTTTGGTAGGAGGGGCACATAATAAACATAAATACATGTATCAAGTAGTGACAAGTGTGTAAGGACCGGAAGATGGCAGGAGGTAATGCTATTATAGGTAGTCGGATTGCCAAGTCTTCTTCAAGGTAGAGCTTTAGGGCAAAGTCCTGAGGAAAACCATGTAAATGTCTTTGTGGAAGAGAATTCTGGGATAAGAGAAGAGGAAGTGCAAAGGCACTCAATGGTTGTCAAACATGGTGGGTGTGCTCAAAAAGCAGCAAAAAGCCCACGTGGCTGGTGTGGAATGAGAGAGGAAAAGCAGAAGGTAATTATATTAGATGGTGTCCAAGGGCCACGTCACCTAGAGCATCGTAAGAACTTTGGACTTTATTATAACTGCAGGAAGAAGCTATTAGAAGGCTTTGAGCCCTAATAACCTGATTTACATTTAGAGTTATCTCCTAGCTGCTCTACTGAGTTGAGCCTTTTGGAAAATACGGGAGGAAGCAGGGAGAAAATTCATTCATTCAGAATATTTGTTTAGAGTCTATTATATGCCTACTCTAGGAACTGAAGATACATTAGTGAATAAAAAAGAAAAAGTCCCTGCACTCATGAAGTTTATGTAAAAAATAAATGTGATCTATTACATGTCAGTATGTAGAAAACTAACATAAAGTGTAGGGATGGAGAATGGTGGGGGAGGTGTACGGCCTATTTTATATAAAGGGCCAGGGAGAATGATCCAAGTAAAGTAACATTTATGCAAAGACCAGAAGGAAATAAAGATATTTGGGGAAGAAAGCTTGAGAATGAGGAAGGATCAAGTGCCAAGATCCTGGTGGAAGTGCCCCTGAGATGGGGCTGGATTGGAGGGAATGAAAAGGAAGTTGTTGAATGAGGTCACAGGGAGAGTGAACGGAGGTGGTAGGGGCTTCTAGGCCATGGGGTTGTATGTTGAGTGACATGAGAAAGTATTGGAACAGAGGAATGACATGGTCTGCCTCACATTTTATTTATTTATTTTTATTTATTTATTTATTTATTTATTTATGGCTGCATTGGGTCTTTGTTGCTGCATGCAGGCTTTCTCCAGTTTCTACTTTTCGTTGCCGTGTGCGGGCTTCTCACTGTGGTGGCTTCTCTTGTTGCGGAGCACGGACTCTAGGCACACGGGCTTCAGTGCTTGTGGCACGTGGGCTCAGTAGTTGTGGCTCGCAGGCTCAGTAGTTGTGGTGCACGGGCTTAGTTGTTCCGCAGCATGTTGGATCTTCCCGGACCAGGGATCGAACCCCTGTCTCCTGCGTTGGCAGGCGGATTCTTAACTACTGTGCTACCAGGGAAGTCCCTGCCTCACATTTTAAAAATAACGCTGGCTCCTGTGTGCAGAATAAATGGTAGAGGAGTAACACTAGATGGTGAGGAGCAAGGATGCTCTGGAAGACGGAGATTTATGCTACTCTAAGTCCCTTTTAGAAGGGACTCACTGCCCAGCTTGAAGCGTGTGGTTGGCTGATAAGTTTTAGTTGTGAGCTTCATCCAGGTTCTGCCTCATTTTTTTTTTAACATCTTTATTGGAGTATAATTGCTTTACAATGGTGTGTTAGCTTCTGCTTTATAACAAAGTGAATCAGTTATACACATCAGTTATTCCCATATCTCTTCCCTCTTGCATCTCCCTCCCTCCCACCTCCCTATCCCACCCCTCCAGGCGGTCACAAAGCACCGAGCTGATCTCCCTGTGCTATGCGGCTGCTTCCCACTAGCTATCTACCTTACGTTTGTTAGTGTATATATGTCCATGCCTCTCTCTCGCTTTGTCACAGCTCACCCTTCCCCCTCCCCATATCCTCAAGTCCGTTCTCCAGTAGGTCTGTGTCTTTATTCCTGTCTTACCCCTAGGTTCTTCATGACATTTTTTTTCTTAAATTCCATATATATGTGTTAGCATATGGTATTTGTCTTTCTCTTTCTGACTTACTTCACTCTGTATGACAGACTCTAGGTCTATCCACCTCATTACAAATAGCTCAGTTTCGTTTCTTTTTAAGGCTGAGTAATATTCCATTGTATATATGTGCCACATCTTCTTTAACCATTCATCCGATGATGGGCACTTAGGTTGTTACCATCTCCGGGCTATTGTAAATAGAGCTGCAATGAACATTTTGGTACATGACTCTTTTCGAATTATGGTTTTCTCAGGGTATATGCCCAGTAGTGGGATTGCTGGGTCATATGGTAGTTCTATTTGTAGTTTTTTAAGGAACCTCCATACTGATCTCCATAGTGGCTGTACCAATTCACATTCCCACCAGCAGTGCAGGAGTGTTCCCTTTTCTCCACACCCTCTCCAGCATTTATTGTTTCTAGATTTTTTGATGATGGCCATTCTGACTGGTGTGAGATGATATCTCATTGTAGTTTTGATTTGCATTTCTCTAATGATTAATGATGTTGAGCATTCTTTCATGTGTTTGTTGGCAGTCTGTATATCTTCTTTGGAGAAATGTCTATTTAGGTCTTCTGCCCATTTTTGGATTGGGTTGTTTGTTTTTTTGTTATTGAGCTGCATGAGCTGCTTGTAAATTTTGGAGATTAATCCTTTGTCGGTTGCTTCATTTGCAAATATTTTCTCCCATTCTGAGGGTTGTCTTTTGGTCTTGTTTATGGTTTCCTTTGCTGTGCAAAAGCTTTGAAGTTTCATTAGGTCCCATTTGTTTATTTTTGTTTTTCTTTCCATTTCTCTAGGAGGTGGGTCAAAAGGATCTTGCTGTGATTTATGTCATAGAGTATGCTGCCTATGTTTTCCTCTAAGAGTTTGATAGTTTCTGGCCTTACATTTAGGTCTTTAATCCATTTTGAGCTTATATTTGTGTATGGTGTTAGGGAGTGATCTAATTTCATACTTTTACATGTACCTGTCCAGTTTTCCCAGCACCACTTATTGAAGAGGCTGTCCTTTCTCCACTGTACATTCCTGCCTCCTTTATCAAAGATAAGGTGGCCATATGTGTGTGGGTTTATCTCTGGGCTTTCTATCCTGTCCCATTGATCTATCTTTCTGTTTTTGTGCCAGTACCATACTGTCTTGATTACTGTAGCTTTGCAGTATAGTCTGAAGTCAGGGAGTCTGATTCCTCCAGCTCCGTTTTTCGTTCTTAAGATTGCTTTGGCTATTCGGTTTTTTTTGTGTTTCCATGCAAATTGTGAAATTTTTTGTTCTAGTTCTGTGAAAAATGCCAGTGGTAGTTTGATAGGGATTGCATTGAATCTGTAGATTGCTTTGGGTAGTAGAGTCATTTCACAATGTTGATTCTTCCAATCCAAGAACATGGTATATCTCTCCATCTGTTGGTATCATCTTTAATTTCTTTCATCAGTGTCTTATAATTTTCTGCATACAGGTCTTTTGTCTCCTTAGGTAGGTTTATTCCTAGATATTTTATTATTTTTGCTGCAATGGTAAATGGGAGTGTTTTCTTGATTTCACTTTCAGATTTTTCATCATTAGTGTATAGGAATGCCAGAGATTTCTGTGCATTAATTTTGTATCCTGCTACTTTACCAAATTCATTGATTAGCTCTAGTAGTTTTCTGGTAGGATCTTTAGGATTCTCTATGTATAGTATCATGTCATCTGCAAACAGTGACAGCTTTACTTCTTCTCTGCCTCATTTTTAAGTGGGGTCACACTCTTCTTGGAGTGACTGCAGCCAATTACTAAGCAAGGTGGTGGTACAAGGGTCTTGCCATTTCTGCTCAATGTGGGACACCTCTAGTGGGCAACCTTTGCTTCAGACCCCCATCTTGGGCTGGCAGAGACTTTATCAGGTCATCACGTGAGCATCACTGTACAGCAGCAACTTCTGCCCAATGCACTTTTTGCATTCCTGATTCCATCTCAGTGTCTGCTTGCTGGAGAACCCAACCTCCAACATATGGGAAAAGGGAGATGATCATGGTTCTTTAGATTAGGTTAGTGGGAGAAGAGATCTTGAGAAAAAGGTTGTGGATGTACTTTGAAGGTGAAATATACAGTAATTGTTAATGGGTTGAATGTGGGATGTGATAGAAACTTTGGAGTCAAGGTTGACTTCAAGCTTTTGCCTTGAAAAACTGGAAATATGGAGTTGCTTCTCTGCCAAAATGGAGAAAATGACAAATAGAGCAGGCCTGGGGGAGCTTAGAAAAGAAAATCAAGAGTTCAATTGTAGCATATTCCTTTGGCCAAATTGGATTTACAAGTCTGGATTTTGGTGAATGGGCAGTAAGGGAGGTATGCATTTGGATATTATCAGCCTATTGCGATATTTAAGACATAGGAGTGGATGAGCGCACTTAGGAAATGAGAGTAGATAGAGAAGTACCACATTTTAGAGCACTGCACAGTGTAGAGATCAGAAAAACTAGAAAAAACCAGTTAAGAAGTCTGAGAAGACATAACCACTGAGTTAGTAAAAGGGGCAAAAGAGCATGTACCAGGGGCCAACTGAAGAATGTATTTCAAAAAAAGGAAAGATCATCTCATCTGATTCAAATGCTGCTGAAAGTTACAGCATAATGAAGACAGATATCACTACTGGATTTGGAAACATGGAGCAGTTGATGACCTTGGTAAGGGTGGTTTTAGTGTGGTGGTGAAGACCGAAGACTGGGTGGTGGGATTTCAAGAGAAAATGCTGGGTATGAAAGTAAGGGCAGTGCAAACACAGCACAGCTCTTTAGATAAATTGATCAATACCCAGAGGCGGGTGTATTGCTAAAGGGATTTATTTACATGATTACTATTATTTTAATAAACCCACCTATCAGTTACAATGTGCCAGACATTTTTCTATGTGTTCTACAGACATCTAATTTTTTTTTTTTTTTCGGTACGCGGGCCTCTCACTGTTGTGGCCTCTCGCGTTGCGGAGCACAGGCTCCAGACACACAGGCTCAGTGGCCGTGGCTCAGCGGCCCAGCCGCTCTGCGGCATATGGGAACTTCCTGGACCGGGGCACGAACCCGTGTCCTCTGCATCGGCAGGCGGACTCTCAACCACTGCGCCACCAGGGAAGCCCCAGACATCTAATTTAATACTCTTAACAACTGTAGGATGGAGACAATATTGTTATTTCTGTTTTAGTGGAAATTTGAGTACAGAGATATTAAGTATGTTGCCTAAGGTCACACAGCTAGTAAGGTGTGCAGGTGGTAATTCAACCCAGGTAATTAGAAACAATAGCATTCTCCAGGATCAATCCTTCCAACCCTGTTGCTATGGTAGAGGATGCTTGTATGTTGGAGTTCACAAACTGATGGGAATGTTAGGATGAGGAAAATTTAAGGATGTAAGAGGGAGAAGGAGAATCACAGAAGCAAATTCCATGAGTATGCAAGAAGGAATCTAAGTGCAGTACATAAATAGAGAGTTTGTCCTTAGGAGCAGGGATAGTTCATCCATTGTGTTAGGACAGAAGGCTAAATATTTGCATGCAAATGCAGGTAAGTGTTAGTTTGGTGCTAGGAGAATGAGGAAGTTCTCATCTAATTATTTCTCTTTTTTAGTGAAACATGAAGCCAAGCCTTCAGTTGAGAGTGAGAAAGGGGTAAAAGTAATGGAGGATTGAAGAAAAAACAGATGGTGTAAAATAGTGTTTGTGTGTGTGTGTTGTGGATGGGGGAATTAAATAACTAGGAAAATGGGAAAGGATGCCTTGGAGTGGTGAGAGCCTACCTGATATTTCATGTCATAAAAATAAAGTGAGTCCAATCAGCACAGTCTTCAGAGGTGTTTTCCTATAGCCAGTTCAGCTACTGATTCATGCATACAGATAAAATAGGTGAAGAATTATATGGGGTTGGCCAAAAAGTTCGTTTGGGTTTTTTCCTTAATATGTTACAGAAAAACCTGAGTGAACTTTTTGGCCAACCCTATATTTAACCAGGTTTGAGATTTTGCCAGGTGAGTGTTACAACAGGAGAAAAGGATGAGGGACTTGAGTTTTTACAGAAGGGACCTTAGGAATTTCACTGGTTAAGGAAGGAAGTGAGGAAATGAGGGAGCTGGTAGATAGTGACAGGTGTGTAAGTCACGGGACCAGAGGTCCTAGTGTTGGCAAGTAATTGATGGAAATGGGCGTATTAGAAGAGTGAGTGGACTTGAAGGCAATAGTAGTAAGTCCAGCAAAGAGCAGAAAATATCCACTCATAAAATTAAAATTAACTTCCAGAGTCATTAGAAACTATTTCTTTAATTTCTGAGAAATGCAGTTATTTAATCTCAATAAATAGCAATTCTACTGGAGTCAATTACTGTGTTTTACATTTGGTGAAGTTGTGGGAATGCATCTCTGTGTGTTCAAAATATGAAATGATTCTACTGCATGAATATTTAGTACTCACTAGTGCTGATGGTGTCACAGGTAAAGCCATCATTTGTTTATTTTGGTGTATAAGATTTAAATATTTAAAAAATAACTATCATAATTGCATGTAATACTAATAAGCACTTCTTACATGCAAGCAGTGGACTAAAGCCTTAAATATATTAATTCATTTACTCCTTTCAGTAGAACTATTATATCAGTTTTGCAGATAAAAAAACAAAGACATAGTAAGCCATAGAGCAGTTTATTGGTTAGGATTCTGTCAACAAGGCACAGAAACCAAAAACACTCACAAGCTTTTTGGCTTATGTAGTAGGTGTGTCCAGGGGAGTGTTGTCTAGCACAGCTGAGTTCAGACTCTTCAAAGAGGTTATGTAACACTTACATTCTTCTCTTTGCTTCCCTCTGAGTTGGATTTATTCTTAGGGTGGCCCTTTCCCAACTCTCCCACCTCCCAAGCCTTTCCCATGGTGGCTTCTGGTAGCTTCAGACTCATACCCTTAGAGCTTGTTAACCTTGGTGGGAAGAAACGTTCTCTTTCCCAGTAGGTGCTACACAAGTCTTAGGATGACCTGGGAAAAATGTCCCTGAACTGATCGCTAGAACCAGTGGGATGGAATTCACTTATTCGTCAAACTTACATCAAGAAGGGGGTAGTATTGGTTCAACCTGAATTTCATAGACTAAAAGTTGGGGAGGGATTGCTTCTTAAAGGAAATTTGAGATGCTTTTATTACTTGAAGGGGGATTGGAGGCAAGGCAGGGCAAAAATGAAGGTCCATTGTTTGTTTTTAATTTTTGATTAATTAATTAATTTATTTTTGGCTGTGTTGGGTCTTCATTGCTGCAGGCAGGCTTTCTCTAGTTGTGATGAGTGGGGGCTACTCTTCATTGCAATGCGCAGGCTTCTCGTTGCGGTGGCTTCTTTTGTTGCAGAGCATGGGCTGTAGGTGTGCGGTCTTCAGTAGTTGTGGCACACGGGCTCAGTAGTTGTGGTGTATGGGCTTAGTTGCTCTGCGGCATGTGGGATCTTCCCAAACCAGGGCTCAAACCGCTGTCCCCTGCATTAGCAAGCAGATTCTTAACCACTGCACCACCGGGGAATCCCAGGTCCATTGTTTTTAATTGACTGTCTTCAGTAATCTCACAAGGTCATTTATCAGTTCTAAGGTCATCAAAACCAGCCTAATGAAGGATCATGGAAGGTTTGTCAAGACTGAGAGCAATATTTATGTTCTTGGAGGTAGATGACTGGTTCTATCTGAGCAAAATTATCAAAATTTTTACTTGTTCTTCCTAATACTTTTTAGTCATCTTCTGAACATGTGCCAATTTGCAAGGTTTGGCTCAGTTTGTTTTACAAAATTGTGTTCCACTTTTATTTAACTACAACTTGTACTTACATAATGACACCACTGTAGGAAGCATTTTCAGTGGTGTTTAGAATAAATAATAACTATAATTTGATGCACATGGGGACTGTTCTCAAAGGTTAAATAATTCATTTCCAGATTCACATGGGCTGCGATAGAAATAGAAACTCTGTTTTGGTTTCTTATTTTGCTTGTTCTTCCTTATTCCTATTTTCCCTTCGTGATGAATTTTTCTCTAGGGAAAAGTTGAAATTTGATTTATTAATATGAATAATCAGGATGCCATTAGAAATCTAAACTAGGGTATAAAATACATGATTCTGTTTGATGCTAGGCAAAGCTTTTAATATCAATAGGTATCTGAAAAAACTGTGAGATGGAATTGTCTCATCCGACAGTTATCATGTAAGGTGGTTTTGCAATTATTTTTATGAAAAGTTTCATATATACAAATCCTAATTATATTATAATGAACTTCCATTTCCATATTACTCAACTTCAAAAGTTGTCAGCTCATGGCCATTTCTTTCTTCTATGTTATGGTCAAATTTGCACTTTATAGAAGTAACACTTTTTAGTGATAGTAACTCTAGTAGAAATGGTTTGAGATACAGTCAGAAACCATTTAGGTTAGCTATTGTGTTGATCTAGGGAAGAACCTGAATTTAAGTAAATGAGAAATTGGATTTAAAAAGTACATACGGAGAATATAGAGAATCTACCTAATCTGGCCATGGATTGAATGAACAGTATTCTGAAATATTCTGATAAGGGAAATGTTGGTGTCACTTGATTCTTTAATCAAATGATACCAGTTTAAACATTATCAGTATGCTACTAAACTATCTTGTGGTAATGTGTAACTCTCCTTTGTGGTAGTGAAAATCATGATTATATATTAATGTAATTTTCTGATTAAACTTTATATTCAGATAAAAATTTTTATAAAATTTCCTATTTTTTGAGAGAGGAAGCAGAAATGCAGGAATGTACCTGACACAAAATAGAAGCTTAATAAATGTGCTTTTGGAAACAAGTAAATACATTGCACAAGAAATAGTTTAAAAGTGATAGTTTATTTTTCATTTTTATTTTTTACATCTCACCTACTTCTAGAAATTGGGGTATGTTTGTAGTGAGAATACAATAGAATATTTTATTTGTCAGTTACACCTCAATAAAGCTTAAGAAAAGAGAATACAATAGAATAAGACTGTAAAAGTACAAGTTAAAGAGGAAGAAGCCCAACAGAGAGAAGGAAGTAAATGGATAACCCTTTGCCTTGGTTGGTTTAGTTAAGCTCCTGTGACAAGTCAGAGGGCTGGGCTGATTCTATTATTCTATCATCCTGTGAGTAAAACAAAAAACCAAAAAAAACCTTTTAATTAAATGCAGTATATATATAATCAGTATTCAGTGACTCAGGAGGTTAAGCTGCAGCCATACTTGGTTTAACACTTAGATATCACAAAGAGAAAAGAGAAACATGCCTTTGATTTCTAAAATTTTTATTGGCATCCATATTGGCATTTCAAATACAACAAACCATGAAAAGTGACTCCTCTCCTACTCTAACTTCACCACTTGTAACAATATCAGGGAGGAAAAGAGAAATCCTGTGCGTTGATCATCAAAATATAGCATCTGCATAAATTGAGCTCTTACAGGATGGCATTATGGGAGTTGATACTTACAAAAACACATTGGGTTAGATAAAGTGCAAGCTTATCTTTTCACCTTGGAAGTTGCTTAATTCCCACTGTAAGAAAAACTCTCCCCATCACCTTCCCCTGCCCCCACCCCAATACTCTGAAGAAATGTAGAAGCTCCGGTAACATGTTTGGTTACCAAACTGCCAGGAATTGGAGTGCAACTCTTTTTGTATACAAATCTGATTAGTATTCTTTGAAGAGTTATCTACTTCATTGGTTCTACTCTGTCTGAGAACAGATGGAGCCATAAAGTGAGACTATTCTTATTTTTTCTTTTTTTATTGAAGTATAGTTGATTTACAATGTTTGTTAATTTCTGCTGTACAGCAAAGTGATTCAGTTATACATATGTGTACATTAATTTTTGATATTCTTTTCCATTATGGTTAATCATAGAATACTGAATGTAGTTCTCTATGTTATACAGTAGGACCTTGTTGTTTAGAGACTATTCTTATTTTTTAAAAGCATAACTTCTTCTGGAAGCTGTTTTCCTTTTAATGAAGTGAGTCATCAGGATATAAAAGAATCTTTTACTTGTCTTATGATGAGTATGCATGGATAATTGATTTCCTCATGTGAAATACATAATAATACTTATGAAATCATGTTTTTCTCCAAACTGTGTGCAACGATTTATTTTAGACTTTAAAATATGATTTGTTATTGTTTTCCTTTTAATTTAAATTGTGTTAATGTTTTATGAGTCCTTTTACTCGGAACATGCTGCTCCCTCTGAGTTGATTGTTTTGCGTGCTTTTTGGCGTCCAGGGAAAGGCAAGTTAGATAAATCATGGAAGGGATCCTTTTAAATTAGAAATCTCATCCAATGCAAAATCCCCTTCCAATTCCAATAAATTAGCAAAACTTTCAGGTTTCCTGTATCCTTAAACACTTTTTTAAAAGTCATAAGAGTAGTGGGCATATAGCAATGTGATTCTTCATTTATATTTGCAAACATTAACAAAAATAGCTATATGATGACGGCCTTTCAGTTTGGTTAAATATACTATTTTAATTAAGAAATTAGAGCTCCAGAAGAGACACAAGCATTTATTTATTCACTCCATTTTTTAACTCAATAAATGTTTATTATCAATAATGTGTTATGCCCTGTGTTAAGATGCTAAAACTTAAAGTATGGATAAGATACATTCATAAATTATACCATACATATACCATAATTAAGTCTAAAATATAACTGAGTGTCATGGCAAATAAGGATTTCATGTGTTTGGGGACTTAAAATAGAATTCCCTTAAAAGGAAATAAATTGACTTAGGAAGCATCGTGTCAATAAAGTTTCTACAATAATTTGATAAAAGTAGTGCTATAAGCACACTACTCAAAAAGAACCTGTGACAGTAGCCTACTCAGCTTTTCAGCAGCTGTCTTACCATATTCCATTTCTGTTTGTACTTTTTCTTGGCAGTAGTTTCATTAACTAAAAGAGTGACCGATACACAATAAATATTTGTTAAATGAGTGAATGAAGCAGTAAATTACCAACATCAACTGTAAATACTCATCCGAAAAATTTTCATTAGGCAGCATTTGTATTTTGGATAGATGGTTTCTCTTGCCCAAAATTAAAGAATCAAGTTGACAGGTGACCAATTAAACTCATAAATATACCTTTCTACTTTAAAATTCAAAACTGGTGATGTAGTGTCAGGAATACAGCACGATCTATGACATTAAATGATATTATCAACTGAATTTTAATGGTTATGTGGTCTTTTCCATGCCTAATTTATGAGTTTGTTTTGGTCTTATATGAGTTAGCATAAAGCATTTATAAGTATCTGTGATTGTTCAATATTATTCTCCTAGAAGGAATGAGAAAACTAACCTGTCCAGACTCACTCTTGGAGGCCACAGCAGATGGTAAATGGCAAAGAGTGACATTTATAGTGAGTGCATGAATGGACTGGAACAACCTTTAGAGGTGTGGGTGAGGATAGAGAAAACTCAATAGGTTATTTTACTGTTTACATGATCTACTTCTGCATCCTGAAAAACACTGGAAAATTCCTTTTTTCCTTCTTAGTTTTCAGAGGTTGCATATACTGAGAGCAGCAGTGAACATTTTTCCTTATTGTTTGATTATGATCAGAAATATCAATTTGGAAATGGCGATTAAAAGCATTGCTTATAGTTGGGCTTCCCTGGTGGCACAGTGGTTGGGAGTCCGCCTGCCGATGCAGGGGACGAGGGTTCGTGCCCCGGTCCGGGAAGATCCCACATGCCGCAGAGGGGCTGGGCCCGTGAGCCATGGCCTCTGAGCCTGCGCGTCCGGAGCCTGTGCTCCGCAACGGGAGAGGCCACAAAAGTGAGAGGCCCGCGTACCGCAAAAAAAAAAAAAAAAGCATTGCTTATAGTCAAAAGTACTCCAAACTAAAGTACAGTAATCCAAAGAGTGCTTTTCATCACCAAACAGGAGCCTGCCACAATTGTAGGCACTTGGATTCAGCAGTGTCGACAACAAAACCCCTAACCTTATGGGATGATATTCCTTTTTACTTGAGGACAAAAGAGTGGAAAGAAGACTGGAATGGTAAGTTGCAATTGTAGTGCTGCTCAGATGATAATTAGCTTTTTGATATGGCAGACATTTTGCCATTGCTTCCTTGTCCATAAAACGTTATGAAGTTGGACTTTGTCTTTTGAAATAATTTCTAAGTTATAGAAGAGTTCTAAGAACACTATAGAAAACTCCCATAAAATGCTTTTTCATAAAAACAATTTCACCCACTGTTACAATACAGTCTTTTACAGTAAAAGGATCCAATCCAGGATCCCATGTTGGATGTAGTGGTCTTATCTGGAACTGTTCCTCATTCATTCCTTGATCTTCATGACCTTAAGATATTTGAAGATTACAGGGCAGGTATTTTGTAGAATTTGGCAAGGTCTGGTGTTTCCTCTTACTAGAGTCAGGTTATGAATGAAACAGTAGTGATTCTGTGCCCTTTTCACTGCAAGACATCAGATGGCTCTTTGGGTTGCTTTGTCTCATCACTGGTAACCTTAACCTTGATCACTTGAGTAAGGTGATGTCTTCCCCTGTAAAGCTATTCTTTTCTCATTTATAATTAGTATATATTTTGTGGGGAGATACTTTACATAAATATCCTATTCTTCATTCACCTTTCACCCACTAGTTTTGTTGATGTTTCTTGCCTGAATTATTATGATTATGGGTGACAAATGGTAATTTTCAAATTTCATTATTTCTTCTACATTTATTTGTTGTCAGTTTACTATATGGTAGACTTTGCTATCTATCTGTTTATTTCAGTGTGGACTTACGGA
Organism: Globicephala melas; assembly: GCF_963455315.2. Classification (NCBI taxonomy): domain Eukaryota; kingdom Metazoa; phylum Chordata; class Mammalia; order Artiodactyla; family Delphinidae; genus Globicephala; species Globicephala melas. The sequence continues at coordinate 35,583,823 of NC_083323.1, read as the reverse complement.
TTCCTATATTATTCAGTGGGATATGATTTGTTACTATCACTAAGTCTTTTGATACAATATTGTCCCAGATTATGCCAGTGGGGACAAGCTGTGTCTGTCTGACATGTTTCCATCATTCCTTGTGCATTTCCATAATTGCTGGCATAACATTTTCCAGGCTTATTCTGTGATTTTCTTGCCCTAGCTCTAGAATTAGTTCTTTAATCCAAGGAGCCCTAGTAGGTTTTAGTGAGTATGTGCTGATTGCTATTGGGGTATCACTGTTCCCAGACACTCTCACCCTCCAGAGCTAGTGGAGATATATATCTTATAAATAGATAAATATATATCTATTTATCATCTAGGTTTCCCTTTTTTCATGTTTACAATTTTTTTCTCTTTCAGTGAGAAAGCTCAATTTATTTATTTATTTGTTCAACTTCCCAGTCCCAGTGGGCTGCTATCCCACTTGGAAGTTTCCATGACCTCAACCCCTGCCAGGCTTTTCTCCTTCCTTGATTGGGACTGTCTAATGGCGCTTTGTCTGAATTATTAAGGAAAGAAAGAAAGAAGGAGGGAAGAAAAGAACTATTAATTTTGCACAAGGAAAATAGTGGCTATATAGATTATTTTGAAGCTAAGGTAATATGATACTTTATCAGGGTGATGTAGTGATTGGATTGGATTAATAAAGTAAAGTACAGGATATATTTTTAGTTTCCATATGTGTACCTTCAGCTGGCTTGTCCCTTAAAATCTAACATTCTTCTTTAATGGCAGTAGTAGTGTCTTTGGACTCCACATTTGCTGTTTACACCATTTTTCAGTGTAATCTTCGAGGGGGAAATCTTTGAAGGGGAAAGGAATGATTACATGGATTTCTTGATTTCATTTGGCTAACGACCGAGAGATATGCTGTCCAATATTCTTTTTAAATGAGCATTTTTAATTAAAACAGTATGAGTAAATTAAAAAGAAACTCTCTAAGGAGAAAAGAATCCAGAAATTCCCAATAGTTTGTGAGCCTTGAAAGAAGTTAAAAATGGAAATGCCCCGACATTCTTATTTTGAAAGGTTGAGCTTAAAAATAAAAGTGACCTGACAAACACAAACCTTGATTAGATGTTGGACCATAACATTACAAAAACAAGTAGGCTGAGAATAGATATGTCTGAAAAAGATAGATCAGTGCGGAGAGTCAGGCAAGATTCTCCTAAGGAAAAAATAATGAATGGGGGATAACTGTATTTCAGTGGACATTTATGAGGAGATAATACTCTGGGGAGGTGGGAAGGCATATGTATTGAGTGTTCTAACTAACCATAGAACCACAACTTGAAAAACTTGCTGTTTTGATTTTCTCAGCTATTATTTATTCCCACAATCTTTCCAACACCTGGAAACACACAAGTTTTTAACTTATGGGGCATTTTGTTTTCATGGTTTTTCCGTGGTCATTTCTAAATCTTCAAATTCTCGTTCTTAGTTTTTTTAAAAACCTCATTTTTAAATACATAGTGAGTTTCTCCAGCTGTTTCCAGCTTCTCTGTCCCTGATTTTTCCCTCTGCCGTGATTATAAGATTTATCACAGGCTTGTTCGTGCACTAGCTAGTGGGTATCAAGTTTCTCGAATGAGAAAATGTATTTAGTCATCGAACAGCTGCTTTTTTTTAGCACCTACTGTGTGCAGTGATCCCATTTGACATCACTGCCTCAGAAAACATACTTGCAGTCATGGAAAAGATTTGAAAATGCATAGTAACTAAAATATCTCAGAATTCTTGTTGATTTGGCTATTTTAATCAGATTCGTAGTTGTAAGTAACATTAATGAATTCAACTTAATTTAGAAAAGGAAGAATCATGGGAAGAATCATTGGAAAGTCTAGAAAATCCAGTTGAGGAAATCAGAAGGGAACAAATGTGGCTCAGCTGTAGGATACACAGCTAGGATCTGGATAGAGCTGATCTGGATAATGGGTAGCTTATACAGAGAGAACTGGATTAGGCAAGGAGGCAATAGTGTGATTATAGGCATCTAGAATACCAGCCCCAGTTGGCTTGAGATAATTGTGGTTTTAGCACTGAAAGTCCCATGTTCTAGGTAACTCCCTAATCCTCAGGGTGGGTTGATATAAAAAGAAGGATTTATATCACTCTTTCAGTACCATTTGGCTGAAATTCTATCCTTGTACTAGAATGAGGTTTAAATATCTCAATTAAACTCATAGAAAAGGATACTACATAGTCAATATATAAAATCCCGAATCAGGAGGGTAAATTCTGTTAAAAGAATAATCTAGCAGGTGCTTTAACTTAATTGGTCACTGTAGTTAACCTTCTTGATTCATAATTCTGTGTAGGCACAGCTACAGTTAAATTTGTATAACATTTCTCCACATATTTCCTGATCCATGTTAAGCTCCCCATTCACCTAACAGTCTTCGCTGGAATCTTTTACCACAACTATTTGTTAAATCAAAATATAGACATTACATGGTCTCTAATTTGCTGGTTAATACCTTCTGACATTTAATTCTCACAACAACTTTTTGAGGTATTGTGTCAACATTTTGCAGATGAAACAATTGACTCTGAGATGTTTACCTACTTGCTCTTGGTCACACAGCAGAGCCCAAAATTAGATGCATATTTATTTGACTCCAGAGTGCATGCTATATCACAATTAGCTCCCAGTGGTCGCTGACATTTTTTTAACTATTATCTTTTCAGAGAGATGGTAACACCCTGGAGGGCAGGTCATATTTGCTGCAAGAGCTGTATATTGAATAGGGCAGCATTTCTCAAGCTTAAGGAGCCTTTCAAAGTATTGCTATCTAGATTTTCCCCACAGAAATTCTGATTTTGCTCATTTGGTGTGGATACTGACCATTTAATATATTTTTAAAAAATCTCTACCACGTGATTTTTATGTACAGTCAGACTTGAGAAACCACTGTTACAGTGTAGTAACTAATATCTTTCTCACCATGAGACTAGGAACCATTGAGGTCAAGTAACTGATCCTAGGGAAGTTTAAGCTGGCTTGAAAGATCAGGTAGGTATCTGAATAAACTTGTTTAATTTTAATTTTGATATTTAAGCTAAATCAAGGTATACATAGACATATGTATACATAGGCTTAGATCACTTCCTTGCCCAAAGCCACATGGACAGGCAAAAATCAAGCTTATCAAGCTCTTCATCTCAATAGATAGATTTATAATTTTTAAATGCTTTAGGCAGAAAAAGATGTTAACTTGAAAATTGTAGGCTCAAATCATAGTTTAAACATATATATTATGGAGGATTTAAATATCATTGAACAAATAGCATTTGGTTACATCAAGGTTTTTCTGAAAAATAATCGTCTTTCTTTTTATATCAGTACCAACTGTATTTATTTCAACTGCTTTTACATTTTTTCACATCCATTCCCTTCGTCATCCACTGTTTAAATAAAAATGCATAGACCCATTGAAGCAAAGCAACTTATTAACAAACTACCATGTTGCTCCCTTAACTTAGATATCTTCCCTAAATGAAATTGCATTGTATCTCATAATGATTGAGCATAGTGAAAACCACATCCCTAACTTTGATTTCTAAAAATCCAATTCCAGGTTTGAACTTTTCCCAGGTAGGAGAAAAGTAATTACCAAGAAACAGAACAAGGAGGGGATTTTATGTCTAGACAGCTGGGAACTGAGAGAGAAATCAAAACTCCAGGCAGATAAGAAGGTGATATATAGTCACTGAAATAGAAGGCAAGATAAGTAGCTAGAAAGGCAGCAACAGTCGCTTGAAGATTTTTCGTAACTGGTACCCTCTGTCCTAGGACAGTAGCATGTCTGGAATCGCTTAAGGCAGGACCTGATTCTTAATTTAGCTAATTTGATTGTCAGGTTGAGCACTTGAGTGCTGTGGTCTGAGAGGCAGTAGGAGGGAAGTGATTTTTGACAACATAATGGATGACCCCAAATCCTTTTTGATTGAATTATGTCAAAGTTAAAGATAGGGGCATTATATTCTCTTGAAACAATTAACCAACTTAACACTAAATTATCTGCGTAACTGTTGATGCGTCAGAGCTCTTAGTGGTAAAAAAGAAAGAAAAGCACATTGAATTTTTGAATGTTTTCCTTCTAGATTTGAAATGACCACATTGAAATCTGAGTTGAAAATACTTTCTAGTATAGGACTATATATATATATATATATATATCTCACTTTACAGGAAAAACACAAACTCAGTGTGAAAGCAGATGTGGTACTTCAGAATAGCACCAACAGGGTAATATAGTTGTTAAATTGGCCCCAAACACCAGCACATACATTAAAAAAAAAAAGCTTGACACGGAAAACGTATCTCTCGGGAATGCAGACTAGACCATCTGTCAAAGGGAGAATTGAAACCATATTTCTGTTAGAGGTGGTCATTGATCATTTGGTGAAGATTTCTGTAGACAAATTGCATAGACTATGTCATCTTCCACTATCTTATCTTACATGTACAGCCCTCAGACATTTTTCAAGGAAAGGCAATTTGGTTTTCAGAATTTGAGCAGGATTGTTAAAAATGTGATTCCAGGAAAGGCTCTCTGTAAACATCAGTTGGAGAAAAAGTAGTTCGAGAAAACAGAGGCTGTGTGTTGGATCTGGGAACCAGTAAGTCAGCTACAGTACTCTATAAGGCTGAAGACGAGGAAGTAGCTTCAGTTTTAAAAAATGAAGAATTTGATTTATTTAGTTGGTAGATAAGGGGATAAGAAAAAATCCTGTAAATGAATTAACTTGAAAATCGATAAAGAAAGAAATCAGTAATTTTTTCGATGGGAAGTCCTAGAGATAAGCATTGCTATATTAATAGAAATACTTTGAATGGCTTTTTTCAAATATAAATATGCATACAGGTAGTATATTATAGCATTATTATCCTTGAACATTGATAGTGAGCAACAGAAAAAATATATATCCCTTCTCAGAAAATGGAATTACCTGCAAATTCCTACAATAAGTTTGGGGCAATTTTTTGGAAAAAATCATATAAGTCCTAGCACTTTCCACATGTTAAATCTCCCATAGGTATGATATTAATATCTCCCTTAGTATCTGCATAGTATTAGCATCTTAAGTTTGTGTACAGGCCAAATAAGAAATAAGGTTTATACTCATCATTATTAACATACGATTACCATTTAACTTTCCCCATGGATGTATTTTGTTGTCTCTCTAAGAAGATGCAAACTCCTTGAAGGTGTAGATTGTATGATATACTTCCATATATTCTCTATTTTATTTAACACAGTGTTAGGCATCTAGTTAATGTACACACTTATTTGTTAATAATCTATAATATGCAAGAGGAAAATATGTATGAAAAACCTAAAGGAGTTTTAAGTACTCAATAAATATAAATTATTAAAGTAATTGTTAGTTAATCCCATTAATTCACCTCTTTTGCTGTAGCAAATACCCTGAGTTAGTAAACTAAAGAGACTGTGCCGTTATTTGGGAGCAGTACACAAACATTTTTATTTCTTTCTCTTGCTATTGAGCTTTAAAGATAACATAAACTAACATTTGCTAAGCGCTTTTTGTCTTGATTAGTTGTCTCAAAAAACATTTACCCAGTATTTAATGTCTATATCCTACTGTCAGTGGACTTGTAGCACAACACATACGAGGAAGAACACCTTTTTACCTGTGAACATTATAACTTGCTAACCTCATTGATTCCCACTGAGAGTGGACACAAGTCTGTTCTTTTGTGGATCTTCAGCTTGAACAATTTACATTACCCATGTCTCTATGTACAAGAGTAGCCAGGGCTGTGTGTATTGAATAAAGTAGGAGCTAAAGGTCAGGGGTGGGATGAGGTCAGAAGAGGATAAAAAGGGAACAGTTACAGCATCTTCCTATGATTGCTGACCATGAACCCTCTTCCTCTGTCTACCCCTCTGGGTTGTGACTGACAGGGTTTAAACTGCATTACAAATGTTTTTAATCTTTGCCATATTAAGAAGCATCTTGGAGATAAATGTTTCCCAGTTGGCTTTCCGTGATTAGTCTTGCTTGCATATATTCATCATGTCTTCATGCCTTGGTAAGTCCCAGCGTATTAGCTTAGGAAAAATAAGGAAAATGCATTTAGGGTCAAATACAATGGTAATGTAGAAACACTTACCTGATCATAACTTTGACCTGGAGTGTCAGTGTAGGAGGTTTCAAATTATTCAAAGTCAAATATTTTAACTCATGCGGTTATTTTCACAAATCCTATGATAGGGACTGCTTCCTCATTTCATTCTGCATAACTTTTTACCCATCTGCATATGCATAAAAACCATGAATTTTCAAAATGTTTGTATTTTACAGAATATGAAAATCTGGACAATCGCAGTGTCAAGAACTCTTGACACTGGCATTTTCTATTTAATTATTAAGTGGGTCTTTTTTTCTTCATATTTGAGCATTTATGAAATGAGCAAACTGATCTTAAAACATTGAAAAAAAAAGATTTCAGCACGTATCCACCTTTCCTATGTTGACTTTAGCAAAAGCTTTTCTAATTCTAAAAAAACTTTTGACAATATGATAATTTCCATTGTCCCCCAATTTTATAATAAACTATAGACCTTAGTGATTAATTGGAGTATTTTTAAAGGTTGTTCTGATTATAAGATTACCTCTTTCTGTGAAATAAACTAAAAAGTGGTTAAAACTCCTCCCCAAAATGTTTAATTATTTTCCCGTCTTATTATGAAGAACACATTTCTAATTAACTTTAAAAATTCCTTTTAGCTCATTAACTCCTGTTTCTTAACTCCTACCACTGGCTTTTAGAGAAAATCTTATTTTCTAACACATCTTTCTAACATATAATAATGCTGGAATATCAGGCTTAGTGTCTGTTTTAAGCTCAAGGATGTATTTTACATGGAAATCGTTCTTTAGTCCTTCCTGAGAATGACTCTGTACAGTTTTAATCAAATCTGACTCAAAGAATAGAATCTCCCTGATGGTTACTTAATACAGTTAAGGTGAGTGAGAGTCCAACTGTAGGAAATGTAATATGAATTTCATTTACATTTTCATACAGCTGCTCCGACTATAAAGAGTGATTCTAAGATAATGTAAAAAGCCAAGGATTTAAAAGTTTTCAAAAATAACCTAACTGAAGACAGTCATTCACTTAGATATTTAAAAAGAAAATCATTTAATTTATAGTTTAGAGCTCTCCTGAGTATGGTTAGTTGTAAAGAAAGGAACTTTAGGAAAACAAAGCATTATTATTATTATTTCCATTATAGAAATGCCAAATCTAAAGATACGTTCACACAGTCAGTCCAAACAGCATTTCACTGAATGAACAAAGACAAGGCTGTCATGGCATTTCTCTTTGGGGAAAGGCCTTTCCACTGCTCAGGCGAATACATCACATTTTGAAAGGCTAGATCCTGAGGATAGAATAAAGCAATAAAACATTACTGGGAAGAGCCTTTTTCTCATGCTGTTATTAACATCCATCAAAAACCCAGAGTCTTTTTTAATACTACTTTCAAGCGGACTTCTTCCCATCAAACAGAATTACGTATGACTTCATTCACGAAAACAGGCTTTTGGTTTCCTGTCAATAAATGGCAACATGTTTTTGCCAACCCAGCCAACAAGTCAGTCTATTTTCCATTTGATATAAAATGCAGTTTCAGTCAGTGAAATCATTTATAGGTATAAGGCAAGGGAAGAAAGCTTAAAGTAGACAGGGGCTAATTATATTTAATCCACCCTGTATACTGGGCCCTCCCAATGGAATCAGATGCAAGTATTTCCCTCACTAAGCCTTCCTTCACCATTTCAAACGGAGCTATGAAGTATGTTTATTATGAACTTTTGAACTGTCTGAACTTATTCTATCCACTGAAATATTGCCTTGAAAATGCCTTTTTCAACTAGTGACATGACAGCTAAAGCTGTTGTGCTCTGTATCATTCAGCTGGAAGATATTACCCCGAGAACTACATTTCCTAGCATTAGCCCAGGTTCCCTGAAAATGGTAAGCTGCATGGTGAATAATTAATATTGGCAGAGTCATTATAAATCTCTGTAGATAGACTCTATCGTACATATCCCGAGTACAAAGCAGCTTTGATTTAATTCATTGTCCATTCCACATTTGTTTTTCTTTTACTAACCTACCCTCCATTCTATGCAAGACATCATATAAATAAAATTACTGTTTCTGGCTTGAATCATCACTAGACTTGAGTTAGTGGTTGCCTGAAAGGCTAATTTAAACAACAGGCAGGGCCACTGCCTTACATAGAAGACAGGAAGGAGCTCTATCCACGACCGTCCTTGGCAGTAATGCTATGTCCAATTAGAATGAATCATATTCACATTATATGTAAAATATATCATACTAGGGTAAACGAAAAATTTTCTGTTACCAGGTCAAGAATGAAAGAAATCTTCAAAGGTCATTAGCCTGTCCTCTGGCTCTCTGAGGGCTACAATTAAAAAGTCCTTGAGAATTATCTGCCAAGTCCTTAAAATTATTCAGACAAGTAGGCACCACAGTCTCCTTCTGTAAATCATTACCAGGTCTGCCAGCCTTTATAGTCGGTAAGATCTGCTTGCTATTTAACCCAGCCATGAAAACAGTCTCTGGACGAAATACAGTGGTCCCAGAAAGAGATAAGCAGTGGATTTAATTTTAAAAATGGGATGGGAATAAAAAAATTAATTTTTTCTTGCTCTACTTTCCAGAACTTTTACCTTTGGTTTTCTTGGTTATCAGCCTTTTTGAAAAGTCTTAACCTGTTAAACTGGTGAGGCAGTTTCTTATTACAATGTGGAACTTTTGCCAGACCGAACTGGGCCCCAAATCAAAACATCTTCCTTGAAGAAGAGCACAGAGTGATGAACAGCCAGCCTGTAACACAAACCCCTGTCCTATTCCCCAGATACAGCAAAGTAATGATAATTTACATTTATTGAGAGCTTACTATGGATTAGGCGTCGATTTAAGACCCTCCAATGTATTAAATCTGCAATATCCCATGAGATGAGGCTTCCCATTTGACAAGCGAGACCATGAGGTTCCGAAGAGGTAACTTGCCTAAATCGTCCAGTAGTCAATGGCAGAACTTGGGTCTGAACTCAGGCGTTTTGGAGTCAAAAATCTGTATCTAATCTTAACAAAGCAAATACCATTTGGTATTTAAGAGTTTATATATTTCCAAGCTTTTGGAGTGAAAAACCGAGATAAGAAGTACAGAGGAAAGTGTAGAGGGTCATAGGAAATATTAGGAATTTGTGAAGGAAGACAATATTTACATTTCTGATAGAATTATTCAATATGATGGGAAGCCACTTGTCCTGTCTAGGCAGGAGAATTCTAAGGAGTATTTCTGGCAAACTGTAGCTTGCCATTTATTTTTACTATCACATTCCTGAGCTGTATAATTGATTGAAATGGACTGTTCTAAGGTAAGGTTTAAAATAGGATGATGAAACTTTTTGTGGTTTCAAGGAGGAATATCCCAACAGGGAGTGATTCATTCTTTTTTTCTTTTTTAATTTTTATTAGAGTATAGTTGATTTACAATGTTCTGTTAGTTTCTGCTGTTCAGCAAAGTGAATCAGTTATACGTATACATATATCCACTCTTTTTTAGATTCTTTTCCCATATAGGTCATTACAGAGTATTGAGTAGAGTTCTCTGTGCTATACAGAAGGTCCTCATTAGTTATCTGTTTTGTATACAGTAGTATGTATATGTCAATCCCAATCTCCCAAGTTATCCCTACCCCCTTCCCTTTTGGTAACCATAATTTTGTTTTCTACATCTGTGACTCTATTTCTGTTCTGTATTTCTGTTTAGTTCATTTGTACCATATTTTTAGATTCCACATATAAGCGATATCATATGATATTTGTCTTTCTCTGTCTGACTTACTTCACTCAGTATGACAATCTCTGGGTCCATCCATGTTGCTGCAAATGGCATTATTTTGTTCTTTTTCATGGCTGACTCATTCCTGAATTAGAAATCCCTCTACCTGCTAATCCCATCAGTGGGTTACTTTACAATGTCTTCAAATAATGTCTCCAAAAGTTTGTTTGTTTCTCAAGTCAGCAGTCTTGTACTTAATTTCCACAAAACATGATTTTAAACCTTCTCCATTCTCTTCAAACTCCTGAGCCCCCTTCAGTTTTGGCAATGGCTGTATATCCTATTTTAATGAGAACATGATGATGTAAAGTAGCAATCGTTAAATGACAAACACACTCATCTCTGATTTTCACTCCTCGTTTCCAAGACTAATCCTTCCACTTATTTTCCTAGGAACCATATTCTGTGGAGTCCTCCCTCTCTTTTTCTTTTCCTTCCTCTGCTTCCCTTTTTCCTTTGCATCAATCTGTAAATAGGACTGTCTCTCTTATTATAATACTAAATAAGTGAAATAAAATAACATTCTTTGACCTCCTGCATACCTCCTGTCACCTCCCTAATTCTCTCTTTGCAGGCAACTGTCTTGAAAGAGTTGTCTACTTACTTTTTTAAAAAAAAAAAGTTTCTTTCTTGGTTTATTCTACTTGCCTTCTTGGCTTGTTAACCTTCTCATGCATTTCTCTTTTAATGCCATCTGATTTCTGTCCCCCAGTGTTCCCATTACTATATCTGTTGTCAAAGTTACCGCATTTGTTTTAGAAGCTGCAACGGGTATTTCTCAGTTGCCTTTGGCATCATGTACTACTACTGAGTTTGCCCTTCTTGAAGAAGCCCTTCTATTTTCTGGGCTTCTATGACACCATACTAGTTTGTTTCTTATTTCTTTGCTCTTAGACAGTTTCCTTACATGTTTTTCTTCCACTTGGTACTGCAATTTTTATGTTCCGTTCTCGTCTCTCTTGAGGGAAAATTCCCCTGAAAAGTTGCATCCAACTTCATGACTCTAATTCCCAGCTCCATGCTAATGATTTCCAAGTAAATAATTTTAACCGGATACTTCTCATTAGCATCAGATCTACTCATCCAACTTCCTGTAGGATACTTCATGAAGTTATTCTGTCTGACTTTTCAAGTTTAACATACAACAAAGTAAGCTCATAGTTTCCCCGCAATTCTCTCTTCTTCCTGTGTTTTGTACCTCAGTCAATGATCAGTGGCAAATCCTTTACTCAGTTGCCCAACCATAAGCTTTGGTGTTATTCTTGACTTCCGTCTTCTTCATCCCTTATGTTCATTCAATCTCTGTGTTCTGGCCGTTTAGTCTCCTACAAATCTTTCAACCCAGTCAGTTTTTCCCCATAGCTGCAGCTCAGATTTGGGCTACTACCATCTCTCACGTGGATTCCTGCAACAGTATCCCCATTTGTTTTCCTTTAATGTTGTCCCATCCCGTTTTCTGGATTGCACATTTCCCAAAGGCATCATGCCATACTTCTGATTAACATTCTTCAGTGGGAATCCATTGTACTTACACTGAAGTTCAAATGTATTAACAGAACTTCCTGATCAAGCCCTTGCTCAGTTCTCCAGCTTTGCCTTATGCCAAACTGAAGTGCTTTCAATTTCTCAAATGCATCGTGTTTCTTTGAACACAGGGCTTTTCATTCATTGTTTCCTTGAACTTGGACAGTCATTTCTCTAACCTTATCTGGCCTTCTTTAACAAATCCCTTAGAGAAACTTTTCCTTGAATTTTTAATAAGTGAAACTTTGTCTCAATTATTAAATCTGGGTTAAGCATTGTTGCCATGGGTTTTCAACAGCATCCAAGCCTTCCCTCATAAGAGATTTTTTTCCTCTTCACATTTTTTAATTTATAATTATGCTATTTTAAATTATAAGCTAAATGAAGGCAGGAAACTCATTTGGGTTTTTTGTTATAAATTCAGGATATTATACAGTTTCAGGCAATCTGTAATTACATTTACTTGTTCAGTACAAAACTAATAAAAGCAACTGCATCTTTGGACAGTAACGTTTATTATTATAGGGAAAATGTATAAGCTTTATTCTATTTGTATTTTGAATTTATTGATAATTTGCCATATGATATGTGGATTTGGACTGCAATCATCTGAAACTTTACATGATGTACCATCATCATTTATATGATCCTGTGATTCTAAAGTTTAAATCTCACCAGGTGGAGATGGGAATTTTCCGAAGTCATTTCATTCTGGGTGTTTGGCTTCTCTGAAATATGTGGCTGGATCCCTGAGAGAAGGACTTTAAGACAGTTGGACTGCTATCCATTCATCTCTTTTCCCCAGAGGAAAACAAAAGGAGTCTTATTGTTTTGTCAGCTGGCCCTCTGGGTAAACAGACTAATGATATTTGTTAGGAAGAAGAAATGCCTTTTGCAGGATATCTCTGGCAAAGAATTACCTATAATTCTTGGAAAGTCGAACCCATGTTCTAGAGACAAGGCTCCTACGAGAATGCCATGCAAACCATGCGCTTCTCTGGGGTATAAGATGAAGATGTATCATAATTGAAACCTAACTGAAACACCTCTAGTTGTGTGAAGCACACAAGAACCTCATTTAGAGACCACATCCATTCTGGGCCAAAATACCCACATATGATACGAGAGAGAAGGACCTGAGGAACTGCTTTCAACGTCCTAAACCTCTCGCTGCTGCTTCTGAGCCTTTCGATATTATTTTGTATGGGTAAGAGGTCTGATTGTTCACAACTGATTAGACAATCTGATCCTATGTGGTAGTGATCCTATGCAGATTCAGTCCTCCTTTAGACAAATTTAACAGTCTTCTGTTGATATTTATAATACAGTATGTATTATAAACGTAGCTGGATTCATAGTTCTTCTGTCTCCCTCTAAATTCCCTTGAGCAGAGCACTTGAAAACACTTTAGTTTTCCCACCTGATTATAACATATTTGAAGGAAAATTCAAGGTCAGTTTTACAATCCACTGGTAACCCTAAGAGTCTGTGCATTTTAAACAGATTTAAATTGCATTCATAAGTTTTATTTCAAAAACCATATATCCTCTTTCAGAGAACAATGCTAAAGGTATTAGGTAATTGCTGAACTGAGTATTAGAGTTGGGTAATTTCATTAGATATTTTAATTGGGTATCTGTGAATAAAGACTCCATCATACATTGTACTTAGCCTTATAGTATCAAAAGGCTAAGTATCCATTTATTACAAGTAGACTGTGGTGACATTAGCTGTTCTGGGAGTTCCTGGAAATATGGTTATTGTATCTACCTCTTAAAGGGAACAATTGATATTTACTGCCTCAGAGGCTCTGATGAGTGGGTGGAAGAAGGGATGGAAGAGGGAGAGCAGGCGCAAGTTATGAGAACAATATATATTGCCATGTTTGCAGCAAAGGCAGATTGAGCACAATGAGTCTCAGAAGATAACATATAAATCAGGATATTCTGACATAATAATATAGGAGAGGTCTTTAAATGGAACTGATTTCATAGTCTTGGTGAGTCATAAAAAGTCTATTTGAAAAACTGCAATAATAATTAGACATCTGCCAAGTTTTCAGTTTTGACATTTGCTGGAGGATTGAAAACTTTCCTGAAATCTATTCTTTTAAGACATTTTCTCAGCTAATCACAAGTTTTTTTTATCAGAGTATTCTGTGTGAACCCTTTAAACAAAAAAATATGAACACTCTGAGAAGGAAGGGGAAATGTGACACAGTTCCCTCTTAGAATTCCTGCCCCCCTAAAGAAGCCAGGAGAGATTTCAACTCTATCAAAATGCAGTTGAAATTTTAAAACAGCCAAATTGTTATAAGCACTTTAAAAGTTCTTGTGACAGTCTCTAAAATTTTGCTTTGTAACAATCAAATTGGAATTGAATCTCACAGAAATAACTTCTAAGAAATTAGCAAGCAAGAGTGGAAAGAAACATATTTGTGCAATTCAACACAACAGAAAAATTTATGCTAAAGGCATTAAGTTTTGAGAAGTGTGAAAATTCCATTTTTGACATCCCATCAGCAGAATATTTTCATTCATCGCTTTTTAAAAAACGAATAGATTGGACTTTTCTGAATTGCACTCAAGGAAAGATCTTGAATTGGAGCCTTGTGAAATAATTTTTTTTCTCTGCCTGATCACGAGCAATTACCATTTTATTTTAGCAGCATGTTTTGATTTGTACATATGTGTGTATACCACATAGTCAGAGATGGTGAAAAATATGTCTTATAGTAGTTTAAGAAAATTCTGTGAATTTAAGAATATTTCTTTGCCTCCAACAAAAATGCTGGAGAAGTAAGTGTATAAAACTGGTGTGTTTTGGACTACAACTGAATCTTGAAATGCATCTTGAGCACAGGATAGCTGTTCAGTTCACACTCTTTCTTTCTATGACTTTAGTCTAAAAGGCCCGAGCAGGTAATTAAAATGAGTGAAGGGGGTCAGGTGACAGACAAAGGAACAGCTTCAAGTGGTATCTAAAGGGTGCAGTCCTTACTCAGCTCCAGCTGATGGTGGATATACAGGAGTGCAAGCCCAGTGGGGGAGAATCTTCTGTTTCAAGAGCACTTGTGAATCACTACTGTTGTGTGAATTCTTTCAATTTTAAATGTTGGCCAGACAAATCATGAATATAGATTATTTGTGTCCCAAGATCTGCTAGTTTCCATATCTAATACAGGAAGTCTATATGCTATATGTCCCTACCAAGCTAATAAAGCCTGAAATGTCTGAACCAAAACTTAATTAGCTTATCTTCTTGAAGTAAAATCTTCACTGAATTATGTTTAACATTGTATATTCATTTCTCATTGAGAATTGATACGTAAAACAACACTATGAAGAATATACCTGAATAAGCTATAAAACTTGTCAGGAGATGTGGTATATTAGGTGTTAAATGTCTGTCACTTGTGTAAGGATTTATAAGACAAATTTATTTTAGAAGTTAATACGAGTAGAACATTTTTTAAAGATAATGAGCATCACATAACACATACCGTACTTTAAGCATAAGCAAATAAACAAGGAAGTGAACTCAAAATTCAGTCTCAATCATGGTAATTATACGCATTCAGAGAGTGATCATTTGTATCTTTCTCAGTGTATAGAATTTTGGATTTCTTGTTCTCTCTTATTTTTAATTTAATTTTATTTATTTTTTTATATAGCAGGGTCTTATTAGTTATCCATTTTATATGTATTAGCGTATATATGTCGATCCCAATCTCCCAATTCATCACACAACCCCCACCCTGCCATGTTCCCCCATTGGTGTCCCTACATTTTTTCTCTACATCTGTGTCTCTATTTCTGCCCTGCAAACCAGTTCATCTGTACTATTTTTCTAGGCTCCACATATATGCGTTAGTATACGATATTTGTTTTTCTCTTTCTGCCTTACTTCACTCTGTATGACAGTCTCTAGATCCATCCACGTTTCTACAAATGACCCAATTTCATTCCTTTTTATGGCTGAGTAATATTCCATTGTATATATGTACCACATCTTCTTTATCCATTCATCTGTCAATGGGAATTTAGGTTGCTTCCATGACCTGGCTATTGTAAATAGTGCTGCAATGAATATTGGGGTGCGTGTGTCTGTTTGGATTATGGTTTTCTATGGGTATACGCCCAGTAGTGGGATTGCTGGGTCATATGGTAATTCTATTTTTAGTTTTTTAAGGAACCTCCATACTGTTCTCCATAGTGGCTGTATCAATTTACATTCCCACCAACAGTGCAAGAGGGTTCCATTTTTTCCACACCGTGTCCAGTATTTACTGTTTTTAGATTTTTTGATGATGGCCATTCTGACTGGTGTGAGGTGATACCTCATTGTAGTTTTGATTTGCATTTATCTAATGATTAGTGATGTTGAGCATCCTTTCATGTGTTTCTTGGCAATCTGTATATCCTCTTTGGAGAAATGTCTATTTAGCTCTTCTGCCCATTTTTGGATTGGGTGGTTTGTTTTTCTAATATTGAGTTGCAAGAGCTGCTTATAAATTTTGGAGATTAATCCTTTGTCTGCTGATTTGTTTGCAAATATTTTCTCCCATTCTGAGGGTTGTCTTTTTGTCTTGTTTATGGTTTCTTTTGCTGTGCGAAAGCTTTGAAGTTTCATTAGGTCCCATTTGTTTATTTTTGTTTTTGTTTCCATTACTCTAGAAGGTGGATCAAAAAAGATCTTGCTGTGATTTATGTCAAGGAGTGTTCTTCCTATGTTTTCCTCTAAGAGTTTTATAGTGTCCAATCTTACATTTAGGTCTCTAATCCATTTTGAGTTTATTTTTGTGTATGGTGTTAGGGGTGTTCTAATTTCATTCTTTTATGTGTAGCTCTCCAGTTTTCCCATCACCACTTATTGAAGAGACTGTCTTTTCTCCATTGTATATCCTTGCCTCCTTTGTCATAGATGAGTTGACCATAGGTGCGTGGATTTATCTCTGGGCTTTCTGTTTCTGTTCCATTGATCTATATTTCTGTTTTTGTGCCAGTACCATATTACCTTGATTACTGTAGCTTTGTTGTATAGTCTGAAGTCAGGAAGTCTGATTCCTCTAACTCTGTCTTTTTCCCTCAAGACTGCTTTGGCTATTCGGGGTCTTTTGTGTCTCTATACAAATTTCAAGATTTTTTTGTTCTAGTTCTGTAAAAAATGCCATTGGTAATTTGATAGGGATTGCATTGAATCTTTAGATTGCTTTGGGTAGTATAGCCATTTTCACAATATTGATTCTTCGAATCCAAGAACATGGTATATCTCTCCTTCTGTTGGTGTGATCTTTAATTTCTTTCATCAGTGTCTTATAGTTTTCTGCATACAGGTCTTTTGTCTCCCCAGGTAGGTTTATTCCTAGGTATTTTATTCTTTTTGTTGCCATGGTAAATGGGAGTGTTTCCTTAGTTTCTCTTTCAGATTTTTCATCATTTGTGTATAGGAATGCAAGGGATTTCTGTGCATTAATTTTGTGTCCTGCAGCTTTATCAAATTCATTGATTAGCTCTAGTAGTTTTCTGGTGGCATCTTTAGGATTCTCTATGTATAGTATCATGTCATTTGCAAACAGTGACAGTTTTACTTCTTCATTTCCAGTTTGGATTCCTTTTATTTCTTTTTCTTCTCTGATTGCCGTGGCTAGGACTTCCAAAACTATTTTTAATAATAGTGCCAAGGTTGGACATCCTTGTCTTGTTCCTGATCTTAGAGGAAATGATTTCAGTTTTTCACCATTGAGAATGATGTTTGCTGTGGGTTTGTCGTATATGGCCTTTATTATGTTGAGGTAGCCTCCCTCTATGCCCACTTTCTGGAGAGTTGTTATCATAAATGGGTGTTGAATTTTGTCAAAAGCTTTTTCTGCATCTATTGAGATGATCATATGGTTTTTATTCTTTAATTTGTTAATATGGTGCATCACACTGATTGATTTGCATATATTGAAGAATCCTTGCATCCCTGGGATAAATCCCACTTGATCGTGGTGTATGATCCTTTTAATATGTTGTTGGATTCTGTTTGCTAGTATTTTGTTGAGGATTTTTGCATCTATATTCATCAGTGATATTGGTCTGTAATTTTCTTCTTTTGTAGTATCTTTGTCTGGTTTTGCTATCAGGGTGACGGAGGCCTCATAGACTGAGTTTGGGAGTGTTCCTTACTCTGCAATTTTTTGGAAGAGTTTGAGAAGGATGGGTGTTAGCTCTTCTCTAAACGTTTGATAGAATTCACCAGTGTAGCCATCTGGTCCTGGACTTTTGTTTGTTGGAAGATGTTTAATCACAGTTTCAATTTCATTACTTGTGATTTGTCTGTTCATATTTTCTATTTCTTCCTGGTTCAGTCTTGGAAGGTTATAACTTTCTAAAAATTTGTCCATTTCTTCCAGGTTGTCCATTTTATTGGCATAGAGTTGCTTGTAGTAGTCTCTTAGGATGCTTTGTGTTTCTGCGTTGTCTGTTATAACTTCTCCTTTTTCATTTGTAATTTTATTGATTTGAGTCCCCTCCCTCTTTTTTCTTGATGAGTCTGGCTAATGGTTTATCAATTTTGTTTATCTTCTCAAAGAACCAGCTTTTAGTGTCATTGATCTTTGCTATTGTTTTCTTTGTTTCTATTTCATTTATTTCTGCTCTGATCTTTATGATTTCTTTCCTTCTACTGACTTTGGGTTTTGTTTGTTCTTCTTTCTCTAGCTCCTTTAGTTGTAAGGTTAGGTTGTTTATTTGAGTTTCTTCTTGTTTCTTGAGGTAGGCTTGTATTGGAAAAGCCGTATATTTTAATAAGAATATTTATTTTACATCCTGAAGGAATATGAAACAGAGGTAACACTCTACAGTATCTGAGAAAATACATGAAGTGTTTATAGACATATAAACACTGGTTTACTTTGTGTTGTTACCTACATAGCTTTAGAAAGATCAGCATGTTGAGGAAAATTATATTTACTGTTGAAGATAATTATGTGGAGCAACCTTAGCCAGAAAATAAATCTCCCAAGAAAATTTTGGAATTTTAAGATTCCATTTGCTTTAAAATGAACTTTCTCTATTTGTTTAAATTCACCAGGTAAAACTTTTTCGTCAGGATCATATTTTGGAGGGGGCAATTTTATGTATGATGACAGGTGGGCTTAAATTTTGTGTTTGGGGACAGCTTCAGCATCTTTTTCATCTGTGTATCTTAAGAACAATAGCAGACATGTTGTCTGTTTTCTATAAAGGTTTGTTGAACTCTATTAAAGATACACTATTAAATAATTTTGAAAAAATAGTGACATCAGAAAAATATTTTGTGCATTGCTGTATACTTTTGATTTAAGCCTGACATAATTTTTTGTTGATAAACTTTATTATTAATATTTCATGTAGAAACAAAGTTTCTGGATGGTTATTGAGTAATTGCCTCTTTTTTACATTTTGATCATAACCAATGGAATTAGATAAATATTGTGTTAAATTTTTATATTTAATATGACCAATAAAAGTTAATTACTGAAACATTCATAAAATATAATAAGAATGCTATATATTGGTCTTGAACAATATTAAGAAATAGCACATTTCCAAACTTGGATCTAAATGTGTACATTTAAAGCACTTTTATTTATTTTACTTATTTTTGCACGTTTCTGCTGGAATCACACTGATCCTCTGGCTTTTCAATGATTCCCGAAGGAATGTTTTCTTTCAGTGGTTCAGAGAAAGTACTTTCCCTAGTAATGCTAGTCTAGCACAGTAAGATAGGGTTTTCTTTTTTTTTTTTTTTTTTTTGTCTAAAAGAATCCAAATTCTCTAAGGTTTTATTCCTGTCCTGAGTGAAAAATGGATTAAAAGATGGACTTGGCAGCCTCCGTCCTCAGTCCCCTTCCCCATTTCTTACTCTTCACTGTAGGAAGATATATACTTAGGAAAAAAGCTCAGTAGTCATAAGTTTGTGTTACTTTTTAGAAAGTTAAAGTACATTACATTTTTAGATTTCCAAATGGCATCAACTTTGAGTATTCCAAGGGAAATTTTGGAGTGCGTGTTAATGAATTTATCCCTAATGCTACTTGTCATTGAGACCTGTTGAGATGAAGACCTGACCCTCTCTTCATAGAATAATTTGCAGTGTGCTTTTATTCACCTTGCTGCTGAGCCGTTTACTTATATTCACACATTATTTGAAGAATACTGCACTTTCAGTTCTCTATTCAATTCCACGTTTCTCTGCCAAGTCTCATCTAGGCATCTGACATACAACGAGCAGCTACATAATTGTGCAGTCTAATAGCTAATGAATAATTACTTACTCTCTTCATTCAGTGTAAGGAACATTTCTATGGTAAAAAACATGCTACTGTTGTCAGAACGTAATAACATATTGTGTGGGGGAAGGGAAGCAAATGCATGGATTTGTCATGAATATCTAGGGATGTTTGCCAGTTAAGCTAAGAATTTTATTGTTCATTTAGGATTCTGGCTGTGCAGAACTACCATCTTTGTATACACAGTGTTCACCTTTCCATGTGGTACAGTGAAAGCATCAGATTGTCCACTGAAGATCTATAGTTTCATTTCAGCTTTGCCTTTTTTTTACTACTATCTCTGAGAACTTAAAGAAGTCACTTGACCTCCACAAGCTTTTGTTTCCTCAGTCTTGCCAGCCTTCCTTCACAGAATAGGACAGGAGATTCAAATGAGATGATATATGTAAAATTTTTTTAGTCTGAAAAATAGTATATAAACATGTCAGGGCTTTTGCTACTGTGGTTAATTATTATTTGTTTGACTCTCTAAACATTGTGTGAGATAATCAAGGCAGATTCATTCATTTATTCAACAAATAATTATTTATCACCCACAGTGTTTTCAGTGCTGATCATTCAACAGTGATTAAATTAAACAGGGACTGCTGCCTTCCTAGAGCTCCTATCGTAGTACCAGAAATAGACACCATCTGGTTAAACCAGTCCTCAGTGAAGATCATTTTAATCACGTATACATGTAATGATGAGAATAAAACAGTGTGATGTGTTAGTGATTGCTTAAGATATGGACTCAGAATGTTCACTCTGAAGAGTGGACATTAAGTGAGATTTGAGTGCTGATTGGGAACCAGTTACTTGAAGAATTGGAATAAGAACATTTCAATAAAGGAAGGGCCCTGAGTGATCAAGGAATACGAAAAAAAAGGCCTGTGGAGCTGAACATAGTGAGCTAGGGGGAGGATGGAAGGAAATCTTCCTGGCACCCCAGCTTCTAGATCTTCTTGAGCGTCCCTGTATGCATTCCCACTAGAGCTCCTGTTTCTTCTATGATATCACATGTAACTATAGTTACTTGTTTAGTTGTCTGTTATTCTCATTTGACTCTGAGTTGGGAGAAAACCAGGAATATTTTTTCTTGCTCATTATTGTATCCCCAGCACCCTAGTGGATGCAGAAAATTATTTGGTGAAATGGAAAAATTATGCAATCAGTTAATAAAGTATTGTCATCATCAGCTAGGTTTATCATCTTCAGAATATTTAGGCCAGTACTCTTTCCACTACTTCTTACTACCTTCATTAGGAGGAAGTGATCTCTATCTTAAAGGTCTGACCAATATTTTCTGTTTCCTAACCTAATATAGACTAGTGAGGCTGTAAAAATATTTGTTAGTGAAATGCTTGAAGTAAAGGTAAAGGCTTATTTCAGTTAGGGTGGCACTTGTGGAGAACTTCTGTGAGATGAGATAAGAGATTTGTAGAGTTTGTGTGAATTAACAATTATTATTAAGATGGGGTTTCTTTTATATGTTATGAATTAATTTACATAGCATCCTTTCATGGCATTTTTAAAACAAGGAGCAGAGTGGTTGAGTCACTCCTTTGAGTGCATAAAGCTGCCAGTTGTCCATGTACGTTTCACACCTAGGTTTGCTGACTTTAGTTACATTACTGTTTTCACCCCACTTGCCTATGCTGTCCTTTGTATTTGCTGCTACTGAACCATCATCAAAAGGCCACATGTTTTGTGTCTTTGTTTAGGATTACAGATACGTAGATGTTGATTTAGTTACTTCCACCCTCTTGCTTGTTTCTCTACTTAATTTTTAAGATGCAAGATGACTGGGTCCAGAGAACTTGGGAGGATTTTAGCCACAAATGCAAACAAACTTCAGTGGAAAGTGACCCTTACTAACATTAAGTTCTCATTAAAGAAAATGTGGAAGACAAAAAAGATTTAAGTGCATATAAATGGAGACAAAATTTTGACTTATTCTTCCAACAAATAGGACATGGTGCTGAGATTTTGAAAGAAACGCAGAAAGAAATATGTTACTAATTTGTTTTGTTTTCTGGTTGCTACCAGGCCATCAGTTTAATGTTAATCCTTTACGAATACACTATAAAAATAATTATTTATATAATAAAGTTATTGTTTTTAACAATCACCTCTCAATTCCATTTTTTGTGAGTGTTCATTGTAACAAATTTGAATAAGTCAGAGAGGTACAACAATAAAAAAAGTTTTCCTTGTTCCATTAGCTCCAACTGTTTAATTACAAACGTTTTTCACTTTTGCATTGTCTTTATTTATAGAAAATTCTTTCTCTATATGTAGTCAACTAGAAGAAGGAAAATTGATTTTAGAGGACAAGTCTTGAAATTTGGAAAACATTGATATGGAATTCAGAGCTATGAAATATTAATATTATAACTTACTCTTATTAGATTTTAGAAAGTAAAATGGAGAAAGGTATACATAGTAGCTAACAATAATAATATGTATGAAACATTTTTAATGAGACATTTAAATTAACTGTTGCCTTTTTTGATATAGTGATTTATCAGAGTAGTTATAAAATAATAATGAATTTGATCTTTATAGTTTTTAGGAAAGCAATTTTATTTAGGAAAATTTAGTGTAACATAATATATAAAATATAATGACAATTCAGACTATTGAAATTATTTTGGATGATAAAATTACTGTCAAGTAACTGGTATTATAATACAATATAAAGCATTTTCCTAAAAAGTTCTGCTAAAAATGCTTTCAACCAAAACCTATGATTCACAAATACTAAGTAAGAAAGGACGAAGGATGAAAGTCCTAACCATCTTGCATGTGAGACAGAGAAATTATACAGTAAACCTCAAAGAGATTGAAGCGCACATACTGAATGGGAATTTTCCAATTCGTAATTGCTGATTATACTTCAAAATACAGCCACAAAGTCTTCTAATTTAACTTATAGTCACAACTTATAACCTATCTTTCTCATACTTAACAACCTGATACCATGTTCTGTTCCATCTTGTCCCTTGTCTCTGTGTCTCTGTCTTACCTGAAACTATAGTTACAGGCCAGACATACCTCTCTACTGGTATTGGACCTGCAGCTCTTCAGTAAGTGACTGGCCAAATGCACCTGTGAGGGTTAATTTTATGTGTCAACTTGCCTCCACTAAGGGATGCCCAGATAGCTGGTAAAACATTATTTCTGGGTGTGTCTGTGAGGGTGTTTCCAGAAGACATTAGCATTTGAATCAGTAGACTGAAGGTACAGAAGGTTGCCCTCCCTAGTGCAGATAGGCAATCATCCAATCCACTGATGGCTCCAATTGAACAAAAAAGTAGAAGAAGGATGAATTTGCCCTCTGCTTGAGTTGGAACATCCATCTTCTCCTGCCTTTGGACCACAGCACTCTTGGTTCTCAGGCCTTTGGACTTGGATTGGGACTTATACTGGGGCTTCCCTGGCTCTTGGACATTTGGACGTGGAATGAATGACATTACCAGCTTTCCTGGTTCTCTAGCTTGCAGACTTCAGATCCTGGGACTTCTCAGACTCATTATTGTGTAAGCCAATTCCTATAATAAATCTCCTATTACATGTATTTATATCGCTATATAGCCATATTTATAGCTACATCTGTATATCTATATCCCTCTATATATCTTATCTATCTAATCTATTTTATCTATCTCTATATCTCTATATAGATATCCTATGTATGGATATATCTTATCTATCTATCTTATCTATTTTATCTATCTATCTATCCATCCATCCATCCATCCATCCATCCAACCTATCTATCTATAGATCCCATTGGTTCTGTTTCTCCAGAGAACCTTAACTAATACAGCACCCATATCCAGTCATGAGCTCCTCGCCAAGGAAAAGATGAAGCAGAGGAGGCTGATGTGTCACGGTGCAATGACGGTGATAGCTGGCAAATGTTCAAAAACATTCCCTCTAAAAATCCATGTCCTGATTTGTAGGATTTACCAGTTTCTCCCACCATGGTCAATTTCAGACATCATTTAATGAAAAATTGGGGAGAGGTATACAGTAGTCTTTCATTATATATCTGTTTCCATGCTTACAGATATAATAGTTATAGATAAACTCAAGACCACAGAAAATAGTAGAATGTAACAAAGTGGGAAGTGGTGAGATATGCATATTTATTACCTTTATTTTAAATATAATTTATTTCAGTGTAAGTTTATGTTAATTTTTAATACTTTGTTAAAAACCAGCTGGCACAATTCCTGAAAACTTAACAAACCACTCGCATAAACTTACAAACTGACTCCAGCACACAACTGGTGGGAGGGGCAAATGGCAGGGATATCATGGAGGAGGGTGTTGCCTTAGTCTAGGCACAGAGTAATGAGAGCTTGGACCATAATGGTGACTGAAACATGGAAATGTAGAAAAGCTGAGGAGATGATGCAAGAAAGGATCAAGAAATGACTCAAGGGAAGGGTGGTCTAATTGAGAGAAATTAGCACATTTTAAGACTTGGTAAAGTGTAATCGAATGCAAAGAAGAGATCTGGAATTGGGAGCAAAGTCAGAAAGTCCACTTGGTTTGGATCAAAGTGTTTTTAAATTTCTGAGTTTTGGCAGAATGATAACATAAGATTGAAGATGGTGGTTTAAGGAGGGAGTCAAGGCTAATCATTTAACCATATTGGGAGTCAAGGCTATGAGAGGGAAGTTATGAATATAAATCTGACTTTCAGAATAATGCATGTATTGAAATGGAGGAGAGATTTGAATTTAAGAGAAAAAAAAGGAAGAAACCAATATAGGAAGTGATGTTAAGGTACCAGTCTCATAGAGTGGTACAGTTTGCTGTGTTTTGAATCTAAGTTTTCTATTGAGAACTCAGGAGATAAAAATCAGTGCTAAAATGAGCTCTTTTGAATGTGATGTTTTATCATTTGAAAATGCAGTAGCTAATAGGAACTCCTTATTAAAAAGGACAAAATTAATGCCCAGAGAGATTGGAAAAGCTGGCCTAGTGAGCGCACTTTATTCTTCTTCTTTTTTTCTTTATACTTTAAAAGTATCTCTTTAGGCTCACCAGGTTAAAGTGGGCTCAATTAAATTTGCTGGCTGTTAATTTATAATCTGTTCAGTACTATACTATTTCTTAAGAGAGATCTGATATTTTAGCTCATTTTGAGATTTAAGAGAATTAAAAAAGGACTCAGAGCGGCAGAGTCATTTATTGGGTAGCACTTCAAAAACAAAATGCAATTTCTTTTGGTACCCTATTGTTGAGGAGCCCTGGAGACCTGGTGTGTTGTGAGGTCGTCTGTCTTCTTTCAAAGACTGATGCTCCACATCTCTCATGATTGAGCAAGAAAGTGACAGCAGGCCTGTTGTAAATTTACAGGTCAAAAGAAGCTCAGTGGTGTAAATTACATTACTTTGAAGTCTACCTCTTTTGCTGATGCCTTTGAAAATCTAAGTTTACTCAATAAATCCCTTCCACCATACAAATACTATTTTCAAGGAAAAGATGGCATGGCTTTAGAAAATAGACCTGACTATATAGTAGGCTATAACAAAGGGAAAAAAAAAACTAACTTTATTCTAACTTTGTGTTTATTCAGTGGTTCCCAACAGAGAGTTAATCTATACCCAAATGAGTATATGGATATTTTCCCCACCCTGAATAGGAGGATGAAGACCAGAGCAAGGAACTGTATACAATTAGAGATTCCATTAGAATGTGGAATAGGATTGGTTACTTAGCAATTAGTGTCAAGAAATTACTGATTGAGAATTTTGTATAGACACAGATTATTCTTTTTCCTTTCTCTATGCAATGATTTTCATTTAAAAGTGGTGCAGTGCAGTTCTAATTGATATATATATATCAATTATATATATATAGATATATATATTTATATATATAGAGAGAGATATATATAAAGATATATATATAGATATATATCTTTATATATATATCTCTCTCTCTATATATATATCTTTGCAGTGAGGGTGTTAGCTGTGTTGACTTCTGATGACGGAAAGGGAGAGGTAGAAGTGTTTGTAGGCCATACTCTCAAAAGTCCCTACTGGTAGTTTTTATTTATTTATTTATTTATTTAGGGCTGTGTTGGGTCTTCGTTTCTGTGCTAGGGCTTTCTCTAGTTGTGGCAAGCGGGGGCCAGTCTTCATCGCGGTGCGCGGGCCTCTCACTATCGCGGCCTCTTTTGTTGGGGAGCACAGGGTCCGGAAGCGCAGGCTCAGTAATTGTGGCTCACGGGCTCAGTCGCTCCGCAGCACGCGGGATCCCCCAGATCCGGCTCGAACCTGTGTCCCCTGCATTAGCAGGCAGACTCTCAACCACTGCGCCACCAGGGAAGCCCCCTACTGGTAGTTCTTGCAAACTGCAGGGAGGGACCCAGCAAGAATGTTTGGGTAGGTTAGGGAATATAGTAGGCAGCTTCTGAGATGTGTCCCAATGAGGCCTGCCTCCTCATTTTCCTGTCCATATATAATCCCCTTGCCTTGACTGTGGGCTGAACCTAGTAACTTGCTTTTGATGAGTAAAATATGGCAAAAACAATGAGAAGTCATTTTAGAGCCTGGGTTACAGAAAGATTCTGTCTCTGTCGTATTTGTCCTTTCTTATTCTCTCATTTGCTTCCTCTGTTGCCAGCTGCTATGTGTGAGCTGCCCTATGGAAAAGTCCATATGACAAGAAACTGAGGGTGGCTTCTCACTAACATATAAGTGAGCTTGGAAGGAGATCCTCTTTTAGTCAAGTCTTAAGATGACTGCACCCTCGTTGCCAGCTGGATGGTAGCCTGTGAGGGACCCTGAGCCAAAGGACCCACCTAAGCTGTACCCAGATAGGTTACCCAAAGAAACTGAGAAATGTGAAATTTTTTTTAGCTGCTAAATTTTGGTATAATTTATTGCACACAATAGATAACTAAAACTGAGACGACCCCTTTTTATTTCTATTTTATGTACCCCATATTTGCACAAATAGGCACCTCATAATTATATATTGAATCAAATTAAGTCCACCGAATGATTGTATCAGTCAAGGGCAAGATGGGAAGTAGATGACATCTCAAAGAGTTTAACTAACAACCATTTAATGAAGGAACTATTTAGAAAGGGATGGGAAAGGTTATGACAACCAACAAAAAAATAGAGAAATACTAAGAAACTAGCCTTAGTGGGAAGCTGTTAACACCACCAACCTAAAAGGGCCAGAAGAGGGAATGGTGTTATTGGAGTCCAGAAGGGACTGGAGTTATGGAAAACTGGCCACCCTCTAGAAGCTCCAGCCGTAGGATGAAGCTGCTGCTAAAGCAACAGCAAAGCTGCAAGAGAATAGGGGAAGGGAATCAATACATTGACCTCTTTCCTCCTACCTTTAGATCTTCTCTCTCTGTCTTCCACTGGATAAACCCAACGAGAAGCCAAAGGGCAAGCGAACCTAGGGGATGAAGCCCTAAGGTCAGTCTCTCAAGGCACAGCTCAGGACAGAGAAGGGTGCATTGTGAATCCCCAGGGGGTGTGAAGAGAGACTAAACTACACAAGTGATAGTCAAAGTTGGAGATTTGCTGTACCCTAACAATAGGAAGATGGTGGTTCCTAAAGAGTTGGTGGAGTATATTTGGGGGAAGTCGGATGCGACTTTTCAAGAAAATATATGGCCTCTTCATCGTGGGAACAAACTATGCTACTATTCCTATCCTGTTTTGCAATTAGGTATGCCATATTACAGAGTTCCGGCAATGGAAACTGAGTAAACTCAGACCACTTCTAGATCTGGCCTATATAAACCTTGTTAAGTACTTTGTTTTCTACTTCCCTTTCTGCTTCGTGCTGTGTTGCACGGCGCCCCTGCAAGAATACTTTGGAATTCAACTACTGAAGATGGTAGACTGTTCCTAAAGACATGGATCGCTAAATGACTACATGGAACAGAGCTAACTATCAACCAGAACACTCAGAAGAAAGCATGGAATAGATGATTATTTTTTAGAGACATTATATTTTTGAGGCTTTTTTCCTCTTTCATCCTAGCTGATCTTTACTAACACAAGGGAAAAGGGGTACATTTTTTTGAATAGGGCTTCCTGTTACCTATAGGAAGTCGCTGGCCACTTTACCTCCATGTAAGACTGTCTCTACACCTATATATACTTAGTATTAGCTAAGCTGGATTAAGATTCCGAAGATTGAGTCAAAACCCTTCAGTTTAAAATGACCAAATAAACAAACAGAATCCCCAGTATGGCTGATCATATTTTCCAAAAGTGCCTTAAACATTTTGTACAATCCCACAAGCTAATCTCATAATTTATCTTTAACACAGGTGTAGGGGCTATGGTGTTCCCTATTCTAAAATCTGGAGAGCTTGTGACTATGACACAAATGACGCTATGTGGTTTCCAAGGCTAGGTTGTAAAAGGCAACACAGTTTTTTCTTAGTTCTCTTGGGACACTCACTCTTGAAACCCAGTCACCGTGATATAAGGAAGCAGGCTGAGAGAACGACTCAGCTGCCAACATGGGCTGTTTCTTATAGAAAAGGAAGACTTGGAAGGCAAAGTCAAAAGCCCAGAAGGTAGAACCAGGAACTTAGAGGGAAGAGCCAAGAGCCATAGAGAACATCTCTCAGGCAGTAGGACTTAATTTAATCAAGAAATGTGCTAGATTTCAAAATAGCTGTAGGACAGTGCTTGCTGTGTGTCTTCTGTTTTCACCGCTTTTAAACGGGAGTGTCTATAGCAGTTATCCTATGAATGTCCCACCACCGTATGTTGGGTGTGTTTAGGGCAGATAACTTTAGTTTGCAGTTTTTCAGATTGACAGAAATGGTACTGAAGGAGCTGTATCCAAGTAGTCACATTTAAAGAGCCCCATATGTATTTGGACCTGATTTAGATAATAAGACCCTTAACTTTGAGGCTTATGCTATAATTGGATTAGATGTGGGGATTTCAGAGGGAATTAGGAGCACATTTTCCACATGAATATATGAATTTGGGGGCCTAATGGGCAGACAGTGGGAAATTGTGTTTCTCAAAGTTAGTTGCAAATATATTTACCTCCCACGTGCTCTTCTTAAAATGTGTCCTTGACACTCCTCCCATTGAGAAGGAGGGGATCTATTTTCTTTCCTCAGTGAATTTGGGTGCACTTGTGATTGCAGTAGAAGTCACATGCATGTCACTTCTGAGTGTAGGTTATAAAAGGCAGGAAAGCCTGGTCCTCTTGGGGTTGATGCTCTTGGAACTCAAACAAAATTGCCCTACCCAAGGTTGGAGACTGCTGCCTTTATTTCCTATCCTATATGCCTTCAGATGATTTCAGCTTCCAGACATTTTGTTACCTCTAGCCTTTGAGTTTTCCTAGGTAAAGCACTAGACATTGTGTCTATGTGGAAACAGAAAAAGAAAAAAGCTCTCCTGGCTCTGAATGCCTAACCAAACAGAATCTGTGAGCATAGTACAATGGTTATTTATACCACTAAGTCTGGGGAGGTTTATTTTGCAGCTATAGCCCAATTCTATAATAGGCTGACTTCTGAGTTATCCGAAAGTAAAGACCTTAGAAGTTTCAGCAACTTCCCAATCCTTTGGTCATTCTTAGCCATCTGTCTACTAATGCTGGATTGCAAGGTGACTAGTTACCAAGACCATCATCTTAATTACTTTACTTTTACCTCTTCATCAATTATTTTTTTTAATAAATAAATTTATTTATTTATTTGGCTGTGTTGGGTCTTCATTTCTGTGCGTGGATTTTCTTTAGTTGTGGCGAGTGGGGCCACTCTTCATCGCGGTGCGTGGGCCTCTCACTATCGCGGCCTCTCTTGTTGCAGAGCACAAGCTCCAGGCGCGCAGGTTCAGTAGCTGTGGCTCACGGGCCCAGTTGCTCTGCAGCATGTAGGATCTTCCCAGACCAGGGCTCGAACCCGTGTCCCCTGCATTGGCAGGCAGGTTCTCAACCACTGTGCCACCAGGGAAGCCCTTCGTCAATTAATTTTGTGGGACTGCTTGACTCTCACGAGCATGTTCATCTTGAGTATACAAGCTAAGTAGGGTAGCCTTGATGAACTCCACATACCTAGGGCTTTATAGATACCACCCATAAAATCATACCATTATTAATCATATCTGTATGTATGTATCTATCTATATATTTATGTGTATGAGAGAGAGAGACTCCATTAAGAAGTGAAGGACAGGGGCTTCCCTGGTGGCGCAGTGGTTGGGAATCTGCCTGCCAATGCAAAGCGACACGGGTTTGAACCCTGGTCTGGGAAGATCCCACATGCCGCGGAGCAACTAAGCCCGTGAGCCACAACTACTGAGCTTGCGCGTCTGGAGCCTGTGCTCCGCAACGGGAGAGGCTGCGACAGTGAGAGGCCCGCGCACCGCAACTGGAGAAAGCCCTCGCACAGAAATGAAGACCCAACACAGCCATAAATAAATAAATAAAAATTAAAAAAAAAAAAAAAAGAAATGAAGGACACATAAATGAATACCTGTAATAAAAAAATGGTGAGAAACCAGAAGACTTGCATTTAGTTTGTAGTTTGAAGATGTTCAAAGGGACGCAGAAATACTACACAGGTAGTACAAACATTAGGTGAGGGTGGTAAATTAAATTTACTTTTAATGACTTTCCCAGCCTGGAGGCTTGTTGTGTAGCATTCTGCTTGATAAAACTAGGATTCACCCCAAACAAGAAATCAGTTTATAAAAATAATGCTGTGTCTTCTCTGAGATCCTGCAAATAGGTCTCTCTGTGCAAAACTCACTGAAGTATTATAGCCTCCGTCAGCATAGCGATGCTGAGGGAGGGCAAGGGGAGCCGTGATTCCACATGATTGGCTTATTGCCTGTTGTCCCAGAGTGAAAGAAAGATTTTTGTAACTCTCAGAAATGTGAGAGTTAAATCATCAAGTCAGCTCTATAAATTATGAGTCATCTCATTTTTCTCCTTGTTCTGTGACAGTGGAAAAATCACAAGATTTTTCTCTAGGTAGCAAATAAAAATAAAGAGTGATGAATGCCATTTCATGAAGTGACTCTCACTACTGTATCGTTTTCCTGCATCCTGAGCGACAATTTTTCGTTTGTATTTGCTCCTCTTTGTAGAAGGGGAACATTCTCTTCCTTCCTCAAGGATGCCCTCTGTTAGAGCAACTCTGCATTTTCTTGCCTTGCTGTGAGCTCTGTGCATTTCAAGATGATGATTTATGGGGCAAAGCCTAGTTAGATAATAGTTTTGTCTCAGGGACAAAACTGAAGTTGCTAATTCAAAACCTGCACACGAGTATAGGTTATTAATTATGATTCTCTGGACCAAGGGATAGCCTGTAGTTTGTTCAAAGTATAAGTAGGTAACCAGATGTGAGAAGCTCAGTTGTGTCTGTTGCACCTAGATTCAGACTATTTTTCTTCCAAATTCTAGTCAGTGTGCAATGACTGAACATAAAAAGCCATGCCTCATTTCATCTTATTCTCTAGTGGGAGATCCTGCTTGAGTTTACAGTATTTAAAAGACACGTTGAAATTGTACATGAGGGGCATATTTGCAGGCATGCTGAAGGAACCTCCCAGGAAAGTATCTCATGCTCAAGAAAGACAGAGTCAAGGTGCCCAAGCTTGCTCAGGGCACAGGGAGGGACCACTGTGGAGTGTAGTATCAACTGTGACTCTTTCAATCTCAAATATCAGAAACTCATTTTCAACTAGTCTTCATCTCTCAGCTAAACTCAGTTGTGTGCTGGAGCTGACAGGTATCAGCACGTGAGAACTAACTTGAACTAACTTGAATTTTTAGGAATTTGGTGAACTAGTCGCTAAACTATTGGTAGCTTGAAATTGGCCACCGTGGGAGGTTTTATACCACAGAACTTGCTGAACATACAAATACTCCTTTCCTCCTCCCGTAGCAGGTTGCAAACCTTTACTGGAATACCACTGGTTAGACTTGACTCCTTTCCCAACTTAATTACCACCATAATGGTCATGATGATGATTTTTAAAAATTAGATGATGTAATTCCACTGCTTAACACTGTCCAATAACTTCCCATTATACTCTTGTAGTAGTGTTGCACTGTGTCAACTAGGTTGGGACTGTGACCCCCAGAATTCCTTTCCCTATATGGCTCTGGGCTAGCATTGGCCACAAAAGAGTTTGTTTGAGACTTGGAAGAGAGAAGTGAAGCAGCAGCTGTTTTTATGATACAAAGGTCAATGTAGAGAGAGGTATTGTTGCCACAGCCTGCTCAGTTTGCCCTTGCGGTGTCCAGCTCAATCTTGGTCATCATCATTAAATCCAATTTGTCCTTTTACAACCTTACTTTATGCCTATCTTTTCCTCTCAAATATTTCTTCTAATAAGCTCAAGCTCAGCCAGACAGAGAAGCAACAGCAAGACAAACTGTTTAACAAGCTCCCACAAATGCACTAAGATCCCTTGTATTGTATCATTCCTAGTGGTTCTGCTTCTCTGATTGGCCCAAACTGAAGCAACTTAGAATGGAACCAAACTTCTCACTCTAGCTTAAAAACTGTACTTCAGCATACCTCTGCAACCATCTCTGACCTTGTGATGGACCACTTTTTCCTTTACCCCCTATTTTGCCAGACTGGCCTTCTTTCTGTTCTTAAAACTCATAGTGATTCTTACAACCTTAGGGCTTTGTATTAGCTTTTGCCTTTGCCTGATCTGGCTGACTCCTTTTCTTGAGCTCTCAGTTCAGATGTCATCTTCCAAGACAGACTTTACTTGTCCATCCAATTTACAGTCTGAGTCAAAGCCTACTGTAATTTTTTTTTTGTTTTTTTTTTGCAAAGCCCTGGTCATTCTATAATATTTTTCTTTTATTTAAGTGTTATTATCTTTCTTCTCCCAGCAAAATCTAAATGCCCTGGAGGCAAAGATCTTTCTGGCCTGGCCAGTAGTACATGCTCAATGCATGTTAATAAGTTTTATATTTTTGTTTTACATTGTGTGGAAAACATAGTGAAGGTAATTTTTGATGAGCAGAAGTCTTCCTGGAAAACAGTATTTCTTAGTAAAAATGGCTTGATGGCTGTTTGGGGTGAAGGAGGTAAAGAGAGAGATGAGTGAGGGAAGTTGAGAGAAAAGGGAAATAGTGTTATGTTATACATATAGTGTTATGTTATAGGTAGGAATCTCTCAGGTTTCTACCTATGTCTTCATTAAAGATTAACTCATTAAAATTGATTGAAGAAAATTTTTCTTCCTAACTTGAGTTTGAGCTCAGTTTTACATACATGATAACAAAGAAGCAAAACAAGATTTAGACATAGTAGAGCCCAGAATCAGAGGGAACCACAGGAACCCAAGCCTCTGGGAAATTAAAGTTATCTACAACGGTTTCTAGACCTACAGGGGCACAGCTGGGGATATCGAGGGAAACCTAGTGTACTCTCCTGGGGCAGGGAGACTTCAACTAACAACTATATCTCAGAAGTCAGGAGGAATTTTAGCTTAATAATTAAGAGTGTTTTCAGATCCAAATTTGGATCCATATTTTCTCCACCATTTACTGATTCTGTGACCTTAACTATCAAGTTATTAGTACCCTCTATGCCTTCATTTCCCCATCTGGACTTTAGGACTAATAAAAGTACCTACCTCTTAGGTTTATGGTAATGATTAAGTAGATGAAAATATTTCAAGCACTTATAATAGTGCCTAACACATAATGATCAATCATTGTGTTAGTACCTTTTAAAATCTGGATTAACAGGCATGTCTTTTTCTCTAATCAGAATACGTTCCTTGAAGGTGGATGTATTGTAAGTCTGTGTTCTCCATATCTAACCCAGTTCTGTTTCCATATTGGCCAGGCAGATGTTTATTAAATTGTATGTTTTAAAATCAACTTTACTGGTTTTAGCATGTGATCACTATACCATAGTTTATAATTAGCTATTATGTCAACAAACTATTTTCCCGTGTATCATGAAGAAACATTTTGTGCATTTGATAAAAGTAAATGGTAATGATTTTGTACCATAAAAAAACTCTTTGCTGGTATGATCTAGACAATATTTTTTTCCCAAATTTTAAACACTTTAATTACTGTCATTTAAAAAGAGATAGATAATACCTGTATGTGTTATAAAATTCAGAAGATAAAAAAGGTCTTACAGTGAAACATCAACTTTCCTCCCATACTGGTTTTCTATGTCTTGATTTCTTTCTTCTGACTGTACAACCAAAGTTACCTTCTGGAGGCAATCTGTGCCTCACAGGAGTATAAAGGCAATGACTGCAAGACACGGGCTTTTGCTTCCCTGACGTAACAATGAGCAGCTGACTTTAGATGTACAACCACATGTTCACACATCCCATTGAAGGCTCCTTAAAAGGAGGAGAAGCCAGATAAAAGCATCTGAGGTCTTGTTCTGCTTTAAACACGTGGAAAGTTAAAAACTAAAAATATCAACAACAAAAACAACAAACAAAAACTGCTCAACATTAAATCCAGCTGTTTTCTATGTGAGCTTTTCAGTTAAATGATAGAGAAGAATTTCCATAAGCTCTCAAAGAAGGAACTGAGAAACTTGAAGTTTATCCATTTCAAATTTTAATAATTATACGTTATCATTCAATTATTTCTGTGCAATATAAATTATTATGTGTGAAATGGAAATAAAAATACATTAAAATAAAAGCTAATTTTGATGTGTTAGATCAAATTTTTCTGTGAGCACTTCTATATAATGTGGTAGGGTAGCTTTATCACACTATCCGAACTGTTTTCTATAGAAACTTTTATATTTCATAAATGTATTTTTATTGAAAAATTATTCACCTGAAAATTTTAATTCCTCTATTTTTTCAATACATGTGTGACTATGTAACAGGAATATATACGAGTGATGCACACACATATACACACTCCTGTTACACATTTTTTAAAACATCATTTTAATGACTACATTCACCTGAGATGTTGTTTCACTTGATGTTCAATAGCTTGGCTTTTAAAATCCAGTACATCTGGATTCATACTATGGCTCCACAATCCTCTAGCTGTCTGATTTTGGACAAGTTATCTAATTCCTGGAGATAATAATGGTTCACCTTTATTGAATGTTATTTGCCCCCCTGTTCTAAGTGCTTCACATGCATGAAATCATTTTTTCTCTTTTGACAAATGAAGACTTTGAGGCATAGATAAGTTAGTAATTGCTTAGTGATGTAGAGTTAGAAAATGGTGAAACCAGGCTCACACTTCAGGTAGTTGACCTCTACAGCATGTGCTCTTAACAACTGCATTATACTGTCTCCTTGTATTAAAACAGATGAACCTAGGGGCAGGGCAGGAATAAAAATGTAGACATAGAGAATAGCCTTGAGGACACAGAGGGGTAGGGGGAAGCTGGGGCGAGTGAGAGTAGCATTGACATATATATTCTACGAATGTAAAATAGCTAGCTAGTGGGAAGCAGCCCCATAGCACAGGGAGATCAGCTCAGTGCTTTGTGACCACCTAGAGAGGTGGGATAGGGAGGGTGGGAGGGAGGCTGAAGAGGGAGAGGATATAGGGATGCATATGGCTGACTCACTTTGGTGTACAACAGAAACTAACACAGTATTGTGAAGCAGTTATACTCCAATAAAGATCTATTAAAAAACAGAAAACCCAGCATACCTCCCAGAGTGAGTATAAGGATTCTAAATGGGAAAATGCACAGGGTAAACACACCTTAGATAATACTTCATGGTTTACTTGTTTTAAAATTTTTAATTGTAAAATTCACATTACATAAAATTTACCGTCTTACTCATTTTTACGTGTGTGGTTTAATGGTATTAAGTATGTATACATTGTTGTGCAGTCATCACCACCATCCATCTCTAGAACTCTTTTCATCTTCCAAAACTTAAACTCTATACCCATTTAACAATAAATTCCCATTCCCCTCTCACCTCAGCCCCTGGCAACTGCTATTATATTTTCTGTCCCTATTAATTTGACTACTCTAGAGACCTCATTTATGTAGACTCGTATTGTATTGATCTTTTTATGACTGGCTTATTTCATTTAGCATAATGTCCTGTAACGTGTTAGAATTCCCTTCTTTTTAAAGCTGAATAATAGTCTGTTTTATGTATACACTACACTTTTTAAATCCATCTGTCCATTGAGGACCATTTGTGTTGCTTCCTCCTTTTGGCTATTGTGAATATGAGTGTACAACTATCTCTTCAAGACCCTGGAATTTCTGGATTACATGGTAATTTAATTTTTAATTTTTTGAAGGAACCACCATACTGTTTTCCACAGTGGCTGTACCATTTGACAGTTCCACCATCGATGCACAAGCACTCCAATCTCTCCAGATCCTCACCAACATTATACTTTTCTTTCTTTTTTTTTTAATAGCCATCCTAATGGGTATGAAGTGGTGCCTCATTGTGGTTTTGCTTTGCATTTCCCTAATGATTAGCGATGTCAAGCGTCTTTTCATGAGCTTTTTTGCAATTTGTATACCTTCTTTGGAGAAATGACTATTCACGCCCTTGACCTACTTGTTAATTGGGTTATTTGTTTTTTTGTGTTGTTGTTGAGTTATAGGAGTTCTTTATATGATATAGATATAAATGCTTATCATATATACAACTTGCAAATGTTTTCTCCCATTTTATGGTTTATCTTTTCATTCTGTTAATTGTGTCCTCTGATACACAGAAGTTTAAAATTTTGATGTAGTCCAATTTATCTATTTTTCTCTCTTGTTGCTTGTGCTTTGGGTGTCCTATCTAAGAAATTATTGCCAAATTCAGTGTTATGAATTTTTTCCGCTTATGTTTTCATCTAAGAGTTTTGTAGTTTTAGCTCTTACATTTAGGACTTTTATCCATTTGAGCTAAATTTTGTATATGATTTAATGTAAGGGTCTAACTTCATTTTTTTGCATGTGGATATCCACTTCTCTCACACTGTTTCTTCAAAAGCTGTCCTTTCCTTACTGAATGGTCTTGGCACCCTTGTTGAAAATCATTTGAATATGTATGTGTGTGTGTATATATTTTATATGTACATATATTTATTTCTGGGCTCTCTATTGTGTTCTATTGGTCTATATGTTTGTCTTTATGCTAGTATCACACTGTCTTGATGACTGTAGCTTTGTAATAAGTTTTGAGATCAGGAAGTGTGAGACCTCCAACTTTGCTCTTCTTTTTCTAGATTGCTTTGGCTATTCAGGGTTCCTTTAATCCATATAATTTTAATCCATATAAATTTTAGGATGGATTTTTTTAAATTTAATTTCTACTGAACATGCTGCTGGGATTTTAATAGGGGTTGTGTTAAATCTGTAGATCACTTTGGGTACTATTGACATCTAGAATTTTAAGTCTTCCAACCTATGAACATGAATATCTTTCCATTTATTCATATCTTTAAATTCTTTAAGCAATGTTTTGTAGTTTTCAGTGTACAAGTGTACAAGTCTTTCATCTCCTTGGTTAATTTTATTCCCAAGTATTTTATTCTTTTTGATGGTATTGGAAATATATCTTCTTTTCTTCTCAGTTTCTTTTTTGGTTCATTGTTAGTGTATAAAAATGCAATTAATTTTTGTATGTTGATTTTGTATCCTTCAAATTTGCCGAATTTATTTATTAATAGTTCACAACTTTTATTTTTATGCACAACCAAAATTTATCTAATAGTTTTTCTAATTTTTAAATAAATATTTTCCAAATAAACATTTTGTTATTGTAAATAATGTTGAAACAAACATCATTGTAAATATATCTCTCACTATATCTTTAGGACAAATTCCTAGAAGTGAAGTTATTTGGGCACATAGTCTGAAAATTTTTATGACTGTTGGTAACTGTAGTCAGCCCTCCATATCTTCCTGGGATTGGTTCCAGTCCCTCCGCAGATACCAACTTCTGCTGGTGCTCAATTCCCTTAAAATGGCCTATAGTTAGCCCTCCATATCCCCAGGTTGGGCATCCATTGATAAAAAAGACTAGCTGTACTGCCAAATAATTTTCCAGAAAGGTTTATTAATAAATTTTCAGGAAAAGGTAAAATCACAACTTTCACACAGATTTTAAACGAGTACGTATTAAATAATTTATTTATAAGAAATGAGGGAACCAGGCAAATGTTATAACTATTTCAAAGGAAATGTCAAAATAACACAAATGTATATGAAGAAGTAAATGAATCCCTAACTGAACAGCAAATTGAGACAACACTGATTTTTTTTTTTTCCACAGAGAGGGTGTAAGGCAATTAAAATCACTAGCAGGATAACATTTATAGATCTATATTAGTTATCTACAACTTACATAGAGTTGCAAAATAACTTCAAGACAACAGACAGGGCTAGAAAATGATAATCCATAAGAATGTGCTATAGCAGATACAGTTTTCCACTGAAACACAAAAAATTTTTCTTAAAGGTTATACCAGTTTACACTTCCAATAGCAGTTTATATTAGGTCCTGACTCACCTTCTTATCCTGGCATTAAATATTATCATTTAAAAAATCTGCTCAATTAATAGCAGAAAAAGTGTTATATAATTATTGATTTAATTTATATTTATTTGATGACTGCTAGGAGAGCCATTGAAGATTTACATAGAAAAGAACCTTAAACTAGAAATTAAATTCTGAAACTGCTATTCCAAGCTCCTGTATCTCACTTTCTAAAAGAAAGATAATAAGATAAATAAATTTAGAAAATATTTTTATTTATTTATTTTTTTAACATCTTTATTGGAGTATAATTCCTTTACATTGTTGTGTTAGTTTCTACTGTATAACAAAGTGAATCAGCTATACGTATACATATATCCCCATATCCCCTCCCTGTTACGTCTCCCTCCCACCCTCCCTATCCCACCCCTCTAGGTGGTCACAAAACACTGAGCTGATCTCCCTGTGCTACACAGCTGCTTCCCACTAGCTATCTATTTTACATTTGGTAGTGTATATATGTCCAAGCCACTCTCTCACTTCGTCCCAGCTTATCCTTCCCCCTCCCTGTGTCCTCAAATCCATCCTCTACGTCTGTGTCTTTATTCCTGTTCTGCTCCTAGGTTCTTGAGAACCTTTTTTTTTTTTTTTTTTAGATTCCATATATATGTGTTAGCATACAGTATTTGTTTTTCTCTTTCTGACTTACTTCACTCTGTATGACAGAATCTAGGTCCATCCACCTCACTACAAATAACTCAATTTTGTTTCTTTTTATGGCTGAGTAATATTCCATTATATATATGTGCCACATCTTCTTTATCTATTCATCTGTTGATGGACACTTAGGTTGCTTCCATGTCCTGGCGATTGTATATAGGGCTGCAATGAACATCGTGGTACATGACTCTTTTTCAATTATGATTTAGAAAATAATTTTTTGAAGAGTATGAAACACTTGTTTATAGTTAAGTGGCTGAGAAATTTTTAAAGGTAAAATTAAATATTATAAATCATAAATGTAAAATATTTATTTGCAACCAGAGTTTTTAAAAAACAGTGCAATGCCAGCTTGATTATCCTTGATATTCTCTCTTGATAAAGTATACTCCCTGGAAAGTATACCTTATCCTGGAAAGTATAGTCCCTCCAAATAAGGCAAAGAATTTCAAATGTTTAGTGAAAGAAAAGCTTTCTAAACCCATTATTAAGAAATGGCTGTAACAAAAGCCACTTTCATTACTGTGTACT
This sequence comes from Globicephala melas, assembly GCF_963455315.2. Lineage (NCBI taxonomy): Eukaryota > Metazoa > Chordata > Mammalia > Artiodactyla > Delphinidae > Globicephala > Globicephala melas. Next base: position 35,544,350 of record NC_083323.1, on the reverse strand, counting down.
CCTATAATATATTCTAAGTTCGTTAAAGGAGAAGTGCTTTCTCTGGAATTTTAATCTTTTCTCTGCTGTTTTTAAATTATGTGACCTTTGGTGAAGTCACTGGACCTTTCTCTTTATTAGTACAAGTGGTTGCTCTATCTCTATGTAGGACTGTTTGAGAATCAAATTAATCAATGTATATTAAAGCACATTAAAAATGGTGCTTAAAAGAGATATGAGAAAAGATTTTAATATATTTTTTCAATTCTTTTTATTAACCTCTTCTCTTTTCCATGTGCAGTCACCTATCTGGCCTGCCCTTCTCTCCCCAATGCCATTCAAGCAGTAATGTGGAAATGATGGCTTCCTTTTCACTGCTGTCACATAGGAACACTAGAGAACAAACAATGAATTAAATTCTTGACTTTTGATCCCTTAAGAAGATTACAGGAAAGATCTAGAAAAGGCCTTGCACCAAGAGCCCTGGTGTTCAATTGTATAAGGATGCCACTGTCTGCTGGGAGAAGATATGGTTGTTACCCTGTTTTCGTTTGTTTGTTTGTTTGCGGTACGTGGGCCTCTCACTGTTGTGGCCTCTCCCGTTGTGGAGCACAGGCTCTGCACGCGCAGGCTCAGCGGCCATGGCCCACGGGCCTAGACTCTCCGCGGCATGTGGGATCTTCCCGGACCGGGGCATGAATCAGTGTCCCCTGCATCAGCAGGCGGACTCTCAACCACTGCGCCACCAGGGAAGCCCTACCCTGGTTTTAAATTCCAGAATTTTTGCTTTAAACTTCCAGCACCAAATCCTAAAGAACCCAGAGCTTAGAATAGACTCCATAAACTGTAGAATGAGAAACACTTTTGAACAAAAGCCTCCTTTTTTTTCATTAAAAAGTGGTAAAAGAGTCAGAGGGAAAGTAATTGGGGTTTATTGGTTTAAGAAAAGATCTAGTGTCCTATTTGCTATGGTAAATTCTGAAGAAAAGCAGAATGACAAAGTTCAAAACACCAGAGAAGTTAGGGGAACCAACTTCTTTAGCACACAGACCTGTTATCTGGATAAACTTGGTGTCACCTGGTCATGTGGAGATGATGTTGGGATGGCCAGAATCCAGCGTGTCTGAGAGCAGCATCCCAGAGCCCGCTCCACATCCCACTGCTGTCCCTAGGAGGGGTCTAGAAATGGCTAGGAGGGTGGGATGCCTGGAAGGAACCTCACAATGTGCTTGTTCCTGATGACTGGAGCTTATGGGCTACAGCAAACGTAACTTTTTTAGTTGGGGCCGATGACTTAGCCCAACACCTAGGGTAACAAAGAGCAACTCAACAGAGGCCAGAAATGGCAGAAAACCATCCTGGGCTAAATGTAGAGATAGTGCATATACAAATGGACAGTGGCTAAACCATATATAAAAATGGAACTCTGACCCACAATCCCTGAGACAGCCAGTCCAGGAAGCCAAACCACAGTCTCCGTAGCAATCCGCCCCCAAAGTTTAATACTTGGGTTAACCACTGCCAGCTTCCCAAGTTTTTACACCCCTGTGCTCCCCTAACCAATCACATTGGGTGCCCTGCTTCTAGTTAGCCCACTTCTACCTTCCCTATGCCAACAGTTCCCAATCACAGCACACCTGAAGCCTCCCTTTTTTCTGCTCTAAAGCTTTCCAATTCCCCGTCTGCCTTTGAGTCTCTAACAAGTGTGAGTGATGATGGCTAACTCCCTTGCTAGAGCAAGCCCTGAATAAGTGGCCTTTGCTTGCTCTTATTTGGGTGGTCTTTATTGATTTCCACAATGTACGTCCCCCCTCCTCGGTGCATGAAATTATATGTAAACTTATTCTAAATCTAGATGCCGTCTAGGGAAAAGGCAAGAAGCAGCAGCAGTGGGAGAATCCTAAATTGACTAAAAATTAATTTAGGAAGACTGAGTTTTAAACCAAATGAGACTGATTTTTTTGGTATTTGTAAGACACTTTCTAAAACCAGGCATAAATGGGAGAATATGAGATAAGTTTAGGTAAGAAGACATAAATTTTATATATTTTTGGAATGTTCTGGTGGTATAACATGTAGTATGTTGGAGAAAAATTAATTATGTTGGGCATTATTGCCTTATTTACTTATACGAAACAATAAAGGTATAATATTCATTCTTCATTCATTCATTATTCATTCATCAAATTATTTTTTTTAATTTACTGTTTTCTGGATACCATTGATACAAAGAAGGACAATGTTTAATAGGGTCACTGGTACACATGTAACACAGGAGTAAACAAATGATATATGTTAGTAGTAGTATTTATGTCAGAAGGTGCTTACCCCATACCTCAGAGCTATTAGGAGATGTGGGGAGGTCTCCCTGTCCAAAGCGACCACACCAGCTCTGACCTTAAATTCCTTAGCAGCTCCAATATTTAAAACTTTTAGGAAACCAACACTTTTTTCATGAAACCATCTCAGTAGGTACTAGTGCAACAGAATATATGAAATTTGGGGTTCCAAACATCTAATTGGAATAACAACACTTTAGTTGTCTGTTCAGCTAGCAATCTTTTTGACAGTAAATTTAAGATGAAAAGCAATTTAAGGAGTTATATTATTTCCCGACTGTATTTAATCAAAGGTAGCAGTCTAAAATAATTAGGGAACAGAGATGTAATTTACATAAAACCTGCATGTTTTTTAAAAAAGCAGATTTTTTTAATGTGCAATTTATTTCCTAAAGAGCAATGAGATATTTAAATTTAAGATTTGGAGATTATACTCCTTCTTACCCCTAACTCAGTCTCATTTCACCAGGTGCTATGGGTTGCGTTTCTCTTAAAACTTTTATTTTCTCCTTGACTAGCCCCATGTCTTTCCCCATGTTGTCATTCTTTAGAATAGAAAATTGTGAAAAGATAGGAGATGGCAGATTTCAGTATAAGTCTCATATCCTGTAGGGATTGAGGAAAAATGGTTAAAATAATATGAAATTCTGTATGTTTAAGTGTATTTCAACTGTTCAAGCACCTAATATATACCAAGCACTGTGCCAGATCCTGAGGGAATACAAGTACAAACGACCTAGCCCCTATTCTCAAGGAGCTCATAGATAGGAGAGAAAAAAGAACAGTGGTTCTAGTTCATCATCTTTAATTTCTTTTAAAGTTTTGCACATATTTCATTAGGTAGTCTTAGGGTCTTGGTGACTTTTGATGCTATGGTTCAAGGTATTATTAAAAATTCCGTTTTCCATTTGTCTATGGTCAGAATATAGAAATACAATTGGGGGCTTCCCTGGTAGCGCAGTGGTTGAGAGTCCGCCTGCTCATGCAGGGGACACGGGTTCGTGCCCCGGTCCGGGAAGATCCCACATGCCGCGGAGCGGCTGGGCCCGTGAGCCATGGCCGCTGAGCCTGCGCGTCCGGAGCCTGTGCTCCGCAACGGGAGAGGCCACAACAGTGAGAGGCCCGCGTACAGAAAAAAAAAAAAAAAAAAGAAATACAATTGGTTATTGTATACTGACATTGTATACAGAGACCTTGATAAATTCACTTATTCTATAAACTTTTGAAATATAGAAGATGCCTGTAGAATCTTTTGAATCATGTTATCCGTGAATAATGACATTTTATTTCTTTCTTACTGATCCTATGCCTTTTATTTCTTTTTATTGTCTTATTACACTGGTTAAAAATTTAGTTTATATCAAATATAAAATTGATAGTGGTTGGCATCTTTACTAGTTCCCACTCTCAAGGGGAAGTTTGCAATATTTTACCACTGAGCATATGTTTCTTATAGTTGTTTTTTTCTTTTTGTAAGCATTATTTATCCTATTAAGAACAATTGTTCTTTTCCTAAGTTTGGAGCAGTCTAGATATTTTAAGCAGAAAGGACTGTAATAATGTGCTTACAAAATACTGTGCTTAAGTAATACTGTGTGTTATGAAATTTTTGAAAGTACTGGAGGAGCTGGATTCAGTGGGCTAACACTGGAGGTATTGATTTCCATAACTAATACAATGTATATATATGTGGAAGAACATTTCATACGAAGGAAAATGTAGGGAGTTACTTCCATCCTCGTTTTTATAACTGGTCATGAGCCCATAGTTGAGTTCTGTAACTTTCTTCTCCCTGACTCCTTCCACGCACTCTTTGTCATTTGCTAATACCTTAGACAGTTTGGTTGTTTTCCTGGTGTGGGGACACATGTCTTTGTTCCTCAGGGAGCTGAGTGATTTTGGATCTGTATTAGATTGCTGTAGTCTCCTGTTAACATTTAATACTGGTCATGGCAAATTTAGGAAATGTCACATATAAACTGCTCTCCCTTCACCCCTCATTTGTGTCAATAATGATATTTATTTATGATATTCAGAATCAAATTCACCAGCCACTAGAGTCATCTCGTTTTGGTTGTTGGTTTATTGGCATGTGGATCCAAAAATGACCAGGTGGCAGCCTTGAATTCCAGCAGTGGAATAATTGCTGTGTCTCCAGGAGGTAATCAGGTTTCTAAAACCTAAAATTCAACCGGGCAGAGTCCTGTGGACAGGAAGCAAAATTGTGTGCTGGCCTTATTGGGTGCAATGGTGAGAGGTAGTGTTGTTATTTCTACCTCTTAATTCCAAGTTCTGTGTGTATTCTTGTTATGTCCATAGCTCCACCATAAGTTGATAACTGATGCAGAGCAAATTGCAGTATGTAGGAAAGCACGCAGCCATACAAGGTGCTGTCCCCCAGTTGTTGTAACTGATTCATCAACAAGACCTTGAACTCCAGCTGTTTTGGGGTGTCGAGGTGTATGCTAACATCATGAGTCTTCAGGGCATCATACTATTGGCATACTTATGCTGTCTAATAAGTCTCAAAGTCAGAATGCCATGAAAATGAATAAGGGATTCATAAAGTTCTCAGGTGTTGATGGTGGCAAAGGCATGGCAGGCCTGTTAAGCAAATGCATACCTAGAATATTTCTATTTAAATGAGTACAAGTTGCTATATTCTCTGTGAGTTGTTCCCAAGCCTGGGATATGTCAGCTTTGCCATGATACCTAGGGTACTTTCTGATCATTAGCTCCAATGAGCATGATATTAATGTAGCCAATCAGGAAAATGGTATTAGTCTCTGAGAAGTAAATTATGACAAAGTTTAAGAGAGTAGATATAGTCCTGAAATAAGACAGTGGAAATGACCTGTGGTTTTTGTCAGGTGAAAGTAAACTGATTCTGATATTCTAGGTTTATTTTTTTATTTTATTTTATTTTTAAAATTTATTTATTTTTGGCTGCGTTGGGTCTTTGTGCTGTGCGCGGGCTTTCTCTAGTTGCGGTGAGCGGGGGCTACTCTTTGCTGTGGTGCGTGGACTTCTCATTGCAGTGGCTTCTCTTGTTGCGGAGCACGGGCTCTAGGCATGTGGACTTCAGTAGTTCTGGCATGTGGACTCAGTAGTTGTGGCTCGCGGGCTGTAGAGCACAGGCTCAGTAGTTGTGGCGCACAAGCTTAATTGCTCCGCGGCATGTGGGATCTTCCCGGACCAGGGATCCAACCCCTGTCCCCTGCATTGGCAGGCGGATTCTTAACCACTATACCACCAGGGAAATCCCTCTATGTTTATTGAGGTAGGAAAAAAAAAAAGGTTTTTTTCTGATCTGTAGTTGCATACCAGGTTCCAAGGAAAGATTTGAGTAAGGAGACTATACCTAGAATAGCAGCAACTGAAATTGGAGTCACTAAATAGTTAAGTTTTTGAAAACTGATTGTAATTCTCAAAGATCCGTTCATCCTCTGATAGGGCAAACAAGTGAGTTAAAAAAGGTTATGGTAGAAATCATCTGCATCTTTGAAGTCATTCCTAGTGACACTGTATTTGATTTCCACTGAAGATTATATACATATATATTATATATATGTGTGTGTATTGATATACACACATTCATATACATACATACATTTTGGTAGAAAGGGCGCTTTCATGGACTTACATATGGCTCTTCTGATTTTCTGATCACTGCAGCTCTCACTTTCACGGCTCAGAGAGTCAATATGGTAAACCTTCCAATTGCCGAGCAAGCTCATCCCAACCATACACTCAGGTATTGGGGAAAAATTATAGGGTAGTTTTTTAGAGTCAGTTAACCTAGTATGAAGATAAATTAATTTCAAAACTGCATCAATCACCTGACCCACATAATTTGCTAGTCTTAGCAACCCATGAATGCCACATTATTTGTGGTAGAGTTACCAAATTCTTTTTTCTGGTTCTAGAATCACTTTCATTTAAGAGAAATATGCAATAACGTGGAAAAAAGATTTGGATGAATGGCTATGATTTTTCATTGTGTGAAATCAAACAAGGCCTCATTTTCTTAAACCTAGACTTTGTGTTTGTTCAGATCCTACAGCTCTCCCTTACCCCGCCCCCCTTTAAATGCTCTCCATCTATTTCAGTGTTAGGAATTCTGTTCTAGTTTTCCTTTATTGCATAACAGATTGCCACATACTTGGCCATTTAAAACAACACACATCTATTATCTTACAGTTTCCGTGGGTTAGGGATCTGGGCGTGGTTTTGTAGTGTGTTCTGCTCAGGGACTCACAGGGCTGCAGTAAAGATATCAAACAAGCTGTACTCACATCTGGAGGGTCAACCAGGAGAGAATTCACTTCCAAACTCATTCAGATTGTTGGAATTCATTTCCTTGTAGCTCTGTGATTGAGGGCCCCAGATTTTTTTTCTGGCTATCAACTGGAGCTGCCCTTGGTTACTAGACGAATCCTGTAGTTTCTTGATTTGTGGATTTCAACAACCTGACCATTTGCTTCATCAAAGACCATATAGTGAGTCAGTAGCCTGTCTTCTAGCAAGATGCAATATATATATTTATTTATTTATATTTATATAATGGGAGTGGCTGCCCATAACCTTAGCCATATAATGTATAACCACCAAAGAGACATCCATTACCTTCACTATATTGTATCTGTTGGAAGCAAGTCATAGATACCATCCATACTCATGGGGAAGGTATTACACAAAGAAATGAACACCAGGAGGTGGGACTCATTAGGGTTACCCCAGAGTCTGTCTGAAACAGATCCCATGTTGAATTAGCCATCACCAAAGACAGTGCAGATAGTATCCATTTTGTGATCCGTAAAGGCAGAATGGATCCCTTTGCAATTAATAGGTAGGATGTTGAGTCTGATGACATGAAGGTCTGTTCTGCAGAGGACAGTGAACTTCTCAAGGCATGCCTGTGCTTCCCTCCCCTATTAGCTCTCAATGCTTTGATAAGGAAAGTCTTCAGAGCCATCTAGGGGATGCGTGACTAGGTCTTATATGGTAAATCCCTGTCAACAATCCTGTCTTCCTAAGTCTTTGAATTCTTTCATCTACATTTTACCAAAGAAGTTCTAGAACCTCAATTATTAAGCCTAGGCCTTGGGTGAGTTGATTTCATGCAGTCAGTTGAACAAATATCAGAAGTGTGCTCAGTTGCTCTAACACATTCAATCCAGAATTCCTGTTCAGTATAACTGTATAGATAACTTTGGCCTAAATTTATGTTCTTCATTCCCTGGACTAGCATTTTTTTAAAAAATCCATTTCTAGGTATTTTATCTACATTTCTATGATTAATATTAGTAAACTAGTATAGCTGTTTTGGTTTATAAATTTTAGGACAAAATTTGGCTATAGGCTGAGGCAAATACTCTAAGGATTGCATAGTAAATGTAATAATATATTAAATAGCAATATATGTAGTCACAGTGACAATGGGTAGCAGAGGAAGAGTGAGGCCATTGACTTGAACAAAATCAAGTATGTGAAATTTTTCTTTCACTAAAGATCTTAGTGAAGTTCTGAGAAGAGGAATAAATATGCAACGTTTTCCATACTTTTCAGACATTAGCACCTGTTTCTCCCTTACCAATTTATAAAACCTTGGCAATAACAAAGTAGTGAAAAGAGAAGAGCTTTAGGTGTAAGGAGACCCTAATTTAGCCTTGCTTGGTCACTAAACATCTGATTTTGGATAAGTCACTTTACCTCAATGTGCTTTGTTTCTTTCATCTATAAATTGAAGAGTGCAGATACATGGATTCTAAAGTGTCCCCTCACCTAAAGATACATAATTAGAATGTTTCTTAAAGCAGTCAAAAATTATTCATGAGTCTTTTTGATATTCATCTATATTAAGTCTTTTCAGTTAAACATTTTAATAATAATAAGTGAAGAAGGACAGAAAGATCTGACATTTTGTTAAGTTTTGTAGTATATGTAAGGGACAGGAAAACCTTTCCACATTTGCAGATAATTCAATTACAGACAACTGGGGGGAAGCAAAAACCTAAATTATTTTTTCTCAAGCCTTTACTAGCTTAATATTTGACCTGTTTATACTCTTATACAATTTAACCCACATGCTGGAATCAAATACTTAAAATCAGTAAAATGATTTGTAAGAACTGTTTGAAGTCCTAAAGCTCTTTGAACACTCTTTAATCAGCTAAATTTTCTTTCCATTAGATGCTGAAGAGTATGTTTTTATCCAAATTAAATCAATATAACATATTTCCAGTCACTTGGCTTAAGAAGTAAGATTCTGAAGTGATTCTGAGTAGTCTCTTGGAAGTTATTTTCTTTTCTTTGTTTGCTAACCAGAGCAGGCATTTCTTTTTATAAACTGCTCAATGCAAGTAGCAGTAAAAACCCTTCTCTGATTAATCTAGAATGAGAGTCTTCAACTTGTTAAAGTACCTAGAGATTGCTGACAGTAATAAACTTATCACTAAAGATAAGGAATGTGAGGTCTAAAGAAAGTAAATGAGGTTCCAGGTCATGTACCTAGTTAGTCAAAAACTTAAAACTAGAATCTAAGTCTCTTTACCATGGTTTTATAAATGCTGCCTATGACGAACAAATAATTCCCTGGCTATTAAAATATCCTGCTTCTACCTAGAATCTCTTTTTCATGTTTAGTCAAAAACTGGAGATTTCAACCCAGAAGTTTTTTTTTATTAAGTTTATTTAAGGTTCTATGTTAATGTTTAATAGGAGCTTTTCATTTTTTACATTAGATTGAGTCATGTATTCATAAATTTTAAAAGACAAATCTAATTTCTATAGTTGCCTCCTTCCAAACACTGAAACTTTGCATTTTCTGCATTATGACAGGAACGGTGAAGATATATTTACTATACCTGATGAAATCCTTGATTCTTATTACCAGCTTTGGCTTATATCTAGTATGATCTGAGGGAAAAGAACAATGATTATGAGTGCCCTGAATTCTGACAAAGCTTGACCTCTTCTGAGAAGCACAATTGTGAAAAAGAAAGGCATGGTAGGCGGGAGTGTTCGTCACCACCTCCCTTGATGTTTGTAAAACACCTATCTTAAGAGCTAGGGTTTATTCAGTAAAGGAAATGGCTCTAACTGGTTTCATAAGTATAAATAAAAGAGTAGACTGAAAGAAATTGCTTAACCTCCAAAGGAGGAGCTTGGAGGGACTTTCTCATAAAACTTTTCTTAAAGTAACTCCATATTTGGTTACTACTCATAATACATTCTTTTTTGTAGCATCTTGTAAATGAGCAAATTGGACCTAGGAGGCATACGATGGTTTGCACTTGGTCCAATGTGTTCAACAAACAAGCCATCTGATATGGAAATGAGCATTTTAAGAGATAAGCTTTCTGGTTTTATTGGGAGTCAGAATTGGATGATCCAGAGAAAACATTACTCTAAAGATCTTTGTTTGAAACTACATTTTCTGATCTAGTGAGAAGAGGTGTCAGCCCAGGCCGAATGTTACTTTGTTAGTATTAGGACCAAGAACAGAACATGGATAGTTATATTTTCCATTTATCTTTGGGACTGAATTCGGGCAGAAAAGAGTGTTTGTGGCACTGAGACACCTAGTTGGGAACATGTTGTACCCAGGTACACCACTGTTTCTTTAAGTCTGCTGTGTAATTTTCAAAAGTGATATTGTTTGAATTAAATAAGCTAAATTATAGTTTGAAATATCCAAACTTTTAGTCCCAACACTACCTAAGGTATTTGTTAGAATGCAGATTCCTGAGTTACATGACGAATCTATTTAATCAGAATCTATGGAGTCCAAACCCTAAAATATGTATATGTAGAGAAGACTGTTGGTTTTATTGTACAGATCTTCCTTGACTCATGATATGGTTATGTCTTGATAAACCCATCTTAAGTCAAAAATGTATTTAGGAACTTCCCTGGTGGCGTAGTGGATAGGACTCCACGCTCACAGTGGAGGGGGCCCGGGTTCAATCCCTGGTCAGGGAACTGGATACCGCGTTCATGCTGCGGCTAAGAGTTCACATGCCACAACTAAGGAGCCCATGTGCCGCGACTAAGACCCTGTGCAACCAAATAAATAAATAAATATTTTTCAAAAAATGCATTTAATACACCTACCCTGCCGAACATCATAGCTTAGCCTTGCCTACTTAAATGTACTCAGAACACTTACATTAGCCTATAGTTGGGCAAAATTATCTCAGACAAAACCTATTTTATAATAAGGTGTTGAATATCTCATGTAATTTATTGAATATTGTACTGGAAGTGAAAAGCAGAATGGTTGTATGGGTACAGAATGGTTGTGAATGCACTGGTTGTTTACCCACATGACTGACTTGGCGCTGTCAGGCACTGCCTCTGTCTAGCATCACAAGGGAGTATGGTACCATATTTTGCTAGCCTGGGAAAAGGTTGAAATTCAAAATTCAAGTACGATTTCTACTGAATGAACACATATCGATTTTGCACCACCATAAAGTTAGAAAATTGTACGTTGAACCATCGTAAATAGGGGACTGTCTGTACTTCAAAGTTTGTGAACACTTGCCTAAAGGTCTATTCTGGCATGCTTTTCAGAAAAGCCTTTCGAAAATCCCTCCCTTTCTTTAAGAAATTACTACTTTTTTTAGTTCATATTTTTTTTCCTGAATATGTCATGTTCTCCTTCTATACTGTGATCATCCTTGCATCATGGAAAATTAATTCTAACTTCTCACTTGATGTGTTGAACAGTGATAATGCTATTGATGATGACTATGAATACTTTATGTAAAATTTTACCTGGCACTTTTTTCCTTCTTTTCTGGAGTTTTTGTCTGTAGGAAAGTAGAGATAAAGACCAAGTATGATAATTTGACAAACCAATAGTGCTTTTGAAAATTTTGTTTCAAATAAAAATAGGGAAATAATCATCATGAGAAACTTCATAAGACAACATTTTTTAAAATTCTTTTTAGAACTAGTTCATCTTTAAATAGGTCTTTATCTTTTTTTTTCTTTGAATTAAGGTAGACAAACTCCACAAAATTAATTTGTGTCTAAAGTTAGCATGGCTCTATGGATGTATGAACATCTGTTGAGAAGTATGCAACATTTGAGAAAGTACATATTATATTTGAATTTTGACAAATTAACATGAATTCCTAGTACTCTCAAGCTTAACTACAGATAGCTGAGATTTTTTGAGATTAAACTTTGCTTCTATCTATAGATTCTGAGGACTTTCTTTGCACTGAGAAACTCAGAAAAAGAAAACTAGAGAGAAGGGGGTTGAGGAGAAACAAAGACATACCCTCTGTGGCTTGAGTACAAGATATTGAAGCATTAATGATAAGTCATTTGTCTTACGGCTGGTGGGTGAGGATTCATCCTGAAGTAAATTGTGCAATTTTTGGTTCTTCACTCTCCATAACAGGTCTGTTAGCAAAAGTAGTCTTTTTAATTGTTGTCATTGATTGGTTGTGGGACCAAAAGATATGGAATTACCTGGCCATTGTCTATTGTTTCCCAATATTGTCTCCCAAACTAGGTTAAGTTCAATCACTGGGGGTACATGTTAAAAAGACATATTTCTAGGTTGCTCACCTTCCGACTCTGATTTGCCTTGTCCATGATGGGACTTTAGGGAATATGGATTTTTTTTTTTAATTATGTAAGTTTGGAAACATTTTTCTAGTCTATTTTCTTCTTTGTCAGAATTGTCCCTTTTTTTTTTTTAAAAAAAAGGGAAGATTATACTTCAGAATTAACTAATTCTTATAATTCTCATTTCAGCTTTCTACTTCTTCAAGTTACTGCTGTGGGTAAAAAATAAGGAGGTCTGGTTCTATTCCTGCTTCTGCCACTTAATATGAATTAAGACAAATCACATAATTGTTTCCAATTTCCTTAATTTTATTCCTCAAACATCTCCTTACTGTCTCTTACATGCTGGACATTTATGAAAGGAAGGAATTAGGGAAAATGATCTCCTTGGTTCTTTCCAGGTCCAAGATTATATTTATAGAACTTGTTTTTTTCTATCCTAGTATCAGTTCCTAAGATAGAAAGAGCTTCACCTTTTCTTTTCAATTGGCAGGGAATGCCATAATACACTCTTGGCTTTTGATTTGCAGTTTATAATGTTTCAGTGATCTTATGTGTAAATAGTCCAGTAACCTTGAATGGAAGTACTCCTATAAGTAGGTTATCTTTTGGACTGTAAACATTTTGTATATCACAAAATCTCTGGTTGCATACAACAGCTTTAAGAAATCAGTATTTTGGTAGAGTGTTCTTTAGTGGTTGGAAGGATGCTCAGGTATAATCCAGTTTCTGCCAGTGACAGAATAAAGGGTAAAACCTGGAGTCAGAGAATTTTACAGCCCAGACTTTGTTGTACAGTGTTTTCATCATTTAAAATAAAGCAACTTGGTCTCAAGATTTGGCCTTCTTGGAAGTGACCAAAAAGGAATAATCAGTATACTGCATTTTCAGAAGTTTGCTTCTTAAGAAGCAATCCTCTGGTGTGTTTATTAGCAAGAAAATGAAATACTTTTTGATTCTTAAATTTGATTTTTATTCCACAATCTTCCCAATTCAACATACTACCAGATATTTTGAGTGTCTTCTCTGTGCCAAATGTGCTGGGGGTATAAGAAAGTAAAACACAGACGTCCTCCACCTCAAATCCCCATTCTTAAAGGGCTTACATTCTGGTGGGGAAATCAGGCAATACGTTAAAAACTAAGGAAACTATATAGTAAGTTATAAGGTATACGGTCTATTAAAGAGAAATAAACAGAAGGGGAGGGGAGGGAGTGCTCAGGGGTAGTTAGGTAAGTTGCTAGTGGCACTGGATATTTTCACTGAAAAAATCTACTCAACAAAGACTTGAAGAAGGTGAAGGTTTGAGCTACAGTGATATACCTGTGGCACGAATGTTCCAGGCAGAGGGAAGAACAAGTGCAAAGTCCTGAGTGGTAGTATACTTGGCAAGTTCTTAGAGCTTCTAGCATTGCAGTGGGACTGGAGATGGAAAAGCAAGGGGTGTGTAGAGGGTACAGGGTCACAGAACTCATGGGGTCAGATCATGTAGGATATTGTAGGTTATTGTAAGAATTTCGACATTGACTCTGAGGGACATGGAAACCCACTGGAGGGTTTCATGCAGCTCTCACTCAAGCTTGCTAGTCAGTTAACAAGATTGAGAGGGCGAGTGTTTGCCCTGGTTCCTCCAGTGTTTCTTTGCCCCAGTCTCTGTTCTCCATGACCCTGTTGTTCCTTGGATAAAATGTGAAGCTGGCTAATGACAAAACTTTACAGGATGGTTCTAGTCATGTCATAATGATAAAGTCGTGTGATAGTGGTGAAACTGGTGACATTAATAAATCAGAGATTTTCCCTTTGCACAAATAACCACTAATGCATTATACACATATGTATGTGTGTGTGTGTGTGTGTGTGTGTGTGTATATATATATATATATATATATATATATACATACATTTTGTTTTTCGGTACGCGGGCCTCTCACCGCTGCGGCCTCTCCCGTTGCAGAGCACAGGCTCCAGACGCGCAGGCTCAGCGGCCATGGCTCACGGGCCCAGCCGCTCCGCGGCATGTGGGATCCTCCTGGATCGGGGCACGAACCCGTGTCCCCTGAATCGGCAGGCGGACTCTCAACCACTGCGCCACCAGGGAAGCCCCACATATGTATATTTATATACATGTGAATTTATTTTTATTTTAATGACTCTATTAGGTTGCCACTAATAAAGATGTATATTTTTGTACTTATATTTTGCTTTTATTTGGTTACTTTGGGGATTAGGAAATGAGAGAATAAAACAAAAAATGAAAACCTCTAAAATTTATTTTAAAAATAAAAACACTTCTGTATAATGTTTTAAATGTTAAATATTCGAATAGTTTACTATTAGGTTCAGTTTTGAAAGTTTTTAATACCAGATGTTATTAATGGTAGGAAATTCAGTCAGATTAATTTAGAGAATTTTTCATCTTAAATACTAGCAGAAATTTAAGAAGATATTTCATTGCATCCGCAATATTCAAACTAAGGATAAAAATTTAACATTCATTTAACATTGAAGTTTTTTCTTTTATTTGAAAAATACCCTAACCACTACTTTCTTCATTTCTTAATAAGCATTTGCAAAGTCATATTAAATCTAACATAAGCTACTGGATATATTTTAAAATCGGTAGAACAATAAAACTTTAATATATTTTGCAACATGAAAAGCAAAATCTTATTTCTATATAAAATTTAATACAAAGGATTCTTATATTGCATAGAATAGAATCATTTCATTACCAGGTTTCTTTCATTTTTACTAGGAACATCTTATATAGGTTTGAATAATGACATTTAATTATGAAAAAAATCTTTGTGAAACCTTGTCTTTATTTATGAGCCATCCTAAGTACTAAAACATATAATAAGGTATATGATACTATTTTTAAATTAAATCAAACATTCAGGGAAACCTAGAAAGTTTATAGGCTTCATTTCTGTTGTTTAGTTTTAAAGAATAGCTTTTCTTTCATCTTTTTTTTTTCCTATGGATATTAATCCCTCTTGTTTTCAGCCTGATCTTTTCCCAAAAATGGATATAGGGCATATAAATTAGTAGAGCCTGTCCGTAAGGTAAACTGATTAAACTATATATACAAAGATATAGTCATTTTCTAGGGATACATCTTGTTGCACAAATATTGTCTGATTCCACCATATGTTTCTTTTAAATGCAAAGCACATTTTCCTGTCTGACATTTCTTAATCTTACTACAACAAAGTCGAATGCTTCCAATTTTTATAGACTTCAGAGAATATTGTTCAGAAACACCCAGTCATTTATTTTTACATTATTTTGCAGTACAGCAAGATTACCTCACAGATGACTTCGTCTCCACACAGTTTGCTGTTATGTCATCAAACACAAAAATACAAACAAATGCAATAAGAAATGTATATTCTTTTCTCTCATAACATTTATCACAATCAGTATGGTATTGGAGTAATGCTAATGCAGCCGTGGTCCTTTGAGGCTGAGAGTGTTTGTAGTATAGCAGTGGTGCTATGAGCTGGTGCCAGGACATATTCATGGAAACACTTAATGATAATACTGCTTCAGTAGAGGCAGTAATGGTATAAACAGGGCAAAGGAAATACCAAGATTGCAACAGATGCAATTGATTATATGCCTTGGGGAATATTCCACTCATTTATTTTAAGTCCTGTTCATGTAAATCAAAAGACTGATGTTGTCAGGAAGACAAATCACAGATGTCATAATATGCTATGACAGTGCTCCCACTTTACTGACACAGCGGATCAGGCCTTTGGACACGAGAAGCTGTCTGAAGCCTAGCTCTTGCACTGTCAACTGCAGAAAATAATGTGACTTTAAGCATCTGAATCACTGTGAACTGTGATACAGCTTGGTCCAAAAGTAAAAAGTGATATGAGTGCTTTAGGTAAAGTTAACTTATGTATTTGAAACCAGTCTTAAATCTCTCACAAAAAACCCAATAATTTTCAGTAATACTCCTTGTTGTCAATCTATACTAGAGCAATAAATTTTAGGCATCAAAATAGTCGACTATGGAAAATAACTCTAGAATCAGGATTTCAAAAGACATGTTCTCTTGAAGAGATGCTTTCAGTACAGGAGAAGTTGCTTCATGAAGACTAAGTGACTTTTCCTTACTCTTTTCCAATCATTAAGTGAGTACTTTTGGAGTGAAAAATTTATCTCCCTCTGTCAGAGATATAGGTTGTGCCAGACTAAGAAAGTTATGCAACATTTCTCTAATATGATGCTGGGAGAGCACAGAGATTAGGAAAAACAATTTGCATTTCCTTTTCTCTCTTACTGATTGAAAGATCTATCATACCCCAGATTCACCTTGAAAGTAAGAGAATGGCCAAGTGGTTCTTTGAAAGCTGGGACTTAAAGGGAATCGCTGGGCATTTTAATAGATGAAGGAATTGAACATCTTATAATTAATGCTTAATATATGGCCTCACGTCTATGAAATTACAGATTACATGCACATTAATTATGATTATCATTCCTTCAATGAATAGCAAAGGAAATCATAATGATTTGTTACTTATTCTTCAATGCTGTCACACAGTCTTTTGTAAAGAATGGGCTTGACTTTCTCAATAGATAATAAAGGATGCTAAATTTCAGTATTATGACTCCTTTCACTAGATAGTTCATAAAATACACAAGTAGTGTATCATTTAGCTTCAACTCTGCTCCTTTGAAAAAAAAATCAATGTGGCAATTTAACTTGTGACTTTGAAAAGAAACCTATCATTTTCTTTAAAGTGGAAAATAGAATGCAATCATATCTTTATTACTACCCTTCTACATTTGATCCAAAGACACAACATAAGCTCTCATTCAGTCTTGCAACAACTTGGGAATCATGGAGATAAAAGTTTGGAACTTTTCATATGTGTTATGAGTATGCTTCTCATATGCAGTCATGTTGATATTTATATTACATTTCTATAAGTTATGAGTCATCGTCTATAAATTCAGATGAGCAAGAAATGTCATACATACACGCATATACGCATATGATTAAGTCAGACTTGTAAAATTAGTCATTTGATTATTGGGGGCACGCTCTCTTCTTGGTGGTGTACAAAAACCTGGCAAATAGAAGATGGTCCTCAGTCTGTCCGTGTAGCTGCTGATACACTGCTTGTTGAAGCTTGGGGATAATCATATCTGTTGCTTTTATATCAAATGTGGGGACGGGTATCTTTTCCAAGACTATAGTCCATGTGGTAGGTCCAGCTTCCCTAATGCAGTCTCCAGCTGAAGTCCTGCCACATAATGGGGTGCTGCCAGAGATAGGAAATGTGTTCCCAACTATTCTCAGGATACAGCAACCTCCGTTACCCTTAGTTGTGATGACTCTCAGCATTTTCCCTCTCATTTTTGCTTTTTGCTTTTTCCAACATTTGTCAAAAATATTCTTGTTCCTCTTTACCCTATCATTACCTTCTCATCCTTGAAATCTAGTTTTCAAAACACAAAAGCTGAGAAGGGAATCTGCAGGCAATTAATGCTTTGAGCCCTGTAACCACAAACCTCTTTTGAGTTAAAGGGGCAAAAAGATCCGGATACCTGACGGGAATGTGGGGATGGAAGAATTCAGTGAGAACAGAATACAGATTAATAACTCAACAAATTACCCTGCCTCATGGCTTGAAAATTCCACATGGAATTTTTAATGTCTCCGTACCCATAGTTCGGTTTGGAATTATACATTGAAAAGAGAACATGGAACACACACAAAGGGAAAAATGTGCATTGGTTCAGTCATTTCCAATCCAGAGGTTTTGTGTCTGATTAATCATAGAGAAATGTCAGCAGGCGAGCGAACCACGTAGGAGGTGTGCGTTGTGCTGTTTCTAGTACATGCGTATCTCTAAATGAGCTGTACCTTTCAACAATCCTGATTTTATCAGCAAGTTCCTGGCTATTGAGCCACATATTATTAAATCTAGTAAATAGTCTGCCATCCGCCTTCCATGTTACTCAGACATCTGCTAAAAAAAATTCTTCCTTTGAGACAAATTTGGTTTCACAGAGCATATAAAACTTAGCTGCCAGCTTGATCTGACTTGACTTAATGCTGCCACCCACCACTGTGGTATGATGTTCCTAATACATTTTCACTCCTTAAAATAATATTCAAAGCACAGGATTGAGACTAGACATTGGGGATTGGAATAAATGACTGCCTGAGGGTTCTGTCAGTTCAGTAGAGTTGTGCTAACAATGATGATAATTGCTAACACTTACGTGGTGCTTGCTATGTCCTAAGATGGTTTTACGGGCTTTATAGGCATTAACTATTTCAGTGCTCCCACAAGTCAATGAGGCCACTATTATCATTATTCCCACTTTACAGGTAAGAGAACTGAGGCAGAGACTCTCAGTGATTGTCTGAATTCACACAGCTGATAGGAAGCTGATTGGGATGGGAGCCTGTAGTTTGACTACTGAATCACTCATCTTACCCACTCCACTCAACACCATAATTTCTTAGGATGGAAAGAGGACACAATCATCTTTATTCCCATCTTTCCCCAACCCAACTGATGTAAAATATATTCATAAACTTCTGTTTCAAAACCAAAATAAGTTAGTAAGCTTATGCTTATCAAGAAAAATAGCACGCAAAAGCATTTAAAAACAATAATTTCTATATAGTGCTTATATATTAGGTACATCTAATAGCTAATATATATTCATATTGTGTAAAATTAAGATCATCAGTAAGCACAATGCTGAAGTCCACTTTTTCATTTAACTTTACATCATGAGAATTTTCCTCTTGCAAAGTCCTTAAAATATAAGCTTATATATTATATTATTTATATAAAGTTTTGGATTGTTTCCAACATTTCACAGTTCTAGATAAAAATAGTAAAAAATATTCTTATGATCATTTTCCTGAAACACACTTTCCAAAGTGAATCTACGGGATAAATCATAGAAACACTTATAAGGTCTTGAAACTCTTTGCCAGATTGTCTCCCCAAAGTAGTCTTGCTTTATAGTCCCACAAATAGTACACAGGTGCCCTTTGTAATGTAAGCTCAGCAGCACTAGGTATTCCATTAACATGTCTTTGTTCCTCGTAAGGGAAAAAGGCTTTGTAATATGTTACAGCGTTGTTTTAATTTATTCTGTGAATATCTATTTTCCTTGACATAGGAGGTAAACATATTTTTCTTATTTTTTTCCAAGTACAATTTCCATAGTGAGAATAAGCAACCTTTGGCTTTCCCATATGTTACAAATATTTCTTCCTGGTTTGTTGTCTGTATATATTTTGCTTAACATGATTTTTAAATAGGAGTTTTAAAATATAGTTTAAATACATCAAAATTTGCCTTTGTGGTTTTGGTTTCTTTACTTTCATGTTGAGAGTAGCTACTCTAACTTTAATATTGGAGAAATAATTTTCTATCTTTCTACTTATTTTTGGTTTAATCTTTTAATTTTTCATGGTGTAATTGATCTGGAATTTACTCTGGCCAAAGTTAATATGGAATTAATTTGCATATAGTGACATCTTAATATTGTATTTTCTCATCAGTTTATTAATGCTTTCTTTTGTTTCTCACTGAGTTTTCATAGTTTTATTCATATGAAGTCTATAATTTCTTTTAAATTTTATCTTAAGATATGTATCTTGGATGCTATTGTGATAAGGTCTGGTCTTCCAATGTTTTATTTTATTCTAAAATATAAGCAAGATATGAATTATTACATATACTTGGTCAGCTTATTGAAATCCCTAATGAATATTAATGTTTCTTTATCCTACTTTTGTATGTTGTATGAAAGCTGTAGGTTATAATACAAAAAAGATGGTCATAACCATCTAAAAACAGATGTTATTTTCTTCTTTCTAATTGTTAGATGTCATTGTTTTGTTTTTTAGCATATATAGAACTCCTGGAACAATATTACATAGTGATAAAATAGGTATCATTTTCTTGTTTTTTTATTTTAATTGTTCACTTTTAAGCAGAATATTGGCTTCTGTTGAAGTAGTTTACTCAAAAATATTTATTAAGCACCTAATATGGGCCAGGTAAACTTGGAGATTGTAGAGGAAGAGGCAGAGAATAAATAAGATAAATAAGTAGATTTATTAAGTTAGTCAATGGAAAACATTAAGGATAAAAAGTACCCAGGCAGGGCTTCCCTGGTGGCTCAGTGGTTGAGAGTCCACCTGCCGATGCAGGGGACACGGGTTCGTGCCCCGGTCCGGGAAGATCCTACATGCCGCATAGCGGCTGGGCCCATGAGCCATGGCCGCTGAGCCTGTGCGTGTGGAGCCTGTGCTCTGCAACGGGAGAGGCCACAGCAGTGAGAGGCCCGCATACCAAAAAAAAAAAAAAAAAAAAAAAAGTACCCAGGCAATGGATTGAGATGTTTGGATGGGTTGATTTTAGGTAGGGTAGCCAGGGATGAACTCACTGAGAGTAAAGACCTTGAGGATGTGAAAGAGTAAGTCCTGGGCAAAGATTGTTTCTGGAAGAGGAAACAGCAAATGTAAAGGCCCAGAGATAATAGTTTATCTGGCATATTTAAAGAAGAACATGATCTTCAAAGATCTGAAAGCTAATGGGGGCTTCAGACCGTCTAGACTTAAACTTCGTAATAAGCAGTTTAGTTTTTATTTTGAGTGAGGCAGGAAGCTGTTAAGAAGGGGTTTCTTGAAAGAACCTTGATTAAGAGTTTTTTTTTTTAATTAGGAAGAGGTATTGAATCAACCTTAAAATGAAAGATTTTATTAAGAGGGTTTGCACAAAAGGCTCAAGTATTTTCTGTATCTGTCTTAGAGTAAAAAGAAAAATGGAAGTCAATTTTAAGTGGGTTATTTCACCACAACAAAGGGCAGTGCCCTTAAGGGAAAACAGCAATATACTCACCTTAAAGATTATTATGATATTTAAATGAAATAATATGTACAATATTCAGCTGACTCTTTGGCAAATAAATATCCAAGCATGTTAGCATAATATTATTAAAGTTATTTGAATATGTTATTATATGGCAAGAGCATTGACATAAGAATATATAAAATGTATAATAAACTTAAATTTGACTTTTGTAATGGAATTAACTTTTATTAATCAAGTCATATACACTATTCCTTTAAATTTTCAATCATGTAATTTTAGGATTTTTCTCAGTAAGCTTACTTTAGCCTCACAGAAAACCTGGGTCTGCCTGGGGATAAATCCCAAGTACTTTTTATTGTTTAATAAAAATTTTTAGAGCAATTTTAGATTCATAACAAAACTGAGTGAAAGGTAGGGAGATTTCCTCTATACCACCTACCCCCACACATACATAGCCTCTCCCATTACCAGCATCCCTCACCAGAGTGTTATGTTTGTTATAACCGATAAACCTACAATGACACATGATTATCACTCAAAATCCATAGTTTACATTAGGATTCACCTTTAGTGGTACCTTTTATGGGTTTGGACAAATGTGTAATGGCATCTATCCTTCATTATAGTATCATACAGAGTTAGTTTCACTGCCCCCCAGATCCTCTATTCTCCACCTCTTCATCTCTCCTTTCTTAACCCCTGGCAATCACAATCTTTTTACTGTCTCCATAGTTTTGCCTTTTCCAGAATGTCACATAGTTGAAACCATACAGCATGTAGCCTTCTCGGACTGATTTCTTTCAGTTAGTAATATGTAAGTGAATAGGTCCCTCCATGTCTTTTCATGGCTTGATTGCTCATTTTTTTGGTGTGTGTGTGTTTTCGTTTTGTTTTGTTTTAGTTTAGCATTAAAGAATATTTCATTTTCTGGATATACCACAGTTTAGCCATTCACCTGTTGAAGAACATATTGGTTGCTTCCAAGTTTTAGTAATTACAAATAAAGCTGCTGTAAACATTTGTGTGCAGGTTTTTGTATGGACATAAGTTTTCAACTCCTTTGGTTAAATTCTAAGAAGCACTATTGCTGGACTACGGTAAGAGTAAATTCAGTTTTGAAAGAAACCACCAACTGTCTTTCAAAGTGTTTATGCCATTTTGCATCCCCACCAGCAATGAATGAGAGATTCAGTTGTTCCACATCCTCTTCAGCATTTGGTGTTGTCAGTGTTTTGGATTTTGGTTATTCTAATAGGTATGTAGTGATATCTCATTGTTGTTTTAATTTTCATTTCCCTTACGACATATGACATAGAACATCTTTTCATATGCTTATTTACCATCTGTCTTTCTTCTTTGGTGAGGTGTCTCTTAAGGTCTTTGGCCCACTTTTTAACCAGTTGTTTTTCTTATTGTTGAGTTTTAAGAATTCTTTGTATATTTTAAATAAGTCCTTTATCAGATATGTCTTTGGCAAATATATTCTCACAGTCTGTGGCTTGCCTTTTCATTCTTTTCACAGTATCTTTCACAAAGCAGAAATTTTTAATTTTAATTAAGTCCAGCTTCTTAATTCTTTCTTTCATAGATCATGTCTTTGCTATTATATCTTAAAAGTCATTGCTGAACCCAAGGTGATCTAGATTTTCTCTTCCTTTAACTTCTAGAAGTTTTATAATTTTTCATCTTACAAATGGTCTACCATCCATTTCAGATTAATTCTTGTGAAGGATGTAGGTTTGTGCCCACATTCTTTTTTTTTTCTTTTTCTTTTTTTGCATATGGATGTCTAGTTGTACAGCACTGTTTATTGAAAAGACTATCTTTTCTTCATCATATTGTCTTTGCTCCTTTCTCAAAGATCAGTTGACCATATTTATGGGGTCTGTTTCTGGGTTCTCTATTTTATACCATTAATCTGTCTTTTTTCCCCCCCCAGTACCACACTGTCTTGATTACTGTAGCTTTATGGTAAGTCTTGAAATCAGACAGTGCCAGAACTCCAACTTTGTTCTATTTCAATATTGTGTTGGCCATGCTGGATAATCCTAGTAGGTACTTTTAAATATTAAAATACGGATAGGGACACTAGTCTTTTTTTTTTTCTGGGCATTCTTTTTTTTAAAATTAACTTTTATTGGAGTATAGGTGATTCGCAATGTTGTGTTAGCTTCTGCTGTACAGCAAAGTGAATCAGTTATACATAAATCCACTCTTTTTTAGATCCCATATAGGTCATTATGGAGTATTGAGTAGAGTTCTCTGTGTTATACAGTCGGTTCTTACAGTTGGTTCTATTTTATATATAGTAGTGTATGTATGTCAATCCCAATCTCCCAATTTATCTCTCCCCACCCCTTTCCCCCTTGGTAACTATAAGTTTATTTTGTACATCTGTGACTTTATTTCTGTTTTGTAAATAAGTTCATTTGTACCATTTTTTTAGATTCCACATATAAGCAATGTCATATAATATTTGTCTTCCTCTGCCTGACTTTAGTCTTTAGCACTAAAAACTGTGCACGATAAATCAGAGATGCGCTACCTCATTGTTTTTGAAATCTTCCCTTACATTGTATTGGGTTGGCCCATAAGTTTTTTTGTTTTTTTCTGTAAGATGGCTCTAGTAGCGCTAGTTGTCTTTAACTACATTTGAAACAATTTTGTTAGATTGTATTGTGACAGCATGAATTTTAAAAAAAACTTATCAAAATTGGTGAATTTTTGTGTAGCCATTTTAATATTGAAAATGGCATAAAACAACATTTTCGGCATATTATGCTTTATTATTTCAAGAAAGGTAAAAACGCAACTGAAATGCAAAAAAAGATTTGTGTAGTGTTTGCAGAAGGTGCTATGACTGATTGAACATGTCAAAAGTGGCTGGCGAAGGTTCGTGCTGGAGATTTCACACTGGACAATGCTCCACTGTCGGGTAGACCAGTTAAAGTCGATAGAGATCAAATCGAGACATTAATTAAGAACAGCCAACATTATGCCACGCGGGAGACATCCAACATACTCAGAATATCCAAATCAAGCGTTGAGAATCATTTGCACCAGCTGGGTTACGTTCATCGCTTTGATGTTTGGTTTCCACATAAGTTAAGAGAAAAAAGCCTTTTTGACCGTATTTCACCATGTGATTCTCTACTTAAACATAATGAAAACGTTCCGTTTTTAAAACAAATTTTGACGGGCGATGAAAAGTGGATACTGTACCATAATGTGGAATGGAAGAAATCGTGGGGCAAGTGAAATGAACCACCACCAACCACACCAAAGGCCGATCTTCATCCAAAGAAGGTGATGTTGTGTATGTGGTGGGATTGGAAGGGAGTCCTCTATTGCGAGCTCCTTCCAGAAAAGCAAGCGATTAATTCCAACAAGTACTGCTCCCAATTAGACCAACTAAAAGCAGCACTCAATGAAAAGGGTCTGGAATTAGTCAAGAGAAAAGGCATAATCTTCCATCAGGATAACGCAAGACCGCATGTTTATTTGATGACAGGCAAAAACTGTTACAGCTTGTCTGGGAAGTTCTGATTCATCTGCTGTGCTCATCAGACATTGCACCTTCATATTTCCATTTATTTTGGTCTTTACAAAATTCTCTTAATGGAAAAATTTTCAATTCTCTGCAATACTGTAAAAGACACCTGGATCAGTTCTTTGCTCAAAAAGATAAAAAGCTCAAAAAGATAAAAAGCTTTGGGAAGATGGAGTTATGAAGTTGCCTGAAAAATGGCAAAAGGTAGTGGATCAAAATGGTGAATATGTTGCTCAATAAATCTCTTGGTGAAAATGAAAAATGCATCTTTTATTTTTACTTAAAAATCAAAGGAACGTTTTGGCCAACGCAATAATATATGGATTCAAAAGAGAGAATATAGCAAGCTTTTACAGGAAAAGTAAGACATGTTTGTTTTTATTAGCATTTACACAACATAAAATGTGATAAGGGCTACTTGTATTATCTGCTCTCTAGTGTGGAAGGTCTTTTGCTGAAAGCTAGTTTAAGCTGAAAGTGACAAGAGGCTTGATCTCTTGATCTCTTATCTTATCCCAGATAAGAAATATCTTTAGTTATGCAGGTGTCCAGAAATTTCTCGCAGTGTTCCCCCAAAGGAAGAAGATCTGAGATAAACAGTGG
The DNA here is from genome assembly GCF_963455315.2 of Globicephala melas. Classification (NCBI taxonomy): domain Eukaryota; kingdom Metazoa; phylum Chordata; class Mammalia; order Artiodactyla; family Delphinidae; genus Globicephala; species Globicephala melas. The sequence continues at coordinate 35,519,424 of NC_083323.1, read as the reverse complement.
TCTCTCACTATAAGCCTGAAAGGATAAAGAAGTAGTTATTTTTCCAGTTGTAAAAATACTAAGGAGAGGGCTTCCCTGGTGGCGCAGTGGTTGAGAGTCTGCCTGCCGATGCAAGGGACACGGGTTCGTGCCCCGGTCCGGGAAGATCCCACATGCCGCGGAGCGGCTAGGCCCGTGAGCCATGGCCACTGAGCCTGTGCCTCCGGAGCCTGTGCTCCGCAATGGGAGAGGCCACAACAGTGAGAGGCCCGCGTACTGCAAAAAAAATAAATAAATAAAAAATAAAGACAATAATATTACTCATTTAAGAGAATTATTAGGCAGACACAAAAACAAACAAATGGCAAAAACAAACAAACAAACAAAAACTAAGAAGAAAATAAGGATACAAAAAAAAAGAAAATAAGAGATTTTCAGAAACAAAAGTACACTCAGTAAACTTATTTTCATTAATAGGTTCAAGCGTTTCAAATATTAATTGTGTGTGTTCTTGTTAATGCAAAGTGACCAGCCCCATATATGAAAGCCAGGCTCTTGTATCCATAGAACTTGTTCACTGAGCTGTGTTTTAATGTTAATGAAAGTTGGCATCTTGTGAAATTCTGTTGCTCTCTTTGCTTTTTGAATAATTTAAGGTTATGTCCATATGACCACTTAAGGTCGTGGAGTTTAAAGCAGCATGTAAAACATTTTCTTTACACTTTAATCCTATCAACAAAAAAGACTTTCTGAGATATAAGTAAATGACCACATTATTCTCCTTTCACTTTAATTATCAAGGAGCTTAAATACAAAAAATGAAGCTCAGTTTTATATACTCTGTTATGACTTATATATTGGAATTCTTTTTGAAACTTGACTTTTCTAATAGTTTTTTGGGTTTTTTTTTTAACATCTTTATTGGAGTATAATTGCTTTACAATGGTGTGTTAGTTTCTGCTTTATAACAAAGTGAATCAGTTATACATATACATATGTCCCCATATCTCTTCCCTCTTGCATCTTCCTCCCTATCCCACCCCTCTAGGTGGTCATAAAGCACTGAGCTGATCTCCCTGTGCTATGTGGCTGCTTCCCACTAGCTATCTATTTTATGTTTGGTAGTGTATATATGTCCATGCCACTCTCTCACTTCACCCCAGCTTACCCTTCCCACTCACCATATCCTCAAGTTCATTCTCTAGTAGATCTGCGTCTTTATTCTCGTCTTGCCCCTAGGTTCTTCATGACCTTTTTTTTGTTTGTTTGTTTAGATTCCATACATATGTGTTAGCATACGGTATTTGTTTTTCTCTTTCTGACTTACTTCACTCTGTATGACAGACTCTAGGTCCATCCACCTCACTACAAATAACTCAATTTCGTTTCTTTTTATGGCTGAGTAATATTCCATTGTATGTATGTGCCACATCTTCTTTATCTATTCATCTGTCAATGGACACTTAGGTTGCTTCCATGTCCTGGCTATTGTAAATAGAGCTGCAATGAACATTTTGGTACATGGCTCTTTTTGAATTATGGTTTTCTCAGAGTATATACCCAGTAGTGGGATTGCTGGGTCATATGGTAGTTCTAGTTTTAGTTTTTTAAGGAACCTCCATAGTGTTCTCCATAGTGGCTGTATCAACTAGAACAAAAAATTACACAATTTGTATGGAAACACAGAAGACCCCGTATAGCCAAAGCAATCCTGAGAAAGAAAAATGGAGCTGGAGGAATCAGGTTCCCTGACTTCAGACTATACTACAAAGCTACAGTAATCAAGACAGTATGGTACTGGCACAGAAATAGAAATATAGATCAATGGAACAGGATAAAAAGCCCAGAGATAAACCCACGCACATATGGTCACCTTATCTTTGATAAAGGAGGCAAGAATACACAGTGGAGAAAAGACAGCCTCTTCAATAAGTGGTGTTGGGAAAACTGGACAGCTACATGTAAAAGAATGAAATTAGTTTTTTGGTTTTGATTCTTTAATTTTATTTCTATATCCTTGTGTGTTAGGTATCTCAAATTTGTGAGTGTGAGTAAAAGTTGTACATAAGTGAATGGATGAATAAATGTTGTGTGCCAAAACTTTCTAACTTCTTTAGAAATTTTCAAAGCTTTGGTGCTCTTAGTCAATAAGTCTATCACAGAAAATTAAACTTGCTGGAGATAGACTAACGATTAGTCAGAATTCTGAACAAAAAATTAAGTTAGGGTAGTTTGTCTGTCAAGTCAAAGCTGAAGTGTATCAACATTCAAAATCAGTTCACAAAGCAGTTATAACTTGACCAATGATTTGAAAGGTTTTTTTGAAAATTATATTTTCCAGTAAGCTATTGTGTGAGAACATAATAATGATTTCCCACAGATTGACACTTGGAAATGCAAAATAACCTCTCATATAGCCTTTGATTTTTTTTTTTTTAATGTTAAAGGAGTACCTTTATAAATGGTTTTCTGTCTTTGGTTTTAAAATAATATTATTTTAACATCAAAAACTTGTATATATTTTAATAATTTCCAAAAGAATATAATTCTATTTTCCCTTCTAAAAATCATTTTTTACAAGGTCTTTGAAAGAGAACTTTACCTAAATATTGTGTCCAGTTTAAAATCATACATTTCAGGAAATGAGGAAACAGGGTAGAGAGCATTTAATGTGATGAGAGGGGTGGGGAAATTGTTTTTAGGCTAATAATGTAAAGAAGTTGTCGTTATTTATTCTGGAAAGATAAATCAAAAGCGGTAAATGAATAACTGTCTTTGAATACAAAAAAAAAAAAAGCTATTTATAAGGTGGCATTCTTTTGCTCACTTGTTCTTCATCTTCCCAGGTGTGGACTGAGAAATAAAATGGACTTTATTTGTTGTGAAGGAGGAATTCACACATAGGGAAGGTGTCTTTGCTGGTACGGTAGATCAAATGCTGACCTAGGTTACCAAGGGTTGTTAGGTTGCTGTGAATTCTTAATTCCTAGGGAATCACTAAATTTGATAGACAACTATATGATTTGAATGATTTAGGTAGTGGTGCCTGGTACTGAATCCCTTGAAGAGATGAAAGTTGTGGTGTTTTTCTCATTTATGGTTCAATGATTTTATTGAATCAGATATTGCGTATTCAAATAGGGATAAGTTACTTCTCCCTAAATTAAGCACAGAGACAGATAATACGTTTCTAAGAGTTTTATTTATTACACGGTCATCTGATATCTTCTTAAAAAATTATATTTGCCTTCCAGTGGGCTCCTACACCACTCTGCACATGCATCCATTGAAGTATTTAATATGTTGCATTGGGGTATATATTTATTTCTTTCACTAGATAGTAATTTTCTGACAGTTAAGATCATGGTGAAAATTGTTTGCATTCCTGGAATCTAGCACAATGTTGCACATGATGCCTGCAATTACAATGTGGCAGATGAAAGGAAAAAGGAAGAAAGCAAATAGGAAAGAAGAAATTTCTGGCTCGTGTCTTAAAAAGCTGATCCTGTAATTTTGGCTTGTAGCCATAAGGTGGCAGAAGTGTGCCACCATGAAGAAATTCATTTATTCACTATTTCATCCATTTAATCATGTTACGCACTATTAGGAGATGTCCTTTTCTTTTCCTCCAGGGCCATAATCTTTCAGGAGTCTTGATGACTAGAGAAAACAGTGAATAATCTGAAAAGCATCTCATACAATACATATTTGTCAGTTGAACAGCTGAAATCTTAGCAAGGTGAAAGTATATTGATACTAAAATGGAACGTTCTCTGACAAATTTTCTCTCACATTCTTGCTTTTTAGTTTCTATATACACTTTTCTTACTCTGAGAGCCCTAATTTTAATTAATAAGAACATTTCAATTTAGCTGAAAGTATTTCTGCACTTTCAATGTTTCTCTGCTTTAAAATTTTATGCATATTTTCTCTTGATGGGGAGGCAAAAAAACCCCTTCCATTATTACAAAACTAGCTATCATTCATTGTGTTCCCATAAGATATCACTACATACATGTACATTATTTTTCTCTTGCTTTTAAATTTGATTTAATACATTCATTCACTTTTTAAAGATGAGGAAACTGAATAACCAAATATTTAAAGAATTTGCTTAATGTTACACATGAAGTTATGGGAAGAACTTGGGATTTGAACCTAGTTTGGCATTCTCATAACTTTGGGCCCACCCATCAGAATTTATTCATGTAGGATATTTTTTAAATTCATGTTTGCTGATGTCACAGATTTCATTTTTGTTTCAATTCACAGTCAATGTAGAGATGACCCAGCTGAGGAATATCTATTAGAATTCTTATCACAGTGTATTGTAATTGTTCATTTACTTGTCTGCTTAATAAAAACGATTGAATTCTCTGAGGGCAAAGTTTGGTCTTCTATCTGTGCATTCCCAGCATCTGGTAAAAAGTATAATATGTAGGAAATACTCCATGTGTACATTAAATAATTTAATAAATAAGCGTTCTTTTACCAAAGCTTAGGTTTCTTTTTCCCCTGCTCCTTTCCTCCATCCAAAGGCTCAGAAATAGTTTTCTTAAAGTGAGAATATTCTTGCAACAGACACTGTTGCTTACAAACCTCACTTTCTCCTATAACGTCAATTTTGTTTAGGTGTCAGGATGCTTAGTGTTTCAGGGGAGTATGACACAGAGAGGGAATCAGTCAAGGTAACTTAATCCCCTTGTCAGAGGTTGAGTTCGGAGTGTGTAAGTGACACAACACAGAATGCAAGAAAGTCTGTTGGGAGCTTACTGCAAGAGTTTTTCTTGCCTTTAAAAAGCAAAGTAAGGAAAAGATTTTTCTTCTTCTGTTGCATGTTTCAGTATGAGGATATGATGGTTGGGAGCTGCTTCAACCATTTGAAAGACAAAAACCAAAATAATTAGAATGGCAGAAAAGAAAGATGGAAGAGCTTGACTACATTGTAATTTTCTGAATTAATAGCCTTTGAAATTTCCTAATCCCTTCTGTTGGGATAGGTGATTCAGTCAGAGCAATTACCATATCTACCATTTGTTCACCTCAGTTTATTATAAACTTTCCTGTACAGTCAAATGTGGGCACAGCTGTGATAGGGAAGATTCCTTCCCTTAACTGGCAAATATCCAGGGACTTTGGTAGCAGTTAGTAAAGATCTAGATGCCACTCACCTGGAGGGGGTGACTTAGCTGCTCCATACAAGTCCAGAACACACTTTAAAAAGCTACTCACCAGCTATGTTAGGACAAGATAGGGACACAGAATCTTTGGTGTACTGGTAAAAATTTAACAACTGGTTTCCCTACGATAAAACAAAATGGTGCATATTTATTATAAATTTTACATATATAAAGAATGTATAACATATGTTTTACAAATAATAATAAAGTATACAATACTCTTTATTGTGAGTACAATCTAGCCAATTGATTCTCACATAATGCTCTGTTTGGTTTTTGCCCAATTTGTATATCCACATTCAAGCTATAGTTGCAACCAATGAATGTCTTTCCAACATGACCATTGGTTGATATTTTCATTTGCATTAAGAATAAGACAAAATGAAACTACAAAGACGTATGTTGGAATTTCACTCATTTGCTAATGACATTACCAACTTCTTTGCTGAATCAGATAATGGTTTTCAAATACTGGAAGAATATTTCCTCAGTATTGTGTGCTATTCACAATGGAACAGATACAGCCATAGTATAATTTAAGTTTACCCTGCAATATTAACATTTTCTCTATTACTTAAGTCTGGGCCATTAATAAATCAATTAATCAAGCCTTGGTTTATAGGGTTTGCCAGTTACTCCAGTGTAAATATTCTTGCAATGGCTGACTTCAGGCTACCAACATGATGACAAAGCATGAAATTGGGAAGAGGTGTGTAGTGGCACACTATGTTTTTCTGACATATAGAAATAAGAGAGGTAAATAATATCAAAATCAAAGATAATTGTAAGATACACTAAGATAATTAGGAAGTGATGAGGTTTGAGCATTTAATACATATAAAATTTACTGAATTGTAAATTTATATGATGTTATTTTTAGTAATAGCTGTGTTTAACAACCAGCTTGCAAAATTCCTGAGAATTAATCAGTTTTTGTGAGTTGGTATGGGCCAGCTCAAGCACACTGCTGCACCATGTTTCATCACAGAAATAAGTGATTCATTTTCCTGGTTCAGTTTAGCTAAATTTGAGTAACAAATTGTTTAGAACCCCCTGTTGCTATCAGATGTATTTGTTTTTAGGCAAATAATTCTACTGGCAGACTGTTTTTTTCCTTTTGAGAGTTAATGCCAGTATAGACCAAATAAAGTAGTTGAGGACCAAAATCTAATTATTTTAATATGCTCATGAGTGCCATTTTGCCCAAATTTACCAAAATTTGGTAAATTTTACCCCAATTTACCATAATTTAAACTATTATGACTGCTATTATAAGTAATAATTGAAGTCCCCTTCAAGAAATATGTCAGTCAAAACCTTGGAATTGGGAATTTGTTGTTTTGACGGTTAAAATTTGGTAGATTACTTTTTGTGATAGTGGAATAAATATGTCTTACTTAAATTATGTTATTGTAAGCCTGAAACGTCATATAATTTTACAATTTTTGTTTACAGACCAATTCAGGACTTCTTGTTAAATCTGATGAGTATGTGTGAGTGATTTTCTTTTCATTCAGTCCATTAAGTTTAGTGATTTAAGATGAATATAGCATGGACTTCTCAGGTTTATTTAAGTCAGGGAGCAAAATAAAGGGGTTGAAAAATGATATCAACAGTTTTACAATATTGTCCTATAATTTGTCTTCTTCCAATTTAGGTTCAGAAATAACATCTCATTACGTTCCTATTCCTGTAGAGAATTCCTGATATTTATAAAACTTTCCTTACTGGGGATGTTTTTCAAAGTCTTGATTGTATGCACCACTTCATTTGTTTTGTTTTAAAATACATCAATGGAAAGAAAAGAAACTACAGAAATAATCTTTCCCTCTTTAAATTTCATATTAAATAAAAGAGGGTTTATTTTTGAACCTGATCAACCAGCTGGTGTAGAAGAAAGGATACATAAATTTGGCATTAGATAAAACAATAATTCTGCTCCAAGCTTTTGAGAAACACATGGGAATTAAGTGTCACTGAAACTGAGCCCTCTCTTATCTCAGTAGGGTCAGGAAACAGAGAAATAATTCTTTTTTCCATAGCTCCAGACTGGGATCTAGCTGAATTTGCCCATTCTGGCTTACTGGCTTGTGTTTACAGATACATCGCAGTTGCATGCATGAGCAACTACCTACATGGATTTTTAAATAGGAGAAAAATAGTTTGGCTGTACTGTCATGGATGTATTCCAATTGCTATAGACATAATACTGTTAATCTTGGCCAATTTGACACAAGTGTCTGGGCAATTCAAGAACAATCTTTTCTATTACCTAATTATTCACATAATTGAGGAAAATGAAGTTATTATGCTGACCTCTGTATTTAAACCCACCCTTTCATTTTGTTGGTGTTTGCAGAGAACTAACTTGAGAAATTATTCTTAATATTGATTGTGTACATGTTTTCTCAACTTATGGTCTTTATAAATATACAAAACAGATCTTTTTTCCTAAGAATTTTTCTGCTAATATCTCTGTACTGAAATCATTATGAAATGGTTAGGTATTTCCTCAGTAATAATTTATAAATATCTCAATTTGAGAAACTTTTAAATACAAACTGTAAGATTCAGAAGTTCTATCTTTAAGTATTTCTATTGATTATTAATGCTTAATGAATATGCTTATTTTTTCCAAAAAATATATTAATAATTTTAAAGCCTTTCTCCCCAAAAATGATTCCTCTAGAATATGTCTAGATTAAAAGAATATACATCCTGGACCTATTTTCACTTGTCGGACCAATGATATGTGATGTGCATATAATTTTTGATAATTTCTGAGGCATTTAAAAAGAGAATTTTATTTACCAATACATATTATTTGCCACATAATGAAACAGTAGAATGTGGTACACTGGAGAATCCTCCACACACCAAACATGAAGGAGAAAAAGACATTTTTAGGACTAAATGCTGAAAAGTCTTTTTCTTGCTGATGGGTTGATGCAAAATAAGCCAAAAGCAGAGCTGATGACTTAGGGAAACACTCCAATATATTAGGTTACAGAACCTGCCAAACTGCCTTTCTCCTTTCCTCTCATTAAAAAACCAGAAGGCTGTATAAATGGCTAGATTTTATTTAACACCTTGGTTGTTATTTTTTGTACCCTCAGGATAGCTGCTGTCAATTTTTCCTCTCACTCTGCAACACAGCCATAGTGACTAAGAGCATAGATATGGAATCTGTGACGTTGAATTTCATGTGTCAACTTGACTGGGCTAAGGGATGCCCAGATAGCTGGTAAAACATCATTTCTGGAGGTGTCTGTGAGGGTGTTTCCAGAAGAGATTAGCTTTTGAATCAGTAGACTGAGTAAAGAAGATCTGCCCTCTCCAATGTGGAATCATATCGTTCAATTTGTTGAGGGCCCAAATAGAACAAAAAAGGTGGAGAAAGGGTAAATTCTCTCTCTGTCCTTGAGCTGGGTCATCCATCTTCTCCTGTCCTTGCACATCAGAGCTCTCGGCTTTTAGGCCATTGAACTCTGGTACTTTCACCAGCAGCCCTTCTGGTTCTCACGCCTTTAGTCTTAGACTGAGAGTTACACGATAAGCTCCCCTGGTTCTTTGGATTCAAAATGAATTATATCACCAGCTCTCCTGTTTCTCCAGGAGATTGTGGAACCTCTCAGCCTGCATAACCATGGGAGCCAGTAATGTGAGCCTATAATATATCCCTCTTTAAGAGATCTCTATATATCCTATTGGTTCTGTTTCTCTGGAAATCGCTGACTAATATAGACTTGGACTGCGTGGCTTCATATTTTTACATATTTGCTTTTGTATTTGTTCTTTATTTATATAGTGATTACTATGTGCCAGGCAATATATTAAGCACATTTACAAATATTAACTCATTTGGTCATCATAGCAGCAGAGCCAGTATTCGAAACTAGGCAGTCTATCTCAGAACCACACCCTCAACCTGTTCTCAGCTCTAAGATGTTGGGCAGGTGCTGCAATTTCTGTAAAATGCAGATAAAAATAGTATCTTTCTAATATGTTTTGGGTTTTATTTATTTATTTTCCTTATTTTTTTTGGCTGCGTCGGGTCTTAGTTGCGGCACACTGGGATCTTTGTTGAGGCATGTGGGATCTTTTGGTTTCGGCGCGCAGTCCGCTTGGGTTTCTCTCTAGTTGTGGTGTGTGGGTTTTGTCTCTCTAGTTGTGGCGTGCAGGCTCCAGGGCACACGGGCTCTGTAGTTGTGGTGCGTGGGCCTAGTTGCCCCACGGCATGTGGGATCTTAGTTCCTCGACCAGGGATCAAACCCTCGTCTCTTGCATTGGAAGGCGGATTCTTCACCACTGGACCACCAGGGAAGTCCCTCTAATATGTTTTTGAAGAACAAATGAATTATACTACATGTTAAGCACATATAGGGTGGTGGCTGGCCCTTAGTAAGTAATGTGTCACCATTCCTACCCTCCCCCACCTTCCATCCTTCCTCCAGGTCAGCATCAGAATAGTGACTTGATTACTCTCTGGCCATCATCAACAATTCCATTTCTTTTTTTTTATATGATTTTTTGTTTCTGTCTTTTTGCCTTTTCTAAAACCTATTGGCTCTCTCTCTAAGTCATACATTCAAACTCCCTGAGAAAGAGAATCCCATTGATTTCATTGATCCATCAATCTGTATAAGATTGCTAGCTTTGGGGTCAGCTTTTGAGTGATCTACATAGATTGCTAGCTTTTTAGTCTGATATCCAACCCTGGACCCGTGATCTGTGGCGAGGGTGGCAGAGTCATGAAACAGCTTTTCTTTAATAGGAACAAATGTATAATATATTCTATCATTCTTCACTATGAAGATATATTGTGTGCTACATTTTTAACTATGCCTGACTTATACTCCTTTCATGATAAATATGCTTTATTCATCAATTTAACTAATTGTGTTGCTTTCTTGAGATCTGGCCAAAGTATGCGCAGCCAGTAACGCTCTGATCTACCTCAACGTATAATTTCCTCATTGCTGCAGGTTGCTTTGGCCTGTTTGCAAGGTAGCAAGCCTGATATTATTATAGATTAGATTCTTGTTTTTTTTTAATCGAATAATTTTATTTATTATTTGTATTAGGCAGGTAGAAGGTAACTTTTTATACAATCAAATATTACTCACTATATGCATCAGTCTTGTTACTTAAAGTGATATATGTAAGTAGAGCAGAGTCCTCTCTGAGGCAAAACTGTCATTCGGAGTTGGGAATGGGTGATAAAGTGGTAGGACAAATGGTTTCCAGGCTTTTATTTGGATGCATTGATTTATTTAGAGAAAGAAAACTGGAAAAGGTAAGCTCCTGAAGACAGAGACTGAAGGAGGGTGGGTATTTTCTATCCCAACTCTCAGGTGTGCGTATAAGCCTTATTAAAACAGAGATAGCAAGCAGAAGGTGAAGATTCTAATTTTTATAGGGGATCTGAGGCAGACACACAAACTGTATGGCCTTAATGGACAGATAATGAGAGATGACACAGACCTTCAAAAAATTGGGTATTTTCCCCATATCTGTAGAGGACAAGACAGCTCGGCCCAGTGAGGATGAAGTGCACTCAGTTCCCTTTTCGTCACCTCTTTCTTTGGAACCTCTGGGGACAAATGGGAGACATGAATAAATAATCAGAGTTGTTTCAAAATAGATCAGTGGAAGGAGTTTATGGGAGGCAACATCCTCAAGCGGTAAATATTAGTGAAGGGATTTACTTAGTACGTGCAAGGTGCACAAACATATGTCTGGAATGAATGATGAACTGAGGCAAAATAGTGTCAATGAACACGTTTGAAATACCCCTAAGGATGACGCGTATGATAATGTAGGGATGGGAGTAGAGATCAGGGACTAGACAGGTAGTAGCAACATATGATTGAAATTTGAGTTATTATTGTTTATGTGACTTATTTTGAATACAAAGTTTGGTCAAACCTGAGAAAATATTAGTTACATATTGATTTCAAATAGGGTATTTCTTAATCACACTGAGAAAAATGTGTAATACTACAAAAATGAGAGATTATAATCTCAGATGGAAATGGAAACAGTGAAGTAACTTCTGAGGCTGGGTAATATGTAAGTCAACTATCTATTTTTCATTTGACTGTATGCCCCTGTTGGATTTTTCTTTCCTCAATATTGGATGGATTTATAAATCATATAATCAACTTTTTAAGCTTCCTATCGATATTGTTTGTTTATAACACATACAGAGTAAAAAGTTAATTCACATATTTAACATTTATTAAATATCTAAATACCTGGTAAAAAAGAGTTTAAGTATAAACTTTTGCATCATGAGGATTATGATTGAAGCTGTTTTGCACATTTGGACTTAGACCCTTCTGATATAGAAAAAAAGAGACAATATTTGATGAGTATCTCTTATTTTTGGTATTTTCCAAGATTCACTCCACTGAATGAGTTAAGATGTCCAGGACTTATTCTCATTCTCTCTGTAGCTATGACTCCTGGAGTTTTAAGTTAATGTAAATTAAAGCAGAAACCGGGTGGGTGGAGGAAAGTTTGATGACGATGACGATTATGAAGTTGACCACGATGATGATGATTTAGCCACATTTTATATGGCGCCCTAGAGAAGTTAAGCAGAGATTCATTTAACAAGTTACCATAATTTTTTCAGTCTCCTCCTTCCATAGTAGTCACTAGATTCATATGAAAGAGTGAGGGTAGAGGAAACACCTTAGGAATTTGTTGTTTCAGATTTCACCTTGTATCTTAATAGGTTTCAGATCCTTTCTTTTCCAGTTACCGTGTTCACTGTTTTCATTTTCCAAACACAGCATGACTTGGTATCCTATGCCATACCTCTATAACATGAAACACATAGGGAAAAGCATTCTTTACCTCTTCCAGTAACCTATGGGTTTATCCCTACAATATGCAGGCAAGTCAGATCACAGCTTGGAGATAAGATAGCAGTTCTGGGGAGCTTTAAACAAACAAACAAAAAAAACAAACAACAAAAACAGTGTCGTAGGCACAACCCAGATTAATTAAAATTAGCAAAATAGCTAATCTAAAATTAGTTTTAGATCAATGAGCAGCAAGTTAGAGACCCACTCAGCTGTGGTCTGAGTAGTCCTTGAAGGTACCACTTTGCTTTTTGATTTATCTATGATTCCATAGCTGACCAACTCTTCTTCTAATTCAGGCAGACTGTGTTTAGATACGTTAATAGACTTCCTGACTTGGAAGTCATTCAGAATTCTTAAGGTGACTTTGTATATGTCTGTCCGGATTTAATATGAGTTGATTTATAGACTTATCTTAAGGAGGAAACCTTGTTTTCTTTGGGGATAGTTGATGGGGGGAGAAGGGGTGTATTTATGTCATCAGTTGTAGAAAAATGTAGAAAGATAATAACAAAAGTATACCACCACAGGAATTATTTTCAAGTAATATGAAAATGAATGGTACCTAGAACATAGTAGGCTCTCATTAAACTTAATTCCTTTACCTCCTAGCGGTAGAATTGGCTGAGTAGATTTTAGGGAGAAACAAATTTGCCTGATATTTGTCTTAATAGAACTCTTTACATTGCTCTAAAAATACTTGACATTTGCAATTTCACAGGGGAATATTAGGGGTTTCTAGAACTTTCAAAAATTGTGTGGTTTGTGCAAACAGGACAGAACATTTGGGTCAGATTATTTATGATCTCTTTAGCTGGCCATCTTAAAAGACTTAGACCTGTGAAAACAGCTCTGCTACTTGGGTGGGTGGCTATGCAGACATTATTTCTCATCACAGAGGGGAAACTCTGATCCATTTTCTCACTAATGAGGTCTTGAATATCCTTTCTTTGTTCTTGTAACTTTCAGGATTTATTTTTCTTTTCATTCTTTTGGATAATGTAGTCTAATAGAAATTTTTATTAGTAAGTTGGGGAATTAGGAGGAAAAAAGTATAATATTGAATTGTTTGAAAATTCTCTGAAGTTATGGAAAATCCCCCCCCCCCCCCACACATTTTAGACAGTTCAAAAGCTATTTAAACTTCCATTCAATTTCCAAACCTTCTACACAGGGGGCACTTTTATTTTTCTGTGTAATAGACTTCATAGCTTATCTTCAAAGAAAGTTGGCTTTGAGGCACTTTATGTGGCTGCTTCAGAAGTATCCTTTTATATGTGTTGACTTTGATGTTTAATTATTACAAAGCAATTAAACACAATTAAATTGAGTGACATGGACATATATACACTACCAAATGTAAAATAGATAGCTAGTGGGAAGCAGCCGCATAGCACAGGGAGATCAGCTCGGTGCTTTGTGTCCACCTAGAGGGCCGGGATAGGGAAGGTGGAAGAGAGATGCAAGAGGGAGGAGAAATGGGGATATATGTATATGTATAGCTGATTCATTTTGTTATACAGCAGAAACTAACACACCATTGTAAAGCAATTATACTCCAATAAAGATGTTAAAAAAAGCTATTATAAAAAAATTGTGTGGGTGTTTTCTTGAATTGTTTACCTGCTACTTTCATTGATGTTCATTCTAGTTCAATTATCATATATCAATGTTTAGTTGTATCATATGCTTTTTATGTCTGTTACTGTTATGGGAGGTATATTTTATCACTTAATTGTAAAAGTTTCCAGGTGCTCTTTCAGGCCTTTTAAAATTCTTGGTTTTAATTAGTCAAATGTGTGAGGAATGCAAGAGTTATGCTCTTCGGGGTAATATTAATGGGGCAAATTATCAGTCAACTCATTTCATCCTAGGTTAAATAACAATTAATTTAACTGAAAAACCCAGAGCTTCACTCACTTCAAGCAGGGCTTGATCTAGTGTCTGGTAATATCATTGAAGACCAAATTTCTTTCTGTCACTCTGTCTGTTTTGGATTCAAATTCATTGTAAAATTGCCTCCCTTTGTGGCTCCAAGAGGGTTATCAGCTACTCCTAGGGTTGCATGATTCCTTAAGTATGTCCATAGCATTCTCTGCGATGGCTTAAGATTCACTACGAATGTCCAGTTTAGGTCACATGTCTAATCTAAGCCAGTCACCGTGCATTTAGGTATGAAATATACTGATTGCTTGCCTAGATTGTGAGCCATTGATCTACCCCTAGTTCCAATGATGGTATCAGCTTCCTGGGAACATTACTGTACATGGTATTAGTGATCTATTGCTGTTTTAAAATATAATTCAAACACTGTTTTGAAACAACCACATTTATAATTTCACAGTTTCTGTGAGTCAGGAATATGGACATGTCTTGACTGGGTTCTCTGTTTCGGGGTCTCTCACAAGCTGGAATTCAGGTGTCAGTGGGGACTATAGTCATCTCAAAGCCCAACTGGGAAAATATCTGCTTCCAAACTCACTTGGGTGGCTGTTGGCAGAAGTCAGTTCCTCATGCATTATTGGCTTGAGGGATCCTTGTTAGCTATTGGATGTATGCAACCCTCAGCTCCTTGCTACATGGGCCTCTGCAACATGTCAGCTTGTTTCATCAAAGCTGCAAATCAAGAAGGCAGTAAAGAATACCAGCAAGAGGGAAGTCATAGGATTTTTACAACCTAATAACAGAAGTGTCATTCCAGCGTTTTGGTCATATTCCATTTACTAGAAGAAAATTACTAGGTCCAGCACACATGCACAGGAAGGGTATTACCCAAAGGGATGAATATCAAGGGGCAGGGATCCTTGTGAACCGTGTCAAAAGCTGCATACTATATTGCCTAAATTCACCTTGTCTAGATCTTAGCTCTTTTACATATGATTGACAAATAATGTTGAAGTTATGTCCACTCATAAACTCAGTTTATACATACTTGAGTTAAAAATCTCAGCTATGTGATTCCTTTTAAAGTAAAAATATTTATCTCTTTTTCTATCAGGCATGCATAGGTTAAACAGATCAATTGCAACAAGGAGAAAAGTAATCATCAAATTACTGAGGGCAGTAGGCTTGGAAAATAGATTTTATTTCATTCAGTAGTGTCTAAGTTTTAAATTGCGAATTGTGAGTACCTAGAGGCCTTTTAACTGATCCTAGGCAAATATCCTAAAAATTGGACATGTTCTTTTAATTACTTTAGGGCACCCAAATTATAGCAAAATAAGTGATTGATCTATGAAGGGCAGTAACCCTGACATCTATCAGTCATCTCTGATCTGGAGCCAATTCTGGCAATAGAGATATGAAAATGTTTCTTCCTTAGCATTTAATTATCACCAGTAGTTGAGGTTTGAGGTCTGCATGTCTGTTAGAGAAGTGAGGTAGAATATTTGAATTCTAAAGACCTCCCAGCCCATATCAGAGGAAGTATTTTAATGATTTCATAAGTAAATAAAACCACATGCCAATGTTAGCTTCCTGACTCCCCGTGTTCTCTGACTTTTCCTGGGACTGATTTTCAGTGGGGATATTGAGGTATGTGAACTACTCAAATTAAAAACAAAACAACTCTCTATCATGGGAGAGTTCAGAACCACCCTGTTGGAGGCTTAGAAATGGCTTCTTCGATGTATGGCTGAGTGGATGACGCCATTGGCCTGAATGTGTAGCTGTGATTTCCACCGTGACCGGGTAAAGCATATAGCCTCTCTGCATATACGTTTTCTCATTCATAAAAGAAAGATGCTAAAACATCCATCCTCTTCACCATGACTTATCAAACTTTTCTGAATCAAATATGAGTGTTTAAGGACTGAAAAGGACTTTTCAGTCCTTTCAATGCAGCACTGAGATTTACAAGAACCATTTTTTCTTTTCCAGTTTAATTTCTACCCGAATTTGATACATTTATATTAAATTTTTATGTAGATGAAAATTTCAGCATCTTAATTGCTGGCTACTTTTAGTAATATTTACTAAACATTTATTATGTATATAAGTGTTTTTCGAATTCAGTACATTGGCTTACAGTCTAGTGATGAAGGAAAAAAACTGTCGGAGAAAGAAAGGCAGTTCCAAGCAGTGAGTCTTAGGTTTATGAAAATAGAAGTCACATTTGATGCATGACTTGAAGTACAGGTGGATTTTAAAATGTGGAGATGATGGGATGATGGGTCAGAACTTTTACTTCAGAGGGAAAAATAAGAGCTAAATATGGATGGCAGAAATGCACAAGAAGTGAGCACAGCCAACCCTCTCAATCTGACTTGACTTGCACAGGAGGTACATACAGTAAAGTCCTAAAAGTTAAAGTTATTAAGTGGGCTTGGAGTCAGGCTCTGGGTAAGCTTGAAGGCCAGATGATGGAGTTTCCATGTTATTTTGTGAGATGAGAGTGATTAGGGGTTCTGAGTGACACGGTTGAAAGGGGAGAGGCAGAGTTAAGAGGCTGGTGTCATAGTCCATAAGTGGGCTGCTGTACTAAGTATGGTTTTCCATACAGGCAGCTGCTCAGTTAAAAATAAATAAATAATGGAATGACTAGCCCTGAAAATAACTTCCAGCCTTAAATAGCTGACATCACTTGAAATTATTTTCTCATTAAATTTGTATCTAATAGGTCAATTGCAGCTTTCAAACTATAGTCTTTCCTGTTGGAAAAACTCAATATTTTGAAAGAAAAGGTAATTTTTTGGTTGTTTCCTATGTCTTCCTTGTTCTTGCTACAGGATTTTTTGTTTGTTTGTATAAATAGAGCTGTATTCTTTCAGCCAAAGAAGATTTTCTTTTCTTTTTTTTTTTCCACCATCAGACAGTGAATTTATTATCCTGTATTTGTGACATTGTGTGTCTGTTTCCATGGGAATGAATGTAATAGAGCATATTTAGCACTATGGACTTGATCCAGCTAAAAATATTTGTTAGAGCCTGAAATATGAGGCAGTATAAAGCCATGGGTTTTGGCTCTGCCTGGGTGTTGATGTCTTCATTGAAAAATGCCAGCTTTTGGTGAAAGTCAGAAAGCAATTAAAATGGCGTAGAAAGGGACAACCCTACAGAGGTGGCTGTAGGGACACCTGAACTAGGTTGTTCGGTTTGTTCCTAAGGATGCTTAGGAAGGTATGTATGTTACTAACTATACCCAAGTGAGAAGATCCTTCAAGCTCCCTGTTTCAGAAGTATGATTTTAACTGCAGTAGAAAAAGAAGGAAGGAATATTAGCATGGAGAAGAAGCAGCATTCACCTTCTGCTAAGAGCCTGTTGCCTTTAAATTCTTGTTCAAGCACACACCAAAGTTACAGAGAGACAGGGTTGCACTGTTTACCAAGAATAACATTCTCAAACATGAAGTGCAAACTAGCCCCAAACTAGGGGGCCAAACGAAACCCCCAAAACTAATTTTTTGGTGATATGGAATACTTACATGGTATACCAATATTTGAACAAGAATAGAATTTCAGTACTTTTATATTTAGTTCAAGTAATTATCCTTGAGAATACATTTAATGATTTTTTTAATGATTTATTTTCCAGATTTATTGAAATATAATTGACATATAACATAGTGTAGGTTTAAGGTGTGCAATGTGATAATTTGATACACTTATTACTGAGAAATTGTTACCATAGTAGGGTTGGTTAGCACCTCCATCACCTCATGTAACTATCGTTTCTTTTTTCTTTCTTTTGTTAAGAACATTAAAGATCTATTCTCGGGCTTCCCTGGTGGCGCAGTGGTTGAGAGTCCGCCTGCCGGTGCAGGGGACACGGGTTCGTGCCCCGGTCCGGGAAGATCCCACATGCCGCGGAGCGGCTGGGCCTGTGAGCCATGGCCGCTGAGCCTGCGCCTCCGGAGCCTGTGCTCCGCAACGGGAGAGGCCACAACAGTGAGAGGCCTGCGTACCGCAAAAAAAAAGATCTATTCTCTTAGTAACTTTCAAGTATATAATGCAGTACTGTAACTATAGTTACCATGCTGTACATTAGATTTCCCAGAACATATTCATATTCTTCTTATAACTGGAAATTTGTACCCTTTGACTGACATCTCCTCATTTCCCCTCCTCCCTGCCCCGGCACCCACCATTCTAATCTCTGTTTCTCTGAGTTTCTTTTTTTTTTTTTTTACAAACACTTATATAGTGATATCATATCGTATTGGTGATATCATATAGTATTGCTTTTCCTCTGTCTGTCTTATTTCACTGCATAATGCCCTCAAAGTCCATCCATGTTATTGCAAATGGCAGTATTTCCTTCTTTTTCATGGCTGAATAATACTCCATTGTATCCATCTGTCTGCCTATCTATCTATCTATCTATCTACCTATCTATCTATCATCTGTCTCCCATCTTCTTTATCTGTTCACTTGCAGAGGGACACTTAGGTTGTATCCATGTCCTGACTGTTGCAAATAATGCTGCAGTGAACATGGAAATGCAGATATCTCTTCAAGTTTCTGATTTCAATTATTTTCACTAAATATCCAAAGGTAGATTGCTGGATAGTATGGTAGCTCTACTTTTAATTGTTTTAGGAACGTCCACACCATTTTCCATAGTGACTATACCAATTTACATTCCCATCAAGAGTGCACATGGGTTTCCTTTTATCCATAACCTCTCTGATACTTTTCTATCCCTTTTTGATAATAATCACCTAACAGGTGTGAGGTAACATCTCATTGTGATTTTGAGTTGCACTTCTCTCATGATTATTAATATTGAGCATCTTTCCATGTTCCCGTTGACCATTTGTATGTCTTCTTTGGGAAAATGTCTATATAGTTCTTCTGTCCATTTTTAAATCAGATTGTGTGTGTGTGTGTGTGTGTGTGTGTGTGTGTGTGTGTGTGTTTTCTTTATATATTTTGGGCATTAACCCCTCATCAGATATGTGATATGCAAATATTTTCTCCCATTCTGTAGGTTGCATTTTTTATTTTGTAATTTGTTTCTTTTGCTGTGCAGAAGCTTTTTAGTTTGATGTAGTCCCATTTGTTGATTTTTGCTTTAGTTGTTTGTGCTTTTGGTGTCATATCCAAAAAATTATAGCCAAAATCTATATCAATAAATATTTCCCTATGTTTTCTCCTAGGAGTTTTATGCATCTGAGTTTTCTGTTTAAGTCTTTAATACATTTTGAGTTAATTTTTGTGTATGCTGTAAGGTAGGGGTCCAATTCATTCTTCTGCATGTGATTATCCAATTTTCCCAATAGAATTCTTTTTTAATTTTCTAATGGAGTATAGTTGATTTACAGTGTTGTGTTAGTTTCTGCTGTACAGCAAAGTGAATCAGTTGTACATATACATATATCCACTCTTTTTTCAGATTCTCTTCCCATTTAGGTTATTACAGAGTATTGAGTAGAGTTCCCTGTGCTATGCACTAGGTCCTTATTAGTTATTTATTTTATTTATATTTTTTGTATTAAAAAATTTCTTTTTCTTTATTTTTACAGTAGGTCCTTGTTGGTTATTTTAAATACAGCAGTGTGTACATACAAATCCCAAACTCCTAATCTATCCCTCCCTCCCCATCCTTCCCCCAATAAGTTCATTCTCCAAGTCTGTGAGTCTGTTTCTCTTTTGTAAGTAAGTTTATTTGTATCATTTTTTTTTAAGATTCTACATATAAGTGATATCATATGATATTTGTCTTTCTCTGTCTGACTTAACTTCACTTAGTATGATAATCTCCAGGTCCACCCATATTGCTGCAAATGGCATTATTACATTCTTTTTAATGGCGGAGTTAATATTCCATTGCATATATGTACCACATCTTCTTTCTGTCACACATCCACATCCGTTCATCTGTCACTGGACATTTAGGTTGCTTCCATGTGTTGGCTGTTGTAAACAGTGCTGCAATGAACATTGGGGTGCATATATCTTTTCAAACATGTTTTTCTCTGGATAAATGCCCAGGAGTGGGATTGCTGGATTATATGGTAGCTCTATTTTTAGCTCTTTAAGGAAACTCCATACTGTTCTCCATAGTGGCTGTACCAATTTACATTCCTACCAACAGTGTAGGAGGGTTCCCTTTCCTCTACAACCTCTCCAGCATTTGTTTATAGATTTTTTTTTTTTTTTTGGCTGCACCGTGTGTCTTGCAGGATCTTTGTTCCCCTACCTGAGATCAAATCCATGCCCCTGCAGTGGAAGTGTGGAGTCCTAACCACTGGACTGCCAGGGAATTCCCTATTGTTTATATATTTTTTATCATGGCCATTCTGACTGGTGTGAGGTGTTATCTACTGTAGTTTTGATTTGCATTTCTCTAATAGTGATGTTGAGCATCTTTTCATGTGCCTCTTGGCCATCTGTATGTCTTCTTTGGAGAAATGTCTATTTGGGTCTTCTGCCCATTTTTTGATTGGGTTTTTGGTTTTTGGCTCTTGAGCTGCATGCGTTGTTTGTAAATTTTGGAGACTAATCCAACTTTCCCAACAGAATTTATTGAAGAGATATGCCTTCCCCATTGAGAATTCTTGGCTCCCTTGTCAAAATAAGTTGACCCTATATGGGAGAACTTACTTCTGGGCTGTTGATTCTGTTCCATTGGTTTGTGTTTTTATTTTTATGCTAGTATCATACTGTTTTTATTTGTAGTATAGTTTGAAATTAGGAATTGTGATGCCTCCAGCTTTTTTCTTTCTCAGGATTGCTTTGGCTATTTGGGGTCTTTTGTGGTTCTACATAAAGTTTAGGATTGTTCTTTTCTATTTCTGTGGAAAAACACCACTGGGATTTTGATAGGGATTGCATTGAATCTATAGATGACTTTGTGTATTATAGGTATTTTAGCAATATTAATTTTTCTGATATATGAACATGGGATATCTTTTCATTTATTTGTATCTTCTTTACTTTCTTTCATGAACATCTTGTATTGTGGTTTTTAGTGTACCAAGCTTTCACCTTCTTGGTTAAATTTATTCCTAGAAGGTTAAATTTATTCCTAAGTAATTTATTGTTCTTAACGCTATTGTGAATGGGATTATTTTCTTTATTTTTTTCATATATTTTATTGTTATTGTATAAAAATTAATTTGATTTCTGTACGTTGATTTTGCATCCTGCAACTTTACTGAATTTTTAATTAATTCTAACAGTTTTTTTCATGGAGTCTTTAAGATTTTCTACATATAGTGTCATATCATATGCAGACATATAATTTCACTTCTTCATTTCTAATTTAGATGCATTTTATATCTTTTACTTGCCTAGTTGCTCTGGCTAGGACTTCCAGTATTATGTTGAACAGTAGAGGTGAGAATGGGTACTCTTGTCTTGTTCCTAATCTTATAGGAAAAACTTTAAAACTTTCACCATGGACTGGCCACGTATGGCTTTTATAATGTTGAGGTACCAAATTTGCTGAGAGTTCTTAATCAACAAAGGATGTACTTTTTCTGCATCTTTTGAGATGATCATATGATTTTGATCTTTCATTCTATTAATGTGGTGCATCACATTTATTGATTTATGTGTGTTGAAACATCCTTATATACCAGGGATAAATCCTGCTTGATCATGGTCTATAACCCTTTTAATGTGCTGTTGAATTTTTTTTTTTTTTTTTTGCTACTATTTTGTTGAAAAATTTTACATCTATATTCATTAGGGACTTTGGCCCATAGTTCTTTTCTTATAGTGTCCTATCTGTCTTTGGTATCAGGGTAATGCTGGGCTCATAAAATGAGTTTAGAAGTGTTCCTTCCTCTTCTATTTTTTGGAAGAGTTGGAGAAGGATTGGCAGTATTTTTTAAATGTCTGGTAGAATTCACCAAGGAAACTATCTGGTCCTGGGCTTTTCTTTGTTGGGAGATTTTTGATTACAGATGAACCTTCTTACTTGTTAATGGTCTCTTCAGATTTTCTATTTCTTCATGGTTAAGTCTTGGTAGGTTGTATGTTTCTAGAAATTTATCCATTTCTTGTAGGTTATCCAATTTGTTGGCTTTTAATTGTTCACTGTTGTCTCTTATGATCCTTTGTATTTCCTTTGGTATGTCATAATGCCTTTTCTTTCATTTCTGATTTCATTTATTTGAGTCTTCTTTCTTTTTTTCTCAGTAAAGTTATCTAGCTATAAAGTTTGTCAAATTCGTTTATCTTTAAAAAATTAACTCTTAGTGTAATTAATCTTCTGTTGTTTTCTATTCTCAATTTCATTTATTTCTGCTCTGATATTTGCAGTTTCCTTCCTTCTACTGACTTTGGACTTAGTTTGTTCTTCATTTTCTAGTTCCTTGAGGTAAAGTTAGATTGTTTATTTAAAATCTTTTTTTGGTCTTAATGTAGACATTTTCCCCTGTAAACTATCTTCTTAGAACTGCTGTTGCTACAACCCACAAGTTTTGGTATGTTATGTTTTCATTTTTTCCCAGATATTTAAATTTTTTCTTTTTTATTCTTCTTTGACCCACTGGTTGTTCAGAACTGTATGTTTGATTTCCACATATTTGTGAATTTTCCAGTTTTCTCCTGTTATAGATTTCTAGTTTCATACGATTGTGGTCAGAAAAGATACTTGGTATGATTCTAGTCTTCTTAAATTTACTAAGACTTGTTTTGTGACCTATCACATGATCTATCCTGGAGAATGTTTAGTGTGCACTTGAGAAGAATGTGTATTCTACTGCTATAGGATGGAATGTTCTATATATGTCTATTAGGTTTATTTGGTCTAAAGTGTAGTTCTAGTCCAATATTTCCTTATTAAGTTTTTTGTGTGTATGATGTATCCATTGTTGAAAGTGGGGTATTAGAGTCCCCTAATACTGTTGTATTGTCTATTTCTCCCATCACATCTGTTAGTAGTTGCTTAATATTTGTAGGTATTCTGATGTTTGCTGCATATATATTTATAATTGTTGTATTCTCTTTATGAATTGATGCCTTTATTATTATATAATGACCTTCTTTGATTCTTGTTACAGTTTTTGGCTTAAAGTATATTTTGTCTGCTATAACTATAGGCATCCTCACTGTCTTTTTGTTTCCACTTGCATGGCATGTCTTTTTACTTCCCTAAACTTTGAGCCTGTGTGCATTTTTAAAGTTAAAGTGAGTGTCTTATAGGCAGCACATAGTTGGGTTTTTTGAAAATTTTTATCCAGCCACTCTTTGCCTTTTGATTGGAGAATTTAATCCATATACATTTAGAGTAATTTTGTTAAGTAAGGACTTACTAATGTCATCTCAATGTTTTCTTGCTGTTTTGTAGTTCATTTGTTCCATCCTTCCTCTCTTGCTGCTTTCCTTTGTGAATTGCTGATTGCTATAGGGGTAAACTTGATTCCCTTCTCTTTATCATTTGTGTATTTACTGTAGGTTTTTGCTTTGTGGTTACCATGAGGCTTACATAAAACATTTTAATAGTTATAACAGTCTTTTTATGCTGATAACAACTTAACTTTGATTACATGCAAATGTTTATCCTTTTATTCCTCCCACATATATTTTTGATGTCTCAGTTTTCTTCTTCTTTATATTGTATATTTATTAACAAATTATTGTAGCTATAGTTATTTTTAATACTCTTGTCCTTGAGCTTTTATGCTGGAGTATATGTGTTTAATATACCACTATATTACATTATTAGAGTATTCTGAATTTGACTATATATTTACCTTTACTGGTTTGTCATATATTTTAATGGCTTTTTGTTAATTTCTTATTGAATAAATTTAACATGTAACATTGTGTAAGTTTAAGGTGTACAGTGTGTTACTTTGATACATTTATATATTATAATATTGCCAGTGTAGAGATATTTATCACATTATATTACCATAATATTATTGTCTATATTCATTATGCTGCTCATTAGAGCTCTCTGGCTTAGTTCCTCCTCATTACAAAGTTGTATCCTTAAACTCCATCAATCTTATCCCCCCGTGGTAAACACCATTTCCTCTCTGTTTTTTACAGGTTTGGCTCTTTTAGATTTCACATATAAGTGATATCATACTGTACTCACTTAAAATAATGTGCTCAAGGTCCATCCACGTTGTTGCAAATGGCAGGATAACCTCCTTTCTCATGGCTGAATAATATTCCAAATAATGGTATTTGTTATTGTTAATAACTCAAAAGCCTGATTACAATGAACATATTAATAACTGTACTGAGTATTGACCACTTAGTGTATATCTGACTCTGTTCTAAGTTCTTGATGTAAACCATCTCTAACTCTCATAATAATCTTCTGAAGAAGTGAGTGTTATAAACCCTACTTTTCAGATGAGGAAATGGAAATTCAGTGAGTTCAAACAGATTGTCCAAAGTAATACAACTACTAAATTGCAAAACCAGCACTGCCCAGGTCATGCCGAAATCAGTGTTACATGCTGAACCATTTGTATGATTAAAGCTTAGAGAGTACTTGAGGGATAGGGAACTGGAAGGGTAGGACCCTATGTTGTCAGTTACATAAGTCAGAGACAGCCTCTCATTCACCCCTTTACTTCTGATACAATCCTCGCACAGGTTCCAGAGAGGAGGAGCTCAGTAATCATCTGCTGAATAAGGAAAAGGAACTGGACCACACAGATGGGCAGCTCAGTGCTGTTCCATCACCCTAAACCTTGGAGTTGGCCCCTCATTACTAACCTTACCTCTCAATTTGCTGCCAGCATTCCAACAGGAGATTTTTTTCTTTTTAAAAAATATTTTCATATATTTTATGTTACTGATTGGTGTCCTTTATTTTCAGCTTGAAGAATTCCTTTCAATATTTCTTATAAAGCAGGTCTAGTGGTGATGAACTCCACCAGCTTTTATTTATCTGGGAAGTCTTTATCTCTCCTTCATTTCCAAAGAAAAATTTTGCTGGTATTCTGGTTGGTAGTTTTTTTTTTTTTTTTCTCTCTCCAGCACATTAAATTTAGCAGCCCACTCTCTCCTGGTCTGTAAGGTTTCTGTGGAGAAATATGCTTATAGCTATATGGGGGTGCCCTTGTTAGGTACAAGCTACTTTTGTTGCTTTTAAGATACTTTCTTTGTCTTTGATTTATAGTAACATGTCTTGGAGAAGATCTCTCTTTTTTTTTTTTTTTTTTTTTGCAGTAAGAAGATCTCTTTAAATTGAGTTTGTTTGGTGACCTATGAGCTTCATGAATTGTGGATACCAAATCTCTCCCCAATTTGGAAAGCTCTCAGCCATTATTTTTTTAAAATAAGTTTTCTTTCCCCTTCTCCCTCTCTTCTCCTTCCTAGGACTACAATAATTTGAAGATTATTACTTTTGATGGTATCCTACAGACCATGTAGTCTTTCTTCACTCTTTTTTATTCTTCTATCTTTATTCTCATCTGATTAGACAACTTCAAAGGTCCTGAACTCTAATTCACAGATTCTTTCTTCTGCTTGATTCTTCTGTTGATGCTCTCTATTACATTTTTTTCCTACTTCAGTCATTGTATTCTTCAGCTCCAGAATTTGTGTTTGGTTCTTTTTCATGATTTCTATCCCTTAATTAAACTTTTCATTTTTTTCATGTATCATTTTCATTATTTTATTGAATTGTTTCTGTGTTTTCTTGTAGCTCATTGACTTTCCTTAAAGCAGATATTTTGAATTCTTCGGTAAACTGCACATCTCCATGTCTTTGTAGTCAATTACTGGAAGATTATTGTGATCTTTTGGTGGTGTGTTCTTTCTTTGATTTTTCACTTTTCTTGAAGTCTTGCGTTGCTGTCTTCACATTTGAAGTAGTGATTATCTCTTCTAGTCTCCATTAACTCACTTTGGGTAAGAAATACCTTCTATTTGGGAAAGAAATACCTTCTATCAACTGCTAGAAATTCTGAGGCTTTCTCAGACCTCCTGTGGATATGCCTGCTTGATGTTTCTTGCTCACTCTTGTGACAGAATACTTAAGCTTATATACCTTTTCTCAGTTCTGCAAAGCACCAGCCTGGGTGCTGACAGCCTCCCTTTTACTTTCCCAAGGGCAGAGGTAAAGCTCAAGTTTGTTGTTTGTCCCTGGCCCACAGATTCTGGCTGGATTTCTGAAAATGCTCACTAGGTGTCTGTCAAACCTTGCTGTAATTACTGTTGGTAGCATGCATAAGGAGCTGGCTACAGGATGGCGGTATATATGAGTAAAATGTATAGAGCACTGGGGGTGCCCGTTGCCTGGTTGGGGGATCTATGCACCAGGCATCCCCAGTGGCTCATGAGCAACCTTATTAATAGAGTCTGTAATGTAATTTGTAGGATCCATGTCCATTTAACACCTTCTGAAGGTCCTATCTGCTGCTTTCTCAGTCTTTCTCACTTCCCAGTTATATAACTCATGGATGGGGTGAGAGAGAAATGGGCCTCTTTGGCAAGATCCTGTACAGCTGGGGAAGCCAGATACTCACTCACACACTTTTACCTTTCCCTGCAGGAGAAATCACAGGCTGAAGTGATCTCTCTTGGCACTGAGCAGTGCCATGTCGGGGGAGAGGATAATGCAGATAAAGTCAAACTCTTCCTCTTACTCTCTCTAATGTGTCCAAACTTATTTTTTTTCTCCAATGGTTTTCTGAAACTTCTACACTGGAAAGCTATACTTCCACAAAAGCTCTTTGTCTGTGGGTGATTGTCTAAGACAGTGTTCTCCAAAGGCTCCTGGACTGTGGCGGAGAGGGGCTGAAGCCAGTTCATAAGACACTGCAGGGTCCACAGCTACGACTGAGGTCTGTGTGCCTGTTACCCAGTGCATGGATGGGCAAGTCTCCTTCTGGGTCCTGTGGCATATTGTGTTGAATCCTGTAGCTCCCACAAAGGTACTTTTATCTGCGGATGGATGCCAAATTATTGTTGGGGAAGGGATACAAGAGGGTGTTTTGTTCAGCTCTGTTGCTGACATCACTCCAAGGAGCTCTTTGATTCTGGATTTTTAAAAAGGAATGTGGAAAGATTATTTAAGGACCGTTGAAACTTTACTATGAAATGAACAACTATTTTATTTGTTACCAGTTAATCATGGTGAACACCTGTGAATCACTGCTTCTTACAGATTTTCCTTGTTTTCTTGTAGCCATATCTTGAATTCACTCTGGAAAATATCCTTCCCATCTAGTCAGTCATGTAACTTAAGTAAGATTGTGTCCATCCTCAAACCTTTCTGAGGGTTCTCAATAGTAGATCCAAACATATAACCTAGTGATTGCTTCAGGGATAGGTAAGGATGGTAGATTATATTATTTTGACAAGTACTCACACCCTCATACCCACATTCAAGGAGTCTTCTGCATATCAGTGATGTTCAGCTTGGTCATGTAATATGTTTTGGCCAATGCCAATGGTATGTGAAGAGTGATGATCTATGCCGCATCCAAACGATTACTTTAAATGTCCTGTCTGTGAGAGAATGGGTGTATCAGTCAGGATTTAAAAGGGGAACCGTTGATATGAGCTTTATAAAATGAGGAATTTATTTTAAGAATTAGAACTTACCTAGTGGAAAGAGATGAAGAATTGAAGATATAGACAGAGATTTTGAGTATCAGAAGTTAAGTATCTCAGAAGTTAAGTACATCTGGCCATAGAAGGGGAAGTTTGTGGGGAGGTCTTTTGCCATGTGCATCTACAACCAAATATTTACTGGTGAGTCTGACACCACTATTGGTCAACAAGATGACATTCAGAAAGGGTACTTAAATGCAGAGCAAAAAAGAGCAACAGTAAATTACAGTGCACCCAGTCTATCCATAACTAGTCTATCTGTATTGAGTCCATAAAGTTTTGACTTCCTCATCTATCCATCATGGTATCTTCCTTTGATGTTCTGCAGAGAGTAATGGCCACAGTTTCACTTCTGCTTTGCAGATATAAAGCAAAATCTTCTTCTGGCCAACTCTAGTATCGAGCTTTAGAGGGAAGTAGATTCTGGAAAACAGTTCTCAGCTTAACAGATGAATAGTACAAGGCACTACAATGGGTATTTGCCAAATTGGGACTACTCCTTCAACCTGAATCAGAATAAAGAATACGTGGAGTGGAACCACAGCTAAATAGAGCTTCAGACAACCAGCAGCTCTTATGTAACATGAACAAGAAAAATATTAAGTCATTGAGATGTTGAAGTTGTTTGTAATTACAGCACACTTGACTCATAGGGAAACTGATACTGGAAGTGAGG
Organism: Globicephala melas; assembly: GCF_963455315.2. Taxonomy (NCBI): domain Eukaryota; kingdom Metazoa; phylum Chordata; class Mammalia; order Artiodactyla; family Delphinidae; genus Globicephala; species Globicephala melas. The sequence goes on along the minus strand of NC_083323.1, from coordinate 35,491,243 downwards.
GGCTACCCAAACCCAAAGCCAAAAATATATATCATTTCTTCTATTGTTAGCTAGGGAAGAAACAGGAATCTGGAAAAGAGTGACCTATGTTTTCAATATTTCATAAAATGCACAATGGATAACTTGGAGGACAAATAATGAAATAATAAATTGTCCTAGTCACTCCAGGAATGCAAGGGAAAAAAGAGACATAATTAGAGACTGTCATACAGAGTGAAGTAAGTCAGAAAGAGAAAAACAAATACCGTATGCTAACACATATATATGGAACCTAAAAAAAAAAAAAAGAAAGAAAAAAAATGGTCAGAAGAACCTAGGGGCAAGACGGGAATAAAGATGCAGCCCTACTAGAGAATGGACTTGAGGATACGGGGAGGGGGAAGGGTAAGCTGGGACAAAGTGAGAGAGTGGCATGGACATATATACACTACCAAACATAAAATAGGTAGCTGGTGGGAAGCAGCCACATAGCACAGGGAGATCAGCTCGGTGCTTTGTGAACACCTAGAGAGGTGGGAGAGGGAGGGTGGGAGGGAGGGAGATGCAAGAGGGAAGAGATATGGGGACATATGTATATGTATAACTGATTCACTTTGTTATAAAGCAGAAACTAACACACCATTGTAAAGCAATTATACTCCAGTAAAGATGTTAAAAAAAAAAGATTGGAATGGAAGAATTAAAACTCTCTATATAAATAGACAATATTATGTAGAACATCACAAGACATTTCTAAAATACTCTTGGAATTAGGTCAAATTAGCAACCCACAGGGTAGAAGGCCATTATGAAAATAATAGTATTTTTAAATACTGCAACTAAGAAATAGAAAATCAAATATATAGAAGCATTTCCAATAAAATAAAAAGATATAAAATGTGTAAGATTAAACAAAAGATGTTCAAGACCTGTGAACTGAAAACTACTAATCATTGCTGAGAGAAGTGAAAGAAAACACAAACAAATGAAGGGATATACCAAATTCATAGACTGGAAACCTCAACATTATCAAGATGTCCATTCTCCCTCAATTCATCTGAAGAGTCAAGGGAATAACAATCAAAATTCTAGCAGATCCTTTTTGTCCTTTTGGTAGAAATTTGAATGATAGTTTTAAATTTACATGAAAATGCCAAGGACCTAGAATAGCTAAAACAATCTTTACAAAGAAAAAAAAAAATGGAGTAGTATTTCTGCTTGACCTATAAGTTGATGGAATAGAAGAGCAATTCCAGAATTAGACCCACTCATGGTATATTAACTGATTTTCAACAAAGTTACCAAGGTAGGTCTTTGTAAGAAATGATAATTTTCAGCAAGTGATGCTGAGACAACTGAATAGCCGAATTAAAAAAAAAAACACAAAAAACCTTGACTTAATGCTTTACAAAGAATACATTTGCTATGGGCTATAGACATAAATGAAAAAGCAAAATAAATATAGTTCTAAAAAAAAATAGTAGAGATTGTTTATAACCTTGGAGTAGGCAGATTCCTTTGGTCACATAAAACACTAAACATTAAACACTGATAAATTGGGCTTTGGTAGAATTAAACCCATATAGCCTTTAAAAAACACCATTCTACTTATATTATAGCACTCTATATTATTTGTAATATATATGTTATAGTCTATTATTTTTAGTAGCCAAAACTTAAAAAAATACAAATTTTAATCCATAAAGGATTTGATAAACAAATTGTTATATTTATACAGTGGAATACTACTCAGCAATAATAAGGGGTGAATAATTGAAACAACATAAAGATATGTAACAACACACATGAATCTTTAAGGCAAGCTTAGGGACAGAAGCCAGACACAAAGAGCTGATGCTGTATGATGAGGATTGGCAACATTTTTCTGTAAAGATTGTAAATACTTTAGGTTTTTAGAGTCACATGGTCTCTATGGAAAGAATTTCTAGAATGCTGTTGACCCCTTCTTCCACCTTGAAGAGGCTGTTTCCTCCTTACATAAGCCCTAGAGGGGCTTCAGAGACAAATTGAAGAATTTCACCTGTGTCTCCAGTTGGCTGAATGAATATAGTTTCATATCTGCACCTGAGAAGGCCCAGATATAAGAGACTGTGGCCAGGGAGCGGCTCTCATAATAGAACAACGAGACATAGTAGCTTTGGGAACACTTGTATGCCCAGAGTTATTCCAGGCCAAGGATGATCCATTTTCCAGGAGAAATGTAAGCTTTTGTTCAAGAGGAATGAGGTGACCCCCAAATAAAATCTTTTTTATAAAATCTTGAACAAAGGGCATTCACCCACAGGATGAAGAGCCTTGGCTAAGGCAACTGCTAGTGAGAGCCCCCAGCAATGGAAGTGCTTTGAAGAACCCATAAATAAGCTCCTGTAGAAAGAATATTTATATATATTTTTTTGCATTGGCAAGCCTAAGGGAAACCAACACCAAATTCTGTCTGTGCCAGTCAAGGGAGGTTTTTTTTTTGTCCTTTGCCTCTTTTTCTTCCCCTGTTTCAATCCTGAAGACCTGGATACAGCCTATGGAGTGGGGAAGCAGAAATGAGAGCCTCAGATGGAAAAAAATAAGAAACTGACCACATCACCTTTTGTATTGTGACATCCAGCCTGAAAGCAGGCCCACTTTGAAAATTCAAGATAATTAGACTGTAGACATTTTTTAAAAATGTTATTGAGTTTATGGATTTGTGAACCTCTTGTAAAAACCTTGCCCAGTTCCAAAGATCTGTGGCCTATAGGTTGGGAATCACCTCTTTGAAGAATCTGTATTTTAGTTTAATCCAAAGGGCTAACTTTCTAGTCATTTTTTAAGTAAATCAAAATGCTTTAAGCCCTCTTGCCTCTTCAGCCTTATCTCCTACTCTACCTTGTCATTTCTTGGACATATCAGAATCATTTAAGCCCTCCTATAGCTCTATTCTTCTTTCTCTTACTATTCTGTTAAATACTTCTTCAGATCCCATTAAGCAGTTCTTTGCTGTTCCCTGTATTCATCTTGTACTTAATTTTTTGCTCTTTTGTCATTCCTTTTGAGGGTCTGTTGAAGTACTCTCTACCTTTTGAAACCCTACCCATCTTTCATGGCCTATTTCAAATATTACTTCCTTCATAATGATTCTTATTATTCAGTCAGAATTATTCTCTCTCTTCTTTGAAACCTATTACCACATTGCTTGTAGTATTTAACATGTTCTGTGTTGTAGTAGAACTATTTTGGTTTTTTATTTTTAATTAGTAAACTAACATATGCATGCTTTCTTTAAAATTCCAACAATATAAAAGTATAAATAAATCTACCTTACTTGGGTACTCACCCTCATCCCTATTTCCACTCCACAGTGTAATATTGTGGAAACATGGATGTTTATCTTCAGGTTCCATATTTATTAAATAGTCCCACATAGTCACAAGGTTGATAGGAGGATTAATTGAGATAATATATAAAAAAATATATAATACAGTACCTAGCATATAGTGATTACTTGATCTTAGTTATTTTTATTATTATGCTTATGTTATTGTTAACATCCTTTCAGATTGTTCCCTATGCATTTATAAATTTTTTAATAACATGCATATATGTATATGTACATAATGTTTCTTTTTGAAAATATAACAATACAGACAACCTATATATCATGGGCACATTGCCATCTCTTTGTCATCCATTGTCAGACATGGAACTTTACTGTTCTGATGCTTTCCTGTAAAAATGTTGCGTTGAATCTACTTTTATATTTTTCTTTCTGTTTAAGTATTTCTGAAGGATAGATTCTGAGTAAGAATTTGTTATGTCAAAACATGTAAGTATTTTAGATTTTGATAGGTACTGTGAAACGTTACCTGTTGATGCCTATTTCACTATACCTCTACCAGCATTGGGTATTGGTTTTTTTAAATTTTTTTTTATTTTTTGGACGAATTGGGTGGAAAAATGATATCCCATTACTATTTTAATTTGCAGTTCTCTGATCACTGGAAAGTCTAAGGATCTTCTATATATTTCTTTTTCTGCAAATTACCTTTCTGTTTAATTTTCCCAGTATTAAATAGGGTTGTTTTCTTTTCCCTGTATCTGGAGTGTTGTCCCACATTATCTAGTACAGCTATGTATCAGCACCATCTTATTAAGTTTTACAAGAAAATCTCCTATGGATTTTAATTATAATTAGATGGATTTATAAAATATATAAAGTATAATGGAGAGAATTAACTTTTTGGTAATATTGAGTCTTGCTATCCAGATTCAGAGATTCTCTATTACTCATCTATTACTTAACGCCATGCCATTGAATATTGCCTAGCATTCTTGATTACCTGAATTGTATGAAGTGCTATATGTCCTGGCTTCTATGTGTGTGTGTGTGTGTGTGTGTGTGTGTGTGTGTGTGTGTTTCTAATTTGGAAAATTCAGTTATTTGAGCTCTCCTCTTCTTTTGTTTGAAGGGAAGGAGGATAAGAAGATATTAAATTTTAAATGTTGGAAACAATGCTTTTTTAAGGCTTCTAACTTTCCCTCCAAAATTAGAATGGGGGAAAAGATACATTTGGTGAGTATGAGTGTGAGAGAACATTACTGGTGTAACAATTTTAACTTTGGCATGATTTTAAATGAAAATATGGCTGTTCCTTTGGCGTCTACATCACTTGTGTAATACAGGTTCAGCTACTCAATATGGCTGTGTACTATGGAAATATGAAGTTCTGAAATCTCATTTCTCCTTTCCATTGTTTATGTGTGTAAAAAACTTATAATAAAATTGAATAAATGTGATAATGTTCTGTATATAAAAACCATTTCAATAACCCTGTTACATTATGAAAGCATGAATACCATTTTAGTGACATCTAAATATTTTGAAGCCTCCTCTCCTTAAGTTTTGATGGCTAGTTGAGGAAACAATTGTAATGGTAATAGTCAGATGTTTTCCATCTTTTTAGTAGAAGGTGAAAGATCTAATCTCAAGATATAGCATAAATGACTTTGAATTGACAACTTGAGGAATTTCCTTGTCAATGAAAGGATGATTCTCATGAAGGTGTTTCTGAGCACCTCTGCTCCTGGCAAAAGAGCTTGCAAATACATTATTTGGAAGCACAAGTTTTCTTTGACTAATTTTATGGGGATCCCCATAAAGCAAACAATTAGATCAGAGCAGAAGGATGAATCTTTTCATAAAAACCTTCACAATTTGGGAATGTTTGATAACTGGCCCTTCTTTTTCAGATCACCAACTTTAACAAAACTTGGATAGTTACAGGATGGGAAATTTCATAAACGAATAAAAGCTGCATCACACTAACCTACAGTCTGGAATGGTTTAAAATATTTCCTTTGATATGATTCCCAAATTCTATATAAAAGTAAAGTAATAGTGCAGAAATAAAACATAATGTGGCATGTCTAGAACTTTTATAACTAGCCTGACTTTGAGTGAAATGAGTAAGAGATCAAAGCTTTAATGATTTTAGTTTTTCTCTTATTTTTTTTTCTTTTGAAAAGTCTGATGTTCTATGGGGAAATTAGAACAATCTACACTTCAAAATAAAATCATATCTTTAGTCAAGTATATAATATTGATCCTTCTTATAGTAAAGATTCATAGGTACTATGAGATGGATTTTTATTTTTATTTTTTATAGCATTAGTCAAAGTAGTTTAGAAACAGTTGGCTAGGCCTGTGCTGAAAAAACAAAGTCTAGGAGAGGAGCAATTCTGAATATAATAATAATAAAAGATATATTTTTTAACATCTTTATTGGAGTATAATTGCTTTACAATGATGTGTTAGTTTCTGCTTTAAAACAAAGTGAATCAGCTATACATATACATATATCTCCATATCTATTCCCTCTTGCATCTCCCTCCCACTCTCCCTATCCTACCCCTCTAGGCCACAGAGCACCAAGCTGATCTCCCTGTGCTGTGCAGCTGCTTCCCACTAGCTATCTGTTTTACATTTGGTAGTGTATATATGTCCACGCCACTCTCTTACTTCGTCCCAGCTTACCCTTCCCCCTCCCCATGTCCTCAAGTCCATTCTGTACATCTACCTCTTTATTCCAGTCCTTCCCCTAGGTTCTTCAGAACCATTTTTTTTTTGATTCCATATATATGTGTTAGCATATGGTATTTGTTTTTCTCTTTCTGAGTGACTTCACTCTGTATGACAGACCCTAGGTCTATCCACCTTACTACAAATAACTCAATTTCATTTGTTTTTATGGCTGAGTAATATTCCATTGTATATATGTGCCACATCTCCTTTATCCATTCATCTGTCGATGGACACTTAGGCTGCTTCCATGTCCTGGCTATTGTAAATAATGCAGCAATGAACATTGTGGTACATGACATTTTTTGAATTATGATTTTCTCAGGGCATATGCCCAGGAGTGGTATTGCTGGGTCGTATGGTAGTTCTATTTTTAGTTTTTTAAGGAATATCCATAGTGTTCTCCATAGTGGCTGTATCAATTTACTTTCCCATCAACAGTGCAAGAGGGATCCCTTTCTCCACACCCTCTCCAGCATTTATTGTTTGTAGATTTTTTGATGATGGCCATTCTGACCGGTGTGAGGTGATACCTCATTGTAGTTTTGAGTTGCATTTCTCTAATGATTAGTGATGTTGAGCATGGGCTTGTTGGCAAACTGTATATCTTCTCTGGAGAGCTGTCTATTTAGGTCTTCTGCCCATTTTTGGATTGGGTTGTTTGTTCATTTGATCTTGCAGTGCATGAGCAGCTTGTATATTTTGGAGATTAATGCTTTGTCAGTTGCTTCATTTGTAAATATCTTCTCCCATTCTGAGGATTGTCTTTTCATCTTGTTTAAGTTTTCCTTTGCTGTGCAAAAGCTTTTAAGTTTCATTAGGTCCCATTTGTTTATTTTTATTTTGATTTCTCTAGGAGGTGTGTCAGAAAGGATCTTGCTGTGATTTATGTCATAGAGTGTTCTGCCTATGTTTTCCTCTAAGAGTTTCATAGTGTCTGGCCTTACATTTAGGTCTTTAATCCATTTTGAGCTTATTTTTGTGTGTGGTGGTAGGGAGTGTTCTAATTTCATTCTTTTCCATGTAGCTTTCCAGTTTTCCCAGCACCACTTGTCTATTCTCCATTGTATACTCTTGCCTCCTTTATCAAAGATAAGGTAACCATATGTACATGGGTTTATCTCTGGGCTTCCTATTCTGTTCCATTGAACTATGTTTCTGTTTTTGTGCCAGTACTGTACTGTCTTATTTACTGTAGCTTTGTAGTATTGTCTGAAGCCATGGAGCCTGATTCCTCCAGCTCCGTTTTTCTTTCTCAAGATTGCTCTGGCTATTCGGGGTCTTTTGTGTTTCCATACAAATTGTGAAATTTTTTGTTCTTGTTCTGTGAAAAATGCCATTGGTAGCTTGATAGGGATTGCATTGAATCTGCAGAGCTTTGGGTACTGTAGTCATTTTCACAATGTTAATTTTTCCAATCCAAGAAGATGGTGTATCTCTCCATCTGTTTGTATCATCTTTAATTTCTTTTTTTAATATATATATATATTTTCCATCATTATTGAAGTATAATTGCTTTACAATGGTGTGTTAGTTTCTGCTTTATACCAAAGTGAATCAGTTATACATATACATATGTTCCCATATCTCTTCCCTCTTGCGTTTCCCTCCCTCCAACCCTCCCTATCCCACCCCTTCAGGCGGTCACAAAGCACCAAACTGATCTCTCTGTGCCATGCGGCTGCTTCCCACTAGCTATCTACCTTACGTTTGTTAGTGTATAAATGTCCATGCCTGTCTCTCACTTTGTCACAGCTTACCCTTCCCCCTCCCCATATCCTCAAGTCCGTTCTCCAGTAGGTCTGTGTCTTTATTCCTGTCATACCCCTAGGTTCTTCATGACATTTTTTTAAAAAATTCCATATATATGTGTTAGCATACGGTATTTGTCTTTCTCTTTCTGACTTACTTCACTCTGTATGACAGACTCTAGGTCTATCCACCTCATTACAAATAGCTCAATTTCGTTCCTCTTTATGGCTGAGTAATATTCCATTGTATATATGTGCCACATCTTCTTTATCCATTCATCCGATGATGGGCACTTAGGTTGTTTCCATCTCCGGGCGATTGTAAATAGTGCTGCAATGAACATTTTGGTACATGACTCTTTGTGAATTATGGTTTTCTCAGGGTATATGCCCAGTAGTGGGATTGCTGGGTCATATGGTAGTTCTATTTTTAGTTTTTTAAGGAATCTTCACACTGTTCTCCATAGTGGCTGTACCAATTCACATTCCCACCAGCAGTGCAGGAGTGTTCCCTTTTCTCCACACCCTCTCCAGCATTTATTGTTTCTAGATTTTTTGATGATGGCCATTCTGACTGGTGTGAGATGATATCTCATTGTAGTTTTGATTTGCATTCCTCTAATGATTAATGATGTTGAGCATTCTTTCATGTGTTTGTTGGCAGTCTGTATATCTTCTTTGGAGAAATACCTATTTAGGTCTTCTGCCCATTTTTGGATTGGGTTGTTTGCTTTTTTGTTATTGAGCTGCATGAGCTGCTTATAAATTTTGGAGATTAATCCTTTGTCAGTTGCTTCATTTGCAAATGTTTTCTCCCATTCTGAGGGTTGTCTTTTCATCTTGTTTATGGTTTCCTTTGCTGTGTAAAAGCTTTGAAGTTTCATTAGGTCCCATTTGTTTATTTTTATTTCCATTTCTCTAGGAGGTGGGTCAGAAAGGATCTTGCTGTGATTTATGTCATAGAGTGTTCTTCCTATGTTTTCCTCTAAGAGTTTGATAGTTTCTGGCCTTACATTTAAGTCTTTAATCCATTTTGAGCTAATTTTTGTGTATGGTGTTAGGGAGTGATCTAATCTCATACTTTTACATGTACCTGTCCAGTTTTCCCAGCACCACTTATTGAAGAGGCTGTCCTTTCTCCACTGTACATTCCTGCCTCCTTTATCAAAGATAAGGTGACCATATGTGAGTGGGTTTATCTCTGGGCTTTCTATCTTGTTCCATTGATCTATATTTCTGTTTTTGTGCCAGTACCATACTGTCTTGATTACTGTAGCTTTGCAGTATAGTCTGAAGTCAGGGAGCCTGATTCCTCCAGCTTCATTTTTCGTTCTCAAGATTGCTCTGGCTATTCGGGGTCTTTTGTGTTCCCATAGAAATTGTGAAATTTTTTGTTCTAGTTCTGTGAAAAATGCCAGTGGTAGTTTGATAGGGATTGCATTGAATCTATAGATTGCTTTGGGTAGTAGAGTCATTTTCACAATGTTGATTCTTCCAATCCCAGAACATGGTATATCTCTCCATCTATTTGTATCATCTTTAATTTCTTTCATCAGTGTCTTATAATTTTCTGCATACAGGTCTTTTGTCTCCTTAGGTAGGTTTATTCCTAGATACTTTATTATTTTTGTTGCAGTGGTAAATGGGAGTGTTTTCTTGATTTCACTTTCAGATTTTTCATCATTAGTGTATAGGAATGCCAGAGATTTCTGTGCATTAATTTTGTGTCCTGCTACTTTACCAAATTCATTGATTAGCTCTAGTAGTTTTCTAGTAGCATATTTAGGATTCTCTATGTAGAGTATCATGTCATCTGCAAACAGTGACAGCTTTACTTCTTCTTTTCCGATTTGGATTCCTTTTATTTCCTTTTCTTCTGATTTCTGTGGCTAAAACTTCCAAAACTATGTTGAATAAGAGTGGTGAGAGTGGGCAACTTTGTATTGTTCCTGATCTTGCTTTCAGTTTTTCACCATTGAGGATGATGTTGGCTGTGGGCTTGTCATATATGGCCTTCATTATGTTGAGGAAAGTTCCCTCTATGCCTACTTTCTGGAGGGTTTTTATCATAAATGGGCGTTGAATTTTGTCAAAAGCTTTCTCTGCATCTATTGAGATGATCATATGGTTTTTCTCCTTCAATTTGTTAATATGGTGTATCATGTTGATAGATTTGCGTATATTGAAGAATCCTTACATTCCTGTAATAAACCCCACGTGATCATGGTGTATGATCCTTTTAATGTGCTGTTGGATTCTGTTTGGTAGTATTTTGTTGAGGAATTTTGCATCTATGTTCATCAGTGATATTGGCCTGTAGTTTTCTTTCTTTGTGACATCCTTGTCTGGTTTTGGTATCAAGGTGATGGTGGCCTCGTAGAAGGAATTTGGGAGTGTTCTTCCCTCTGCTCTATTTTGGAAGAGTTTGAGAAGGATAGGTGTTAGCTCTTCTCTCAGTGTGTGATAGAATTCGACTGTGAAGCCATCTGGTCCTGGGCTTTTGTTTGTTCGAAGATTTTTAATCACAGTTTCAATTTCAGTGCTTGTGATTGGTCTGTTCATATTTTCTATTTCTTCCTGGCTCAGTCTTGGCAGGTTGTGCATTTCTAAGAATTTGTCCATTTCTTCCAGGTTGTTCATTTTATTGGCATATAGTTGCTTGTACTAATCTCTCATGATCTTCTGTATTTCTGCAGTGTCAGTTGTTACTTCTTTTTCATTTCTAATTCTACTGATTTGAGTCTTCTCCCTTTTTTTCTTGATGAGTCTGGCTAAATGTTTATCTTCTCAAAGAACCAGCTTTTAGTTTTATTGATCTTTGCTATTGTTTCCTTCATTTCTTTTTCATTTTTTTCTGATCTGATTTTTATGATTTCTTTCCTTCTGCTAATTTTGGGGATTTTTTGTTCTTCTTTCTCTAATTGCTTGAGGTGCAAGTTAGGTTGTTTATTCGAGATGTTTCCTGCTTCTTAAGGTGGGCTTGTATTGCTATAACTTCCCTCTTAGAACTGCTTTTGCTGCATCCCATAGGTTTTGGGTCATCGTGTCTCTATTGTCATTTGTTTCTAGGTATTTTTTAATTTCCTCTTTGATTTCTTCAGTGATCACTTCGTTATTAAGTAGTGTATTGTTTAGCCTCCATATGTATGTATTTTTTACAGATCTTTTCCTGTAATTGATATCTAGTCTCATGGCGTTGTGGTCGGAAAAGATACTTGATACAATTTCAATTTTCTTAAATTTACCGAGGCTTGATTTGTGACCCAAGATATGATCTATCCTGGAGAATGTTCCATGAGCACTTGAGAAAAATGTGTATTCTGTTGTTTTTGGATGGAGTGTCCTATAAATATCAATTAAGTCCATCTTGTTTAATGTGTCTTTTAAAGCTTGTGTCTCCTTATTTATTTTCATTTTGGATGATCTGTCCATTGGTGAAAGTGGAGTGTTAAAGTCCCCTACTATGAATGTGTTACTGTCGATTTCCCCTTTTATGGCTGTTAGTATTTGCCTTATGTATTGAGGTGCTCCTATGTTGGGTGCATAAATATTTACAATTGTTATATCTTCTTCTTGGATCGATCCCTTGATCATTATGTAGTGTCCTTCTTTGTCTCTTCTAATAGTCTTTATTTTAAAGTCTGTTTTGTCTGATAGGAGAATTGCTACTCCAGCTTTCTTTTGGTTTCCATTTGCATGGAATATCTTTTTCCATCCCCTTAGTTTCAGTCTGTATGTGCCTCTAGGTCTGAAATGGGTCTCTTGTAGAGAGAGCAAATATATGGGTCTTGTTTTTGTATCCATTCAGCCAATCTGTGTCTTTTGGTGGGAGCATTTAGTCCATTTACATTTAAGGTAATTATCGATGTGTATGTTCCTATTCCCATTTTCTAAATTGTTTTCGGTTCGTTATTATAGGTCTTTTCCTTCTCTTGTGTTTCTTGCCTAGAGAAGTTCCTTTAGCATTTGTTGTAAAGCTGGTTTGGTGGTGCTGAACTCTCTCAGCTTTTGCTTGTCTGTAAAGGTTTTAATTTCTCCATCAAATCTGAATGAGATGCTTGCTGGGTAGAGTAATCTTGGTTGCAGGTTTTTCTCCTTCATCACTTTCAGTATGTCCTGCCAGTCCCTTCTGGCTTGCAGAGTTTCTGCTGAGAGATCAGCTGTTAATCTTATGGGGATTCCCTTGTGTGTTATTTGTTGTTTTTCCCTTGCTGCTTTTAATATGCTTTCTTTGTATTTAATTTTTGACAGTTTGATTAATATGTGTCTTGGCGTATTTCTCCTTGGATTTATCCTGTATGGGCCTCTCTGTGCTTCCTGGACTTGACTAACTATTTCCTTTCCCATATTAGGGAAGTTTTCAACTATAATCTCTTCAAATATTTTCTCAGTCCCTTTCTTTTTCTCTTTTTCTTCTGGAACCCCTATAATTCGAATGTTGGTGCGTTTAATGTTGTCCCAGAGGTCTCTGAGACTGTCCTCAGTTCTTTTCATTCTTTTCTCTTTATTCTGCTCTGCAGTAGTTATTTCCACTATTTTATCTTCCAGGTCACTTATCCGTGCTTCTACCTCAGTTATTCTGCTATTGATCCCATCTAGAGTCTTTTTCATTTCATTTATTGTGTTGTTTATCATTGTTTGTTTCATCTTTAGTTCTTCTACGTCCTTGTTAAACGTTTCTTGCATTTTGTCCATTCTATTTCCAAGATTTTGGATCATCTTTACTATCATTATTCTGAATACTTTTTCAGGTAGACTGCCTATTTCCTTTTCATTTATTAGGTTTCGTGCATTTTTATCTTGCTCCTTCATCTGCTGTGTGTTTTTCTGTCTTCTCATTTTGCTTATCTTACTGTGTTTGGGGTCTCCTTTTTGCAGGCTGAAGGTTTGTAGTTCCCGCTGTTTTTTGTGTCTGTCCCCAGTGGCTAAGGTTGGTTCAGTGGGTTGTGTAGGCTTCCTGGTGGAGGGTAGTAGTGCCTGTGTTCTGGTGGATGAGGCTGGATCTTGTCTTTCTGGTGGGCGGGTCCACATCTGGTGGTGTGTTTTGGGGTGTCTGTAGACTTATTATGATTTTGGGCAGCCTCTCTGCTAATGGGTGGGGTTGTGTTCCTGTCTTGCTAGTTGTTTGGCATAGGGTGTCCAGCACTGTAGCTTGCTGGACGTTGAGTGAAGCTGGGTGCTGGTGTTGAGATGGAGATCTCTGGGAGATTTTTGCTGTTTGATATTATGTGGAGCTGGGAGGTCTCTTGTGGACCAGTGTCCTGAAGTTGGCTCTCCCACCTCAGAGGCACAGCACTGACTCCTGGCTGCAGCACCAAGAGCCTTACATACAGACGGCTCAGAATAAAAGGGAGAAAAAGTAGAAAGAAAGAATTAGTAGAAGTAGGAAGGAAGGAAGGAAGGAAGAAAGAAAGAAAGAAAGAACGAAAGAAAGAAAGGAAGGAAGGAAGGAAGGAAGGAAGAAAGAAGAAAAGGAAAAGGAAAGGAGGGAGGGAGGAAGGAAGGAAGGAGGGAAGGAAGGAAAAAGAGAGAAAGAAAGAAGCTACGGTAAAATAAAATAAAATAGAATAAAGTTATTAAATTAAAAAATAAGTATTTAGAAAAAAAGGGACGGATAGAACCTTAGGACAAATGGTGGAAGCAAAGCTATACAGACAAAATCTTACACAGAAGCGTACACATACACCCTAACAAAAAGAGGTAAAGGGGAAAAAATCATAGATCTTTCTCTCGAGGTCCACCTCCTCAATCTGGGATGATTCGTTGTCTATTCATGTATTCCACAGATTCAGGGAACATCAAGTTGATCGTGGAGCTTTAATCCGCTGCTTCTGAGGCTGCTAGGAGAGCTTTCCCTTTCTCTTCTTTGTTCTCACAGCTCACAGGGGCTCAGCTTTGGATTTGGCCCCGCCTCTGCATGTAGGTCGCCGGAGGGCGTCTGTTTTTTGCTCAGACAGGACAGGGTTAAAGGAGCCGCTGATTCGGGGACTCTGGCGCACTCAGGCCGGTGGGGGCGGGGGAGGGAGGGGCATGGCTTGCGGGGCGGGCTTGCGGCGGCAGAGGACGGCATGACGTTGCACCAGCTTGAGGGCCGCCGTGCGTTCTCCCGGGGAAGTTGTCCCTGGATCCCGGGAACCTGGCAGTGGCGGGCTGCACAGGCTCCCCGGAAGAGGGGTGTAGGTAGTGACCTGTGCTCGCACACAGGCCCCTTGGTGGCGGCAGCAGCAGCCTTAGCGTCTCCCGCCCGTCTCTGGCGTCCGTGCTTTTAGCCGCGGCTTGCTCCTGTCTCTGAGGTTCGCGCTTTTAGCCACGGCTGGCGCCCGTCTCTGGAGCTCCTTTAAGCAGGGATCTTAATCCCCTCTTCTCGCGCACCAGGAAACAAAGAGGGAAAAAAGAGTCTCTTGCCTCTTCGGCAGGTCCAGACTTTTTCCAGGACTCCCTTCCGGCTAGCCGTGGTGCACTAACCCCCTTCAGGCTGTGTTCACGCCGCCAACCCCAGTCCTCTCCCGGTGCTCTGACCGAAGCCCGAGCCTCAGCTCCCAGCCCCGCCCGCCCCGGCGGGTGAGCCGACAAGCCTCTCGGACTGGTGAGTGCCGGTCGGCCCTGAGCCTCTGTGCGGGAATCTCCCCGCTTTGCCCTCCGCACCCCTGTGGCTGTGCTCTCCCCCGCGGCTCCGGCGGCCGAAGCTTTCCCCCTCCACCACCCGCAGTCTCCGCCTCTGAAGGGGCTTCCTAGTGTGTGGAAAGCTTTCCTCCTTCACAAGCTCCCTCCCACTGGTGCAGGTACCGTCCCTATCCTTTTGTCTCTGTTTTTTCTTTTTTGCCCTACGCAGGTACATGGGGGGTTTCTTGCGTTTTGGGCGGTCTGAGGTCTTCTGCCAGCGTTCAGTAGTTGTTCTGTAGGAGTTGTTCCATGTGTAGATGTATTTCTGGTGTACCTGTGGGGAGGAAGGTGATCTCCGTGTCTTACTCTTCCGCCATCTTCCCGGAAGCCCCCCATCTTTAATTTCTTCCATCAGTGTCTTATAGTTTTCTGCATACAGGTCCTTTGTCTCCTTAGGTAGGTTTATTCCTAGGTATTTTATTCTTTTTTGTTGTAGTGGTAAATGTTAATGTTTCCTTAATTTCTCTTTCAGGTTTTTCATCATTAGTGTATAGGAATGTAAGAGATTTCTGTGCATTTATTTTGTATACTGCAACTTTACCAAATTCATTGATTAGCCCTAGTAGTTTTCTGGTAGCATCTTTAGGATTCTGTGTATAGTGTCATGTCATCTGCAAACTGTGACAGCTACTTCTTTTCCGGTTTGGATTCCTTTTATATCTTTTTGTTCTCTGATTGCTGTGGCTAAAACTTCCAAAATTATGTTGAATAATAGTGGTGAGAGTGGACAACCTTGTCTTGTTCCTGATCTTAGAGGAAATGGTTAGAGTTTTTCACCATTGAGAATGATGTTGGCTGTGGGTTTGTCATGTCTGGCCTTTATTATGTTGAGGTAAGTTCCCTCTATGCCTACTTTCTGGAGGGTTTTTATCATAAATGGGTGTTGAATTTTGTCAAAAGCTTTCTCTGCATCTATTGAGATGATCATTTGGTTTTTATTCTTCAATTTGTTAATATGGTGTATCACATTGATTGATTTGCATATATTGAAGAATCCTTGCATACCTGGGATAAACCCCAGCTGATCATGGTATATGACCCTTTTAATGTGCCATGGGATTCTGTTTGCTAGTATTTTGTTGAGGATTTTTACACCTATGTTCATCAGTGATATTGGCCTGTAGTTTTCTTTTTCTGTGACATCTTTGTCTGGTTTTAGTGTCAGGGTGATGGTGGCCTGCTAGAATGAGTTTGGGAGTGTTCTTCCCTCTGCTATATTTTGGAAGAGTTTGAGAAGGATAGGTGTTAGCTCTTCTCTAAATGTTTGATAGAATTCACCTGTGAAGCCATCTGGTCCTGGGCTTGTTTGTTGGAAGATTTTTAATCACTTTAAACTTCAGTGCTTGTGATTGGTCTGTTTATATTTTCTATTTCTTCGTGGTTCAGTCTTGGAAGATTGTGCTTTCTAAGAATTTGTCCATTTCTTCCAGGTTGTCCACTTTTTGGCATATAGTTGCTTGTAGTAATCTCTCATGATCCTTTGTATTTCTGCAGTGTCAGTTTTTACTTTTTTTTCATTTCTAATTCTATTGATTTGAGTCTTCTCCCTTTTTTTCTTGATGAGTCTGGCTAATGGTTTATCTTCTCAAAGAACCAGCTTTTAGTTTTATTGATCTTTGCTATTGTTTCCTTCATTTCTTTTTCATTTATTTCTGATCTGATCTTATGATTTTTCATTCTGCTAATTTTGGGTTTTTTGGTTCTAATAAAAAATATTATTAAATGAAATATTATAGAGTATATTCTTCAGTTCAATATGAATCTGCAGGAAAGTATTGCTACATGTTATGATAGAACAAAACTTTATCAAATACCTTCCTTTCCCTGGGCATAAAAGTTCTTTCTTGTAATATAGCAGATTGTGTGTTTAGGAGGAGGAGTTGGCAATGGGTAATTCCAAAGAGAGGGAAATAAAAAATCAAATTGATTTGGTGTTATAAAATACTATTGACATTGAGTTTTGTATTAAATTTCTCTTCCTATATCTTTTCAGGAGGGTCATTTCTAAGAAGATTGCATTGTTTGGTCATGGGCAAACTGAAGTATTTAATTACCCTCTGGAATGATCCAATTAGGAGTTTTGACTGAGTCTCTTTTCTCAAGAAGCTGCTCTCTCAGATCTTGAACTGAATTCAATGATTTCCCTTGCTTGTATAACACTAGCTATACCAGTGGCTCTTAAACTTGAGCATACATCAGAATCACCAGGAGAGCTTGTTAAACCGCAGACTCAGGGGCTCTACGGCAGGAGTAAGTGATTTAGTAGATGAGGGGGAGAGCCAGGTGACTTGAATATCTATCAGTTCTCAGGTGATGCTGATAGAGTAGCTTTGCAAACCGTTGGTTTATATACCGTGTTTGGCTTGTAGCATCTGCTTTCTCCTTTTCTTCAAACCGGGAGGTGCCTGCTTCTGAATCTAATGGTTTGGAATTTCTTTGTATTTTCATCTTCAGGACCAATGGAAAGCTAAGCAGGAGGTGTCGTCCTCAAAAAGTCATGGTTAAGTCCACTACGACTCTCAATTTGGCTGACTTGTGCTCCGGTTCCAAAGGTAACTTTAAAATTCTTTATTTCTCTCAAGTGCACCAGATTTTTTCCTCGACAGTCTAAGTGATAGACTCCTAGTGTATCTCCTGCTTCTTTTCATAGATTTTATAAGTTTTAACCAGATGAATTTTCCACAACACTGCTTTGCCTATACCACTCTTTCTTGAGTGATTTAAGTGAAATAACATATATGAATGTTTAAGAATTTGAATGCCTCATTTAAATTGTCATTATGCTTAAAATCCTGCAGTTGCTTTCAATGCCTAGAAACATTCCCCAGCTATTGACCTATGAGCTAGGAAGGTGATAACATTTTCCAGAGTGAACCCACTCTTTTACCTCTTAGGTCTTGTTGTAGTTGTTGTTCAGATTGTCTCCTCGGCCCAAGGAATTTGGATTATTTACTTGTTCCTATTGGAACTAAGGTTTGGAAATGTGGGTTAAAAACAAACGTCTAAATACTGAATGTGAAATCTGTCTCCCTCTACTTTGCCTTTTACCTCATTCTCTCTTTCTATTCTCTTCTCTGGAGAGGCTGGGTTTTTTTCTCTTCCGGACACATTTCTAAATCATTGTTTAATTTGCCCAGGTTCTAATCTTTCTTTAAACTACTGCACAATCTTTTACCCTGGAGCCCCTGTGGAGTTTCTCCTAAGCTTCCCCACAACTCCAAAAACGTCTTCCTCCACAGCTGTGCCATGTTATTCTCATGCAGTCCTTCAGGACTTAGCGTCTTAAATGTTTCTTTATATTCTCTGTATCCAGTAGAGTGAAACTTTGTGTCCTTTACAAGTTAGAGCTTCTGTGACTGCTATTGTAGCTGATGTGTCTTTATAAATAATATTTGGTAGTGATTTTAAAAAATATTCTAAGTAAACAAAGCAACAGTGAGGTGGCATCCTATTGAAACACAAAATGAGAACCAAAATTTTGGGCTTTTGTGTGTAAAGTTCTCAGTTGGTGCTGTAGTAAGTTTGAAATGGAAGAATACTAAGAGAATAGCTTATGCTAATATTCTTTTTATTGTCTCAGGAGATTGGGTTAGTGTTGATGTGGTGTGACCACCCTGATATCTAGATATCAAGCTGGTGATAAGTGAAGCAGGCATGATGTCTTACACAGCCTTCCTCATGACTTTCTCAGGCTAATATTACAGGAGTTACAAGTTATGTACATTTCCTTTGAAATTTCCTATAATACAAGAAACAGTTTTACTTGGTATGTGCCTATGATTTCTCTTTCTTATTTTATCTCATCACTTCTGGTTGGGGAACTGCTAACTGTGGTGCTCCAAGGACAGTGGTGCTTCAAGGACAAAGGACGACCCTGCCTGAAAAAGTTTCAGCATTACATCCCCTACTGGACTCTTAATAGCCCTCCCCACCATGTTGCGATGGTTAAGAAATTCCTGAGCCCATCCGGGAGACGCCCACCTGGGCAACAGGGCCTGTCCCAAATTAGGAAAGGCATATGCCCTGTCCCACTCCCACCCTATAGAAGGAAGGTATATGTGCCTTGACCAGTCAGTAAACGAAAATTTCACCTAGGACCATTCTTTTGTTTTCTGCCTATAAAAACTGATCAATAGCACATGCTCGGTCTCTACTCTCCCAGACTACTAGGAAGTCGGCCTGCTTTTCTGGCAGCCACCCTTCCCTCTAATAAATTCTATCTTCTTTACATTCTGCCTTGTGTCTGGAAATTCTTTTCCAACCCACATGTGGACGACACTAACTATATTATTTTAATGGTTATGACTCATTTTTATTATTTGCATTTTTAAATATTCATATATTATTAGAACACTAAAAAAAAACCTAATTTATATTTAGTTAAAATTTACTCTCGAGTTTAAATTAAGATCTTAATAAAAACTGCTTTTCTCAGTTTTGCATCTTTTTTTTCAACTTAGGGTTGATTCCTATTATTCATTAGTGTTTTCACTATAAAATTTCTCTGTTGCCTTTTTCTTTTGAATGGTAAGAATGAGCTGGTTGTATTAAGTGTGGATGATTATTTTTCTGCTTTTACCTCATTTAAATGTAATGAGAATCAAGAGGAGAAGTGAATGAGAGACAAGTTGGGCAGTGCTCTAATAGTGTAGATTGGGGGGCATCAATATTGACAGATGGTTTAACTAGTTAGACTGACTTGACTCGTCAAATTAGATGGTAAAGGAAGAAGCAAATTTCAGAAAGGGTTAGTGTCGTTTTTCTTGGTAGTCAAACCTAACTACGAGACCACAAAGTTCAATCACTATGAATGTAACACATTCAGGAATATGTGAACGATTGCATTTAGGGATTTCCTTTTTTTTGTCAAGGGGAGTAAGAAAATCAATTGTTAGCTTTCCCTTCCTCCCCTCTTGCCCTCTCCCGTGTTTAGTGTTATATGTGAAAAGGCTGCAATTTTGGCACTAATGTGTATGATCAGTCTCAATTACTGGTCTGAATCTTACTCTGTCCAAATCTTGAACATTCTGAAGGCATATGTGTCACTCTTAATCAAAGCTCTTAGTCCCAAAAGGGAATAAGATAATGATAAGAATAGTACTGCTAAATTTATCTCACAACCTAGCATTTTAGAATCTCTTCTTAAAGTCAGCCATAAGCAGAGACTATCTCAGCAGTAAGATATTCTATAATACTGCATTTCCTTACATATAAATAGAAATATGTAAAGGTTTTATGGTTTCATTGTTTCAGATGTGTTTGAATATCTAAGTAGACTATTAGAAGTCAATGTTACTTTTTTAATCGGTGTTTCCCTTGAACACAGCATATCCCGTTCAGTATGGCTGTAACTTCTTGGTAAAAGTCGCTAGACACTGTGTAAAAGGAATACCAACAGATGGCCAGTGTTCATGGACTTAACTTTTAAGCAGCATCTTTTATGTAGTTCTGACATGTTCAGGCTCAGCTTACTAAATTCATTGATACCTGCAAGGTGGTATTTGTTCAAGTTCAAACAAGGTTCCAGTTAGCCTATTTCCCATAAACCCTTTCTAAATAATTCCCTACCCAAGCTATCCTGGTGTGCTTTTGACGTGGCTGCCATACTTTCCAGCCTGAAACAAAATTATAAGGAAGGAGAAAACCAGAGGGTTATAGGGTTATAAGACTACTTTTGTCTGTTTTATGAATGCTTATTTCTTTAGTAATAAGTAGAAGGATTTGGAAAATAACAATCTTGTTATTTTCAGATTCTAAAGCTCTATGATTCTTTGACCTCATATATTGTGAAAGATGTTATGCATATTAAACACTTAGTTTTGAAAACAAATTTATTCAAGCAAAGAAAATGATTGACTCATGAATAGAAAAAGAGTGACCTGTGAAGACAAATGGCATTTTTTATTTTTCAGTGAGGCTTCAATTTTTTTTTTTTTTTTTTTTTTTTTGCGCTACGCGGGCCTCTCACTGTTGTGGCCTCTCCCGTTGCGGAGCACAGGCTCTGGACGCACAGGCTCAGCGGCCATGGCTCACGGGCCCAGCCGCTCCGCGGCATGTGGGATCTTCCCGGACCGGGGCACGATCCCGTGTCCCCTGCATCGGCAGGCGGACTCTCAACCACTGCGCCACCAGGGAAGCCAAGGCTTCAATTTTTAATTTGAAAATTGAAGTAATTTTTTTTTTTTTTTGCGGTACGTGGGCCTCTCACTGTTGCGGCCCCTCCCGTTGCGGAGCACAGGCTCCGGACGCGCAGACTCAGTGGCCATGGCTCACGGGCCCAGCCACCCCGCGGCACGTGGGATCCTCCCGGACCGGGACACAAACCCGTGCCCCCTGCATCGTCAGGTGGACTCTCAACCACTGCGCCACCAGGGAAGCCCTGAAGTAATTTTTGATCTTATTAAATAAATTCATTTCAATGAACTGTAAAGTGAATGCGTCTAAATATATTGATTTATCCACATTTATATATTTTATACATTAATAACCTGTAAGGATAAACACAATAAATATTCCAAAATACTTGTTTTTTTCCTAAAATGAGTTTTATTACAAGAATGAGAAGGTATTAATCTTAATATTATTATAGAAAATGTTTCCCAAGGGATATCTCTAAACATGTATTTAAAAAAGAATAAATTGACTGTTGACCTGGCATAAGGTTTGGCTTAGTAGTTTAATTGTGGGAATGTATTTTCCAGACTTTGAGATCTCTAAGATAGCCGCATGAATCTGTATTCTTGCTTGGACTCATAGTTCTTTACCTCTATCTTTGTTCCTTTTCCCTCTGTATTAGTCTACTCAAGCTGTCATAAAATATCACAGCCTGGGCGGTGTGGGAAAAAAAAACAACAGATACTTATTTGCTCACAGTTTCGGAGGCTAGAAGTCCAAGATAAAGTTCTGGCACCTTTGGTTTCTAGTGAAGGATCTCTCCCTGACTTGGAGAGGGCCAGCTTCCTTCTGTGTCCTCACATGGCCCTTCCTTGGTGTGTTTGCATGGGGATGGAGAGAAAGATCTCTGCTGTCTCTTCTCAAAAGGATATTAATCCTATTGGATCTGGGCCCCACCTTTATGACCTCATTTAACCTTAATTATTTCCTTAGAGGTACCATTTCTAAATACAGCCACATGAGGTTAGGGCTTCAATACATGAATACTGGGGAGATTCAAACCTTCAGTCTATAACATCCTTTTATTTCTCTTTCTCAGACAATAGGTCTTTCATTTGATGCTCTGTGACCATATAATTTCCCTTTGCAGCTTCATGTGGTGTGTTGCTTCCTTCCTTCTGGTTTTTCCACTGCTGAATCGTACCAGGCTGCAACTCACACTCTAAAGGTATAGGTGCTGCTTTACAGAGCACCTTCAATACCCTTAACATTTTTAGGAGCCTACTCTCACTTTCTCATAGAATCTCTTTTCTTTTTCCTACTCTCTACTTTCTTGTGGTTGGAGAGAAAGCTTCTCTCTGGGTATGGTAGAAAGAATGATGGGTACTTCCTCCTCTCCACGGTGTCTGGGTCTTAATCCCAAGAGCCTGTGAATATGTTGTTAGATGGCAATAGGGAATTAAATGACAGGTGAAATAAAGCTCGCTCACCAGTTGATTTTGAAAGTAGATTATCCTGAATATTTGTCTAGGCCTAATGTAATTACAAGATCCCTTTAGAATGCAGAAGAAAAAGTCAGAGTCAGAGATGTGAAGATGCTGTGATACTGGATCTGAAGATCGCTGAAGGGCTCACAGAAGTGTAGGTGACCTCCAGCAGCTAAAATAGGCAAGGAAATTGATTGTCTTTAATGCCTCTAGAAGGAATGCAGCCCCATCAAGACGTTAGTTCTAGCCCAGTGAAACCCATATCAGACTTTGACCCTCTAGATCTGCAAGATTATAAAGTGTTTTGGATTTTAAGCCAGTAAGTTTGTTGTAATTTTTTACAGAAGCAGTAGGAAATAAACACATTGGGGAACCCAGGAGGCCAATAGATATAGTTGCTAAATGATCAGGTCCCTGGTTTACTATCAATCTGGATGGGAGCAGCTTCTTAATCTCCAATTCCTAAACACAAAACTTCTTAGAAACATCTCTCTCGAGAACCATATCCCATCTTAGAAGGTAACCAGTGTTATTTTCAAGTCTTATTCCTGGTTGTTCACTATCCCTAGTGGCCAGCAGAATCTCCTTTCTGCTTCGCAGAAGCTCCTGGCTGTTTAGTCTAATACATACCATACGTGGAATTGTTGCTTTAGTTAAGAATTTCTCATGTGTGGTCTGGATCATCCTCATGAGAATAACTTGGGGTGCTCTACCCAAGACTTGCTGAATCAGTATCTCTGGGGTTGGGGCTCTGGAGTCAGTATGTTTAATGAACATTTCAAGTGATTTTAATATCCACTAACATTTGAGATAAATTTTTCTCACTTATAATGATATTTATGAGAATAGTTTTTACAAATGTCTTAGATGCTAAAAGATTGTTTCACAGTAAAATAATTCTACATGGATATATATACCTAGAAACAAAATATTTGCTTCTGACTTCTAAATGATTATAAACTAGCGACCACATGTTTCTGAGAAACTTTCCATCAAGCTTATATCATTATACAATATCTTACGCATTAAAGACCCAATGGCAGTTTTCCTTTTTGGCATTTTCAGGAAAGCCAACGGTTTTCACATTTGCCTTGAGGTTTACTTGCAAGTAAACCTTGTTTATTATCACGTCATTCCTATACTACTTCCTACTGCTCTTTTGGAGTATGGGCCTTGAAGTACAATGTAAGTCTCAATAGTTTTCAATATTTTTTATGATTAAAAATATCCAGTTTCTTAGTCCAGGGGGCCGCAAGCTATGGTCCACTACTTACTTTTATAAATAAAATTTTATTGAAACACAGCCATACTCATTCATTTATGTATTGCCTTTGGTTGCTTTTTGCTATAACCATAGAATTAAAGAGCTGTGACAGGGACATTATGGCTCACAAAGCCTAAAATATTTACTAACTGGCTTTTTTTAGAAAAGGTCTACCAAACGCTGCCTTAGCCTGTTAGTAATTCCTCTTTTTTTTTTTTTTTTTTTTTTTGCGGTACGTGGGCCTCTCACTGTTGTGGCCTCTCCCATTGTGGAGCACAGGCTCCGGACGCGCAGGCTCAGCGGCCATGGCTCACGGGCCCAGCCGCTCTGCGGCATGTGGGATCTTCCTGGATCGGGGCACGAACCCGTGTACCCTGCATTGGCAGGTGGACTCTCAACCACTGCGCCACCAGGGAAGCCCAGTAATTCCTCTTTTTAAAATTTATTTCCTGTCTTAATTTTTTTGCACTCAAATCTATGTTATGTTTTGTCTTCTGGGATACAAAGGATGGCAAGGTGGTTCAGCAAAATAAACTTTGAACTAGAACAGAGAATCTTGAGCTCTGCCATTTACTGGCTGTGTGGCATTCAAATTCTCTGAACATCAGGTCTCTCATCTATGACTCATTAAATGAGTTCTTGCATATAAAATGTTTAGCACGTTCCCTTTGCATGTGGTCTACCTTTGTGACCTTGTTAAATTATCATTTTTAAAGTAGAGCCCTGGGGTC
Source organism: Globicephala melas (assembly GCF_963455315.2). Classification (NCBI taxonomy): domain Eukaryota; kingdom Metazoa; phylum Chordata; class Mammalia; order Artiodactyla; family Delphinidae; genus Globicephala; species Globicephala melas. The sequence goes on along the minus strand of NC_083323.1, from coordinate 35,467,181 downwards.
TTGGAGGGTGAGCCTTGGTTTAACAGAAGATCACAAGGGAATTGAGATAGAGAAGTTTATTACTTCCTGGAGAAGGTACATGGCATGCCTTAAGAGGCCACATGGGGAGGTCAAGGCAGGATGCAGGCAGAGAGATGGCAGGACCTGGGGCACATGCCTTTAATAAAGTCCATAGCTGGAGTGCTTTGGGCTAAGTCCAGAATAATCAATTCAAACCAAAAGGAGTAGGGGCTTGATATGCTTCTTGAGTGTCTTATCTAAGGAGCACACCAAGGGAAGGCTTTGGGAGGCAGGGAAACTGTTTATCACAAGGGCCATTAGAGGATTCTTATAATGAACTTTCATTTACTTGTGACTCTGCAGGCTGTTATCTAGGGCATGTGCTCCAGGGAGGGGCTAGTGTCCATTCAAATCCTCTGTAGGCTACTTGGTCACTTACAGTGGAGCCAAGGAAGCAGTATTATAGAGTAGCTTAGCTACACCCTCAACATTTACTTTTATTATTTGTAATGATTTATTGTGTCCAAGTAAAAATGAAGTATATAATAAAGCCTATTTTAAAATGATAGTTTTCTTTATATTTACCTTGGGATTCATGTATATATTACATACTTTCTGCATTATAGATATATCAATAGCTTCGGTTCTGATTCAGTTCTACTAGATGCTGCAAACATACAAATTAGTGACTCTTCTGAGCCTCCTTTTTCTTATTTATAGGATAGAGATCTTCTAGAATGATCATAACAGGGTTTTATGTTGTTTCTTTTGTATGAAAAATTGATAGTGCTTTAGCACAGTACTGAGTAATTAGTAGTTAATATGTGATCAATAATTATTGATTATTCTAACCATTATAAGGATTTTTTATCAAGCAAATATTTATTGAATATTTATTATTGGTGAGACGGAACTATTGGCCAGAAAATATCTTGGGGATATCAAAATGAACAAGATGTACTTTTTTTTTTTTTTTTAAGAATATATCTGTCCTGTCCTGCCCTTAGGTTCATCAGAACGATTTTTTTTTTTTTTGAAGATGTTGGGGGTAGGAGCTTATTAATTAATTAATTTATTTTTGCTGTGTTGGGTCTTTGTTTCTGTGCGAGGGCTTTCTCTAGTTGTGGCAAGCGGGGACCACTCTTCATCGTGGTGCGTGGGCCTCTCACTATCGTGGCCTCTCTTGTTGCTGAGCACAGGCTCCAGACGCGCAGGCTCAGTAGTTGTGGCTCACAGGCCCAGTTGCTCCACGGCATGTGCAATCCTCCCAGACCAGGGCTCGAAACCGTGTGCCCTGCATTAGCAGGCAGATTCTCAACCACTGCGCCACCAGGGAAGCCCCCAAGATATACTTTTTAGCTTCAATGAGCTCACAGTCTAGTAAGGCAAGTGTGTGTGTGTGTGTGTGTGTGTGTGTGTGTGTATAAAATTAGTTGCCGTATGTTGTGACAAGTGTTATACATAATTAAGGCACCTAAGAATCACAGTCGTCACCCAATGAATGGAAGAGTTAACTGTTTTGGAGATGGTTAAGGGAGGTTTCCAGAGGACATGAACTTAACTCCAAATCTTGAAGTGTAAGTAAAAGTTTAACATAGTTGGATATTTAGGAAAAGAACAGTTTCAGTTGGGGCAATAGTATGTGCAAAGCATAGAAATAGAACAACATACTGAAGTCAAGGAAATGCAAGGCTGTTAAATTGACTGAGGTGTAAGTGACATTGGGGAGAGTTGGGATGTGAGGCTGGAGATGTGAGCTGAGGCCAGCTCATGGAAAATCTCTTAAAATAACACAAAAGAGTTTAGATTTGGTACTGTAGGTGATGAGGTATATTGAAAGGTTTTAAATTTTTTATTGAATTTTACATTAAGGTGTTTTGAGCAGGAGTTTCAGAATCATGTTAGAATTTTTCACGATAATTATAAATGCCACAACAGCTACAGTTATGTTCTTGGCATTCTGCATGCTCAGTCTGAAACTTTACAATGTGTCTTCTAAATAAGCATTATTTCCCTGTTTGAAACCGAGGCTCCAATAAGTCAAAGGTCCATAGTAACAATAAGTAAGTGAAAGAGTAAGAAGACATAATCGGAATGTTTATTTTCAACTTCCTATTTTCATCACTACACATCGTACTCTTTCTAAGAATACTCTGCAGTTTGTAAGATAGGAAAGAGATGAGATAGGGGCTGAATCGGGACAAGGAGAACTGTTAAGAATGTATTCAGTGTCACAAGAGGGAACAAGGGCATCTCCTCACTTCCCATTTCCCCTTTTTTACTGTCTTCTACTTCCTTCCTGGCACAGTCAGTACCACAGCCAAAGACATGGAGCAAGGAGGGTGGACTGTGGAGCTAGATGAAGAATCAGTCCAGAGTTGAGGAGCTCCATGGAGGCATGAGATAGCAGGCCTGGAAAAAGAGGACATGGGACCACATGGGACTGCTGCAGGGGCAGCAACGGGAGGAGATGGTTTATGTGTTGGAAGATGGGCTACATCAGACAAATAAGTAAATTGAGCAAATGAATAAATATACTGAGTCAAGTTTCTCAATCCTCGAGGAGATATAATACAATCATGCATATGGGGAAGACTTGGAAGAACTCTTGGTTGTTAGATGATAGTATGGGGCGTCAGGTAAACTCCTAGTATGTACATGTATTACATATGTGATATTATATAGTTGTAATTATATAGATGCCATACAAATGTTTCCTCGTTCTGAGAGGGCTTAGAAACAATGATGTCTCAGGAGCAATGAGTGTCCCAAGTGGCCAGTATTTGCTTTCTAAGTATCATCCTCCCTTAAAGGAGAAATGGCTGATGATAGGTTGGGGCAGAGAAGGTCCAAGATGTGCCTTAAACATGTTATTCAAAGAAAGTTAAGTCCTCAAAAATAAAATGTCTCAAAGTGATAAAATAACCAGTTTGAAGGCACTCTCAATAGATGAATAGAAGGGGACTTGAGTATCAAAACAATGATAGTCATTAATTATTTTAATAAAATAAAATCTATTAATGTATGCTAATAAATATTAATTAAGCAAGCAAGTAGGTAAATGGCAGAGCAATGGAAAGCTATTCCTCAGAGTTCCAGTAAGTGTTGGAAGTAGAGAATCACCATTTGACACCCATCAGATGAGGTTGATTCAGTTGGAAATTATCCATGGATGCTAAGGCTGGTAGGTAGAATTTGAGAAACAGGGTATTAGTGTAATCTTGGAATACCTAATCCGTTACAATACTAATACTAATCCATTACAATCAGGAAAATTGTGAATTTAAGGTGGAGAAAGCTGTTAGACACCACTAAGACCAGGTCATCAGCATTTATATCATTTGGGACAGGTTGACATTGTGTGCTTCCTGATGTTCTATACCACAAAGAGCACAGCATCATTTCTGTGGTTTCCGTCCCAATGCATGGTCTGAGTCTGGTCATGAAGACTCTGTAGATGGGCCCAGGCTAAAAACCATCTACAAGCTATAAGACCTGTTCTCTTCAAAACTGTAAGAGTATGAAAGGCTGAGAAAGACTCAAGAATTATTCGAGATTGAAGGAGTCTATAATACACAATACCTAAGTATAAGCATATTTCTAAGATCTTAGACTAGCAAGAAAAGGGACATTGTGAGGTGTTCTATCTATTTCTGGGGAAAAGTGTTCCCCGTAACTTAGTGATATAAAGCAAATGCCATTGTATTATATCTCATGATTTTTTTTTAGGTCAGGAGTTTGGCCAGGTTTACCTGAACAATTCTTCTGTGCAATGTGGTATTGAACGTTGGCAGGTGGGCAGAAATGGAGGGCCCACTACAGCCTCAATCATATTTCTAAAGACTTGGCAGGGGAAGACTGGGCTCAGCTGGGGATTTCAGAGGGACAGCTTACCTGTGGCAGCTCCAGCATAGTAGTCTCAGGAAATCAGACTTCTTTATATGGCAGCTCTAGACGCCGCACACAGTACTGATGAGCAATCATTAACGTCAACTGATTCAAGGGTAGAGGAATTAGACAACACATCTTGATGGGAGAAATAGCAAAGTCATTGCAGTCATCTTTGGTCTACCACAGTGGTACAGTGAGCAAATTTGGAATGGGGTCTGAAAAGGTGGCAGTGTTACCAATGCTGAATAACTGATTAGGAGGGTTATATGGTATTTCATATAGATGTGTGTTCTAGTTGTAAAGAAATACACACTGGAGTGTTTGAAGTATTTAAGGATAATGTGGTATTACATCTGCAGCTTACTCTCGAAAGTTTCTGGAAAGGACTTAGACATATTTGTGTGTATTTATGTACATGTATATATACATATTGTCTATGTGTATATACATATATGTATATAGAGGGTGGCACAATGGGGCAAATGTGGTATAATATTAACAATTGGATATTCTGGTTGAAGGTGATATGGGAATTCTGGCTGCTTTTCTGTATGTTTGAAATTATTTCAAAATATAAAATTTAAAGAGAAAGGAAAATTTAAATTTAAGGAAAAAAATGATTAGAGTCTCAAGTAAGGTAGCTGCAATGGACATGAAGAGAAGAGGATGAATTGATGATAAATAAGACTTTAATAGACAACTGGATGTTAGATTGAGAAAGATAGGTTGCTTGGAACACTGTCATAAGCACAGAAGTTCCATTGGCTGCTCATTAACAGAGAGAAGCAGACTAGCAAAGCTTGCCAATAACACTTTGCACTGACATTTTGCTTTGTCCTTTAATGATCACCCTGGAAAACAAACAATCCGCCAAGTTTAATTTTAAAAAGCATTGAGACTGTTTAAACAGAGTCAGATTTACTTAAATGTATAATGGATTCCTTCATTCGTAATAAAATCTGTGGCTCTTTCTTATCTGATGGAAAAATTCTTCTACGTAAGCATATTCCAAATGGATGAATAGACTAAGTGTGAGTAATGTGGTTTAGTTTGTGCATAGTACACACTTCCACAAGAGAAGAAATTCTTTCATAATAAAAGTATATCTTAAAATATATTTTAGGGTTGAAACAATCTTATTTATTGTATGAAATGCAGTGTAGAATGAGTGTGTGGTGGATTCCGTGTGAATTACTCAAAGGTCAAAAAGAAAAGGTATAAAGCAATGAGATTTAGAACAAGGAATCTGAGGACAGTGTTATAAAGAAGTTTATATGAATAAATAAAACCTTTCTTAAGGTATGACATGTGGAATGAATGTTACCTCACAGTATTTTGAAGCCTTAAAATAAATATCCCAATCGTTTTCAGTATCTCTGCTCAGGATGTAAAGTTGACAACCATCTCCATGGGGGGTGCTGACATTTTGCTGGAACGTTATGAAAAGAGAGCTCCTGCTGTGGATAGGAAACACTATTTCATCAAAACTAAGAAATCAGAAGTCAAATATACTGTAAAGGGAAGTTCTTATCAGCTTTATTAAATGTAGCCATTTTTTTTCTCTGAATTCTTTGACAACAGGTATGTAATTTTATTTCATGGGTTAAAAAATAGGTGGAATTGTGGCAGGAATTATTTAGATTAGTTTTCATGAGTTAGGATGGTTGTAGAAAACAACAAAAAATGGCAGATTTTTTCTAAATTTGAATTATGATGTGAACCATCTCAGGTGCTTCATAAAGCACTTAACCTATATCCAACAGCAACAGTAAATCTAGCTAGTGATATAGCATGCTTCTCCAGTGTGTGTGCCCATGTATGCACTTGTGTCTGCATTGCAGGAAATGAAAGTGGACATGTAGAAGGGAATGAACTGAAGATGAAGAAAGGTGACTTTAACTGACAATTAGAAAGCCTTATAGATGAGAATTAGAAAGTCTTATCAGAGACTTTAGCTCTCTGAATTCACTTTATTTTGCATATGTATGTGTACATCTATGTATTTTTGTTAAAAATCATAAGATTTCTGATATTGATTCTTTTTTTTGTTTGTTTGTTTTTTGCGATACGCGGGCCTCTCACTGTTGTGGCCTCTCCCGTTGCGGAGCACAGGCTCCGGCCACGTAGGCTCAGCGGCCATGGCTCACGGGCCCAGCCGCTCCGCGGCATGTGGGATCCTCCCGGATCAGGGCATGAACCCGTGTCCCCTGCATCGGCAGGCGGACTCTCAACCACTGCGCCACCAGGGAAGCCCTAGATTTCTGATATTGATTCTTAAGAATTCTATACTAGTCTTTTGTTTCTTACTTGATAGTTGAAGTAATCACTTAAATATAGCATATTAAATAATCATGTCTGTATTAGTTATCCATCACTGTATACCAAATTACCTCAAAACCTAGCAGCTTCAAACGACATTTATTGTCTCACAGTTTTGGGGGTCAAGAATCTATGCACAGCTTAGCTATATGCCTTTGACTCCAACTTTCTCACATACTTGCAATGTAAGGGACAGGCTGGGGCTATAGATATTTCAGTAGGGGAGCCTCCAAGCTCACTCACATGGCTGTTGGCAGGCCTCAGGTCTGGCTGTTTGTTGGTGGGAAACCTCAGTTGTTTGCCGTGAAGACCTCTGTGTGGAGTTACTAACAACACGGCAGTTTATTTCCCCCCACAGTGAGGTGTACATGTGTGAGAGGGAGAGACAGGGACTGAAGTCAAAGTCTTTCTGTGTCTAATCTTGGAATTGACATCTAATCGCTTTTGAAGTATTATTTGTTAGCAGCAACTCCCTAGGTCCAGTATTCACTCAAAAAATGATGTTACACAAGGATATGAGTACCAGGAGGTAAGAATCCCTGGGAACCAACCACCATGATGTTAAAAGTTCTTGGTCACTCCTGGATCATGAATTTCTCCCTTTGCAGCTTTCTGCTGGACTCTGACCTATTGCCAAGTTAAGCCATTGCTTCTTTCCTTCCTGCTTCTCTTCTATTCCCTCTTTTATCAGCTTTCTCCAATTCCCAAAATTTATGTTTTAAATCAGTGGTCATCAAACTGAGAATTCCAAAGAATTACATAGGCAATTTCTACATCAACTTTATGTTCTCTTTCCTAATATCGTTCTGCCTGAGATATTCCTGGACTCACAATGGCACTTTTCCTTTACAGATGTAAAATAATCCTCAGTCCTCTGACCATCCCTTTCATTGCTCCTCAATCTTGCTATGGAGCATTGCTCCTGTATATATAAACCTCTGGGATACAAACAAATGAGAGGTATCCTTCAATGGTTAATTAAGGTAGCCTAAAGTCTGAGTGCTTCCCCATTTTTCCTTTCCTTGTGTATTATCTTTTTCAGAATGAAGCATGATTTTTACAAATTGGATATTTTGGTCTTTTGAGGTATTCTGAATTCAGATATATGGTCATATATGGTCTTGAATATTAAGGACAACTCTCTTTTTAAATATTTGCCTCCTTATCCTTACCTCCATCCCCATTTCCACCACTTTAAAAAACTTTTTTTTTTTTTCTGGATGGAAGAGTCCTTGGGAGCAAAAATTACTAACCGCTAAAAGTGGCATTTTCAAGTATTTAAACATAAGCAATTCTTAACTATTCTAGACCCTAATCTCTGGGGTGTATAATTAGTTAGAAATAAAAACAGCCACAAAAGTTAAAGCAGAATAGGTTAGTTTAAAAAAAGCTCACTAAAGTATTTTCTGGGAGTACAAAAATGATCTAGGTATGCTGGATAAAATCCAAAGATAAAACTTGTATGTTTTCTTTTTTCAAGACCTTAATATGTATATTTTTAAAAGGTAGCAAAAATTGATCTTTATCAAATCATGTGTAATATGTCCCAATCACAGTCAAGCTTCACGTTATTTCCTTCTACAAAATGCTTAATATTTTATGCCTTCCCCCCCATAAATTTATTTATTTATTTATTTTTGGCTGCATTGGGTCTTCGCTGCTGTGCGCAGGCTTTCTTTAGTTGCGGCAAGAGGGGGCTACTCTTCGTTGCAGTGCATGGGTTTCTCATTGCAGTGGCTTCTCTTGTTGTGGAGCATGGGCTCTAGGCACACGGGCTTCAGTAGTTGTGGTGCAGGGGCTTAGTTGTTCCGCGGCATGTGGGATCTTCCTGGACCAGGGATTGAACCCATGTCCTCTGCACTGGCAGATGGATTCTTAACCACTGCGCCACCAGGGAAGCCCAATATTTTATGCTTTTTTTGACAAATATCTTTAACCAAAATTTTTTTAGCTAGTAGACACAATATTCAGCACATTATGCTTTTTTCTTTGGTTAAAAACAGAAAACTAGAATATCTAGACAGATCAATAAGGAAACAACATACTTAAATGATAATATAGACAAATTGGACCTAATAGACATATACAGACCATTTCACCCAACAGCAGAAGAATGTACATTCTTAAACATCTATGCAACTTTCTCCAGGATAAATTAAATATTAGCTCACAAAACAAATCTTAACAAAGTTAAGATTTTAAGAAGATTGAATTTAAGAAGATTGAAATCATACCACGTGTCTTTTCTGGCCACAGTGGAGTGAAACTAGATATCAATAGCAAAAGGAAACTGGAAAATTTACAAATATGTGAAAATTTAACAACACACTCTTGAACAACTGTTGGGCCAAAGAAGACATCAAAAAGGAAATTAGAAAATACTCTGAGGCAAACAAAAATGAAAATACAACATAAAAATCATAAGAGATACAGCAAAAGTAGTACTAAGAGAGAAGTTTGTAATGTGTGCCTACTTAAAAAAAAAAAACCTCAGACAACCTAACTTTATATGCCAAGGAACTAGAAAAAGAACAAACTGAATCCAAATTTATCAGAAGGAAGGAAATAACAAAGATTAGGGCAAAAATAAACAAAATAGAAAAATAATAGGAAAAAATCAGGAAAACTAAAAGTTACCTTTTCAAAATGAAACAAAATTGACAAACCATTAGCTAAATTAAGGAAAAAAGAACACATAAAATCAGAAATGAAAGAGGAGACATTACAACTAATACTACGGAGATAGAAAGGATCATGAGTGACTATTACGAACAATTATATGTTAAAAAATTAGATTTCTTAGAAGAAATGGATAAAATCCTAGAAATATACAATTTGCAAACACTAAGTGATGAAGAAGTAGAAAGTATGAATAGACCTATAGCTGATATAGAGAATAAATCAGTTATCAAAGCTACCCAACAAAGAAAAGCCTAGGTTGAGTTTGTTTCACTGATGAATTCTATCAAATATTTAAAGAGTAATTGATGCCAACCCTCTTCAAACTCTTCCAAAAAACTGAAGAGGAAGGAACTGTTACAAACTCATTTTATGAGGCCAGTATTACCCTAATACCAAAGTCAGACAAAGATGCCTCAAGAAAATAAAATTACAGGTCAGTATCCCTGAGGAACATAGATGTAAAAGTTGATCACACACCATAGCCTAGTGGAATTTATCTCTAGGATGCAAAATTGGTTCAACATATTAAGATCAATTAATATGATGTACCATCCTAACGGAATAAGGAATTAAATCACATTTCAGTAGATGCAGAAAAAGCATTTGACAAAACTCAACACTTTTCAGAATAAAAACTCTCAAACTAGGATTACAAGGAAACTACCTCAACATAATATAGGCCATATATGAAAATCCCCCTGCTATCATCATACTCAATGGTGAAAAGCTGTATGCTTATTTTCTAAAATCAGGAACAAGATAAGAATGCCTACTCTCACCTCTTCTATTCAACATAGGAGTAGAAGTCATAGCTGGAGCAGTTAGACAAGAAATGGAAAAGGCATCCCAATTGGAAAGGAAGAAGTAAAATTGTCCCTGTTTGCAGATAACATGCTTTTATATATAGAAACCACTAAAAACTCCATAAAGAGACAAACCCTTAGAACTAATAACAAATTGAGTAAAGTTGCAGGCCACAAAATCAAAATACAAAAATCAGTTGCATTTCTGTACACTAACAACAAACTACCTGAAAAGAAATTAAGAAAATAATTTTATTTTCACTAGCATAGAGAAGACTAAAATACTTAGCAATAAACTTAACCAAGGAGGTGAAAGACATTTATATCGAAAACTGTAAAACATTGATGAAAGAAATTAAAGAAAACACAAACAAATGGAAAGACAACCTGTGCTCATGAATTGGAAAAGAATATTGTTAAAATGTGCACTACCCAAAGTGATATATCAAAATTCCAATGGCATTTTTTTACAGATAAATAATTCTTTATATAGAATCATAAAAGTTCACAAATAGACAAATCAGTCTTAAAAAAGAACAGAGCTGGAGGCATCATGCTGCCTGACTTTAAACTATATTACAAAACTATAGTAATCAAAACAGTACAAGACTTGAATAAAAAGAGACATATAGACCAAAGAAACAGAATAGAGAGCCCAAAAATAAACACAAACATATAAGGTCAACTAATCTTCAACAAGAGTGCCAAGAAAACACAATGGGGAAAGGATAGTCTCTTCAATAAATGGTTGAAAAAAAACTGAAAAATCATATGTAGAAGAATGAAATTGGGCTCTTACACTATACACAACTCAGAATGGATTAAAGACTTAAATGCAAGACCTGAAACTGTAGAACTTCTAGAAGAAAATGGGAAAAGCTTACAGATTTTGGTCTTGGGAATGGTTTCATGGTTATGAAACCAAAAGCACAGCAACAAAAACAAAAGTAAGCAAGCAGGACCATATCAGACTAAAATACTTCTTCACAGCAAAGGAAACAACAGAGTGGAAAAACAACTTAGGGAGTGGGAGAAAATATTTGCAAACCATATATAAGGGGTTAATACCCAAAACACACAAGGAAACCTGACAACTCAATAGGGAAAAATTTAGAATCCAGATTAAATAATGGTTTATGGATCTGACCATACATTTCTGCAGAGAATATATACAAATGGCCAAAAGGTACATAAAAAATGCTTAATGTCAGTAGTCATCAAGGAAATGCAAATTCATACCACCGTGAGATATCCATTCATCCCTATCAGGTTGGCTATTAGAAAAGCAAAAAGTGATGACCAGGATGTGGAAAACTGGAACCCATGCACATTGTTGGTGGTAATTCAAAATAGTGCAGTTGCTATAGAAAATAGTGTGGAGTTTCCTCAAAAAGTTAAAAATAGAACTGTTGCATAGAACCAGAAATCCCCCTCTGGGTATTTATGCAAAAGAATTGAAATCAGAATCCCAAAAAGATATCAGTACTTCCATGTTCATTGCAGCACTATTCACAATAGCCAAGAGGTGGAAACAACCTAGATGTCCATGAACAGATTAATAGATAAGGAAAATGTGGTATGTGCATATAATGGAATATCATTTTGCCTTAAAGAAGGAATTCTGACAGATAGTACAACATTTGTGAACATTATGATAAGTGGTATAAACAAGTCACAGAAAGACAAATACTTCATAATTCTATTTATATGAGGAATGTAAAATAGTCAAATTTATAGCACCAGAGTGAAATGGTGGTTGCCAGGGGCTGGGTGAAGGGGGAAATGAGTTACTTGTCAAGGGGCATAAAGTTTCAGTTAAGTAAGATAAACTCTAGAGATCTGTGTACATGGTATGTATAGTCAAAAATAATGCATTGTACACAACAATTTTAAGAGAGTAGATCTCTTGTTAAGTGTTCTTACTACAATAAAATAATGAAACTAGGAAAGTAGAGTCATCATGTAGAATGAAATTGATAGTTAATTTTTGTTCTTGTTTCTTATTTAATCATTCATAAAACCTCAACTCCAGTTTTGAGGAATTTATGCATATGCAAACAAATACATTCCCCAAAGGAATTCCTCACTTCATAAATAACTTAATATTAGCTACTCATTGTATTGGTTTATCATAAAATAATAAGAAACAAGATATTTATATATTAGTTTTCTAAATTCTAAAAATTTAACTGTATTAGATCTGTAATACTACTTTTAACATAATGCCTTTTACTACTATATTTTATCTATCTGACTACATCTAATTATTTTGGTGTATTTTGTAAAATTCATTAAACTTGAATTGAAAAATAAAGTTAGCATACTTTTTTCCTGACATAAAGTAAGATTGACTGATTTTACGATGTGAACTTGTTTTGCCAACTAGATTATACAGTAAATATTTTAAAATGTACTAAATCTGCAGAGGCAAGATTTTGATTAAAATGCATTTGTTATATTAAACATAAGAGATACAATGTCTGTTTCCTCCCTCAATTGTAAGTTTATCAAGGGTAAGTTGCATTCATCATGTTGTTATATTCAATGCTTAGTGTGGTATCTAGTATAGATTTTCTTCTGTTGTTGATTTGTAATTTAATTGCATTGTGGTTGCAGAACATAAATGGTGTGAGGTCAGTTCTTTTAAATTTATTAAAGCTTGTTTTCTGACCTAGCATATGATCTCTCCTGGAGAATATTCCATATGGTCTTTTTTTTAAAATTATTTAATTTTTTTTTATACAGCAGGTTCTTATTAGTTTTATACACATCAGTGTGTACATGTCAATCCCAATCTCCCAATTCATCACACACCCACCCCCCGCAGCTTTCCCCCCTAGAATCTGAACCATTTTCTAGGTTCTACATGTATGTGTTAATATACGATATTTGTTTTTCTCTTTCGCTTACTTCACTCTGTATGACAGTCTTTAGATCCATCCACGTCTCAACAAATGACTCAATTTCGTTCCTTTTTATGGCTGAGTAATATTCCGTTGTGGGTATGTACCACATCTTCTTTATCCACTTGTCTGTCGATGGACGTTTAGGTTGCTTCCATGACCTGGCTATTGTAAATAGTGCTGCAGTGAACATTGGGGTGCATGTGTCCTTTTGAATTATGGTTTTCTCTGGGTATATGCCCAGTAGTGGGATTGCTAGATCATATGGTAATTCTATTTTTAGTTTTTCAAGGAACCTCCATACTGTTCTCCATAGTGGCTGTATCAATTTACATTCCCACCAACAGTGCAAGAGGGTTCCTTTTTCTCCACACCATCTCCAGTATTTATTGTTTGTAGATTTTTTGATGATGGCCATTCTGACTGCTGTGAGGTGATACCTCATTATAGTTTTGATTTATATTTCTCTAATGATTAGTGATGTTGAGCATCCTTTCATGTGTTTGTTGGCAGTCTGTATATCTTCTTTGGAGAAATGTCTGTTTAGGTCTTCTGCCCATTCTTTGATTGGGTTCTTTGTTTTCTTGATATTGAGCTGCAGAGCTCTTTGTAAATTTTGGAGATTAATCCTTTGTCAGTTGCTTCATTTGCAAATATATTCTCCCATTCTGAGGGCTGTCTTTTCATCTTGTTTATGGTTTCCTTTGCTGGGCAAAAGCTTTTAAGTTTCATTAGGTCCCATTTGTTTATTTTTGTTTTTATTTCCATTATTCTAAGAGGTGGATCAAAAACGATCTTGCTGTGATTTATGTCAAAGAGTGTTCTGCCTATGTTTTCCTCTAGGAGTTTTATAGTGTCCAGGCTTACATTTAGGTCTCTAATCCATTTTGAGTTTATTTTTGTGTATGGCGTTAGGGAGTGTTCTAATTTCATTCTTTTACGTGTAGCTCTCCAGTTTTCCCAGCACCACTTATTGAAGAGACTGTCTTTTCTACATTGTATATCATTGCCGCCTTTGTCATAGATTAGTTGACCATAGGTGCCTGGGTTTATCTCTGGGCTTCCTATCTTGTTCCATTGATCTACGTTTCTGTTTTTGTTCCAGTACCATATTGTCTTTACTACTGTTACTTTGTAGTATAGTCTAAAGTCAGGGAGTCTGATTCCGCCAGCTTCGTTTTTTTCCCTCAAGACTGCTTTGGCTATTTGGCGTTTTCTGTGTCTCCATACAAATTTTAAGATTTTTTGTTCTAGCTCCATAAAAAATGCCTTTGGTAATTTGATATGGATTGCATTGAATCTGTAGATTGCTTTGAGTAGTATACTCATTTTCACAATATTGATTCTTCCAATCCAAGAATATGGTATATCTCTCCATCTGTTGGTATCATCTTTAATTTCTTTCATCAGTGTTTTACAGTTTTCTGCATACAGGTCTTTTGTCTCCCTAGGTAGGTTTATTCCTAGGTATTTTATTCTTTTTGTTGCAATGGTAAATGGGAGTGTTTCCTTAAATTCTCTTTGGGATTTTTCATCATTAGTATGTAGGAATGCAAGAGATTTCTGTGCATTAATTTTGTATCTTGGAACTTTACCAAATTCATTGATTAGCTCTGGTAGTTTTCTGGTGGCATTTTTTAGGATTCTCTACGTATAGTATCATGTCATCTTCATACAGTGACAGTTTTACTTCTTCTTTTCCAATTTGTATTCTTTTTATTTCTTTTTCTTCTCTGATTGCTATGGCTAGGACTTCCAAAACTATGTTGAATAATAGTGGTGAGAATGGACATCCTTGTCTTGTTCCTGATCTTAGAGGAAAGGCTTTCAGTTGTTCACCATTGAGAATGATGTTTGCTGTGGGTTTGTTGTATATGGCCTTTATTATGTTGAGGTAGGTTCCCTCTATGCCCACTTTCTGGAGAGTTTTTATCATAAATGGGTGTTGAATTTTGTCAAAAGCTTTTTCTGCATCTATTGAAATGATCATATGGTTTTTATTCTTCAGTTTGTTAATATGGTGTATCGCATTGATTGATTTGAGTATATTGAAGAATCTTTGCATACCTGGGATAAATCCCACTTGATCATGGTGTATGATCCTTTTAATGTGTTGTTGGATTTTGTTTGCTAGTATTTTGAGGATTTTTGCATCTGTGTTCATCAGTGATACTGGTATATAGTTTTTCTTTTTTGTAGTATCTTTGTCTGGTTGTGGTATCAGAGTGATGGAGGCCTCATAGAATGAGTTTGGGACTGTTCCTTTCTCTGCAATTTTTTGGAATAGTTTGAGAAGGATGAATGTTAGCTCTTCTCTAAATGTTTGATAAAATTCGCCTGTGAAGCCTTCTGGTCCTGGGCTTTTGTTTGTTGGAAGATGTTTAATCACAGTTTCATTTTCATTGCTTGTGATTGGTCTGTTCATATTTTCTGTTTCTTCCTGGTTCAGTCTTGGAGGGTTATACCTTTCTAAGAATTTGTACATTTCTTCCAGGTTGTCCATTTTATTTGCATAGAGTTGCTTGTAGTAGTCTTTTAGGGTGCTTGGTATTTCAGTACTCTCCCTCTTTTTTTCTTTTCTTTTCTTTTTTTTTTTTTTTTTTTTTTTTGCGGTACACGGGCCTCTCACTGCTGTGGCCTCTCCCGTTGCGGAGCACAGGCTCCGGACGCGCAGGCTCAGAGGCCATGGCTCACGGGCCCAGCCACTCCACAGCATGCGGGATATTCCTGGACCAGGGCACAAACCTGTGTCCCCTGCATCGGCAGGCGGACCCTCAACCACTGCGCCACCAGGGAAGCCCTCTCTCCCTCATTTTTATTGATGAGTCTGGGTAATGGTTTATCAGTATTGTTTATCTTCTCAAAGAACCAGCTTTTAGTTTTATTGATCTTTGCTATTGTTTTCTTTGTTTCTGTTTCATTTATTTCTGCTCTTATCTTTATGATTTCTTTCCTTCTGCCAGCTTTGGGTTTTGTTTGTTCTTTCTCTAGTGCCTTTAGTTGTAAGGTTAGATTGTTTATTTGAGATTTTTCTTGTTTCTTTAGGTAGGCTTGTGTAGCTATGAACTTCCCTCTTAGAACTGCTTTTGCTGCATCCCATAGGTTTTGGATCATCGTGTTTTCATTGTCATTTGTATCTAGGTATTTTTTGATTTCCTCTTTGATTTCTGCAGTGATCCCTTGGTTATTTAGTAACGTATTGTTTAGCCTCCATGTGTTTGTGTTTTTTTCATTATTTTCCCTGTAATTCATTTCTAATCTCATAGCGTTGTGGTCAGACAAGATGCTTGATATGATTTCAGTTTTCTTAAATTTACTGAGACTTGATTTGTCACCCAAGATGTGATCTATCCTGGAGAGTATTCCGTGCGCACTTGAGAAGAAAGTGTAATCTGCTCTTTTGGATGGAATGTCCTATAAATACCAATTAAATCTATTTGGTCCGTGTTGTCATTTAATGCTTCTGTTTCCTTATTTATTTTCATTTTAGATGATCTGTCCATTGGTGTAAGTGAGGTGTTAAAATCCCCCACTATTATTATTTTTATTATTATTTATTTTTTAACATGTTTATTGGAGTATAATTGCTTTACAATGGTGTGTTAGTTTCTGCTTTATAACAAAATGAATCAGTTGTACATATACATATGTTCCTATATCTCTTCCCTCTTGCATGTCCCTCCCTCCCACCCTCCCTATTCCACCCATCTAGGTGGTCACAGAGCACTGAGCTGATCTTCGTGTGCTATGCGGCTGCTTCCCACTAGCTATCTATTTTATGTTTGGTAGTGTATATATGTCCATGCCACTCTCTCACTTTGTCACTGCTTACCCTTCCCCCTCCGCATATCCTCAAGTCCATTCTCTAGTGGGTCTGTGTTTTTATTCCCGTCTTGCCCCTCGTTTCTTCATGACCCTTTTTTTGTTTTGTTTTTTTTTTGCTTAGATTCCATATATATGTGTTAGCGTATGGTATTTGTTTTTCTCTTTCCGACTTACTTCACTCTGTATGACAGACTCTAGGTCCATCTACCTCATGACAAATAACTCAATTTCATTTCTTTTCATGGCTGAGTAATATTCCATTGTATATATGTGCCACATCTTCTTTATCTATTCATCTGTTGATGGACACTTAGGTTGCTTCCATGTCCTGGCTATTGTAAATAGAGCTGCAATGAACATTTTGGTACATGACTCTTTTTGAATTATGGTTTTCTCAGGGTATATGCCCAGTAGTGGGATTGCTGGGTCGTATGGTAGTTCTATTTTTAGTTTATTAAGGAACCTCTATACTGTTCTCCATAGTGGCTGTATCAATTTACATTCCCACCAACAGTGCAACAGGGTTCCCTTTTCTCCACACCATCTCCAGTATTTATTGTTTGTAGATTTTTTGGTTATGGCCCACTATTATTGTATTACTGTCGATTTCCTCGTTTAGAGCTGTTAGCAGTTGTTTTATGTATTGAGGTGCTCCTATGTTGGATGCATATATATTTATAATTGTTATAGCTTCTTCTGCGATTGATCCCTTGATCATTATGTAGTGTCCTTCTTTGTCTCTTGTAATAGTCTTTGTTCTAAAGTCTATTTTGTCTGATGTGAGAATTCCTACTCTAGCTTTCTTTTGATTTCCATTTGCACGGAATATCTTTTTCCATCCCTGCAGTTTCAGTCTGTCTGTGTCCCTAGGTCTGAAGTGGGTCTCTTGTAGGCAGCATATATATGGGTATTGTTTTTGTATCCATTCAACAAACCTGTGTCTTTTGGTTGGAGCATTTAATCCATTCACATTTAAGGTAATTATTGATATGTATGTTCCTATGGCCATTTTCTTAATTGTTTTGTCCTTGTTTCTGTAGGTCCTTTTTTTCTCTTGTGTTTCCCACTTAGAGAAGTTCGTTTAGCATTTGTTGTAGAGCTGGTTTGGTGCTTCTGAATACTCTTAGCTTTTTGCTTGTCTGTAAAGCTTTGATGTCTCCATCGAATCTGAATGAGATCCTTGATGGGTAGAGTAATCTTGGTTGTAGGGTCTTCCCTTTCATCACTTTAAGTATATCACACCACTCCCTTCTGGCTTGTAGAGTTTCTGCTGAGAAATCAGCTGTTAACCTTATGAGAGTTCCTTTGTATGTTATTTGTTGTTTTTCCCTTGCTGCTTTGAATAATTTTTCTTTGTCTTTCATTTTGGCCAGTTTGATTACTATGTGTCTCAGTGTGTTTCTCCTTGGCTTTATACTGTATGGGACTCTCTGCACTTCCTGGACTTGAGTGGCTATTTCCTTTCCCATGTTAGGGAAGTTTTCAACTATAATCTCTTGAAATATTTTCTCTGGTCCTTTGTGTCTCTCTTCTCCTTCTGGGACCCCTATAATGTGAATGTTGTTGTGTTTAATATTGTCCCTGAGGTCTCTTAGGCTGTCTTCATTTCTTTTCATTCTTTTCTCTTTATTCTGTTCTGCAGCAGTGAATTCCACCATTCTGTCTTCCAGGTCACTTATCCATTCTTCTGCCTCAGTTATTCTGCTATTGATTCCTTCTAGTGTAGTTTTCATTTCAGTTATTGTATTGTTCATCTCTGTTTGTTTGTTCTTTAATTCTTGTAGATGTTTGCTAAACATTTCTTGCATCTTCTCGATCTTTGCCTCTATTCTTTTTCCGAGGTCATCTTCACTATCATTATTCTGAATTGTTTTTCTGGAAGGTTGCCTATCTCCACTTCATTTAGTTGTTTTTCTGGGGTTTTATCTTGTTCCTTCGTCTGGTACATAGCCCTCTGCCTTTTTATCCTGTCTGTCTTTCTGTGAATGTGGTTTTTGTTCCACAGGCTGCAGGATTGTAGTTCTTCTTGCTTCTGCTGTCTGCCCTTTGGTGGATGAGGCTATCTGCCCTCTGGTGGATGAGGCTATCTAAGAGGCTTGTTAACTTTCCTGATAGGAGTGACTGGTGGTGGGTAGAGCTGCTCCATATGGTCTTGAAGAATGTGTATTCTCATATTCTTGGGTGGAGCATAAGTAGTCTGTTAAGGTTAGTTGATTTATAATGTTCAGGTTTTCATTTATTTCTTAACTGTATTTTTATAAAATACTGAAACTGAGGCTTTGAAGTTTTTGTTGTTTAATTGTCCATTTCTCACATCAATTATATTGGTTTTGCTTTATATTTTGGGGTGCTCTGTTGTTAGATGCATATATGTTTTTAACAGAATATTTTCCTGATGGAAAGACCCTGTGATCATTATAAAATATCCCTCTTTTCATACAAAAATTTTTGTGTTAATGGCTATTTTGCCTGATACTAGTATAGCCACTGCCATTTGATATTTATTTTCTGCATGTCTTCTGTGTTTTCACCTGTTTCTCAATTCTTCCTTTGTTTGTATTAAATAGATATTTTCCAGTGTATCTTTGAAATGTATTAGGTGTTTCTTTTTTAAGTGTTTTTTTTTTTTTTTTTTTTTTTTGGTTTCTTGTTGCCTTGGGGAAGATAATTAGCATCTTAATCTAGTTTGGATTAATACTAACATATATTCAATACTACAGAAAAATTTAGCTGTAATTCGTCCTTCCCACATTGTACAATGTTCAAATGAATTGCATCATTAAAAGTTATAAATCCATCAAAAAATGTTTTAGAGATACCTTCAAGATGGTGGAGGAGTAAGACGTGGAGATCACCTTCCTTCACTTCCTATGTATCAGAAATACATCTACATGTGGAACAACTCCAACAGAACACATACTGAACGCTAGCAGAAAACCTCAGACTTCCCAAAAGAGATATATATTTTTTTCTTTCTCTCCTTTTGTACGTGTGTATGTATATGCAGCACATTAAAAAGATCATACACCATGATCAAGTGGGGTTTATCCCACGACTGCAAGGATTCTTCAATATACACAAATCAATCAATGTGATATACCATATTAACAAATTGAAGGAGAAAAAACATATGATTATCTCAGTAGATGCAGAAAAACTTTCGACAAAATTCAACACCCATTTATGATAAAAGCCCTCCAGAAAGTAGGCACAGAGGGAACTTATCTCAACATAATAAAGGCCATATATGACAAACCCACAGCCAACATCGTTCTCAATGGTGAAAAACTGAATCCGTTTCCTCTAAGATCAGGAACAAGACAAGGTTGTCCACTCTCACCACTGTTATTCACAGTTTTGGAAGTTTTAGCCACAGCAATCAGAGAACAAAAAGATATAAAAGGAATCCAAATTGGAAAAGAAGTAAAGCTGTCACTGTTTGCAGGTGATATGATACTATACATAGAGAATATTAAATATGCTACCAGAAAACTACTAGAGCTAGTGAATGAATTTGGTAAAGTAGCAGGATACAACTTTTATGCATGGAAGTCTCTTCCCTTCCTATACACTAATGATGAAAAATCTGAAAGAGAAATTAAGGAAGCACTCCCATTTACCATTGCAACAAAAAGAATAAAATACATAGGAGTAAACCCACCTAAGGAGACAAAAGACCTGTATGCACAAAACTAAGACAGTGATGAAAGACATTAAAGATAATACAAACAGACGGAGAGATATGTCATGTTCTTGGATTGGGAGAATCAACATTTTGAAAATGACTGTACTAACCAAAGCAATCTACAGATTCAATGCAATCCCTATCAAACTACCAATGGTATTTTTCACAGAACTAGAACAAAAAATTTCATAATTTGTATGGAAACACAAAAGACCCCAAATAGCCAAAGTAGTCTTGAGAAAGAAAAGTGGAGCTGGAGGAATCAGGCTCCCTGGCTTCAGACTATACCTGAAAGCTACAGTAATCAAGACAGTATGGTACTGGCACAAAAACAGAAATATAGCTCAATGAAACAGGATAGAAATCCCAGAGAGAAACCCACGCCCATATGGTCACCTTATTTTTTTTATTTTTTTATTTTTTATTTTTGCGGTACGCGGGCTTACTCCCATTGCGGAGCACAGGCTCCAGACGCGCAGGATCAGCAACCAATGGCTCACGGGCCCAGCCGCTCCGTGGCCCGGATTGGGGCACGAACCCGTGTCCCCTGCATCGGCAGGCAGACTCTCAACCACTGCGCCACCAGGTAAGCCCTGGTCACCTTATTTTTGACAAAGGAGGCAAGAATATACAATGGAGAAAAGACAGTCTCTTCAATAAGTGGTGCTGAGATAACAGGACAGCTATATTTAAAAGAATGAAATCAGAACACTCCCTAACAGCATACACAAAAAAACCTCCAAATGGATTAAAGATCTAAATGTAAGGCCAGACACTATATAACTCTTAGAGGAAAACATAGGCAGAACACTCTGTGACGTATATCGCAGCAAGATCCTTTTTGACCCACTTCCTAGAGAAATGGAAATAAAAACAAAAATAAACAAGTGGGAGCTAATGAAACTTAAAAGCTTTTGCACAGCAAAGGAACATATAAACAAGACAAAAAGACACCCCTCAGAATGGGAGGAAATATTTGCAAATGAAGCAACTGACAAAGGATTAATCTCCAAAATTTACATGCAGCTCAATAACAAGAAAACAAACAACCCAATCCAAAAATGGGCAGAAGACCTAAATAGACAGTTCTCCAAAGCAGACATACAGATGACCAAAAAGCACATGAAAAGATGCCGAACGTCACTAATCATTAGAGAAATGAAAATCAAAACTACAATGAGGTATCACCTCACAGTGGTCATAATGGCCATCAAAAAATCTACAAACAATAAATGCTGGAGAGGGTGTGGAGAAAAGGGAACCCTTTTGCACTGTTGGTGGGAATGTAAATTGATACAGCCACTATGGAGAACAGTATGGAGGTTCCTTTAAAAACTAAAAATAGAATTACCATATGACTCAGCAGTCTCACTCCTAGCCATATTCCCTGAGAAAACCATAATTCAAAAAGGGTCATGTACCACAATGTTCATTGCAGCTCTCTTTACAATAGCCAGGACATGCAAGCAACCTAAGTGTCCATTTACAGATGAATGGGTAAAGAAGATGTGGCACATATATGCTGTGGAATATTACTCAGACATAAAAAGAAATGAAATTCCGTTATTTGTAGTGAGGTGGATGGACCTAGATAGAGTCTGTCATACAGAGGGAAGTAAGTGAGAAAGAGAAAAATACCATATGCTACCAGATATATGTGGAATCTTAAAAAAAAAAAAAAGTTTCTGAAGAACCTAAGGGCAGGACAGTAATAAAGATGCAGACATAGAGAATGGACCTGAGGACACGGGGAGTGGGAAGGGTAAGCTGGGACGAAGTGAGAAAATGGCGTGGACATATATACACTACCAAATGTAAAATATATAGCTAGTGGGAAGCTGCAGCACAGGGAGGTCAGCTTGGTGCTTTGTGATCACCTACAAGGGTGGGATAGGGAGGGTGGGAGGGAGACATAAGATGGAGCAGATATGGGGATATATGTATATGTATAGCTGATTCACTTTGTTATAAAGCAGAAACTCACACACCATTGTAAAGCAATTATACTCCAATAAATATGTTAGAAAATGTTTTATAACTATGCAATTATCTTTTAAAATAGAAGAAAATAGATACAATGAGAAATATATTTATCCTTATTGTTATAATACTTATGCAGTTACTCTTACAGGTACTCTATTTGTTTGTCTGGATTTGAATTAGCATCTAAATGCCCTTTTGTTTCAGCCTGAAGGACTCCCTTTAATATTTCTTATAGGGCCCATTTGCTAGCAGTGAATACTCTGTTTTTGCTTATCTGAGAGTGATTTAATTTCTGCTTTATTTTTTTTAATTTAATTAATTAATTTATTTATTTATGGCTGTGTTGGGTCTTCGTTTCTGTGCGAGGGCTTTCTCTGGTTGTGGCAAGTGGGGGCCACTCTTCATCGCGATGTGCGGGCCTCTATCGCGGCCTCTGTTGTTGCAGAGCACAGGCTACAGACATGTAGGCTCAGTAATTGTGGCTCACGGGGCCAGTTGCTCCACGGCATGTGGAGTCTTCCCAGACCAGGCCTCAAACCTGTGTCCCCTGCATTGGCAGGCAGATTCTCAACCACTGTGCCACTAGGGAGGCCCATCTGCTTCATTTTTGAAGAAGAATTTTTCTGCATATTGAATTCTTGATTGACAGTTTTTCTTTCAAAACTATGAAGATGTTATCCCATTTTCCTCTTGGTTCAATGGTTTCTGATGAGGAGTGAGCTATTAATCTTACTGAGGGTACATTGTATGTTATAATTCATTATTTTCTTGCTGCTTTCAAGATTCCCTCTTCGTCTTTGACTTTTGCCAATTTGCCTAAGACCTGTGTAGGTGTGTATCTCTTTTATTTTTTCACACTTATTGAATGAGTAGACTAATATTTTTCATCAAATTTGTGAGCTCTTTAGCTATTATTTTTTCAAATGTTTTTTCTACTTTTTTTGTCTTCACCTGGGATTCTCATCAGGTGTATATTTGTATATTTGGTGGTAACCCATAGATTGCTGAGGCTTGGTACATTTTTACTGATTATTCTTTGACTCTGTTCCTCAGACTGAAAAGTCTAAATTGACCTCTCTTCAAATTCAAAGATTCTTTTTCTACAAGTTTGAATCTTTTGTTGAGCCTCTCCAGTGAACTTTTCAGTTGTTGTACTTGCTACTCTGGAATTTCTATTTGGTCTTTTTTAATAATTTTTAGGACTGTTTTTTGATATTGATATTCTCTATTTTGACAAGATGTCATGATCCTACGTTCCTTTCATGCTTTAGGCATTTCTTTAAAAAATATCTAAAACATGGTTATAATAGCTTATAATAGTCTTTGTCTACTAATTCTGATATCTGAGCTTCCCTCTGGGACATTTTCTTTTGGCTGCTTCCCCCCATTGCTGTGGCATACTTTCCTTTTTTTTGCATGTCTCATAAGTTTTGATTGAAACTGGGCAGTTTAGAAATGTATCAACTCTGGTATGAAATTTCTCCACTCTCTAGCACTTCTTATTGTTGCTTTTTTTTTTTTTTCCGTGTTGCTGCCTATTGTTTAGCAACCTTCCTGGACTAATTCTTTTGCTTCTGTATTCCCGGTGGTATGTAGACACTGAGTTTTCTACTAGCTTTTTGTTTTTAAATTCTTGTTTTTATTTTTAAGCCTGCTTTCTAGAGGCCACACCTAGGTCAGTATAATTTAATGTTCTGTTAGTCATCAGTCAGTTTTCCTTAAATGCCTTACCTGTATGTTTTCCACCCTTTCCCAAAGGGTTCTGTGTAAGAAGGTTCACCTCAAACTTCTCACATTTTACAGGACAGTCTTAGCTTTTCACAACGATTGTGCAGGCCTCAGTATCAACCATAGGTGAGCAGTTGCCTCCTTCTTCTGTCCTAGGTCTCTCCTAGACATGTGTACATCCTTTCAGTACTCCAGAATGTGTTCTGTTGGAGATTTTCAAAGTTCCCTAGTCATGTAGTTCTCTAGGATTTCCTTTCAACTGTACTGTTGACCCTTGAACAGCATGAGTTTGAACTGAAAGGGTCTACTTTTACACAGATTTTTTCAATAGTAAATATGATAATATACAATTCATGTTTGGCTGAATACATGGATATGGAACTGCAGATATGAAGGAAGCACATATATGGAGGGCTGACTATAAATTATGTGTGGATTTTTGACTCTTCAAAGGGTTGGCACACCTAACCACCTCATTGTTCAAGGGTCACCTGTACTAGTCCATTAAGGCTACTTTGTCTATAGTAATGGAAGTTGCAAAATCATTAAAACAAGCCAGGCCTATCTCTTGTTAACATTTATGTTCAGCACTTATAAATTTGTCACAACTCTAGTTTCTATGCCTTTTCACTCTGGGGTTCAGTACGAAGGAGCAGTCTTCTTTCTATGACGTGCTGCTTGTGTGGCGAAAATAGCATATACTTGCAAATGGCATAGATGATACTCATTTGTTGGCCAAAGTGAGTGACATGGGCAAGATTTATTTTGTTAATAGAGTGGGGAAATACAATTTCCCCATGGGAAGGGTTCCTACTAAGTACATAGTCAAGTCTGATTTTGGCCATCCTCAGAAAGGGAGGGGCAGCAATGATAGAGGTTACTGTCAATAAAAAGCCTCTCCATGGTCCCAGAGTAAGAGCTAAGCTATTTCACTATTTTCCCTCTGTGTATGAGTTAGGGTTCTCCAGAGAAACAGAAACAATAGGGTGTGTGTGTGTGTGTGTGTGTGTGTGTGTGTGTGTGTGCGTGTGTGTGCGCGCACGTGCACGCGCGTGCGTGCGTGCACACATGGTTGTTTGTTTTAGGAATTGACTCGTTTTTATGTAGGCGGGCATGTCCAAAATCTATTCAAGCCCAAAGTTCATCAGTCTGAAGACTTAGGGAAGAAGACCTACTGCAGACCTACTGGCAGGTCTCTTGCTTGGGGGATGTCAGGCTTTTTGTTCTATTCAGGTCTTCAACTGATTGGGTGATGTGCACCCATATTATGGAGGGCAATCTGCTTTATTCAAAATCCAGTGATTTAAATGTTAATCTCTTCTAAAGACATCCATACTGAAACATCCAGAAGAATGTTTGACCACAAAGCTGGGCACCATGGCCCAAACAAGTTGACACAAAATTAACTATCACACTATGTATATAGTTATCTTGGCTCATTTATTTATATCATATCATGAACATAAGTCAGCCTTACCAAAGAGTTATTGAACGTTTATATCAATTATGATATTATGCTTAGCACTAGAAGAGAATCAAGATATAGGAGATGGTCCTTTCTTTTTCATATGGGCAGAGCCTATAGTGTTTTGTTTCTTGCTGCATTCCTAGTACTTAAAACAGTTCTTTGTGACATAGACCATGCTTATAAAGATTTCGTTAATGGATGAAATTTAAGAAAATTATCTGGATATCCCAAGAAGTAGAAGAATATCCAAAATTATCTGGATATTTTACAAATAACTGTAAAAGAAACTGGGCTATGTTAAGTGTCAAAATGAAAAGTCAACCATATTCTAAGGAGAGTCAAAAAAATACTATTATACAGTTACAAAGATTAGTAATATTTGAGATACCTTGAAAGACATTTAATAGAACATCAGGTAAAGAAGAGAAGGGAGGGAATATTAAATGCTGTGTGCTTAAGAAAGCAGGTATAAGCATGTTCACTATAGCGCTATTGATACACATTTTGAAATGACTAAATGCTCACCAGTAAGAGAATAAACAATAATATATCCATTGTATGGATTATGATGTAAGAGTTGGAAAGAAAGAGGTATTGCGATAGCTCTCTAAGGCTTTGTTTTGTTTTTTCTTTTAAACCCACATAACCATACTATGTATTTTCTATGGGTGCATATATGGGTGTAAATGCACAGAAATACAATAGAATATCTATGTAAAAACTGATGGTTACCTCTGAGGAGTGGTATGGACAATGATATGAAGGGGATTTTAGTTTTTCTGTAATATTTCAGTTTTTTATGAGAATGACATTCATGTATAATTAAAAGAATAATTATGCAGAAGGAAAACCAGTGACTGGAATAGTAAAAAAAAAAAAAATGTTAATCTAGTATGGACCTTATAAAGCAGAAAAGAAACTGAATTTAAATCTCTCAGGCAGTTATTAGAGATAGTCTCTATTATCACTTTGTATCAAGTGTTTTAAAAAGAAAAATGCCATGTGAAAGGACAATCATGGAATCAAAATCAAAGAAATAAAAGCAAATTTCAAGTAGCAGAAAGAGTTGGAAGGAAAGAAATGGTAAATTATTGGCAAATGCAAATGTGAATTTCTGAATTCTAATTGGACTAGTTCAGTTAGTTGTAATTGACTAGTTCAGTTAGTTGTCAAGGTGGTTTGGAAAGAGAAATAATATTTTAGAGTATTCATGCTAAGTGAAAAAACTACAGATGTCCTTTCTGGGGCACATATCATTGACAAATCACACAAAAAAGATTTAATTATGAGAGCACAAAGAGATATTTGTTCCATTGTTTGCCAGTTTTGACCTAGAAAGAATTGCTATGATTCATGAAACAATTTCAACTCTTGGAAATATGTTAGTGCAATGGTTTTAAAATAGAGAACATTATTCTTAAACACAACCTGGGGTAGTAATAGTATTTTCAAAGCTACGAGATAAGAAAACACATATAGTAAAATCTAGTTTCCTAGAAAAGAGTTAAGCATTTATTACATGACATATGTAATATAACAGAATAAGATAACATTGTTTTTTTAAGGGGAGAGTTATGCTCTTGTGAATTAAGCAGGAGTCTATAGAGATAATATGGAATAATTTAATAGAATCACAAAATCTCAGAATCGTAAAGGTGATCTAACATACTTTGCTACTCTTTTGCTTTCACTTTCATCCTCAGTTTCTTCGTCTTCTAGGACACTTTGTTTATCTGCACTATATACTTGAATATCTCTAGTCTTGGGGAAATTTATCCTTAGTAGTGATAATTCTGTCTTTCAATTCTTTGAATAATCTATGTTGTCATGAACGTTTTACTTATTTAGTTTTCTCATGCCTTGGTTTTGACTGAGGAAACTGGGGTGATTTTACTTTTCTTTCTTGAAATATCTTTTTATAAGGTTTATGTGAATAATATGTAGCGATGTATAAATATAATTTAAATTCTTTATTGACATTTTAAATGTAAATAATTCTTTAGGACTATTTATATTTTATCTAGTGTAAAGTTTGGAGCCAGTAAGCCAGTAGAATCTATGATAAAAAGTAAGAATGCTGAAAGCATAAATAAATATGACCTTCTAGTAGGATATGAACCTGGTTTTAGTAAAATGAACTCATGCTTGACTACTATAGATCTTTGAGTGGGTAACTAAAATAATGAATTAGTGAGGGTTAGGGAATATGTGTTATTTAGATTTCATTTAGATTTTGGCAAAGTTCCTCATCAAGGGCTATTTTCTAAGAATGTGAGTTACTATGAAATTGAGGTGGGTCCAGGGAGAAATTGTTTAGTCATGGATAGGCAATTAGCTTAGTGACAGAAAACAAGGATAAACAGGCACTTTTCTACAAGGATAGGAATAAATAGTAGAGTCTTCCTCTGAAGCTGCTGGGCCCAGATTTACTTAACCTAATCTGGGAAAAAGGCAAGACCACAAACACTCCCAATCTCCATGTGTTCTGGACTTCCTCTACATAACAAAATGCCCTTTTAATCAGTGTATAGCTGCAGAAAGAGCTCCCAAGGCAGGGGGAATAGAGCAAAGTTTCATAAGGCTTTACATAACGAGCAAGGTTAAGGAAAAATAATCTGGATTCTGTATATATTTACAAGAGAGTGAGCCACAAACTAGCTTTATGACAAGTAGTTTTGCAATAGCCTCCATGTGAAAAAATTATGGAATTTCCATATATGTTATCACCTGCATATAATATTAGACTTTCAGGGTAAGAAGATACTAGCCTCATTTTGAATTCAGAAAAATTAGTGCTGTGATTTTAAAGCTTCTGCAGATTTCTGTTATAGACTATTCTCGTAGTGATTCCATTTGCTATTACAGATAGGTACCAGAGCCATAGCACAGCTTAGAAATAGGTTTTTTCAAAATGGTATACTAGGTTGAATAGCACCCTCCTCACCACCAAATTCATATCTTTTCCGGAATTTCAGAATGTCACCTTATTTGGAAATAGAGTTGTTGTAGATATAGTTTTCTAAGATGAGATCAAACTGGATTAGGATGGGCCCTTTATCCAATATGATTAGTGTCCTTATAAGAAGAAAGGAAGAGACACAAAGACAAATACACACAGAGGGAAGAACACCATATGACAAAGGAGGCAGAGATCTGAGTGATGAATCTACAAACTAGGAAATGCCAAAGATTGCCAACAACCAACAGAATCTAGGAAGAGGCAAGAAAGGATCTTCCTCTAGAACCTTCAGAGAGCATGGCCTTGCTTGACATCTTTCAGCTTCTAGAACTTTGAGAGAATAAATCCTATTGTTTTAAGCCACCCAATTTGTGATAATTTGTTACAGCAGCCCCAGGAACCTAATACAGATGGGTAGTGATGGAGTCTAACGTCCCTCTGCATAACATTGTAGTGATATTGTTATTGTTGCCTTGTTGTTCAGGTGTGTGTTCCTCTCGATACAGACCTTAACTGTTTAGCCTCTGAACATTGAAAATAAATACTTTTCTTTCAGAGATGAATGGCGGGTGTGTGTGCACATGTGAGAGAGACAGACAGACAGACAGACAGACATTGTTCTAGGCCCAGGGGATGCAGTGTGAACAACACAGACAAGATATCTTCCTTAAGCAACTTAAATTATAGTGCTGTTGAAGTAGCTCAATACTATTTACCAAAATGGCATTTTCAAAATGTCTTTTTAAGAGTGGTCTTTAGTGAGGGTATGGAAAATGGTACCAAACTAATTGTTTCTGATGTCAGTCAGAACTTTCTTGATAAGCACAGGTCCAGACATTGTGTTAGATCCTGGAAACAGAAAATAAGTGTCATTAAGAACTTATTGAGTAGGAGAAGGACAAATTTAAGTATACAACTCAGTGGTTTATGTAAGAGGGTAGAAACGTATCCTGAGTTTAATGGGGCACAAAAGCAGGAATGGTTGACTTTACAGAACAGGTTGGAATTTTATGAAGTTGTTCCATAGAAAGGATGACACTTGAACTGAAAATGTGAACAAATAGAAAAGTAAGCAGAGAAAATAAGTTGAAGTACAGAAGAGTGAAACAAGTAGCACACTCATATTCTCTTACTTTGGCATCTATATTATTGCCCTTCCACCTCTGTTCTGACAAATTCTCTATATTATAGCCAGAGTACATTTTTCCAAATGAAAATATGATATATGTATGTCTTCCCTTAGCCTTAGGATAAAGCCCCAATTCCTTATAATGCTTTCAGAGGCCTCTGAAGTTACGTGAAGTTTGAAGTTAAAGGTATTTATGTATCTATGTTGAGTTCTCTTTAATTACACTCAACCCTTGAGTTTTTACTCAGCCTCTTTGGAGAAATGCTAATTCATGAAATACAGCAGTACAGTCACATAATGTGAAAATTCCAAGTAAAAATTTCCCTGAAATACCTAAACAATGGGGCAGAAAGATTTACATTTTTGAGCTTTAATTATCCAGATAATTACTTCAATTCTCCACTTTATTCTGGAAACTTTTATACATAACATTAGTTTGAACTTTTATACACAACATTAGTTTGATATTTTTGGTTTTAATTTAGTTGTTAATTTTTCCACTTGGTTGGTTTTCGTTTCCTAAATTAAACTGGCCACTATCTGTTCCTCCATTATTATCATTCTGAACAGGACATTAAATTTTTTCTTGGCCTGATACTGTTCATTCTATAGATATGGGTATTTTTTTTAAATAAAATTTTTAAGTCAGTTTATGTGATTATTACATACTTCTTGATAGGTTTCTTTTGGACAAATGCAAGGTTTATTTTCTTAAGGCAGTTTTCTGGTATGTTTTGCTTTTATGAGATCAATAACATTTCTGTATATTTTTGCATACATCTTGATATTTTTCTTGCCATTTAGGTTTAGTCCATGCTTGGAAACTTTTGACCCCTGACTCTGTTACCATTGTGGAAAGAATTGTTCAAATCCCCCAACTACCAGGGTAGACAATCCAAGAAAAAGAAAACATATACAAGCTGTAAGAAAAATAAATTCCCAATCATAATTTTTTTTTGCCACAGTTACTAAAAAGTCTGAGAGACTATATTTATGTGAACTCTACTGAAGAAAATATTTCATGTAAAAATATGTCTTTATGCAGGACTTTGTGTGTGGGTTGACTTGATTAAAATCCATTCAAAATTGGAAAGGATCTTATTTTATATTTTAAAATCAGTGTTTAAGTATGTGTGTAGTGTACTAAATATTAGAGAAAACAACACATTCTAAATGTATCTATAAATATAGACATGTTTTTGTTGTTGCTTTTTAGATGGAAAATTTAGACAGTACATATGCAAGCACAATTCCCTTTGAAATTACTGAGAGCTTTACATGTGCATCTTAGGATAGACTATTTTACTAAATTTGCATTATTTATAAGGCAAGAAATTAAATTATATTAAATGATTTTTATGTAAGCCAAACCTTTCTTACATCTCTTTGGTGTGTACACATTTATTTTGGTGTGTACACATTTATTTTATCCTCTCCCATCATTCCATTTTTTTAAATGGGTGTAAGTGCCTTTTTTGGTAGAAAGCACCAGAATTTTATGTTTTAGGTTTTTGAATTACTAAAAAATAGTTAGTGTTGAATTTCATTTTATGCCAGGATCTAGTATAGCAAAGTTGGGTTTTATAAATTCCCAAAAGAAAATATAATTTATCCCTGGTGTCATCTCTTTTCTTTGCTATTTATGTCCCCTTTTAATTAATATACAACTTAAAAATACTTAGCTTTCTTATTGATATGTTTTTGAACAGGTATGTAATGAATATTTTTATCTTAAAATAGAGAGAAGAGTTACAAAATTTTGCATGGAATTTAGAATTCAAGTCTGTCTCGTCTGTATTACCTTTCTATGCTGTGTAACAAATTACCACAAATGTGATGACTTAAGACAACACATGTTTATTATCTCACAGTTTCTATGGGTCAGAAGCTTGGGCATAGCTTAGCTGGTTCTCGTTTGGAAGGTCTACTAAGAAAGGATCAGCTTCCAAGATCCTTTCAGTTGTTGACAATATTCATTTCCTTGTGAATATAGGATTCATGTTAGCTTGTTTTTTCAAAACCAGTGACAGAGACAGAGAGGGAACTCCTGAGACTTGAGAGTGAGTTGACTAGTAAGACTGAGTCATATAATCACAGAAGTGCCATTCCATCCCCTTTCCCATATAAGGCTACCTTATCATGGGAGTGACATTATATCACATTTGCCACATTCTGTTGGTTAAAAGCAAGTCATACTCAAGGGAAAGAACACTAGGGATGGAATCAAGGGGACCATCTTAAAGTCTGTGTTCTCAACACCACATCAGTTATGTCGAGTACAGTAAGAAAAATAAAAATATTTTGGCTTGATACATTCACAGCTTTCCTTATTTTCTGTTTCAGTTGTCACAGTTGTGTGATATATACACCATTAATTCCTGAGCAGAGAAAGAAATAGTAAATGGTATTAAATCTTACTCCCTCTTCTATAGTAGATTGATTTCACCTTGACTTAGGCTAGAAAAAAAATAGTACTTCCATGTTTTGTTGCTTCTATGTCTTTATTTTTTTTAAATATACCTTTATTACAAATTTAAGTACATGTTCATGGTAAAATATTTAAACAGTACAGATGAATATAAAATAAAAAGTATGCCATTAAATGAGAAATTGTGAAAGTAACCACTTCACTATTTCAGCAATTTTCTATACAAGTCTATGTAAATATATATGTATATAGATTTTAACATTTTTGAAGTGGCACTATAATATACTTTTGTTTCTAGAACTTTATTATATCCTGGATGTGTGTCTGTCTATGGAAATATCTATAGCTGTATCTTATTATCTTCAATAGCTGTTTTGTATTCCATTTAAGTATGTCATAATTAAAATTCTCCACAGAGATGATTTTTTTTCCATTTGTGTGCTAATATACTATATCTTTATTGGGATTTCTGTTGTAAAGTGTTATAGAAACCCAATTAAAATTGGCTTAAACAAAAAAGGAAATTTTTGCCATCAGAGCTCAAAAAGATCAGAAGTACAACTGACTTTGAGTGTGTTTGGGTCTATTAATATTAATTCAATTAATATCATCTGTAACTGGTTTCTTTCCATCCTTTGGCTTGCCTCCCCTCTGGGCTGATTCTCCCATTAGGCTGGCTCCCTTTTCAAGATGGCAGAATGGCTGCCAGCAGTTTCAGACTCAGAGCCTTGTCCCAGGAAACCAGCAGAAAAGAGGGACACTCTCTTCTGTTTCCTCAAGCAAAAGTGATAGAAATTACTCTGTTTGGGTATGACTCATTCATAAGCCTTTCTCTTGACCAGTTGTTGGGGTCATGGAAAGTGATTCTCTGATTATTCAATTTTGGGTCATATGCTGCTTTTGGGGTATGGATATCAACCCTACTGAAAGAACATGAACTAAGATGATAGATGGAACAGGAAAAAAAATGCTTACCCGTTCCTTGTAAGAAACTGGTAAGTCTTGTAAATTTGTGTTTTTTGTTCACAAATCTTTGTAAATTTTTAAATTTGTGTATTTTGCTGTTTGCTATGTATATTATTAGAAGTACTAATGCTGGGTAAATGTATATATACATTTTAACTTTTCCTGGATATTTCCAAATTTTTCTCCACAATGAGTACTTCAATTTATACTTCAGCCAATAATACACACTTGTGTCCATTGTAGGTTTCATCAAACTTAATGTTTTCTAATCAAATATGTGAAAAATTGGAATCTCGTTGTTTCAAGAGGTATTTCCTTAATAATGACTACAGGCAAGCACATTTTTTTCTATTTATCATGTGTGTTTCCTTTACTGTAATCTCCCTTAATATATGGTTATCTAATTGTGCCAAAACAACTGACATGATGGAAGTGCTAAAAATAAACTTAGATATATCTAAATTTTATTTAACTTGAAGATAACTTTGCCAATGCAAGGGTGAGATTAAGTCTTGGTAACCAGATGAGACGGAGGGGCTATAGGAAGGAAGTAAGTTATTTCCAGGCCCACTTTTTTTTTTTTAAATGACATCTCACTCTTACTAGTATATTACTTTATCAAGTAAGGAAAACTAAAGGTTAAAATGGAGCGATGCAGTGTTACAGTCTGAGCAGACTTGATCAGTCACTAAGAGGCTTGATGTAGACTTTTCACTGCATGGCAAGGGTGAGTATAGCCAACGTTTTCAGGAAGCCCAGAGGAAGACAGGTCATGCAATGGACATAAGGCTAAGGTTTCATCCTTTTGAAGACTGGAAACCCTGAGACCTATCTCAGGATAAGAGATGGTCAAAGACAAACTTCAAAGTAAATATAGTAAAAAACAAAGAGCAAAAAAAAAGAAAACCCTGTGATCTAAAGACTAAAACATCCTTCTGCAGAGCTCAAGTATGCAGAGGTCAAGAGAAAGTGTGGCAATTTCAACAGTAACAACAGTAACATAGAACTTTTGCTTGAATTTTAGAGGCCTTTAAAGTATAACACTGGTACCTCTGAAAGATCAGATGTGGTCTGAAACCCTACAATGAAAGCCCCTGATGCTACATAAAATACAGAAGCCCATGTTTAAGGATAAAATTTATTAAAAGTAGAGAATAAAGAGAAAATGAAGTGTAAATGGATCTGGTGATTCATGGCTAAAACATTTTAAGTTTAGTAAGAGTGAATTTAGGATTAAAAACAAGAGCATAGTTACATAATAAAATATAATTCTTTACATGTATATCTGTGTTAATCATCAGTGAATGATTAATACCTGGTTAAAGCAACCACAAATTTTTTTCCCATAGTCAAAGGAAAAACAAAACCAGATGTATGCATGTTTAAGTGTGAGTTTGTAAACGCAATTCAAACATAATTTCTTGATTCATTAATTGTTTATTACACATCTACTGTGTCCTGGATATTACATTTGCCACTGAGTTTACAATGATATAAAAAAAGAACACACATAAATATACCCTACTTAATAGAGTTCTTAGTCCTCTGGAGGACACGGACTATAAACTAAAACAAAATAAAGCCAACCAAAAAATGAGTAATAGAAAATTGTGAAGTGCTGTGAAGAAACCTAACATGAATTGAACGTTGACACAACAGTGCCAGAACCAGTTCTCATTAATCTTCTCAGTAATCTAGAAGGTAGGTACTATTGTCATTTGTGCTCTAAAAATGAGGAAACAGAGGTACAAAGAGGTCAAGTGAGTTGTCCAACATTCTACAGTATGAAGAGGTAAAGCTGGGATGTGAGCTTGGGTAGGGCCTGTCATCTTCATGCTTCAGCTTATCTGACTAGAGAACTTTGGTAGAGCATAAGGGCATAGACAGGGTGGTTAGGAAAGGTCTCATTGATGAGGTGACGTTTAAATTGAGACTTGAAGGATGTGACAGAGCCAACCAACCATGTTCAGAACCTGGAGAACAGTAGCATTTCAGGTACCATGAAAAATAAGTACTATGTCCCTAGTTAGGGAAGAAAAGTGATAAAGTGACTATTCTAGGAGATGAAGTGATGCTAATAGTAATTAAGAAGATATGTAAAATCGGAGACATAATCAAGAGTCAGACTTTTCAAAAACTTGTAGGCCAACATTGGAACATTTGATTTGAAGGGCAATGGGGAAATGTTAAAGGATTTTACAAAGAGGCCTGACCTGATCTGGTTCATGTTTAATTGGCTGCTGTGTAACAGTAGGATGGAGGAAGACCATGGGAAAAGCAGAGACACCAGTAAGGAGGCTGTTTTAGTAGCCCTGGAAGGGATTTCAACAAAGGTGGTAGGAGATTAGCTGAAGAAAAGCAGACCTAATCAATATATATTTTTGAGGCAGAAATCATGAGATATGCTGATAGATTGAATGTGAGTGGTAAGGAAGAGGAAGGAATTTAGGATTACTCCCAGTTTTCTAGTATCACCTACATGATATCACTGTCAGCAATTTGGGCATGTGATGGTACCCTATATACCTAGAAAAGACTTGGAGAGAACAATTTGCTGAAGGCTGGGTGATAAGAGTTTTGTTTGGGACTTATTTGAGATGGCTGTGAAACATTCAGTTAAAAATACTGTATAGAAAATGGGATATGAGTGCCTGGAATCCAAGGAGAAGTCTTAATAGGAGATGCGGTTTTGGAGTTGTCAGCATAGAGATAATATTTAACACTATGGGAACAGGTACAACTACCAGGTATAGGGCTCACTACCAAACACAGGGAAACTCAGCAGTAGAACATGGTAGAGAAGGAATAACCGGTAAAGTATTTAGAAACCTCCCTAAAAAAATTAATATATCACAGAAGAGAAAAGAGTATTTCAGGGAGTAGGGATTTGCCTTTAGGACCAAACAGTTTTGAGATATCTTATAAGCTGAGGACACAATAATCTATATACGTACTTGATACCTAAGCAGCAGCTATCTTATATTGACCCTTTCAGGCCATAAATTACAAACCAATAAGCAGCAAATTAGGGCATGCCCTTGAGTTCATATGCTTCAGTTTGTTTAATTGCCAGTCAATTACTATCTGATATATTTCATTTCTCTCTCCTGTAATTCACTGCATTGTTTCCCTCTCAAAAAAAGTCAACACCCAAGCAAAAACACAAAAGCTATGAAATATTTGTGATCAGTGTAAGCTAATGCTATCAAAATATCAGTCAGTGAATAATGAGTCCAAGAGAGCAAATATTTGGAGCCCTTTTACGAAGTCTCCAAGGAATTGGCTTAGAGACTTAGGATTCACATTCAAGAATGATACCGATGGAATCAAACAAAAAGGGGTCAGCACTTTCTGAGCTAATTGTTTAGAACTAGATTTTTGCTCCAGCTGCTATAAATTGAAAGATGGATGATGTGAGAATTTGTAACTTAAAACTTCATGAACCATAAAACTTTCTGGAGACTTTGGTCAGTCAGTTGACTTACTAGAAATGATGAGACCACCATAATCCATAAACTGTCTCTTTTCCCACCACTATGGCAATGAAATAGAGGAGAAAAACATGCAAATTGCTCATTTATGGTTTTTTTAATTTCGCTTTCCAAAATTACTTCTAAGCTTGCTGAGTCGGATTTCTATAACATCTTTAATTATGATGAAGTCTTGGCTTAAAAAAAGAAAAATTGTTTAGTTAGAACTTCATAATTGGCAACGAAACATTTAACCGAAGTGCCAGCTCTCAGATATTTTATATGTTGTTTTCTATTTGGACTTTGGGAACAGCATCATGGAGACTCGTAGAATTTGACATTGAGACCTTAAAACGTTAGTATGGAGATTTGTAAAATAATTCCAAACAAAACTGAGCATTATGTATATATAACAGTTCAAATTGCAAAGCATGGACAAAATTCTGAGTGTATTTAAATAATACAATAAATTGTAATATAATAAATCGTAAAATATCAGAACAGCAATGGATTATATAGGTTCTGCTCTCTTTTAATGGGAGAGACAGTGTGATTTGTGCTGCAAAATCAGCCATTTATGAAGTATCCAGCTGTTCAATTAAGAGCTTTCACGTCTGTAAAGTGAGGAAAACCAAAGGGGATTCTTTTGAAAAACTATGAATTGACTAACACATGACACATGTGGCCTTAAAACATTTTCAATAATGAATTATTTTATAATAATCTCACAAATATTAATGAGGAATTAGCATTCCAGTGTTCTCACACTAGTATTTAAAATAACTGATTTTTCTTCATTTTTAATAAATTATTAAACATTAAAAAATAAGGACTTAGATTCTGAGAAGAAACGATTCTGATAAGTCCTATTGTTTCAATAGGGGCTGTAGTAAAATTAAAGGAACAACTGTTCTTGTCCAAAATTTGCCTTCCAAAGATGAAGCAAAACTAAGGTTTCAAAGGCTGTGGGTAGAACTTACACTTTGATCTTTCTCTTTGTTCAAACATTTGAGATTAAACATACTATAAATTCCTTATAATTCCTCCTATTTAAGTAGAATGCTTTTTCTCAATCCAAGATGATTCATACCATTCTGATTTCTGAAACCTTAATCCTGTTTCTGAGGAGAGTCACAATGTCCTGATGACTTATTCTAATCTGCTACAGGTGATTAAGGCACAATTCAAGGCTCAGAGTAACTTGTGGAACTTATTTTTCTCTTCCTCTCTCCTTTCCTCTTTCTCTTCCTCCCTCCTTCTTTCTCTTCCTTCCTCTTTTTTGTGTTAAACAGAGAACAGAACCCATAGCTGACATAGGAACCATCTTATGAGAAGGTACTTTAGTGTTTCTAATTACATATTGATAATAAAGGCAAATTAGATTTTTTTAAAAAAAGAAATTAAGCATTAAGACATACATTACTTGTGTTAGAGGGCAGACAGAATTGGCTTGTGTTTACTCTTGTTTTAAAAAAAACAGTCTTGAATTAGTGTTTTTTTCTCTAAAAGATAAACTGGTCTCTTTGATTCCTGGTATTTCTTAAGTACATTTCTCCTGTAAGTGCTCTCCTAAGTTGCTGACATGGGGGACCTTTCACAAGAGGTGAGCTCCTCCATCTTGTATTTACCAAAATACGAAACTCTGGGTGGATCACCGTATCCTCTTTGTGAAAGGCCTATGTATGGTTCAGAGCCGAAGAGCTGTTCAGGAAGTAATTTGGTTGTAAAGATAAGTCCAGATATAGTCAAGAGTAACAGTATCTCAAGTTTACACCTAATAAGGGTCTGTAATCTTAGTTTCTTTTTAGAAAATCCAGGGATTTTATTTTTGAAAATTGTGCATGTTTAATGCTTATTTTTAAGAGTTAGAAATTGTTTCCTTCTCCTTTTTGTCTCTCTTATGAAACTTCTCGACGATTCTCAGAGCTTGTTGATAAGTGATAAGTCTTGAGTATGTTTAATTCCTTCACTTTATACTGAATTTCGAATCTATTTTTTATTATACTATCTGAATTGCTCATTAGTAGTCCCTGATTTAATTTATTCACCTTTTAATCTATATGGCCTCTTATATAACGATAATATAAAGCTATCTTTTCCTTTACTTAACCTTTACGGTTATCATAAAAATTAAATAGTATCTTATATATATACAACAGACACATTTAAAACCTAATATTATGAGTTACAACAAACAAATAACATAATTTTATCTTAAAGAAAATTGATGGTTTTTTACATATGTCATTTTCTGCCATATCCTTATTTAGAAAAGACAGA
This sequence comes from Globicephala melas, assembly GCF_963455315.2. NCBI lineage: Eukaryota > Metazoa > Chordata > Mammalia > Artiodactyla > Delphinidae > Globicephala > Globicephala melas. Next base: position 35,428,662 of record NC_083323.1, on the reverse strand, counting down.
AAATGATTCCTAGTTGTCTGTAGTTCAAAATCAATAATTAAGAATCATTTAAAGTTTACCTGATCTTGAAAAACATCATGAATGTAGAGCACAGTAAATAACTTTATTTTGGATATCAAAAGCTTCTGAAATATATGGATTTAATAGTTTTATTTTATTATTTTTTTCCTGTTATTTTTTTTAACATCTTTAGAGGAGCAAAATTGCTTTACAGTGTTGTGTTAGTTTCTGCTGATAACAAAGTGAATCAGCAATATGTATACATAAATCCCTATATCCCCTCCCTCTTGTGTCTCCCTCCAACCCTCCCTATCCAACCCCCCTAGGTGATCACAAAGCACGGAGCTGATCTCCTTGTGCTCTGCGGCTGCTTCCCACTAGCTATCTATTTTACATTTGGTAGTGTATATAAGTGAAAGCCACTCTGTCACTTCATCCCAGCTTACCCTTCTCCCTCCCCGTGTCCTCAAGTCCATTCTCTACATCTGCGACCTTATTCCTGTCCTGCCCCTAGGTTCTTCAGAACCTTTTTTTAAATCTTTAGATTCCTTATATATGTGTTACCATACGGTATTTGTTTTTCTCTTTCTGACTTACTTCACACTGTATGACAGGCTCTAGGTCCATCCACGTCATTAAAAATAACTCCATTTCTTTTTATGGCTGAATAATATTCCATTGTATATATGTGCCACATCTTCTTTATCCAGTCATCTGTTGATGGACACTTAGGTTGCTTCCGTGTCTTGCCTATTGTAAATAGAGCTGCAGTGCACATTGTGGTACATGACTTGTTTTGAATTACAGTTTTCTCAGGGTATAAGCCCAGCAGTGGGATTGCTGGGTCACATGGTAGTTCTATTTTTAGATTTTTAAGAAACCTCCATACTGTTCTCCATAGTGGCTGTATCAATTTACATTTCCACCAACAGTGCAAGAGGGTTCTCTTTTCTCCACACCCACTCCAGCATTTGTTGTTTGTAGATTTTTTGATGATGGCCATTCTGACTGGTGTGAGGTGATACCTCATTGTAGTTTTGATTTGCATTTCTGTAATGATTAGTGGTATTGGGCATCCTTTCATGTATTTATTGGCAATCTGTATATCTTCTTTGAAGAAATGTCTATTTAGGACGTCTGCCCATTTTTGGATTCAGTTGTTTGTTTTCTTGTTATTGAGCTTCATGAGCTGCTTGTAAATTTTGGAGATTAATCCTTTGTCAGTTGCCTCGTTTGCAAATATTTACTCCCATTCTGAGGGTTGTCTTTTGGTCTTGTTTATGGTTTCCTTTGCTGTGCAAAAGATTTTAAGTTTCATTAGGTCCCATATGTTTATTTTTGTTTTTATTTCCATTTCTCTAGGAGGTGGGTCAAAAAGGATCTTGCTGTGATTTATGTCATAGAGTGTTCTGCCTACGTTTTCCTCTAAGAGTTTGATAGTTTCTGGCCTTACATTTAGGTCTTTAATCCATTTTGAGCTTATATTTGTGTATGGTGTTAGGGAGTGATCTAATCTCATACTTTTACATGTACCTGTCCAGTTTTCAAAGCACCAGTTATTGAAGAGGCTGTCCTTTCTCCACTGTACATTCCTGCCTCCTTTATAAAAGACAAGGTGACCATATGTGCGTGGGTTTATCTCTGGGCTTTCTATCCTGTTCCATTGATCTTTCTGTTTTTGTGTCAGAACCATTCTGTCTTGATTACTGTAGCTTTGTAGTATAGTCTGAAGTCAGGGCGCCTGATTCCTCTAGCTCCGTTTTTCGTTCTCAAGATTGCTTTGGCTGTTCAGGGTCTTTTGTGTTTCCATAAAAATTGTGAAGTTTTCTGTTCTAGTTGTGTGAAAAATGCCAGTGGTAGTTTGATAGGGATTGCATTGAATCTGTAGATTGCTTTGGGTAGTATAGTCACTTTCACAATGTTGATTCTTCCAATCCAAGAACATGGTATATCTCTCCATCTATTTAATTTCTTTCATCAGTGTCTTATAATTTTCTGCCTACAGGTCTTTTGTCTCCATAGGTAGGTTTATTTCTAGATATTTTATTCTTTTTGTTGCAGTGGTAAATGGGAGTGTTTTCTTGACTTCACTTTCAGATTTTTCATCATTAGTGTATAGGAATGCCAGAGATTTCTGTGCATTAATTTTGTATCCTGCTACTTTACCAAATTCATTGATTAGCTCTAGTAGTTTTCTGGTAGCAACTTTAGGATTCTCTATGTATATTATCGTGTCATCTGCAAACAGTGACAGCTTTACTTCTTCTTTTCCGATTTGGATTCCTTTTATTTCCTTTTCTTCTCTGATTGCTGTGGCTAAAACTTCCAAAACTATGTTGAATAAGAGTGGTGAGAGTGGGCAACCTTGTCTTGTTCCTGATCTTAGTGGAAATGCTTTCAGTTTTTCACTATTGAGGACAATGTTGGCTGTGTGTTTGTCATATATGGCCTTTATCACGTTGAGGAAATTTCCCTCTATGCCTACTTTCTGTAGGGTTTTTATCGTAACTTGTTTTTGAATTTTGTCGAAACCTTTCTCTGCATCTATTGAGATGATCATATGGTTTTTCTCCTTCAATTTGTTAATATGGTGTATCATGTTGATTGATTTGTGTATATTGTATAATCCTTGCATTCCTGGAATAAACCCCACTTGATCATGATGTATGATCCTTTTAATGTGCTGTTGGATTCTGTTTGCTAGTATTTTGTTGAGGATTTTTGCATCTAGGTTCATCAGTGATATTGGCCTGTAGTTTCTTTTCTTTGTGACATCCTTGTCTGGTTTTGGTATCAGGGTATGGTGGCCTCATAGAATGAGTTTGGGAGTGTTCCTCCCTCCGCTATATTTTGGAAGAGTTTGAGAAGGATAGGTGTTAGCTCTTCTCTAAATGTTTGATAGAATTTGCCTGTGAAGCCATGTGGTCCTGGGTTTCTGTTTGTTCGAAGATTTTTAATCACAGTTTCAATTTCAGTGCTTGTGATTGGTCTGTTCATATTTTCTGTTTCTTCCAGGTTCAGTCTCAGCAGGTTGTCCATTTCTAAGAATTTGTCCATTTCTTCCAGGTTGTCCATTTTATTGGCATAGAGTTGCTTGTAGTAATCGCTCATGATCCTTTGTATTTCTGCAGTGTCAGTTATTACTTCTCCTTTTTTATTTCTAATTCTATTGATTTGAGTCTTCTCCATTTTTTTCTTGATTAGTCTGGCTAATGGTTTATCAATTTTGTTTATCTTCTCAGAGAACCTGCTTTTAGTTTTATTGATCTTTGCTATTGTTTCCTTCATTTCTTTTTTTTTTATTTCTGATGTGATCTTTATGATTTCTTTCCTTCTTCTAACTTTGGGGTTTTTTTGTTCTTTCTGTAATTGCTTTAGGTGCAAGGTTATGTTGTTTATTTGAGATGTTTCCTGTTTCTTGAGGTAAGATTGTATTGCTATAAACGTCCCTCTTAGAACTGCTTTGGCTGCATCCCATAGATTGTGGGTCATTGTGTCTCCATTGTCTTTTTTTTCTAGGTATTTTAAAAATTTCCTCTTTGATTTCTTCAGTGATCACTTGATTATTAAGTAGTGTATTGTTTAGCCTCCATGTGTTTGTATTTTTTACAGATCTTTTCCTGTAATTGATATCTAGTCTCATAGTGTTGTGGTCGGAAAAGTTCCTTGATACGATTTCAATTTTCTAAAATTTACCAAGGCTTGATTTGTGACCCAAGATATGATCTGTCCTGGAGAATGTTCCATGAGCACTTGAGAAAAATGTGTATTCTGTTGTTTTTGGATGGAATGTCCTATACATATCAATTAAGTCCATCTTGTTTAATGTATCATTTAAAGCTTGTGTTTCCGTATTTATTTTCATTTTTGGATGATCTGTCCATTTGTGAAAGGGGGTGTTAAAGTCCCCTTCTATGATTCTGTTACTGTTGATTTCCCCTTTTATGGCTGTTAGTATTTGCCTTATGTATTGAGGTGCTCCTGTTTTGGGTGCATGAGTATTTACAATTGTTATATCTTCCTTTTGGATCGATCCCTTGATCAATGTGTAGTGTCCTTCTTTGTCTCTTCTAATAGTCTTTATTTTAAAGTCTATTTTGTCTGATATGAGAATTGCTACTCCAGCTTTCTTTTGGTTTCCATTTGCATGGAATATCTTTCTCCCTCCTCTTAGTTTCAGTCTGTAAGTGTCTCTAGATCTGAAGTGGGTCTCTTGTAGACAGCATATATGTGGGTCTTGTTTTTGTATCCATTCAGCCAATCTGTGTCTTTTGGTGGGAGCATTTAATCCATTTACGTTTAAGGTAATTATCGATGTGTATGTTCCTATTCCCATTTTCTTAATCATTTTGGGTTTGTGATTGTAGGTCTTTTCCTTCTCTTGTGTTTCTTGCATAGAGAAGTTCCTTTAGCATTTGTTGTAAAGCTGGTTTGGTGGTGCTGAACTCTCTCAGGTTTTGCTTGTCTGTAAAGGTTTTAATTTCTGTATCAAATCTGAATGAGATCCTTACTAGGTAGAGTAATCTTGGTTGCAGGTTTTTCTCCTTCATCACTTTAAATATGTCCTGCCACTCCCTTCTGGCTTGCAGAGTTTCTGCTGAAAGGTCAGCTGTTAACCTTATGGGGATTCCCTTGTATGTTATTTGTTGATTTTCCCTTGCTGCTTTTAATATGTTTTCTTTGTACTTAATTTTTGACACTTGATTAATATGTGTCTCGGCGTATTCCTCCTTGGATTTATCCTGTATGGGCCTCTCTGTGCTTCCTGGACTTGATTAACTATTTCCTTTCCCACATTAGGGAAGTTTTCAACTATAATCTCTTCAAATATTTCTCAGTCCCTTTCTTTTCCTCTTCTTCTTATGGAACCCCTATAATTGGAATGTTGGTGCGTTTAATGTTGTCCCAGAGGTCTCTGAGACTGTCCTCAGTTCTTTTCATTCTGTTTTCTTTATTCTGCTCTGCAGTAGTTATTTCCACTATTTTATCTTCCAGGTCACTTATCCTTTTTTCTGCCTCAGTTATTCTGCTATTGATCCCTTCTAGAGTATTTTTAATGTCATTTATTGTGTTGTTCATCGTTGCTTGTTTCATCTTTAGTTTTTCTAGGTCCTTGTTAAATGTTTCTTGCAGTTTGTGTATTTTATTTCCAAGATTTTGGATCATCTTTACTATCATTATTCTGAATTCTTTTTCAGGTAGACTGCCTATTTCCTCTTCAGTTGTTAGGTTTGGTGCGTTTTTATCTTGCTCCTTCATCTGCTGTGTGTTTTTCTGTCTTCTCATTTTGCTTATCTTACTGTGTTTGGGGTCTCCTTTTGCCGGCTGCAGGTTCGTAGTTCTCGTTGTTTTTGATGTCTGTCCCCAGTGGCTAAAGTTGGTTCAGTGGTTTGTGTAGGCTTCCTGGTGGAGGGGACTAGTGCCTGTGTTCTGGTGGATGAAGCTGGATCTTGTCTTTCTGGTGGGCAGGTCCCCATCTGGTGGTGTGTTTTGGAGTGTCTGTGGACTTATTATGATTTTAGGCAGCCTCTCTGCTAATGAGTGGGGTTGTGTTCCTGTCTTGCTAGTTGTTTGGCATAGGGTGTCCAGCACTGTAGCTTGCTGGTCATTGAGCGAAGCTGCGTGTTGGTGTTGAGATGGAGATCTCTGGGAGATTTTCGCAATTTGATATTATGTGGAGCTGGGAGGTCTCTTGTGGACCAGTGTCCTGAAGTTGGCTCTCCCACTTCAGAGGCACAGCAGTGACTCCTGGCTGCAACACCAAGAGCCTTTCATACACACGGCTCAGAATAAAAGTGAGAAAAAGAAGAAAGAGAGAGAGAGGGAGGGAGGGAGGGAGGAAGATAAAGAAAGAAAGAAAGGAAGAAAGGAGGAGGGAAGGAAGGAAAGAAAGAAAAAATAAAATAAGATAAAATAAAGTTACTAAAATAAAAAATAGTTATTAAGATAAAAAAAATTTTTTTAAAGAAAAAAAAATGGTTGGATAGAACCCTAGGATAAATGGTGGAAACAGAGCTATACAGACAAAATCTCACACAGAAGCATACACATACACACTCACAAAAAGAGGAAAAGGGGAAAAAATAATAAATGCTTCTGTCAAAGTCCACCTCCTCAATTTGGGATGATTCGTTGTCTATTCATGTATTCCACTGATGCAGGGTACATCAAGTTGATTGTGGAGCTTTAATCCACTGCTTCTGTGGCTGCTGGGAGAGATTTCCCTTTCTCTTCTTTGTTCTCACAGCTCCCAGGGCTCAGCTCTGGATTTGGCCCCGCCTGTGCATGTAGGTCGCCGGAGGGCATCTGTTCTTTGCTCAGGCAGGACCGGGTTAAAGGAGCAGCTGATTCGGGGGCTCTTGCTCACTCAGGCCGGGGCAGGGAGGGGTACGGAGTGTGGGGTGAGCCTGCGACGGCAGAGGCCGGGTTGACATTGCACCAGCCTGAGCCATGCTGTGCGTTCTCCCAGGGAAGTTGTCCCTGGATCACGGGACCCTGGCAGTGGCGGGCTGCACAGGCTCCCGGGAAGGGGCGTTTGGATAGTGACCTGTGCTCGCACACAGGTTTCTTGGTGGCGGCAGCAGCAGCCTTAGCGTCTCATGCCTGTCTCTGGGGTCCGCGCTTTTAGCCGCGGCTCGCGCCCGTCTCTGGAGCTCCTTTAAGCAGCGCTCTTAATCCCCTCTCCTGGCGCACCAGGAAACAAAGAGGGAAGAAAAAGTCTCTTGCCGCTTCGGCAGCTCCAGGCTTTTCCCCGGACTTCCTCCTGGCTAGCCGTGGCGCACTAACCCCCGGCAGGCTGTGTTCACACTGCCAATCCCAGTCCTCTCCCTGCGCTTCAACCTAAGCCGGAGCCTCACCTCCCAGCCCCGCCTACCCCGGCGGATGAGCAGACAAGCCTCTCCGGCTGGTGAGTACTGGTTGGCACCGATCCGGGAATCTCTCCGCTTTGCCCTCCGCACCCCTGTTGCTGTGCTCTCTTCTGCGGCTCTGAAGCTTCTCCCCCCTCTCTGCCACCGGCAGTCTCCGCCCGCGAAGGGGCTTCTTAGTGTGTGGAAACCTTTCCTCCTTCACAGCTCCCTCCCACTGGTGCAGGTCCCATCCCTATTCTTTTGTCTTTGTTTATTCTTTTTTCTTTTGCCCTACCCAGGTACGTGGGGACTTTCTTGCCCTTTGGGAGGTCTGAGGTCTTCTGCCAGCGTTCAGTAGGTGTTCTGTAGGAGTTGTTCCACGTGTAGATGTATTTCTGGTGTATCTTGATGAAGAACGCTGCGACGCCAGTTCCTGTTGTTTCTGGTGTCTGTCCCCAGTGGATGAGGTTGGTTCTGTGGGTTGTGTAGGTTTCCTGATGGAGGGGACTGGTGCTTGTGTTTTGTTGGATGAGGCTGGATGTTGTCTTTCTGATGGGTAGGACCGCATCAGGTGCGTAGTTTTGGGGTGTCTCTGGACTTATTATGATTTTAGGCAGCCTCTCTGCTAATGGATGGGTTTGTGTTCCTGTCTTGCTAGTTTTTGTCATGGGGTGTCTAGCACTGGTGCTTCCTGGTCGTTGAGTGGAGCTGGGTCTTAGCGTTGAGACAGAGATCTCTGGGAGATGTGTCTCCAGTTGATATCATGTGGAGCAGGGAGGTCTCTGGTGCTCCAGTGTGCTGAACTCAGCTCTCCCACCTCAGAGGCTCAGGCCTGACAGCCAGCTGGTGCACCAATAACCTGTCAGCCACACTGCTGAGAAAAAAAGAGAGAAAAAAAAGAAAGAAAAATAAATAAATAAATAAAGTAAAATAAAAAAGTAAAAAAAGTATTAAAATAAAAAAAGTAATAAAAAAAAGAGAGCAACAAACCAATAAATCAATCCACCAGTGATAACAAGCCCTAAAAACTTTAACTAAGATAGACATAAAAATAAGAAACTAGTCAGTCACATACAGCAAACCCCGAGTCTGCAGTTGCTCCCAAAGTCAACTGCCTCTATTTTGGGATGATTCATTGTCTATTCATGTATTCCACAGATGCAGGGTACCTCAAGTTGATTGTGGAGATTTAATCCGCTGCTCCTGAGGCTGCTGGGAGAAATTTCCCTTTCTCTTCTTTGTTCGCACAGCTCCTGGGGCTCAGCTTTGGATTTGGCCCTGCCTCTGCGTGTCGGTTGCGTGAGGGCGTCTGTTCTTTGCTCAGACAGGGCAAGGTTAAAGAAGCAGCTGATTAGGCGCACTGGCTCACTCAGGCCAGGGGGAGGGAGGGGTACGGATGCAGGGCAAGCCTGCAGCGGCAGAGGCTGGCGTGGGCGTGACATTGGACCAGCCTGAGGCGTGCTGTGTGTTCTCCCGGGGAAGTTGTCCCTGGATCCCGGGACCCTGGCAGTGGTGGGCTGCACATGCTCCTGGGAGGGGAGGTGAGGATAATGACCTGTGCTTGCACACAGGCTTCTTGGTGGCTGCAGCAGGAGCCTTGGCATTTCATGCCCATCTCTGTTGTCCATGTTGATAGCTGTGGCTCCTGCTCATGTCTGGAGCTCGTTTAGGCGGTGTTCTGAATCTCCTCCTCTCATGCACCCCGAAACAGTGGTCTCTTGTCTCCTAGTCAGGTCTAGAGTTTTCCCCGGACTCCCTCCCAGCTAGCTGTGGCGCCCTAGCCCCCTTCAGGCTGTGTTCATGCAGCCAACCCCAGTCCTCTCCCTGCGATCGGACCAAAGCCCGAGACTCAGCTCCCAGCCCCGCCCGCCCCGGCAGAGGAGCAGACAAGCCTCTCGGGCTGGTGAGTGCCGGTTGGCACCGATTCTCTGTGCAGGAATCTCTCCGCTTTGCCCTCCGCACCCCTGTTGCTGTGCTCTCCTCCGCGGCTCCGAAGCTTTCCCTCACCCTCTCCCCGCCCCGCCCTTTCTACCAGTGAAGGGGCTTCCTAGTGCATGGAAACTTTTCCTCCTTCACAGCTCCCTCCCAGAGGTGCAGGTCCTGTCCCTATTTTTTTATCTCTGTTTTTTCTTTTGCCCTACCCAGGTACATGGGGAGTTTCTTGCCTTTTGGGAAGTCTGAGGTCTTCTGCCAGCGTTCAGTTAGGTGTTCTGTAGGAGTTGCTCCATATGTTGATGTATTTCTGATGTATTTGTAGGGAGGAAGGTGATCTCCACGTCTTACTCCTCTGCCATCCTGAAGGTCCTCTCCGATTTAATAGTTTTAAATTCATGTTTCTTTTAATCCAAAATGCCATTAAAGTATAACTTCATAATAAAAACAAAAATAATTGTAAAAGACACAAACACGTTTAATTCTCAGAGATTCAATGCTTAATAATTTGAACAAATATGTATCTATAATTTGGTAAAAGGCAGTCATACATTAGATATCTTGCTAATGCTGTTTTCTTAAGGGATTCTGAGGTAGTTACCTTGAAAAAATGATATATTTCTAAAAACAGTGATTATTTGGATAGAAACCAAAATGAATGAAAAAAATTCTATAACTAATAGTACAGATATCAAATTATATAAAACCTGGTTCTTTTAAAAGATGCATAACCTAAACAAACTACTTGTTCATTTGATTAATCAATTATGAAAGAAATGAGAAACCTTAGAAATGAGAAGAAAAACTTAACTCCCAAGTACAGAGAAAATGAAAAGAGTTAGAAGAGGCTACTACAGTCAAATCTATTTTGTAACCTAGAAGAAATGGATGATAGCCCAGCAAACTAAAAAATAATTGCCCAAGAAGATGTAGAATACTTCAGTAAATAAATTAACCTGGAAGATAATGGAAAGGTGATTCAGAATCAAGCAACAAAATGACTAAGTACGTTCACTGCTGAGTTTACCTAACTTTAAATGACAGAGAAATCCATACATGCTTACACGCACCCATGTTCATTTTTTGTGTTCACTTCGTGTGTGGTTATTCCAACAAACAAAAATATGGAATGATTCATACCACTAAACTCTTTGGAGCGAGATTATGTGACAAGGAGAGGGAGACGAGAAGAAAATAGAAACATCATAACACATAAAAGATCAAGGTAATTTCAGATGGTGATAAAACAAGTGTCAAAAAAAAGGGAGGAAAAGGTAGCACAACATTTAAAAGTAATGTGAATTTTAATGTTGTGTTTGTTAAAAATTTATATCTATATCTATCTATGTCTATATATCTTTGTATCTATATGTATACGAACAAATGAAAGAGAAAAGAAGGAAGGCATGAAGGGAGGAAGAAAAGGAATGAAAACAAGACTGCAGCAACACTTCTTTTCCCAGGATAAGGCCCACATAAGATTTTCTCTTTTATGGGGACAAGAGAGAATAGTAAAATATCTCTTGTGAAGTGAATTTCAGATGTAAAAAGTCTGAACCCTTTTTATACTTGAACTACTCACATTTTCTGTTTGAGCCAGGGGGATCCTCACATGCACAAAAAAGTATCAGAGTTGATCTAAGTCTTCTCCTGTTCTTAACATTCCCTGAATTTTTTTCCTGTGTCGCACTTTGCTGGGGGTGGGCAGTGGGCAGGAGACATATGATTGGTTTGTGTCGCCAGGGCTCTTAACCTTGTAGCTTTAGTGACATGCCACTTATCTCATTTTATGGCTTTCTTCCTTTTAAAATTTTGATATCTATAAATCTTCACTGACAATCATGGATAATTTGAGAAAAAGGCTAGTGTACATTTAAAAATAAAAATGCTCAAATCAACCATCAGAATTTCTTAAATTGTAGCTTACCTTTAAAACAGAGTTGTATTATAGACTATAACTTGTGAAAGGCAAAGTCACTTGTAAGTAAAGATAATGAAATTTGTTTTACCCCTGAAGAAAGAAAAATGTGCCAGTGACTTGGGAATCTCTGGAGGAGAAAAAAAATCTCTAGATGGCCTAAAAATTGTGAATTACATGTTTATCTTGCTAATGCATTTAGGTTTGAGCATGCAAAAAAGTCTTCATTTTATTTTAGAGAATATATTGATGATGAAATAAGCATCGGGAAAAAAGTGAACTAAGAAGAAAGCAAGTAACAAATTCTTTTTTATGTACAATTAAGAGATTTGTATGATATGAGTGGTGGTTTGATTCTGTCTCCTGAGAGCTGACAGTGTTATAATTTAGACACAATAAACTTTCCCAACACTTCGTACAACTTTTTTCTTCATAATTTGATCATTCACTTGTGAACATTAGTCCAGTTGGCCCTTGATTAAGAGCAAAGTTTTGGATAACCTACTCGATTTAATGTTTTCTCAGTAGAAGCAATACTTTCATTTCCCCACTTCTGTGAAGTTTAATATAATAATTTACTATCTTCATATAGTTTCATATCTCATATAGTTTCATAGCTAATCCTTTTAAAATACCATTGCATGCCAGGCGTTGATCTAAGAACTTCTTTACTTGTATTAACTCATTGAATTCTAACACAACTGTATGAACTACTGCCCATTTAACAAAAGAGGAGATGGAAGCACAAAAAGTGAAGTAACTCACTAGTAAATGACAGAACTGGAATTACTGGAATTAATACCCAGACAGAGCTGGGCCTTAATCTTATATGTCCCTTGTCAAAACAATGAGATTTCATAAATTATTCAGATACACATTTCTCTGAAAAATGGTCACAGCATTTATATTAAGATGTTGATTAACAGACAGAATCATCATTTCACAACTTGTGGTATTTATCATTTGATTTATAAGAGTCAGAATTCTGGGTTTTTTTCCAAAGTATTTAAGGCATTAAACTATGTAATGTTAGAAAGTGGGAGTCTGAACAAGAGACATATGGTTCGAATGTACAAAAATGTCAAGGGCTGCTTACAGACCATATTTTAGGACTCTGTAAGAAAGATAAAATGTTCCAAAAGTTCTCAAGCCAACAGATTAATTAAATTTAGATCTCTATTCACTACAAATTTGAATAGAGCTTTTTAACAATGCCATTTTTAAGTTGGGGTGCTGAATAAAATAAGACTTTTACACATTTCAACTAGATCTTTTTTCCTTCTAAGGTTTTAAATATCTCTCATTCTGTCCATCTCTCAGCAACAGATCATTTTACAGATGAATTCTAGTATATATCACAAGAAACTATGAATAATAATTATCATTATCCTTTTTGCATTTATAGAGCATGTTTCCTCTGAAAGTGTGTGTGTGTGTGTGTGTGTGTGTGTGTGTGTGTGTGTGTGTGTGTGTGTGAGAGAGAGAGAGAGAGAGAGAGATGTATGGCATAATGAAGAAAGTTAGTGTCTAAAGGAAAAATAAATTATCTATGTCTTTCAAAAAATTCTTCATAGTTTATAAGGCAAGGAGAAAAAAACAGTCCAACAGCAGAATTCCTGTTAAAGACAGAAGTATCATTTAAGGAAAAACCTTGAGGTACTCTTATGACGTGGCAGCTATGGGGATAACTGATTTCGATTTCCTTTGACAATCCTGTAAAAGGGGCTAAGGTGATAGAAGAGGATTAAAGAAATCAGAGTGCAACATTTCTGAATGCTAAGAGAACAGTATGAACACTCCCACCCCCCAGGTGGGAATGGCCAACGTCCTTTGGAACAGGGATGACCATTATTAAGTTTGAAGTAGCTGCAATATTACTCCTGTTTCTTTCCTATAAATAAACAGTCTGTTACAATTACATATAACTGTTGGGGGGGGGAGGAATTTGAGAGTGCATTTGAAGAAAATTAAGGAAAATGTGTGCTTTTCTAATTGGGGAGGAAGTAAAAAAAGTCAGAAGGCAGATATAAGTGAAATTAAAATTTAGCAGAAGCAATAAATTAGGGCAAACTGACTTGAAGAAACATGAACACTAAAGGTTCGTGGGAAAGGGCATGAGGAAAAAGAAGGATTCTTAGTTCTCCCATTACATATGGGACATGGACATCTTTTCCATGAAGGAATATGTGTTCTATTTACACTTGAAGGAGAAGAATGATTTTATAGGACTAGGTGGACTTGGGAACATTGGAGTGAAATTAATCATTATAACTTTCTCTTGCAACTATAAGTTTATATTTGATTGAAATACTGTATCCAAGCAGACAAGTTTCGTGAAGTTTAGTTTGAACTGATTATTTGTATATTTTATGGCTTTAAAATCAGATTGTAATTTTTAAGTACCTATACTGACAATTTAGAATTTAAAAGTGTTAGTCAAGTGATCTGACCTCTGTCCCCCTCTCTGAATTCATCTGGTACCTTTCTCCCATTGGTCACTTTTTCCCAAGCTTGTTGCCACATCACTTCAAACTGGTTCCCTTCCCTGTGGATACATTCTTCTACTGTACCTTTACCTGTAAGGTTCAAATCCTTCCTCCTTAGGGAGATGTTGTGCCCTGACCAGCCAATCTAAAAGAGAGCTGCCTTTTGCCTACCTAGCTCTCTGGGCCCTCTCCAAAACATAACTCTATTTTATCACCATCTGAAATTACCTTGATTTTTAAGTTAACTTGCTTATTGCTTGTCTGTCGGTACTAGTGTGTAGGCTCCTTCATGGCACAGGACTCTAAACCGTGCTGGCCGGGACTGTATCTCTAGCACCTGAAATTGTGAGCATGTAAAAAAAATATATGTGAAATGAATGTATAAATCAGAGGATGTGTTACTTAACAAAGAGAATAATTATAAATTTTAAAATATATGTATAGAAAGTAATTTACATATAAAGGCAAACACAAATTGTATGCTTACATAATATTTAAAAATCATTACAATCATGTTTCTACCATGACTTGCTTCAAAATTTCTTCAGAACTCTTCAGAACTAAATGCAAAGTTCCTTTTAACATGAAAACATGACATTCATAGGCTCCAGTGATTAGGGCATGGACATTTTCGGGGGGCAATTCTACCTACCACAGAAAGACATTAAATATTACTACTCCAGACTTCTCTAATTTAGAAATTATGATAGACATATATGACCCAACTACCATTTACTTTTGAATAGTTCTGAAGAAATTTTGAAGCAGGCCATGGTATAAACACGACCGTAATGATTTTTAAATATTATGTAAGCGTACAATTTGTGTTTGCCTTTATATGTAAATCACTTTCTATACATATATTTTAAAATTTATAAGTGGTATGAATACTTTGATAAACCTGTAAGAGCAATACTTAGGAGGCTAACTTCTTTCAATTAAAACAATGTGTGCAACTCCAACAACAAAAAGGAACTTTGCAAATGTAATTAAGGTGTAATTAAGGTTATGAACCTTAAAGTGGGAAGATTATTCTGGATAATTTGGGTGGGTCCAACTTAATCACATAAGCCTTAAAAGCAGATAATTTTCTCTGTCTGGAGTCAGAGAGATGTGGTGGAAGAGAAGGCAGGAAAGATGTTGCAGAAGGGGAAGGCAAAGTTTCCGAGTGAGGATTCGAAGCACCATTGCTGGTCCTGAGCTATAGGGGCCAACTGCAAGGACCAGAGAGAGGCTTCTGGGAGATAAAGTTAGCCCATAGTTGGCAGTCTTCAAGGAAACAGGGACCTATTTCCTATAAGTACAAGGAACTGAATTCTGCCAACAAACTAAGAGAGCTTTGAAGTGCCTCCAAAAATCTGCCTCTAGAAAGGAACACAGTCCTGCCAACATCTTGATTTGGTTCTTGTGAGACCTGGACCAGAGGAACCAGCTAGGCCACGCTGTGCCCAGACTTCTGACCCATGGAAACTGTGAGATAAAAGGATGTTGTTTAACGAATGTTGTTTAAGTTGCTATGTTTTTGATAATTTGTTATGGCAACAGAAAACTGGTACAGTGTCTAATACTAATAATCATAAGAATAACAAGTTCCTTACTGTGTGTAAGGAACTTTGCTAAGGATTCCAGGAGCATTTCATTTAATTTTTATGATAATTCATGAGATAGTGTACTTGACCCATTTTGAGTCTATTTACCCCAAACCTTTTTACATTGAGAATCGCCCCTCTTGACTCACACATAGGCGTGGGCCTTTGGCAATGATGTTAGTATTTTGTGATCTCATTGCTTTGTTCTAAAGTGGACAAATGGTGAACATTTATTTAGCCTAAGATGGGTCAAATAGATTCTATTCCCTTGAGTTGGAAATTGCAATTGAGAGATGTTATTTTCTTGAACGTGAGTGTGTAAAATCCACCTGTGGAGTGGATGGAAAGATAGAATAATGCACATGTACAGAGATAAGAGAGATTTTAAAAGTGGCTTCTTAGATTTTAAATGACTTTTCTGATTGTTTCTATTGCTGCTAGAGAGACAGGTATTTTCCTGGATTACCACTTCATTATGGAAAATGTCTCCATTTAATTTAGTGTAGCTTCAGTGAAGTTTTGCTACTCCCAGCCAAGACAGTGTTAATTAAGACGGGTAGTGGTATCATGCTTTCATTTAAACAGATGTTGTATTCATTTGGGTAGGCTGAACTGATGTAACAGATACGTTTAAGTTCAAAGACAGTGCACTCAAGGAAAAGTCAAAGCGATGGCCTTGGTCTGCAGGTGACTGTTCTCCTTGTGGTGATTCAAGGAACCAGGCTTGTTCCATTTTGTTTCACCATCCCTCGGAGTCTTTATTGTCATCTGAATCTGTATTTCAGTCTGTACTGAAAAAGGAGAATGGAGGATGAATACTGGCTTCTTAACATTCTTAGCCCCAAAGTAGCATCTGTTGCTTTTCTGTTCCATTGCCAATATTGGGCAGATGAGAGATATAGTCTAGCCAGAAACCGAGAAGAAGTAAAAGTCATTATGGTGATCAGCTGGCAGCCTCTGCCAACAGATGTTCAGTAACTTTTTCAATATCCTACAGCTGATATTGGCAGATGTGGGGATTGAAACACATCTCTGGTTCAGGAAGTCTAGATCTTAACCATTTTCCTCTACTACATTTTTGTTTTACCACATGTCTTCCATTTGATTAATTAGTTGATTTAAAATTCTACTCACCCTGTTAGCTAGCCAGCTTATGTGTTCTATCTCTGTTGATTTACTTTTAATTTAGATAATATCAGAGAAAAGAAACTCAGTACTCAGTATGGTCGGAGAGAGACAGTGACAAATTACACAAGAACAGCTGTGCCCTCAATTAGGCTACTCACCACGAAGCTCAGAAATAGGACAACCTGCTAGACGATTTAATGACAAATGGTAGCCAAAAAATTTGAAACCCGTAACCTTTCGTATGAGTGCTTCTGATAGTTTAATAATATGGAGTCATTTGTTTTCACACTATTGGTATGAAACAATTTATTGGTAGTCGGTAATCAACTCAATTTGATGTTAACTGACCTAAAATACAAAGACTGTAAATATATTCTAGCATTCTTGATTTTGTTCTGTTATTTTTTTGAGTTCTTTAATGATGTATTGATGAAATATCCAGGATCAGGGTCTGGCACTAAACCTGTATGTTTGGGTCTTGTGTTGAGCACATAGTGGGAATAGGTATGGCAATGTCGATGGCCTACTTGAACAGGGAAGTTTACTTACACACACAGACATTCTGTTGGGGGTGGGCTGGGTGGATTCCACAATGTACTAGTCATTCACTTTTATAGTTCAGGTAAAATAATTGACAAAGAGGTTCCAAGATGAAGAAGTGGAGTATGAAGAAAGGAATCATGGGTAATCTAGATAGGTGTGCTGGAGCTAGTTTTATCTGCCCATGCCAGCCACCAGTGCACAACTCTGCATTCAGTAATGATACAGTGATAGATTTAAACTGGCCAGGGTAGG
The DNA here is from genome assembly GCF_963455315.2 of Globicephala melas. NCBI lineage: Eukaryota > Metazoa > Chordata > Mammalia > Artiodactyla > Delphinidae > Globicephala > Globicephala melas. The sequence continues at coordinate 35,411,966 of NC_083323.1, read as the reverse complement.
AATATTTACAGAAATATAATACGAATCATGATGTGATTATGGAGGCTGAGATGTTCCACGATCTGCCCTCTGCCTGCTGGAGGCCTGTGAAAGTCTGTGGTAAAATTCTAGTCCAAACTCAAAGCGCTGAGAACAAGGAGAGCCAAGTCTAAAGGCAGGAAATGATGATGTCCCAGTTTGAGCAGGGAGCAAATTCACCCTTCCTCTGCTTTTTTGTCCTATTCAGACCCTCCACAAATTGAATGATACCCACCCAAACTGGTGAGGGTGATCTTTTTTATTCAGTTGACCAATCAAATGCTAATCTCTTCTGAAAGCACCCTCACAGACACACCCCAAAATAGCATGTCACCAGTTATCTGGGCATACCTTAGCCCAGCTGAAACATAAAATTAACCATCACACCTGCATATCACTGGTGATACCTGTAATCCAGGTAGACTAACAGAGCTCATCTGAGAAGGTTTTCTTCATGTGACATTGTTATTGCTCTGGGTCAGGGTTCAGAGGCCGACTTGCTGACGTTAAGAGTAGGGGCCTGACGAAAGCAGGTAAGTCTCAGTGGGCTACTAGAATCAGAATTGACAATCAGTATGGCATTAGAAATTCTCCTGTAACAACTGGGTAAGGTTGATTTGCACCCCATTGTCAGAATGGATTACCACCATGTAGGTGGTAGAGTAGAAGGTAATGCATATGGGCAGTTTATACAGAGATCTCAGAGCTGGTGGTAATCCATTATCCCAGGAGAATGATGCTTTGATACTAAATTCTACCTTATGTACTACTTAGAAAGCATGGGGAGAAAGTAAATCCACCTGCAATAGTGGCCTGAAATGAAAGCCTTGTCCTAACTACAGAGTTGGCTGGGAAGTCTTTGAGCCGAGTCAGCACCATCCCCATTAATCTGGGGGGTCCTTCCATGATACACAGGTATAACCTTGCCATGTGCCAGGTAAAAGCTGTAGGCCCTGTCTCTTTTGGTCTATCTTTCCATCTTCTTCTTAGGTGATTTACACGTCTGCTCACCTTTCAATGTAGAAAGTCCTGAGTAAAACCTGAATTACTTCACAGTAACATTACCTCTAAGCTGGAATTAAACATATTTCTCCTTCTTTAGCACCAGGTTCATACAGGAATAATGCATAGGGATAAAGGTCAACTTTGATGTTCACATTTCTGGTGATAGGAATAATGACCAACTGTGAATAGGATCTATGGGATGTTGCAAGCATCATTAAAATCATATTAGACATGGGTACTTAGGAAGGCTGTCCCAAAGGGAGTAGTTTCTATGCAATTAATTATCTACCTTGTGTGCTAGCCTATTGAAATAAAGAGGGTTTGTTGGAAGCTAGTCTGGTCCAATAAAAAGTGATCAGATTTTTCCTCATGCATCCTTTAAAAAAGGAGAGAGCCTCAAGACAGGTAATCTGGAGGAGTCGGAAAATACTTTGCCAAACTGATGAATGCATCTTGGCTTCAGGATACTTATTTCCTCTTTTACTGGAAGAAACCATAACCAAAAGCTGGGATTGGTTTCAGGAGATCCTGTCCCAGTATCAGGTCAGGGAACTTTTGAACTGTGACCCAGCATGTTTTCCTGAGTTGTTGCTAGATACAGAAGTAGCAGAGTTACAAAACTCTGTACTTGACTGCTAGGCCAAATCAAAACAAATCAAAAAAGCAAGAAAGTCAGTAAATGTGGCAGAATGTGTAAATGCTTTCAATTGGGCATTTTGGTGTGTAGAGAGCTGGAGGGCAGTTCTAGCTAATTTCTTAATAACTTCCCAGAATGCTAGGAGAAAATATGTCTTTGCAACCTAAAAATTCTATGGAATCTGGATATGAGTTCAAATGTTTTTTTGGATCAGTTCCTAGCTCATGCTTTTCCAAGTAAATTGCTCTATCTAAAAAGTAGGGTATGACTGCTCCCCCTCACTCTACAATTTCTTTTAGTTGCTAAAGCTGATCAAGGAAGGCAAGGAGGCAGAAGTTGAAGGCAAGCTGAGAGAGGGTATAAAAATATTCCCTAGAAGGGTGTGTGGAAATAACACTGGCCAAGATCTAAACCTACTACTGCCAATGAGAATATATCAAAACAAATATAAGTTCCAATAGTGGTGTTACGTGTCTTAAGATAGCCCAGGGGAGATACTTGAGGTATAGCACCTTGATCCATGATCATGGACCCAAGTAGTGACGCAGTATGGTGACAGGGAAGAAACTCTGTGGTCCCAGAGAGCAGTATTAGTTCTTTCAAAGACATGAGAGACATCTCCAGATTTAGACTTTGGCTTTATTTTGTTTTTCTTTCTTTCTCTCTCTTTCTCTCTTTATGCTGAGATTCTGGAACCCATCCATATCTAGGTAATGGTATCATTTAATTGGAATTTCCCTACCAGATAATAGCAGCATTCAGTAGGTAGATACTGCCTCACTTATATTCCCAGACTTGGAAAGAGTTCAGAAGCATAGACACTTCTGATTTCAGTGAATTCCAACATTATTTTTTAAGTTCAACTCTTTCAGCAGCAGGAAGGCATCCAATAACTGGATGCCCTTTCTTTCCACATTCTGTGTAGTAATGCAGGAGAGGCAGAACAGATAGAGTAGTCATTATGTCCTAATTCACTCTCATCCTGGGTGGTACCTAGAGTATTCCCCATACAAAAGCCTAAAAACTGATTTTGGAAGGCTCCTCAGTACGTTCAGAGTGGAAAGAAAATCTATGGGAGACGCTCCAAGACAGAAGAAATGGCTTCTCTTTCCATGGGGAAACATAGGATGAATTTGAATAAACTTAGGAAATCTGGGGAGAACTTTAGGGATATTGCATTGTCTGAAACCAAGAAGGTGAAGAAGCACATTGAAAATTTGCAGTTTAGCAGTAAAATCTCCATTGATGGTGATACAGGAAAAAGAATCAGGCAAAACAGAGTTGCATTAAAGTGAATGAACACATCACACCCTAAATTTAAGATGCTTTGAACTCTTTACTTGGGAACCAGTAGCCAATGTTGGACTTAAGTGATTTTTAGCGGATACCCAATGGCTAGTAAGTACAAACAAGCAAACAAAAACTTCCACTACCACCACCAAAAGAACTTCCTCTTATAATTTAGTAATCGAAATTTTATTAATTTTAATTTTGAGATATGAATTTTTTGAAGTATTTATTTAAATAATGTATTCGGTAAGATACTAAAACACAGCAAAGATGTTATAGGTGCTAGCTTACACGTGGCATATAGGTTTATGATGTCTGTAGACTTAGGCATGGATTATTCCATTGTTCCATGAAAGATGGGGTTGATAGTATCTAAACACTCATTGAGCACCAACCCTTAAAAATATACACCATCACTAATTGATACTGACCTACTAATTACAGATATTTCAAACATTTGGGGGATTAGTGGATACTAAGGGAGCTTTGGGGAATATAACTTGAACACTAAGCGATTCAATGACTTACCTCAGAACTATGAAAAGAAGGCCCAGTGGCATCTAAGAAAGAAAATACTGTGTTCAAGACCTGCAGATCTTTTTGAAACTTGGGAATGGATGGAAGAAGATGCCAACAGGCGTTTAAAGTATGGGAAAATTGTGTTTTAGATGCTCTGGTTTTGGCTTCCATGGATCTTACTAACTTACCATTATTAAAGATGGCAATTTTGAGAATGTAGAGAAGTTGATGTCCATTAAGATGAGGCTGGGAAATGGGTTCTTTTAGATTTTGCTAATTATGATCAGTCTGAAATTAAGACTCAGTTCTTTACTTGCAAGTTAGAATTATTTACCGTAACATGGACCATTACAGACAGATTTCAGAAATTTGTAAATTGAATTGCTTTTTGAAAAATAAACTACAATAATTCACTTACAAATAATCATTGTCCATTCGGATACTAAGGTTCAGTGATGAATGGCCATAAAAGCAACTTTAATTTCAATATTCATCACAGGTCATGTCTTAGCAAACAAAATTTCTATACATTTTATTTGTCTCATTAGTTGGAAAGGAGTATCAGGTCATATGATATGCAAAGAAAATAAAAAAGGTACTCATGGTAAAAGAGACATGGCCAGAAGCTGTCCCCAAATAGATGTCAATTAAATGGGGCATGGAAAGATGGACCTTTTATTTCTAGGATCAGAGAGATAGTAAATGGTTCTTCAGCACTGAGCTATCAATGAATGAAGACTGCCAACCACCAATGGCTTTGCAGTGTCTGTCTAGTCTTTGTCTGCCATTCCTGATTGACATATGATTTGTGGACCACATCCTATCCAATTATCTGAACACAAGTAAGCTCCATGAACACAGTATGTTTTGGTGAGATTGGAAAGCCTCAGCACCACTGAAAATGGGATTGGACAGAATAAGGTGGAGGTAGGTACTCTACGAGTTAAGGCAGCAGTGTATATGCAGCTCATACTATGCCCCTTATTACAAGGAATTGTTTTCAAACAAGTGAGCCATCCAATTATAAAACATTATCCCAAGCTTCAATTTTATATAACAATTTGCAGTATCAATTTTCTTAGGCTGGGTCCTCTGGAAAATTGTGTCTAAAGTAAGGACTAAAGGACTGATAGGTTATCTGGGAAGTGCAAACCCAGAGTACTGACAAGGAAAAAGGAAAGTCAAGTCAGTAAAGGGAAGATGTTATGCATTGCCTCTAGGTTCCTATCTCACAATAAGCTGGAAAGAGAGACAGCAGGCCACTCACTATGCGTATTTGCTTGGCAGTCAGAACTTCATCAGGGTGCAAGGAGAAACTGTCACTGGGAGTAGTCATCAGGAAAGTAAATCTCTCGTTTCCTGTGGTCAACATTTACTCTTTTCTACTCCCAGAGAGAAAGTGCCTTGCTAGTTAAATCAGAAAACCAGATCCTATAAGCCATGGTGTGATGTTTCATCTGAGTCCAGTGTGGTTTGTAGGAGAGGAAGAATGAGGCAACTGAGGGAATCTGAGAGTATTAAACAGTGTTTGTGTCCCAATACAGGGCCATAAACAAAGTGAGTTATCTGAATGCTCCTAGATTCCAGGCTCGTTTGACAACTTTGCATCCACTTGTCCTAGGTTGTTTTCAGACTGATCCAGAAATCTCTTCATTGTGATGGCTTCTGCCTGGGGAAGATCAGTTGTTCCTTAGAATGAGTATAAAGATTTGATGGTTGTATATCAACTTAAGTATAAATATATACATACAACAAAGATAAGCAGTGTACTTAGAGTTCTTGTTTCAGTATTCAGTTCCTTGACATGAAGGGAAGAGAAAGGTAGTACAGTGAAGTGGGCAAGAACAAGAGCTCTGGGATCATACAGATTTGAATTTGCACATTGGCACAGGTATTCCCTTACCCTTTTGTGCCTCAGTTTCTTCATATGAATAATGAAGAAATTGCACCTAAGAGGGTTTCTGTGAGGATTAGCATAGTTCCTAGCTCATATAAATGTTAGACTTATTTTTAAGGAAGGATTCAAATGCCACTCTGATCAAGGGTCCTCTTACTGCTTTCCAGTCTCAATTATTTTTCAAAGCACTGATATTTAAAAATAACCCTCAAACTTATAGTTGTCCCACCAGGAACCAAATTATATTTCACAGTAAGCATTTATTATTGTTTTTGCCAGTGTTTAAAGTCTAACTCGCATTGACTATTTTTTGTTTTCTATGAAAGACTTTCTTCCCTCTGATATGTCTTATAAAATACTGACTTCCTGTTCTATTACTTGTTAACCACAATTTCTCTCTGCTAACTCCATTCTCTGTCACAGAGCGGCAAAAGGAAAGCTTTTATTTTTGCTCCATTTGTCAAGGAAGAGATGCTTCTTTTGAGCCCCCAAACAGAATACAGGTCTCCTATGCAGCAACATCAGTATACTTCCAAGGGTACCAATTTGCATGTTTCCTGCTCGGCAATGTTACAGTTGTCCCTCAGTATCCAGGGGGGATGAGTTCCAGGACCTTTCTCATATACCAAAATCCACAGATGCTCAAGTCCCTTATATAAAAAGATGCATTTGCATGTAAGCTATGCTTATCCTCCCGTGTACTTTAAATCATCTCTAGTTTACTTATAATACCTAAAAATGTAAATGCTACGTAACTATTTACAGGTGCATGGCAAATTCAAGTTTTGGAACTTTCTGGAATTTGTTTTCGGAACATTTTTGTTCTGTGTTTCGTTTTTGTCCACAGATGTGGAGCCCAGGGGTACAGAGGTGCCCATGGATACCGAGTTTGCCATTGGGTGTATTACCCCAAGAAGACCAAGAAATATCAAAGTTTTAATCAGTTAAGATCTTAATAACAGTCTATATAGCAGGCATTCAAAGTAAAATGCCCCAGGACCAAAGCAGGGAATCTAAGTGAATGAAGCTCACGAGAAATATTTTTTTTTCCTCTTTACTGTAAGGAAAATAACACCGTGACTATGATGGTAGATGGCAATTAATACTCAATGAACAAAGTCGAGCAGCTACTGTAGAACTGGCCAGTGTAACTGCCTTAGTTGGAAAACTGACAAAGGTGTTTCCTTGGGGGAAAATGTGCCTAGCATTGCCAGATGTTCACAGCTTTCAAAACAAGGCAAACAAGCAAAAACAAAAAAGAGTATTTGTCTTTCTCTGTCTGACTTATTTCACTAATCACAATGCTCTCTAGATCCATCCACACTATTGCAAACGGCAGAATTTCACTCTTTTTTGTGGCTGAGTAATATTCCATTGTGTATATATACCACATCTTTATCTATTCATCTGTTAATGAGCACTGTATATATATTTATATTTTATTCAATTTGATAGTTTCTATCTTTTATTTGAAGGGTTTTAAACCACTTACATTATATGATAATATTATTGTTATTTTTTAATAACATTTTTAGTTAACCCAGAAAATCTAAAATATTATCCATTAAAATATAATCCACATCAGAATCATGAATAAGTTGTGTTAGATTTTTCTTCACAATGACCTTCAAAATCCAGTATTTCACAGTTGCAACATGTGCGATTAGGAATTTTAGTTAAATTTAATCAAACATATCAGATTTCATAGGTTTTTATAAAAGTTTCAGAAAATCAATTTGCCAAAACATACTTTGAAAAATCTTCCAATAACTTAGTCAAGTATTATGTTTATAATTTATTTTAATTTTTTGATAAAAACTGTATATGTTTAAGGTTTACAGAATAATTTGATATATATATATAAACATATGCATTGTGAAATTATCACTACAGTCAAGCTAATTAATATATCTTCTAACATAGTTACCATTTGTGTGTGTGTGTGTAATGAGAGCACCTGAAATCAACTCTCAGCAGATTTCCATTATTCAGCACAGTATTGTTAATTATAGTCATCACATTGTACATTAGATATCTAGAATCATGCCTTCTACATAACTACAATTTTGTACCGTTTGAGCAACATCTCCCCGTTTCCCTCACCTCCTTGTTCCTTGTAACCACCATTCTACTCTTTGCTTCTATGTATTTGACTGTTTTAGATTTCACATGTAAGTGTGATCATGCATTTTTTTTCCCCTGTGTCTGACTTATTTCACTTAGGATAATGTCTTCCAGGTGCATTCATGTTGTTGCAAATAGCAGGATTTTCTTTTTTAAGTTTGAATATATATATAACATTTCTTTATCCATTCATCTACCAGTGGATACTTAGGCTGTTCTCATATCTTGGCTATAGTAAATAATGCTGCACTGAACATGGGAATGCACACATCTCTTCAAGTTACTGATTTCATTTCCTTTGGGTATATACCCAGAAGAGAGATTGCTTGATCATACAGTCATTCTATTTTTATCTTATTGAAGAACTTCTATACTCTTTTTCACAATATCTGTACCAATTTATATTCCCAGTGACAGTGCATGAGGCTTCCCTTTTCTCCACATCCTTGCCAACACTTGAATTTTTTTTTTTTAATAATATCAATTCTGACAGGCATGAGGTTATATCACTTCACTGTTTTTGACTTGCATTTCCCAGATGACTAGTGATGTTAAACATTTTTATTCATATACCTGTTGACCATTTATATGTTTTCTTTGGAGAAATGTTTTGCAAATCCTTTGCTAATTTTTTAATTGGGTTAGTTGTGGGGTTTGTTTTTTGTTTGATACTGAGTTGTATCAATTCTTTGTATATATTTTGGATATTAATCCATTAACAACTAAATTGCTTGCAAATATTTTCTCCCATATTGTAGGTTGCCTTTTCACTCTGTTGATTATTTCCTTTGCTGTGCAGAAGCTTTTTAGTTTGATGTAATCCCATTTGTTTATTTTTGCTTTTTTGCCTTTTTTTTTGGTGTCATATCTAAAAAATTATTGCCAAAACCAAAGTCTAAGAGACTTTCCCTATTTCTTTTCTAGGATTTTTATGGCTTCAAGTCTTATGTTTAATTCTTTAATTCATTATGAGTTGATTTTTTTTAGTATGATTTAAAATAGAGGTCCAGGTTTATTCTTTTGTATGTGGTTATCCAGTTTTCCCAACACTGTTTATTAAATGACTCTCCTATCCCCATTGTGTATTCTTGGCACCCTTGTCAGAAATTAGTTGACTGAATATGCTTGGGTTTATTTCTGGGCTCTCTATTCTGTTCCATTTGTTAACGTGTCTGTATTTATGCCAGTACCATACTATTTTGATTACTATTGCTCTGTAATCTAACTTGAGATCAGGAATTTGATGCCTCAGGATTGCTTTGACTATTCAGGGTCTTTTGTGGTTCCATACATATTTTAGAATTTAAAAAAAAAATTTCTGTGAAAATGCCATTGGAATTTTGATAGGAATTGTGTTGAATCCTGTATCATGTTGGGTAGGATGGACATTTTAATACTATTAATTTTTCTGGTCCATGAACATGGGATATCTTTCCATTTATTTGCATTCTTCTTCAATTTTTTTCATCAGTGTTTTACAGTTTTCAGTGGATATTTTTCATCTCTTTGGTCAAATTTGTTCCTAAGTATTTTATTCTATTTTATACCAACATAAAATAGGATAGTTTTTTTGATTTCTTTTTTGGATAATTATTGTTGGTGTAAGAAAATACAACTGATTTCTGTACATCGAGTTTTTATTCTGCAACTTTACTGAATTTGTTTATTCTAACAGACTTTTTTGGAGGCTTTAGGGTTTTCTACATATAGAATCATGTCATTTGTAAACAGAGAATTTGCTTTCTTTCTAATTTGGATGCATTCTATTTCTTACCTGATTGCTCTTGTTTGGACTTTCAGTACTTTGGAATAGAAGTGGCAAGAGTAGGCATCCTTGCCTTATATGAGATCTTAGAGGAAAAAGCTTTCCGTTTCCCCATTGATTATCATGTTAGCTGTGAGTTTTTCATAACATGGCCTTTATTGTGTTGAGTAAGTTTCCTTCATCCCTATTTTTTGAGAGTTTTTATCATGAATGGATGTTGAACTTTATCAGATTATTTTCCCTGCATCTATTGAGATGACCATGTCGTTTTTATTTTTTAATTCTGTTAATGTGTTGCATCACATTGATCAATTTTTCCCTATGTTAGACTAACCTTGCATCCCAAGGGGTAAATTCCACTCGATCATGGTTTGATGTGTTGTTGAATTCAGCTTGCTAGTATTTTTTTGAGAATTTTTGCATCTATGTTCATCAGACATATTACCTTGTAATTTTCTTTTCTTGTGGTGGTTTTGTTTGGCTCGGGTATCAGGGTGATGCTGGCCTCATAAAGTGAGTTTGGGAGTATTCCCTCTACTTCTCATTTCTCTCTCACTGCCTTAAAGTTTTTTCTCTCTTTATTTTTCAGAAGTTTGACTAAAATATGTCTTGGTGTGGATTTCTTTTGGTTTATCCTGCCTGGGGTTCAGGTTTATGAATCTCTAGGCTTATGTTTTTTTGCCAAATATGCAAAGGTTTGTCGTTATCTCTTTGAATATTTTCCCCATCCTGCCCCCTTTTACTCTCTATTACCCAAATATCACAAATGTAAGATCTCTTATTCTAATTCCACAGGTCACTGATGTTCTGTATCTGTATTATTTTCTCTGTTGTTCATGTTAGAAAATTTCTCTTCTGTCTTCAACATCGCTGATTCTTTATCCTGTCTATTCTATTGTTAATCCCTTCCACTGGGTTTTTGTTTTTCTATTTTTCAGTTGTAAAATTTCTATTTATTTCTTTTTACTATCTACTATTTTCTCTATTTTTTGATAATACTTTTAATTTTTTTTATTGAGAATTTCTGTTTTTTTCATTTGCTCTTAAGCGTGTTTTTGTTTGCTCGTTGGAGCATTTGTATGATGGCTGCTTTATATCTTTGTTAGCTAATTCTGAATTATCTGTCATGTAGTCTTGGCATCTATTGATTTGTGTTTTTTTCCTTCAAGTAGAAATTTTACTGGGTTTTGGTATGACAAATGATTTTCAATTGGAATCTGAATGTTTTGTATGTTATGAGTATCTGGATCTTGTTTAAACTTTCCATTTTAGCTGGCTGTCTCTTAACTTCAGCAGGCAAGAGGGCATCACCTCATTATGCAACGTGAGACTTACAGTGAAGATTCCCCACACAGCCTCTTGACACAAAAGAAAATGTTTCCTAATTATTGTAGCATGGAAGTGGGAGTTCTGGCTCCCCTCTGGGGCCCCATTGGTATCAGCCTGGCTGGAGAGACAGGGGTTTCTTGTTACTTCTCCTCCAGTGGTTTTCATTGATACCTCTTTGGATGGAGGCTTTTTACCACCTAGAAAGGATAAAAGTCCTGGCTTCCTACTTGTGCTTCTCTGACACCACCCTGGCAGTGGGGAGGGGCTGGGATGACTCATTACATCCTGGCTAGGTTAGAAGTCTAGATTCTGCAATCAGCCTTTCCTGGAGTCAGTGATATGTGACCACAGGTTTTTTTTTTTTTTTTTTCTCTCATGTTTGGCTGGAGTAGAACAGTTATTGTGTAAAACTTTTCTGTCTTAATAGGCTGCCCCTTTTCTCTGCCTTATCATTAGAACACACAGACTTTCTTTGAAGCTGTGTGTGTGTGTGTGTGTGTGTGTGTGTGTATGCAGGTATGTGTGTTATCACACTTAAACATCTTTGCCACTTGATGTCCAATGTTCTTAAAATCACTGTTTCCTATATTTTGACTGTTTTTCACGTGCTTTTCTTTTCTTTTCTTTATTTATTTTTTTGCGGTACGCGGGCCTCTCACTGTTGTGACCTCTCCCGTTTTGGAGCACAGGCTCCGGACACACAGGCTCAGCGGCCATGGCTCACGGGCCCAGCCGCTCCGCGGCATGTGGGATCTTCCCGGACCGGGGCACAAACCCGCGTCCCCTGCATCGGCAGGCAGACTCTCAACCACTGTGCACCAGGGAAGCCCTTTCACGTGCTTTTAGGTAGGAGGGTAAATCCAGTCCCTGATACTCCACATTGGCCACAGACCTAAATCCCATCTTACTTTTTCAAAAATAATAACTTTCTACATAAATATTCTTTCTGTGGGTTGCTGGCTTCTATAGCTCCAAGTTTGTACTGTTATAAGGCAAAAAGAAAACCCAGAGAACTCACCACCATGTCATTCCTTGGGTCCCTATTTCCCTACCCAGTCTGACTTTTCTCTACCTTTCAAAGTCTTTTTATATTTGTTTTTTATATGACATTCAGAGTTTTTAGTTGTACTTAGCAAAGGAATAAAGAAAAGTGCTTCTACTGCACCTTCCTGGAAGCAGAAGTCCAGTTTTCTCTTTTAAGTAAATTTACAAAATGAAAAAAAATCATATGTATTTACCAACATAGTATTTCTAGTGCTCTTCAATATATTGTTTAGATACAGACATTGTGAATTTCACCTTGTTGGATGTTGGTATTTTTTTTTATATTCCTAGATGTATTCTTGAGCTTTGTTCCTGTGATATAGTTGAGTTACTTGGAACACTGGTACTTTTAGGTCTTGCCTCTAAGATTTATTAGGTAGAACCAGAGCAGTGTTTAGTCTATGGCTAATTATTTATTCCCCACTACGGAGGCAAGATCTTTCCGAGTATAATCTCCAATGTCCTGTGAGTTACAGGTTTTCATTCTGGCAAAAGGATACACATTATTCCTGTTCCTGTGTGTGCTCTGAGTACTATTTCCTTTAATCTTTTTGAGTGGTTCTTTCCTGGCTTTGAGTAATTTCACACACATGTGCTGCTCAGTACTCTGTGGAATATTCAAATGTTGGGGGCGGTCTCTGCAGATCTCTGGGGTATTTATTCTTTGCAACTCTCCCCTCACCAGGAGTCTGCCCTGTGAATTCTAACCACTTTGGTCTCCCTGGCTCTCAGCTCCATTTCCTCAATTTAAGGAGACTGTTGGGCTCCATCTGGATTACTGTCTCTGTGTCATGGTCTGGAATGACTCTGAATATAGTATGTGGATGCAATCCTGGGGCTCACCTCATTTGTTGCTCTCAGAGATCACATTGTCCTTTGTCACTTGACGGCCAGTGTTTTAAAAATACTGTTTCCTATATTTTGCTTATTTTTCATGTGGTTTTAGACAGGAGGATAAATCTAGCCTCCAATACTCCAAATTGGTCAGGAGCATAAATCCCACCTTATTTAAAAAGAAATCTTTCTACGTAAATGTTCTTTCTTCTCAACTTGATTCTATACACTTTGTGCAGCAGTGACTTTTTTTTTTTTGCATAAATTGTCTTGTATATAGATCATTAGCTATTTGTTGTTGAACCTGAATGTAGGAAATATTTACTGACCATTTGAATAAATAACTTTTAAATAATGCTATATCAAAATGTTGAAGTCCACTTTTCAACACTTTTCTGTTGGTCCATGTTTTTATTAACCTTCCCTCTAGCTAAGACGGCTTTACGTTATTTGACTACAAACATGTTTTGAGAGCTTATTTGCTCAAAATGTAAAATATGATGCTAAATTTCAAATGTAATGAAGGAACTGTACTGATTGATCCTCGAGGCAGTTATGTATCTGTCATCCTTCATAAATCTTTGAGAATTTATCCTGATGTGACTTTTTCAAGTTTATTTTTAGTTTTCTTGTGAAAAATAATAATGTGGCTTTATCTTATATAAGCTTTTATCATTCAATTATTAGATTTCAGCTTGAGATTTATTCCTATTACTTTTCTAGGTATGATAGTTCTTTATATGTTTCTTTTCCTCTTATTTCCTTTTGTCTTTCCTTCCTCCTTTCCCTTCCCTTTTCTTCCCTTCGTTCCACCCACTTCTAATTTTTAGGGTCCCTTCCAGCTTAGTTTCTGTACTTCTCAGAAATCTGAAAAACCTATTGTAAAACTAACAGTTTACTTATCATAATTCTGAAAAAGAACTTAAAATTTGTTAACTTCCAGAAAATTAGTCCTGGAAAAATACTTTTTACTCCTAAATTAAGTTAGCTTTAATTTGTAACATAAATCAGAGTATATGCATTTTCATATTTTAGTTTTAAAACAATTTTATGACATATTCTTACCACTCCCTTAAGAGACAGTTTACTATTTTCCTTTTACAGGTGAGGAAACTGAGTCTTAAGAAAGTTCAGGCAAGGTTGGCTCCAACTCAAGAGCTCATCCTCACCTGCCTGCTAAATAATACTGTTTATGTTACAAATCAAGTGGCTACAAAGCCAAGGATACAGCTGGCCTTTCCTTGAAAGATAAATAAATAAGGGAGGGATGGACTGAATTCAGAACTACTGACCTACTCTCCTCCGTCTGACTGAAGACAGTTTCTGAAAGGAGACATATATTCATGAGAGATGGAGTCCCAGGGAAAAAGCTATTCATTGGTTGACCTTCTATGCTATTATCCAAACTTGAACACTTTTGATAATGAAAGGGGAGGTGGTTAATATTTTTATTCCGCTACAAGAGGCATAAATTATGCTTCTCTCAGTTGACTCAAGATGTATAGTCACCACTGATAACAGCCATGAAGAGTCTGATCTAAGTGAATGAAAGAAGTAGATTTTGCTGTCACTTTGGTGTTCTCTCACAATCTTTGAAAGGGGACTCATTTGTTGGTAGGAGATTTAGGTGTGAATAATCTTGGAAAGTAAAGATAAAAGTTCTTCCTTTCTTTCAACAAATTAATAAATAAATACGGAGCACTTACCATTGGAAGGTCAGTAGAAAGACATGGCCTTGGTTGCTACAGTGTGCTCCAGTTATATGAAGATTAAAGAGTGATCAAGGATTTTGAAAATTATGGAGGAGTTGTGACATATGATTTTGTACATCATTCATGAAAAAAGCTATATTTGGCTCCTGATTTTTATTCCTTGACTTTCTGTGTCAGTTGCATTAATTGGAAATTTGTCATTTTTCTCTCTCACTTTTCACATTATATACAATCTCTTTCAGGGGAAAGAAAAATCTACTTCCTATGACTGTCACAAGAGTTAATGAGTTAGTTAATGTTTATCTCCAAAGAATTAATGGCAAAGCCAATATCGTGCTAAAAGAATAGAACAACAGGTAATTAGTCAATGCTATAACCATTATTTTTCCTCTCTTAGAAGATAACTCACAGGTTAGAGGTTGGTCATGTTCAAATATACAGTATCTAGTATTCTCCAGTGTCATCTAGTTCCTATATCATCATTCATAAAAGATCCTTTACCCCTTCAAATATTTGTTTTCAAATTGAGTTTATATAATACCACACTAAGGTGGCATCTTTTCAAAGTAAAGCACCAAATGGACGCAATTTCCTTACATATTTTAAAAATAAATACACAGGGCTTCCCTGGTGGCGCAGTGGTTGAGAGTCCGCCTGCCGATGCAGGGGACACAGGCTCGTGCTCCGGTCCGGGAGGATCCCACATGCCGCGGAGCGGCTGGGCCCGTGGGCCGTGGCCGCCTAGCCTGCGCGTCCGGAGCCTGTGCTCCGCAACGGGAGAGGCCACAACAGTGAGAGGCCCGCGTACCGCAAAAAAAACAAAACAAACAAACAAAAAAACACAATTGCTGATATGAGCCCATTTTGTTATATGGATATAGATGTACCTAAAGGTATTCTGTATCAAAAAGACTTGAATCATGTTTGCAAAAAATGATAATGGAAAGCTGGATGACTCAATCAATGTAGACAGCCAATCTGAAAATGTTCAACTTCAAACCTCTGCTTTTTCTTAATAATAGGGTGTAGCCAGATAATTGTCTCAACTCTGTGTTTAATTTAGACCTGTTCTTACAAAGCCTCAATGTCAAAGAGTCTGTACATTTCACTTAAAACTAGAACACATCGAAAAATGTATTAATATAATAATTGAGGATCCTGGGCACCATTATACTAACTCTTGCTACATGTACAAAAGGGACATTAAAATGTTTCAGCTATTCAAATAATCAGCAGAAGTTGCCAAAAATTTAAATATTAAGCACACGTGTATGCATGTGCGTGTGCACGCACACACACATCACTTGAAGGAATAGCTGAAGAGTCTTGGGAAATCTTTTTATACCTTCCCAAAAGCTATTGTGTAAATAAAGCTAGTTCTTTTGTTTGTTTGTTTGATTAGTTAATTAATCTATTTTTAATTGAAGTATAGTTGATTTACAATGTCATGTTCCACGTTTACAGCACAGTGATGTAGTTTACACACACACACACACACACACACACACACACACACACTTTTTCAGGTTGTTTTAGTTATCTATTTTATATATAGTGGTGTGTATATGTTAATCCCAACCTTCTATTTATCACTGCCCCGCCCCCCCATCTTTCCCTTTGGTAACCATAAATTTGTTTTCTATGTCTGTGGGTCTATTTCTGTTTTACAAATAAGTTCATTTGTATCTTTCTTCTGGATATAACTGATATCGTATGATATTTGTCTTTTTCTGTCTGGCTTTCTTCACCTAGTATGGTAATCTCCAAGTCCATCCTTGTTGCTGCAAATGGCATTATTTCATTTTTTTTTTATGGCTGAGTGATATTCCATTATATATATATATATATATATATATATACCACATATATATATATATACCACATCTTCTTTATCCATTCATCTGTTGATGGACATTTAGGTTGCTTCCATGTCTTGGCTATTGTAAACAGTGCTGCAATGAACATTGATATGCATGTCTCTTTCCAAAGTATAGTTTTCTCCAGATATATGCCCAGGAGTGGGATTGCAGGATCATATGGTGGTTCTATTTTAAGTTTTTTAGGGAATATACATAGTGTTCTCCATAGTGGCTGTACCAATTTACATTCCCACCAACAGTGTAGGAGAGTCACTTTTTTCCCCACACCCTCTCCAGCATTTATCTGTAGACTTTTTGATGATGGCCATTCTGACTGGAGTGAGCTGATACCTCATTGTAGTTTTGATTTGCATTTCTCTAATAATTAGTGATGTTGAGCATTTTTTCATGTGCCTGTTGGCCATCTGTATGTCTTTGGAGAAATGTCTACTTAGATATTCTGCCCATTTTTAGATTGGGTTGTTTGGTTTTTGATATTGTGCTGTATGAGCTGTTTGTATATTTTGGAAATTAAACCCTTGTTGGTCGTGTTTGAAAATATTTTCTCCCAGTCTGTAAGCTGTCTTTTCAAATCAAGCTAGTTCTTGTTTTCAGAAAATCAGAAGAGCAAAGGTTTCGGGAAAAAAATGGAAATAAGCTGAAAAAAGCACTCTGGGTGAATTATGTTTAAAGTAACATATTTTTTTCATTATCTAGAATCTAATTTTCTTTGTGTTTCAAATTTTTAGGAACCCAAAACTACTCTAAGAGTGCATAAGATTTCCATAACAGTTGTCTATTTCTGTGTAAAAACTCACCCCAAACTTAATGGTTTAAAACAACAGTGACTTACTATTATTTCTCCATATTATTTGGGATGAATGAGAGTTTCCTCTCTTGGTTTCCTCTAAGCTCAATAATGAGGCTGCAGTCAGCTGAGGATTGGCTGGGCTACAAAGTACGGGATGTCCTTACTCATAAGTCTGTTAGTTGGGGCATCTAAGTTCTCCTCCACGAGGCCTCTAATCTCATAAACTAGGTGTGGTTTCTTCAGGGCATGGTGGTTTTGGAATTCTAAAAGAGCAAAAGCAGAAGCTACAAATTGTCTTAAGACCTAGTCTCAGGAAGTCATAGAATGTCACTTCTGCTGCATTATTCTGGTCAAAGCAAGTCAAAAGGCTAGCAAATATTCAAAGTTCTGATATAGACTCTATTGTTTGAAGGAACTGCAAAGAATTTGTGGTTCTATTTAAGATATTATACTTTAAAAATATCTAATATGGTAAATATACACAGACATAACTCACATGTTAAAGTTCTTTGAGGTCTTCAGTAATTTTTAAGGGTGTTGGGGGTCCTAGGACGAAAACGTTGGAGAATTTTTACTCTAGACCAGGTGATACCAGATACACAGATACCAGCTTTATCCGATGCTGGGCTAAGATATTTCAAGGCAGGTTTAGAGCTTATATCTATTTATATAAGATGTTTAGGCATCTTATGCATCTGAGCATTTATATATAACACTATATTTTAATTTTGTTTATATGCAATTTGTTTTACATTTTATTGCTAACAGTTAATGTAAATAATGCTAAACATTTATGTTGTAATTGCAATGTTTTGCTTGCCAGCATCTACCCCTGTATTGAGCAAAGTAACTCAATCTTGGGAAGAAACTTGTTCCAAAGAGAAAATCAGATACAACAGGCTTAGCTCTTTAACACAGTATCAGGGTTGTGGGGTAGAAAGATTTTGAATAGAACATAGTGCTTTTCATTTGGATTTCCCACAGCACAGCAGCTCATAGACTCACTTAGAGGTTAAGAAAGGGCTTTAAATAAAAGCTGAAAGAATGTTTCATGAAACCTCTGTAAATATTTAGAAGCATGGTTCAGAAGCTGAGTTTTGGAGTCAAACGTAGGTAGGGAAATCAGCACTGCTGCTTACTGAACAATTTACTCAATAATTTTAGCTTCAGATTTTAATTTTTAAATAATGAACATTGGATGAGATGATTTAGCAGAGTGCCTAGCACATTGTGAGTGCTGAAATAGTGATACCTGTTATTAAGCATTGCTCTAGAACTTGGCTCAGAATGTAACACTAACGGACATTCTCTAATTTTGTCTTTTTGTCACAATACCTGGAACAGATAGTGCCTGACAGGTTTGATACTGCCCATGGGGAATCATAGCTGTGTCTAAGGGTAACTGGAAGTAGAGCCAGCAGTCGAGCTGGCTTTGATGACCACTGGACTTTAAGGCATACAAAGGAAATAGTGGTGTCCAGAACAGGTGAACAGTGCGTGGTGAGAACAGCGCCACCTGAAGGATTTACAGTGTAGCCACAGAAATTATGGGTAGAAAGTTCCTGAATTTGTTTGATAGATGGCCTCAGCTACCTCTTGGGAATTCTCCCTAATTCTGCATGGAGAGTAAGCCTGAGGGGACCAGGGTCTGCACCTTGGTATATGGTGGTAGCAAACAATGAATGGAGCTTTTTACTGGTAATAAATCCGCGTATCAATTCTTGGGCTGGTGTGGCTTGAGGCGACAGTTATTTGTACATGGCTGGCCATTATGTACTTACAAAAAATTATCTTCTTAATTAAACTTTAGGAAAGAGTTATACCATGAAACACTCCTAGGTGAAAGGTAAACTGAGGAAATGCAGAGAAAATCTGAAAATATAGACTTAGGTTTTATAAATGTTCAAACACATCACAACTTCCTACTCATATAATTGAGATGCACAGAGTCCTTCTTTTCAATAATATTGAGCTGTGGAAAGTTTTTCTTGTTTCATTGACTGGAAGGCAAGGTTCTTCACCTTCACTCCACCCAGCTAATGTAGAAGATCACAATATTGCCACAGAGTAATTATTTCTAGTACAATTGCTTCTCTGAGGTGATAATCTCTGGAGAGAAATTATAAAAGTAGATTACTTATAAAAGCACCATGCTAAATATACACCTTGGTAGAAGAAATGTATATCAATAGTAAAAGATAATTTTTTTTGTTATTCAGTTTTCCTTTTATTGAGTTATCACTTTGTGTTATCTATATAGGATACGTGTATTCATTTATGCTGGTATTCTACAAATGCAAATGCCAATATATCCAGAATATCAAAATGATGAGTGGCATTATTATTAACAAAAATAATAACCCCAAAGCATATTGTTTTGAAAATAATACTTAGGCAAGATTAGCAGAATTCTTTCAAAGTGAATATAGATTGTGACCATTTAAATTTTGAACAATTAGCAACAAATTATGAGTCATGATTTTTGTGTCAAGGTAAGCCCTTGTTACTTTAAAGATATTTTGTATTTTAATTTCAGAATAATCCTTTTAGAAAATAATTATGAATCTTATTTTGCAGTGAAAAAAGGAGAAATAAAATGATCACTGTGCTGTAAACGTGGAACATGGCATTGTAAATCAACTATACTTCAATTAAAAATAGATTAATTAACTAATCAAACAAACAAACAAAAGAACTAGCTTTATTTACACAATAGCTTTTGGGAAGGTATAAAAAGATTTCCCAAGACTCTTCAGCTATTCCTTCAAGTGATGTGTGTGTGCGTGCACACGCACATGCATACACGTGTGCTTAATATTTAAATTTTTGGCAACTTCTGCTGATTATTTGAATAGCTGAAACATTTTAATGTCCCTTTTGTACATGTAGCAAGAGTTAGTATAATGGTGCCCAGGATCCTCAATTATTATATTAATACATTTTTCGATGTGTTCTAGTTTTAAGTGAAATGTACAGACTCTTTGACATTGAGGCTTTGTAAGAACAGGTCTAAATTAAACACAGAGTTGAGACAATTATCTGGCTACACCCTATTATTAAGAAAAAGCAGAGGTTTGAAGTTGAACATTTTCAGATTGGCTGTCTACATTGATTGAGTCATCCAGCTTTCCATTATCATTTTTTGCAAACATGATTCAAGTCTTTTTGATACAGAATACCTTTAGGTACATCTATATCCATATAACAAAATGGGCTCATATCAGCAATTGTGTTTTTTTGTTTGTTTTGTTTTTTTTGCGGTACGCGGGCCTCTCACTGTTGTGGCCTCTCCCGTTGCGGAGCACAGGCTCCGGACGCGCAGGCTAGGCGGCCACGGCCCACGGGCCCAGCCGCTCCGCGGCATGTGGGATCCTCCCGGACCGGAGCACGAGCCTGTGTCCCCTGCATCGGCAGGCGGACTCTCAACCACTGCGCCACCAGGGAAGCCCTGTGTATTTATTTTTTAAATATGTAAGGAAATTGCGTCCATTTGGTGCTTTACTTTGAAAAGATGCCACCTTAGTGTGGTATTATATAAACTCAATTTGAAAACAAATATTTGAAGGGGTAAAGGATCTTTTATGAATGATGATATAGGAACTAGATGACACTGGAGAATACTAGATACTGTGTGAGCGTATATTTACATAACACTATATTTTAATTTTGTTTATAGGCAATTTGTTTTACATTTTTATTGCTAATAGTTAATGTAAATAATGCTGGACATTTATGTTGTGATTGCATTGTTTTCATTGCCAACATCTCCTCCTCTATTGAGCAAAGTAACTCCATCTTAACTGTAACTTGCGGTCCAAATGAGTACTAATATTTTTTCTATGAAACTTGCCCCCTGGCCATGGCAGTGGTTTGAGAAGTGGCCATGAACCTAAGCCCAGCCAGTCATACCCCTTCACTGGGGTATTTCCAACTTTTGATGGAGTAAGAGCTCTTTCAGTTATGTCACTAAGATGTGAAAATTTGAGCCCAGTATTTGTTAATGCCATGCCCCTGACTGGCAGAAGGTTTATCTCAGCAGCAAGAGGGAATTAAGCCAACATGCAAAGGAATGCAGAGACGAGAATGAAGGAGGCAACCCTGATGGTTCCAATACCTGAGGCCTGCAAAATTGTCCTAGCTCTCCTGACTTGCCAAGAATCCAAATATTACTGACATCACAACCAAATCATCTACATACTACATACAATTTTATTTTGACATAACAACATACAAAAATTTAAAATACATATGTAAATATATAAAATACATATGTAAATTCTCAGTCAATTTTTCCTGCATAGTTTGAGGAGTGATTCTTCTTTTTATGACAATGATTTGCAATTTTTTTTTCATGTATTCCATAAATATAAATACTCCAGACTTTCCATTCAGGCATCAAGTGAACATTTTAAAGCCTTGTTTATACCGAAAGGAAAGACAAGTGATAAAGTATCATCCCAAGGCACAGATGAATCACATCATTCTCTTCCACTAGAAAATGATTATAGTGGAAACAGCCCCCATATAAAGTGTATAAGGACATTAAAATACTAATTTTGAAAGAAAACATCAGAATTAGGTACCAGGTATTTGAGGAAGTCAAGGAATGGAAATAAATCAAAGCTGATGTATTATGTGAAGATCTCAGGCTTTGGAAATCAGAGCAAAACACATCTCATTCTGTGTATATTCTCAGGCCTGGGGTTTTACTGTATTTTTCAAAGACAGTCTACTGACATTTTGCTTTATCTTCTTTGACAAAAGAACTTCCGTGTGGTTTAACATTGATGGTTGATGCATTTGTCTCTCTTTTGAATTTTCCAATAGAATTAAAATCCAAAATTTTTAAAATTCCAAAATCAAGAATTAAAATAACTACTTTGTGATCTGTTATTTCACAATAGCATTGATGACTATAAGAATAGTTAACACCTTTGCATCACACTGTATGATTTTATTGCACAGAATCATTTTATTGCACGATTTTCTATTTATTTGATTTAAACCCTTTTGCAAGTCATGTAATTATCTCATCTCCAAGTTTCCAGTTTTAGAAGTGAGTATAGTAATTAACAAAGACCCTTACGGGGACTTAGGAAAACACATTTAAAAGAAATTGGGAATTCTGATATACACGTACATGTTCTACAAACAAATACTTCTCATACTACTTATATAGTTGGTAAATAAACCCATGATTAGAAACATCTGTGATAGTATGATAGCCTCTTATTTGATTTAGATATTAAGAACTGAGGGGTGAATCATGCATCACAAAGAATTACTATACAGCATGATGTTTTGTTCTCCTAATCCCAATGTCTGTGTTGTTATTTTAACAATGTGTTAAAGGCAAAAAAGTACTATGTTAGACACCTCTTCTTTTTCTCCTAGTAAATTTTGTAGTTTCAGAGAGGTCAGGATCTATCCCTGTAAAATTCTCTCACTAATTTACACATTCACTCATTTATTTGTTAATGCCTTCATTTATTTTTTTATTCAAGAGAGATTTATTTTGTTCCTTTATGCATCAACTCCTGGACTGGTCTCTGAATCGATATGTTAGATTCAACATCTTAATAAAATATGTATATACATCTATACATGTATTATATATATATTGCTGAATGATGCTCAGGTAAATTTAAAATACAGTTATTCTGGAATTTTAAAATCTAAACTTATTAGCATATGAATGAAAAATGATTCATGTAAAAACCACTTTATTTGTTCCTTAGGATAGCAGAAGACCCTTTTCTTGCCTTTATAAATATCTCAAATTGTTTCAGTATGCTAACATTTTTGTGAAATCTATGGTTAAAGGCAAGGAGAAAAATCCTATAGGAAGATATAGCTTTAGTCAACTTAAAATGAAATCTATAATTTAAAATTAGTTTTCCTTGTCCATAAATGTTCTAAATGTCTTTAGCAAGATATTATTTTGTGGCCCTTTATATATGATGAGTACAAAAGATTCTGCATCAGATTAGGTGGAGAATTGTACATAACAGTATTCCATTCCACAGGGTTACACGTGTCAGCCCAATACAAGTTGAAGTTGACCAGTAATTTTGAGGATTCAGACAAAATTATGATCACACAGACTTTGTTGGTACCAGATGTCTAGGTATTCAAAGTGTTCTAATTCAGAAAAAAAGGATAATGAAATGATTTTTAGCACATGTATATCAGAGGCCATTCTAAGTTAATGTTTTTAAAGTTAACCCTCTCTGGGTGACCAAAGGCTGTGGGAAATCATGTTAGCTGCAAAGTAAAGCAATTTACCTACATTATGATAAATCAACATTTTAACAATTGTTCTTGGTTTTCATAATAGTTTCTAAACGGAGTCATTTACTTGTCTAAATGGCAAAGCCCTTCAAACTATCCTAGAAGGATCATAGCTTCCTGGGGTGTTTAGTTTTCAGAGTTCAAGTTTTATATCAGTACAACAAATTGAAGTGAATCTGTTGACCAGTTAAGAAGAATGATGGCTTTGGGGAATGTCAGATTTGTTTTGGAGCAGGAATACCCCTGTGATTTTCTCTGCCTTAGAGGGCTTTAGTGATCCAGAATAAAAACCATAAAACCTGAAATAGGCAGCCAATAAAATAAAAACACAGTACTTTGCTTTATGTTGAGAATAAACTACTGACATAGTAAGTTGATAGTGAAAAACTGGAAACATAGTATGTTTTCTTTTGTTAAAAATATTTATAGGCAAACTGGATTTACCTGTACATGTCATTTACATTTCCTTTATTTAAAAATATCTTAGTGACTCTTTTACCTTGCTTAAAATAGAATTCAGTCAAATATTTAAACAGTTAAATAATTCTTTAATAAATATTCCCTGCTAGCTTATTATGTGTAGGGCACAGTGTTATATTCTGTGGGGGAAAATAGGTCTGTTAAGCTTAGATCTTGCCTTAAGGAGAGCTTTATGTCCTTGGAGAATTAACCAATATTATCTCCTCGTCGCTCTGAAAATATGCTGATCTATGTTTGAGATGTACTAATTGCCCTTGGTGACTCTTGAGATCCGTGCACTTCTGCTCTTGCTAATTGGGATGTATGCTCACTAAAAATCAGTTTTGTGCCTTCCAAAATCAGCTGTATTTATTTTAGTAATATGGTAATTTAATTTAGAATTACTTTGTGTTTTGAGTCCCTAAGATTGCTCCCAACTCGGGTGATTTGCTAGAAGGACTCAGTATATAGTTGTAATCACAGCTAAGATTTATTACAGGGAAGGACACAAGGCAGAGTAGCAAACAGAAAAGGTGAATGATACAAAGTTAGGAGACCTGGCACAAATTTCCAAGAGTCCTCTCCCAGTGGAATCACACAGGATACACTTAATTTCCCTTGAAACTAATTGTGACAACCCATGTGAAGTGTTATCTACCAGGGAAACCTATATGAGCCTAGGAGTCCAGGGCGTTTGAAAGTCAGTAACAGAATCCTCTACCTAGCATACACCACAATTGCAGACTCTCGGAAGGAGAGCAAGTGTTCACCATAAACTACATCATCGGCACAGTTTAAGCACAGAGAGCCACTTTTACTATTTCGAGACAACTTTATACCAATGTAGAGAATCGTTTCCCTGTCAAGCACCCTAACACCAGCCAAGGGCCAGCTTTGCAAGCAGGACTTTCTAAGGAGAACAGTCTCAGGCCTGCTGTTATTAAGTCTTTTTTGCAGATTCATATACAAATGAAATATGAGTGCAGAAAAAATAGAGATCAAGAGAGAAAGTAGTTGTGTCTATGAAAACTAAGCTCAATATTTTGAAGAGATCTAATAAAGGTAGTTTTTTAAAAATTGCAGTTGAATTGGATAAGTGCTAGACCATTATTTAGCCAAGTTTTATGTTTACAAGAATCACTTGGAGATTTTGTTAAAGTATGGATTCACATTAAATTAATTTTGGTAAAGATCTGGAGATTATGTGTTTCTAACGAGTTCCAAGATATGATGATGAGGGTGTTGGTTCATAAACTATACTTTGAGCAGCAAGATTCTGGAAGATACTAAAAGACAGAAAACTGATAAACTTTCAAAGATTTTTACCTTGAGATTTATATTACAGGTTTCTTTAAGTTGCTGCTCAATATTAAGTAAAATTGAGACGAGTAGGCAAAGCATTATGAGCATGGTTTAGGAGAGAGCATTATGCAAAAGTTTAATCAATAGATCCACACTCAAAGAAAAGGTCTTGGCCCTACACTAAAATATTCATGAATGTGTAATTACATATTTTAATTTACTATAAAATATGATGTGAATGTCACAATGTTAAAAATTCCACATTTTTATAGACCTTTTCAATTATTTGACTGATTACTGGACAGTTGTATTGAATAATAGGACCTCTAGGGAATAACATAGAAATAAAAACTTACAGAGAGATCAAAAAGATAAATAGTGGAAGATGGAGAAATTATTCTAATCAGAAAAGTTCCTTTTTAAAGGAGGTGGCATTTATCCTTGGAGGCCTTGGAAGATGAGAAGATTTTGATAAGCAATGACAGAAGTAATGGGAAATGATGACAGGATCTTTTCCTAGAGAATTAGGATTTATGGAATAATGTTGTTAAGTCTGGAAGGTAGATTGATTGGTTCCAGGTTGTAGAGCTTGGATGGACAGCGTAAAAGCATTCTTTAATAACAAGAATAATGACTCACTGTCCTTCTACAACCACTATTCAAAACCATCCAATGACTTTTCCTAACACTTAGGAGGAAATTCCAAATCTTGACAAGGCCTCTAATGGATGCCCTACCTGATCTGGATGCTGGCTCCCTCTCTGGTAGCCACTCTGGCCTTTTCCTTTATATTCTTAAATATGTCAAACATAACACCACTACAGGACTTTTGTATCTGCTGTTATCTCTGTCTGGTAGGGTCCTTTCTCAGGTATTCTCTAGGCTTTCTCTCTCTCTATGTAATTTTTACTTTGTTCAGGTGTCCCCTGGTCTATCAACTTGGATAGATCCGTATAAAATAGCACCTACCCATCACAGTCTACCCTTTAATTCTGCTTTAGCTTTTCTGCATAGCACTTATAGTAACCTGGAATTATTTTTATATTTATTTCATTTTTGTCTATAACTACCACTGAAACGTTAAGCTGAGTTTACTGAAATATCTCCAGAGCTTAGAATAGTGAATGAAACATAATAGGCACTCAATACATATTAGATGAATCAACAAGCATCAAAGGTATTATGTATTGAAATTTTTCTTATGTCAGAGCTGATTTAATGTGATATGGTAAAAAGTCCTTTGAAGTAGATGGTTTTAGTGATACAAGGTTTCTTCCCAGAGCTAGAACAGTTCTTGATGTACAGTAGGTGTTCAATAAATATTAGATGAATGCATAGTTATCCTAATTTTTTATGCATTGAATTTTCCATTTCCATGTCATAGGTAATTTTATGCAAGTAAAACACAGCCATGTGTTCAGAAGGGTTGTATAGCTCTTCAGTGATATTCTCAGGTTTTATATCTCAGGCCATTGAACTATTTCCTGGAGTACTGCATGGTCCAACAGGAAGAGGTGAAACACAATGGGTGTACTAGAAAGTAGGAAGGTAGACTTAGGGAATAAAGAGGGAGGTTACATTGAAGAGGCCAAAGTTTTAATCTATCAGTGTGCAGAACAACTACGACTACGTGCGTTGAGTGTTTGTGTGTGTGTATATATTATACCTATATATACTGCAGCTCAGTACCTATTTACACACACTTTATTTATATCACTGTTAAACATGAACATATGCACCAGATATTCCCTTGGGTAGCCTTTAGATTTCCTAGGTACTGGCTTTACGAAAGCCCATAATTGCTACTGGAAGGAGGCACTCCAGGTTGAAGAGATAAATTAAAAATGTAAAGATCCTGCAGTTGATGAATCTGTGGGTGGTAGGATAGGGCTAATTAGCTTCCTTTGGCCTCTAGCTTTCAGGTGGGATGTCAGATGTGAAGATGAATGACCTCTCATTCTGATTCTGGGCTCAGTGATATGATTCGCTTTGGCTAATAGAATGAGGCAGAAGCAGAGTTGTGCCTTTCCAAGCCCAGGCCCCAAGAGGCCTTAGATATTTCCACTTGGCTCTCTTTACCTCGGCCATTAAACAAAGAGGACATGTTGGCTAACCTACTAATCCCAGGGAGGAGACTGAGAGACACGTAGAACAAAGCCAACCCACAGATGCATGAGGGAATAAGCAGGGATCAGCCAAATTCAGCAGACAGAGCAGCTGAATTCCACACGCATGAGAAATACATGTTTCTGTTTTAAGCCATTGCGATCTGGGGTGATCTTTTATGTGGCAAAAGCCAGTTGATACAGGCAGGTTACCAACTGTATATCCTCTTTGTGTTGATATCTCTCCTTCCCTTCATATTCATTGCACTTCTGTCTTTCTACTTCTGCAGCAATTATTTACACAGCTTCCTTCTCAAGTTCCATTTTCCATTCACACTACCACCACCTTAACTTCAGGTGCTGTCTACACTTTGCGCCTTAATTTTTCCCTTTTGCCTCTTTCTTATACTGTTTTATAAGATGCTAACAGGAATATGGTAGTAAAGTGTTCTATTCTAAAAATATATATATATAGGAAAAGGAATTCTTAAATAAAACCAAAATTAAATGCTATTCTTTAGTGGTATTCCAAACGATTTTAATATGCTGTAATGGGTTGAATTGTGTTCCCTAAAAATTTATTTGTTGATATCCTAATCCCTAGGACCTCAGAATATTAACTTATTTGGAAACAGGGTTATTGCAGATGTAACTAATTAAATTGAAGAAGGTCATCCTAGAGTAGGAAGGACCCTTAATCCAACATGACTGTGTCCTTATAAAAGGGAAATTTGGACACAGACATGCACACAGGGATAACACCATGTGAGGATTGGAGTGATGGTGCCACAAGCCAAGGAACGCCCTCCCAGAAGCTAGGAGAGAGGCCTGGAACAGATCCTACCCTACACCTTCAGAGGGATCATGGCCTTCCTGATACCTTAATTTTAGACTTCTGGCCTTCAGAGCTGTGAGACAATGAATTTTCATTGTTTTAAGACACCCAGCTTGTGGTACTGTTACAGCAGCTCTAGTAAAGTAACATATTTGCTAATATGCATATTAACCTTTAGGAAAGAAGTGTAGAACTTTCCATGATTTCATTCACTACTGCACCCCTCACATGTATTCTCTTATCATTGTCTTCAGGAGGAATGTTAAGTAGAATTCCAGGTTCATCAAATTATGGACAGGTAACATAGATTTCTTTTCCAAGGCTTCCTATCAAATATTTGCTTGATGATGTATGTAATACTTGGGTGATATTTGATGAAACCCTTGAGTCTAAAATCAAAATTAAAGAGTGGTTAAGAGTGAAGGTTTCTTCCAAAACCCTTTTAGTACTAAGTATGTGTCATCCTTCTACCTTTTATAAAAATATAGCATTATTCATATTCAGTGTCTTTAAAATATAAATCACAAAGGCTGAAGCCTTTCACATAGTTTTTTCTCACAGAGCTCTCAGAAAAAGAAATCATCTTTTATTTGAGCAAAATCTCCCACCATTATTTCCCATTGATGCTTTTGTTCACGTAGCCTATTAGGAAAGAGAAAATAGATGTGACTCTTGACCTTTCCATAAAGGGAGAATTTTGTTAGCTTTACCACTGCTTGACTGGAAATGAATTTTAGAGAAAGAGTGGGATGAAGTCCCCTGCAGTGCATTTTATATAACTTTTCTTTTTTATCATCAAACATGAAGCCTACACTGTTAGATCACCCAGAATTTATAGTGCCCTTTGTGTTTAATAGGATCCAACCTAGGTAGGACCAGCAACTGACAATCGTTTTAAGTTATTAAACAGAAATTGTTGGTATAACACTAATATGTTCTTCTTGAGCAAGCATTGTTTGAAGATGATCGTAAATTACAATACCTGCTATTCAGTTGGCCATGACACCGTGATTCTCAAGGAGGCAGCTTCTTACACATTCTCATATATCCAGTAACCCCACTACAGAGGAGGTGTCCAATGATATCTTTCTAAGCTTGTTTCAAGGTCTTGTATATTTTTATTTTGAAGATTTCACATATGTTGCTTAGGAACAATAATGTCTGGATGCAAGGTGAAAGAATTTTTAAACTATTTAAAGTAGTTGGTAGCTAAATGGATAAATGGATTCCAAGTTGGGAATACATAGGCTCCAATCCTGACATGGGAGTAGACTCTGAACATCTTACCTAACCTCTGAGGCTTCACTTTTCTTACCTGTAAAAGGAGAGGATTGGATGAGATAATTTCCAGCTGTAAAATGTTACAGCTTGAGCTGAAGTAGAGCTTGTGGTTAAGTCTGAGGTATGTCTGAGTATATCTAGTGAAGCGGTCACACAGACCCATCAAGAATATATCCCATGAGCTGATGGGGGTGGATCTTTATGGGAATGTTTGACTAAAGAACCTTAGAGGAAAGACAGTCGGTGGTCAGAGTGCTATCTATTTCTCAGCTTGATTGAATGAATTGGTTTTTAGTGCTCCATGAGAGCTGTAGCAGGCAGAACTTAAAAGTGGTGTCTTCAGAAGGGACTGCAATATTTCCTTCCACTTAAGAAGCCATTCTTCATCACAAACACTATCAATAAAAAGTTTTCACAGAAAACAACCTAAAAGGATGCACTGCATTAAATTTACATATCAATGTAATAGACATCCTGATTTCAGAGCCATAAAATATGAAGGCAACTTGTGACTCAGATCGAAAGAAATGGGACATTTGAGATATGGAGCACAGGCTGTGCTATATCACTATCTAAAATCATAGATTTGTCAAGTATTATCATCTCTCGTCTCTCTTATATTTAAATGCCATGAGAACAGGTACCTTTGCTATCTTGTGCATTATTTTACCTTTACTATTTTGTACATTGTTTGATCTCCAGTGACCTGAGCAGTGTTTAGCACCTAGAAGACATTCAACACAGCTTTGTTAATTGAATACATGAATTAATGATGACAGTGTCTGTCATTTATTTGGAGAGAACAGAGTTCCATTTTTATATGGAAAACAGTAGAGCACCTGAACAGTATTGACTGAAGGGAACCCAGTACTGCTTTGGTAGCTTCAGGGTTTAGCTTTGGGAAATTAATGCCCTAAGCAAGAAGACTGTGTCGTTGTGAATGGTAGCCATAATGTTCCAACAACGTGCAGCTTCCATCTCAAGTAATTTTTATATGAAGGCAACAGCAACACTGTTTATGAGTCCATGTGACTCATCACCATATATAACCACACACCACAGTAAGAAGCTGAAATTCCTGCAACAGATAAGTAAATAGAGCAGACCACTGACATTTGGGTTATAACTCTGAATATGATCTCCCTGGGGAAATTTAGGTTTAAATTCAACCATTTCATTTATTCAACAAACATTTCTTCAGTGCTTAGTATATAAATTAACTTGCTAAGTACTGAGAATACAAAATGAACAAGAAATAATTTCTGTTTATCCTACCCTACTGGATGCTGCCAAAAGCTCACTGGAGGGAGGACAAATAGATTTTTATAATAATATTTAAAATAAATATGATAAATGTATTACAAACAATGTTTCATAGAACCATAGCAAGATGAGGGCTTTATCTTATATCTTTTAGGAAACAAAAGGCAAAGAAAAACTGGCCAACTTGTTTCTCAAAGAATGTTTACTCTATCACCTTCCAAAAGTTAAGTCTGAGTCCATTATCTATAAGAAAACTGACTAGTGATCTCCTAGAAAAGCAAAGTATTGGTAATACATGTAACTATAAACAAAGTCAGTGTTTTTGTTTTTTTCCTGAAAAGAGTAAGACCTTGACATGATTATAAAAAACCTGCAACTTCAGAGGCAAACACTTTTCCACAGGGCACCTATGAACCAAAGCTTCTGTGCAATCATGAGAAGCAAGGAGGTGCGTATTGAAATACCGCAGTATTTGAAGGATTCCCTAGGTGCACAGTTACTGAGCACCAGCCTGATATGTGTGAGAAAAAACAAGAGAAATTTGAGAGGACAAGGTACATGCAAATGTTAATCATTTCCACTAATAATTACCTTATTCTGGTAGACAAATACTGCATACTTGCTTTTAGGAACTACTACATTTGAAAAGAAAAAGGTAGTTTTTGCCTGTATCTAAATGTGGTAGAAATGGCAATGTTTTGTATTTTTTCCTTAGTTGATAGGAATTAAAGGTTTTTCCAGGTTCTAAAAGCACTTATTTCCATCTGCACTGAGTAAAGGAAAGAGATGTCAAAACAAATAAATCAAGATTAGCTTAAATGTTGAGCAATGGTGATGGGATGAATGAAGGACAACATAACTGACTAAACTCTGGAAAATTTCTGTATTATTAGAGCACTTGTTATAGAAAGCCATTAAGTGGCATGGCAATCATTTATAAGTATCCATACCTGGGAAAATCTGAAAAAGCCAATCGTCATGTTGAAGAGGAATGAAATACAGAGAATTACATGCTGTTTTGTATAATCCACCTACCCCTATAGATTAAAGTATAATGTTAACCAGCAGATTTCTTTACAAAAGGTTAGATTTTCAATAATATAATTAATCATCTCTTAAAATTTCCACAGATTGTAATAAGTACTCATTTTACTCTCAAAAGTGGGAGGAGGGGAAATTGGATAGGGAACAGAAGAAAACTATTGCTTCATCCCACAGCTTTCATCTCTCTAAACTGGAAACTTTCTGGGCACGTATATTAAAATGTTATGACTATATAAGCATATTTTGTGCATCCTGTCTTCCTATGTCCAAATATGTAATCAAGCGAGGTTAACCCCAAGGATGAGCCTAGCCATGTTCTTTTCCTTTCTTCTCTTTCACACACAATTAAACATGTTCCACCCTCTCTATTTGTAAACTGGTTCAAGGGTTGGCTACATAATTTGTGGAGTCCAGTGCAAAATTAAAATGCAGGACCCCCCGTTCAAAAAGGAGCAAAAATACAATTAAAGGTAACAGAACATGAAGCTTTTTCTTTTCTTCCATAGTCTCTCTCTTGACTTGCCATTGTGTTTTGTATTGGTTATTTAATGTTATTTTAAGTAAAAAAAAAATTTAAATTTTTAATTATTAGTTTGAGTTTTACTGCTCATATTTATATTACACAATGCCAGTTTATAACGTAGAAATAGCAACATATTTAATTTGTTAGAAATACCAAAAGTATACAATTCGTACTTCATACATATGGAAATGCGGCACAAAATTTGTTCTTATATTACGTTTTGATAGGCACACATTCTATTAATCTTACTGCCTCCAGCTCTCTGGTGAGTAAGGAAGTAAAAAGGAACTACAGGTTGCTCTATCTTTCCCTTTTTTTCCGTATGTCATTATTTTCAGTGTAAACGTGTAGCTCATACATGGAAGTAACACATATATGAAAAGATACTGTAGGAGGTCTTGGTTTTTCGTGTTTTTTAGAATACCATTGCCTTCTGTCTTCATTTGAAGCAAGTTCTTGTTCTAATAGTTAAGTGTGACCTCTCAGGTCTGGCGTGCTCTGCTTATTCAGTTGTAGATGTAACACAGGTATCTTGTGCTAACTTTGAGTCTTATGGAACTCACGTGCATTGTGTGTCCACCAGAATTCTGTGTCATGAAGTATGGCAAATGGCGTGAGCAGGAACAGAGATGCACATGTGCAGTGTGCATATCTTTTCTGGTAACATGCGTGCTCCATTGTCCCATCAGTTTTCACTAGCAAAGCACAAGTTCAAAGACAAAATTATTAGGAATTTGAAGAAGGCAGCAACAGAGCATTAAAGCATGCTCAGTCCCTTCAGAGAATGAGGCTCTTTGTGATTGCCCAGGTCACACACTATGAAGCTAGCCCTGACTGGTTGTGTGTGTGTGTGTGTGTGTGTGTGTGTGTGTATGTGTATTTATATGTGTATATTTATATATTTTAACATGTCTTTATTTTTATTATCATTATTATTTTTGGGCTGCGCCACGCCCCATTCAGGGATCTTATCTCTCCAACCAGGGATCGAACCCGCGCCCCCTGCAGTGGAACCACGGAGTCTTAACCACTGGACCGCCAGGGAAATCCCATGTATATTATTTTTACTTCGGGAAAATTAGAGGCTCTGTTTATGTCTTGAGCCCACATCAGTCATATCTTGTCTTGTTATTGTGACATATGTAATCTCAACATTGTACTGTGTGTATCTTTAAGGAAGAGGGGTGGCTACACAGCTATTGTTCCCTGAACCATATACCAAATAATAAGATCCAGTCCTCCACCATTAATACCATCTAATAACTAAATATTTATAACTACTGGAGTTATAAATAAATAACTCCAATGACTTGTTAGGTAACACATAAGCCTCAGAATAATGACCACAAGAGATCACAGCCCATCTGATAAATGAACCAGCCTGTGCCAAAGCTTTCCAACAGGTGAACTCAAGGGCATAGAAAGGGGCCCAGTGTGGATAATAGGATCTAGTCTATCCTTGGCTATTTGAATATAGCCAGCTTTCACATATATGCCACAGAGATCTTATATTCACCCAGATCTCTCTCCTGTTGAACTGCTTTTTCTGATCTTTTTTGGTCATCTTGTTCTGGTTCTTTTCTATCCCAGTATTTCATTTTGCCTTGCTGCTGTTACTTGTGTCCATCTCTCCTTGTTTTATAATCACAGTGACCTTTTGCCAGTTATCTCGGCCCTATCCACTGAGGCTCTGAATGTCCTCTTTGCATGTTGTAGCAATGTAGAATGTTCTCTTTGCATGTTGTAGACTCTCAAGAGAGGTACGGTGAGAATTTGACTGAAGTGTATGTCTATGGTAGAGAGGTTGAAGAAATAGAGTTAAGTGAAATAAAGAGTTGAGCATAGCAAAAATAAGTAGGGGGATGAGGGATCATGATGAGGTTGATATTAAAGAATTGGTAAAGGGGAAAGACAAGAAGTCATGCTCAAAGGGGGAAAATAAGTTTGAGATTATAGAGCTTGTAATGAAGATGAGGTTGAAGATGTGACAACCTGGGTGGGTTGGCTGACCTGGATTGAAAGGGTAAAGCTAAGTAGGGCAAAGAACTTTTATTTTATTTGATTATTAGAGCATAGAGAATGCTTGTCAGAAGTTTTAATAATCACTGCAAGGTTCTTTAAATCTTGAAATGTTTTTCTTCAAGCATTCAATAGGCAAGTTTGTGCTTAAAAGCTACCCCATTAAGAGAGCTATTATCTTACCTTCTCAATGTCCTAATCACTCACAAATTGAATTAAAAGCACCAGATGCCAGATTTTCCTTTGGATTAATCATAATTACCCAGCAAGTAGTTTTCAAAAATCATTAGGCTGCAAAAACAGTGTTTGGTTTGTACAGTTTGCTTTAATTTCATCCACATTTATTAGTCAGCTGTGTTTCCTGCTGATCCCCTTTTGTATTATAGAGCAAGCTTGTGTAATTAGACTTACAGAGCAAGAACATCTTGTAGCATACACTGTGTCCATGTCTTTGTGTCATCAAAATAACTGTTTGAAAGTATAAAAAATTCACTCAACTCCTGTTTGAACTTTAAGGTTTTAAAACATATCAATTTTCTTGATTGTTCTAATAAATGAATTATTTTACTTATGGTTTTCCCTAGAAGTTTTCTACAAAGACTAATCAGAAAGTAAATATTATAAATGGAGTAATTTGTCTTAACTGGGTTGATCTGGTGCTGTTTCATTAGTAACATTAATTTCTTTGGGGGACACATTTTTTTCCCTGAAGGATCGGTTCAGAGAAAATAAAGATGTTTGCCAAATACATATTAAAAGTTAACATACAGGGCTTCCCTGGTGGTGCAGTGGTTGAGAGTCCGCCTGCCGATGCAGGGGATACGGGTTCGTGACCCGGTCCGGGAAGATCCCACATGCCGCGGAGCGGCTGGGCCCGTGAGCCATGGCTGCTGAGCCTGCGCGTCCGGAGCCTGTGCTCCGCAATGGGAGAGGCCACAACAGTGAGAAAAAAAAAGTTAACATACAGTTTTACTCTAATGAGTTCCATAGAAAATGCATATTCTTACAAGATATATTCATTATATATTGAATAGAGGAATGCCATTTTGAAAAGTAGCACTATATTTGTACCACTAAAATTTTTAATATCTGGGCGTATTTGAGAAGTAACATTAAAGATATTTTCTAATTTTTAATCCTTTATATTTTTTAGCACTTTAAAATATGTCCACTTAAGGTATTTCATTTCAACTTTGTGACAACCCTAAAATATAGATACTGTTTTCAATCATAGGTGAATAAACTGCTTAGAGTAGAGAAATAACTTCACTTAAAATAGTTTAAAACAGGCTTAAAGTATTTTATTTCATGAAATGAATTTGTGGGGGAGGGATACTGGACTGTAGATATAAATTTAGGAATTAGCAGGATATAGATGATATAAAATCATGAGACAAGAGGCAGAGCCCAAAAATTACACCCAGGAGAACTCCAAAAATTAGAATTTGAGAAGATGAGAATCTGGCAGAGTAAAATGCTAAGTCAAGGAACTGTTATGAGAAGGAGACCATGATCAACTGTGTCAAATGCTGCTGCTAAAACAAATAAGAAGATGACCCAAAGGACAACCACAGTATTTAGCAACAATGGAGATAACTGCCAAGTTTGTCAACTATTGTTTCAGTGGAAAGCAAAGATGAAAGCCTGATTGGATTCAAGAGAGGATGAGAGAAGTAGAACAGAGATGATAAAAACTTTTAAAATATTTTTTTGCTAAACGAGGAGCACAGACACTGGATGTTATCTGAAGGAGAATATGAATATCAGAGGAGGGTTTTTGTTTTGTGTTGATATGGGAGATATTTCAGAATGTTTATCTGGTGGAAATGATCCCAGACAGAGGGAAGCATTTATGATTAAGAAGAGAGAGAGGATGGGTAGGATGAATGTAGCATAATGGTGTGTCAGAGGTACTGAAGTGTTCGTAGAGTCTAGTAGTTCCCTTGGTCACCTGGGCTTACCCTTCAGCTGATGAAGTAATGGCACATGGGAAAGTGTATTATGAAAAGCAGGAACAACGCAATTCCCAGTAGACTATATTCAATAGACCACAATCATATTCTGAAGTGACATTGACATTTTGCCACAGATAAGCACGAGGAGGCAGCACGGCCTGGTATATTAAGTCATCTGTATCTGCAGTACTCCCCCTCCCAGACCGCTCCTGGGTGACGGTGGAGCCGAGGAGACCTTATGTGTGGCCACTATTCTCTGCCTAGAAGTGAGGCGATATATTTTCATATTATTCGAAGACAAGTGATATAGGAGCTGGCTATACACCTTATCCTTTACTTTCTCTTAGAATGGGCTTAGTTTTTCTAAGGCGGTTAAGGCAGAAATAAAACACACAGAGTTAAATTCCATTTATCCAACCTGGCTGAATATTGATACCTTGCCCTATTTTTATGTCATCCATGCAGAACAGGAGATTCTAGATGCTCTGCTGGGTGATTGACAGAGTATTGCTCAAGCCAGATGCACCTTGATGTACTCAGACATGCTTAGGATCATCTGAAAAAAACATTAGGCATCCAGGTGTAATGATGAGGAAGAGGGAGAATGGGGAGAAAAGAGAAGAGGAGGAGTGGAGGACAAGAGAGAGGGAAGGGCTTCCCTGGTGGCGCAGTGGTTGAGAGTCCACCTGCCGATGCAGGGGACACGGGTTCGAGCCCTGGTCTGGGAGGATCCCACATGCCGCGGAGCAACTAGGCCCGTGAGCCACAACTGTTGAGCCTGTGCGTCTGGAGCCTGTGCTTCGCAACAAGAGAGGCCGCGATAGTGAGAGGCCCGCGCACCGCGATGAAGAGTGGCCCCCGCTTGCCACAACTAGAGAAAGTCCTCGCACAGAAACGAAGACGCAACACAGCAAAAGTAAATAAATAAATTAATAAACTCCTACCCCCAACATCTAAGAAAAAAAAAGAACCGATATATTAAAGGCTATTCACAATGAACATTAAAAAAAAAAAAGAAGGGAAGAGGGAGGGGCAGGAGGCAGAGAGAGGAGGGAAAGGGAAAGAAAGAGAAGGAAAAACCCCAGAGCTCAACATGACCTCTTGTCCTCCAAGGAGCCTGTGGTAAGGAACCAAAGGGAACAGTTACAGCATACGTGTTGAGACTGTAATATCTATGGAAAAAGAGAAACTCCCTTTTTCTCTGCTCAGGTTTTCTTCTTTACACTGAGTACCAGGGCTTCTGTGAGTGGAGGGCTGGTGAACTCCTGATGAAAGGTACTGACAGAGGTCAGAGAGTAATCTTGTTCAGAAAGAACAAGACTCTACTTACCAGATAGGATAGGTAGTAATTCTAGGCTTCCCCATCCGAAAACATTTTAGGCTGGATAGCCTATTAGCCTGTGATTTCATGCAGATGGGGTGTCACATTTGAGCAGGCTTTGCAAGGGGAAGGAAGGGACAGGTTGTATTTGTAGCAGAAACCAGGGGTACAGAAGAGGAATATTCTTGCTGTTTTGGTTTTGTTTATGAAAAGGGTAGAAGAACACGGGGAGATGGAGATAGAGACAGTAGGAAGTGAGGGTCAGAGGCTCGGTGACAGAATGAAGATGAATAGGAAAGGAGAAGGAAGGATAAATATCATAGTGTTGCTAAGGAAGGGTGGATAATCATGGTGATAGTGATACTAGCTCACGTAATGAATGCTTCCTATATTGGTTTGCATGTATTATTGTGATCTTTACAAAAACGGAGTAAGCAAGATATTGTGATCTCTGTTGTGTAGAGTAAAGGAATGGGGCTGAGAGAGGTTAAGTAATTTGCTCAAGGTTAAGTAATCAGCTCAGCTAGTGACATAGCTGGGCCTTGGGTGGTTGTCTAATTCCAAACCTGTGATCTAAACTGCTGCTTTCAAGGTTGGAAGGCAGGAAAATAGTGATACCATTAGCAGAAACAGGAAAACGAATAACTACTGTGTGTGTGGAGGGTAAGAAGGGATGAGAAGAGAGACTGAGGTTGATTGTTTTTATTACCATAGTGATGCATGCACCTTTTACAGATCATTATTGCCTTCATATCACAACTAAGATTACTTCGAGTGGGTGTTTGCAAGCATTCTTTAATTAATTAATTTTTGCCTAGAATACATATTTTATTTTTAACTTTTTATTTTATATTGAAGTATAGGTGATTAACAGTGTCGTGTTGGTTTCAGGTGTACAGCAAAGTGATTCAGTTATACATATACATGTATCTATTCTTTTTCAAATTCTTTTCCATTTAGGTTGTTACATAATATTGAGCAGAGTTCCCTGTGCTATACAGTAGTTCCTTGTTGGTTGCAAGTATTTTTTTTTTTTTTGTGGTACGCGGGCCTCTCACTGTTGTGGCCTCTCCCGTTGCGGAGCACAGGCTCCAGACGCGCAGGCTCAGCAGCCATGGCTCACGGGCCGAGGTGCTCCGTGGCATGTGGGATCTTCCCGGACCGGGGCACAAACCCGTGTCCCCTGCATCGGCAGGCGGACTCTCAACCACTGCGCCACCAGGGAAGCCCCCGCAAGTATTCTTTACGCATAAAAAATTACCAGTGATCCTTCCAAGAAAAATTAAGCATCAAACCTAAAAGTTCTTCAACTAAACCTATTCTTATTTATTTCTCTAAACATAAATTAGTGGCCTGCCACAGCTGACATCTGTAGAAAATCACTAGGACAATATGTCTCTTCCTCAGTATGATTTAGCAGTATTTGCTACTTTTCACAACACATTGGGGAAATATGTTTTTCCACATGGCATATTTTTACTTTGATGCTTATTTTTATAGTAGATTGTTTTGCTCTCCACCTAACCCATTGTTCTTTTCCTTCAATTTTTCTTCCAAATAAACAATATTGCTTTTCTGAAGTAGTATTTTCAAATCCAAAACTAACTTCCCGTGTGCCTTGGGGTACCTTTTAAAATATGCCTCCTTTGAGATACTTTCAGTGGATGCATGTTTGGTCATTCATTTCTTTATTTATCTTCTGACTCTGTCACTGAGATGGACAGAAAAACTGTGCTGATCATAGTCATATGTTTAGGCAATTTAAGAAAAAATAAAACAAAAAGAATACAGAAGCATGTCGAAAAGTTGAATCAGCAATGAGTATAATAGTCTGAGTGAACTATGGTGAGATAAAGGCATACATTTCTCCAAGTAAAATTTCTGTGACATCATACAGAATGAAAAACAAAATACAGTTGACCCTTGAACAAAGTAAGTGTCAGAGACTCTGATGCTCCCTGCAGTTGAAAATCCAAGTATAACCTATAGTTGGCCCTCCTTATACACATTTCTTTCCATATCCATGGTTCCACATCCATGGATTCAAACAACTGTGGATTGTGTGGTAGTGTAGTATTCACTATTGAAAAAGATTCACTTCTAAGTAGACTCGAGTATTTATACAACCCATGTTGTTGCAGGGTCAA
The DNA here is from genome assembly GCF_963455315.2 of Globicephala melas. Taxonomy (NCBI): domain Eukaryota; kingdom Metazoa; phylum Chordata; class Mammalia; order Artiodactyla; family Delphinidae; genus Globicephala; species Globicephala melas. The sequence goes on along the minus strand of NC_083323.1, from coordinate 35,372,577 downwards.
CTGTATTTCTTTTGAACTTTTGGATTAAAATATAGCAGAACCACCTTTGAAAATATTGTTTGAAAATAATGCCAAAAAAAAAGACTCGAAATCATTCATCTAGTCCCATATATACATTATTTTTTTAATCAGTACCACAATTATTATGTTTTGATTGTCATTTTAAGAGCATAGTGAGTCTATTGCAGTGACCACATTTCTGATTGTGCGCAAAAATAATGAGCGACATTTTACCCTCCCTTGCCCCCCGATAGAACTATGCATCACTCCTTGAAGCATTCTTATGCTTTCTACCATGTTGTGACGTGTCATACTTGTTATTAATTGTGCAGTGCTTCCTGAGAGCGGTCTACGCATTCATGTCTAGTTCACTATTATTTATCTACCCACTGGCTAGAACATCTGAAATGTAAGTAGGTATTCAGAATATGTGTAGAATGAATTAATGAATGTGAGGCATTGGTTGAGAAGATTATATACATAAACACAGTAGCTCTGAGTGCAGATAAATATAAGATAAAAATCCTCAAGCTGTGGCCTTGAAATATGTGGTTATGTTTCTCATAGGAGTTTAAACCTTAACAGGAAATGAAGTTTCCAGTCTGAATTACCTTGTGTTTATTTTCTGATGCAAAGCCTTACTAAATCTTTAGATACATTTAAAACATGTGACTCATGACCAATATTTTATGATCATTTCATATTGAAGATAGTTTATGGAATTAAAGTTGATATTTACTAATTGCATGCAATTACCAATTGCATGTATTTCTACTCTTAATAATTATAATTAAAAATAATTTATTTTTTATTGGAGTATAGTTGCTTTACAATGTCGTGTTAGTTTCTGCTGTACAGCAAAGTGAATCAGCCACACTTATACATTTATCCCCTCTTCTTTGGATTTCCTTCCCATTTAGGACACCACAAAGCACTGAGTAGAGTTCCCTGTGCTATACAGTCTGTTTTCATTAGTTATCTATTTTATACATAGTAGTGTATATATGTCAATCCTAATCTTCCAATCCATCCCTCCCCCACTTGGTATCCATACGTTTGTTCTCTACGTCTGTGTCTCTATTTCTGTGTTGCAAATCAATTCATCTATACCATTTTCCTAGATTCCACATATATGAGTTAATATACGGTATTTGTTTTTATCTTTCTGACTTACTTCACTCTGTATGACACCTCTAGGTCCATCTACATCTTTGCAAATGACCCAACCTCATTCCTTTTTAATGGCTGAATAATATTCCATTGTATATATGTACCATATCTCCTTTATCCATTCCTCTGTTCATGGACATTTAGGTTGCTTCCATGTCCTGGCTATTGTAAATAGTGTTGCAATGAACATTGGGGTGCATATATCTTTTTGAATTATGGTTTTCTCTGGGTATATGCCCAGGAGTGGGATTGTTGGGTCATATGATAGTTCTATTATTAGTTTTTTAAGAAACCTCCATACTATAATTAAAAAATAATCTTAATGTAGCATTTCTGGGAGTTTCTTTTGCATTCACAGAAATTGTACTGTGTGTCCTTCTAGTTCTTTTTGCACAGGAAAAAGTTATATAGGAAAAATCAAAATTTATCTACATATTCATGTGATTAGTCCATGATAGAGTTATTATTATTCATTTTATATCTTGCTTAATAAATATAAACAAGTATGCTTAAGAAACACGCCTCATGTGTTTTCTGCATAGACCTTAGTCCCTCTAAACTGCATATAATCTCAACCCAAGTTAGAATGTTCAATACCTGTAATTAAACACTGAATTTGCATGTATTAAATCTTTTCTCCAACCCCCCTTCCCTGTTGCAAAGGACTGTTTCAGACTGGAAATTATCAGGAAAAAGGGAGCAGGGATGATCAGTGAGACAGGTTTCTCCTTCTAACAATTGCTGTTTTGACCTCAATACGGGGAAGGAAGATTTGTTCAGGGACTAGGACAAGAACGACTTTCATTTGGTGTGATCTGGTAATAAGCGCTGTCCTGCACCATGGCTTGCACAATGGGGTATGCTTCTGGGTTCCTCCCAGGTTTGTTTCTGGTCCTCCTTTTCTGTGGAGGAAACTTGAAGCCCTATCTCCTCTTACTAGTGCTAGGAGTTAGAAGTAGGATTTCATGACTTTTAAGCAGCCTTCCCTTCTCTCCTCTTTAATAAATATCTTTGATCTGGGTCAGGGGTCCGAAGGACCACAGAATAGGTTCTCTTGCATTTCTATTTTAAAATCCCTTTGGGTGGGCGGTAAGGTGAGTCTGACCCATACTCATTATTGGAGCCTCAGCTGAAACTGAGAACCAAGTACATTCTAATATCTTGTTATACCAATAATTGAAAGTATGAGGAATGAAGAACAACTAGGTTGAACCATATAAAAGTGTTGATATTGGATTATTTTGATCTACACAAAGAATAATTTCATCAATCTAATATTATACTCTTTTAAATCTGCAGTTGTATAATTTACTAAATTATAAGGGTCTGTCATTCCTTATCTGAAATCTTTGGGCTCAGATGGGTTTCAGAATTCAGAAGATTTTTAGATCTTTGACTTAGATTTTTTAATGTAATCCAGCACATATTCTATATATTACATATCTTCCCAGTGGGTCTGGATTACGAAGCTCTCTGATTTATGTATTGGGAGTGTTTGGTTGTGGAAAAATCTGTTTTATTTATAATGGCAACTGTGGTTTCAGGCTTACAGTTTGCATTTCCTAGAGACATTTCAGTCGTCTGATGAGAAGTCTAGGGAATATGTGAACTATAGGCAGAGGATACAGCATATTCTGCTCAAGGTATTTTTAAAGCTCAATACTATGATGACATCATCATAAGACCTCTGTCATGAATTCATTTCATTTCACTGTCTTAACAACCTATTTCACCCTCGAATGTGTGAACACACTAGTTTATAAAATCATAACAAACAAATTGATTACATTTTAGAGGTTTAATATTGAAAATAAAATGAAACAAGCAGGGATATATCATAGTTCTTAATTTGCCCCTCATTCATTTGCTACTAGGAATATGATCAATATATAATTGTCAAAACTATTTGAATTTCTGGCTGCTATACCTAGATTTTCCTCTTATGCTAGTTTAGACTTTAATTCTTTATCAAGAATTATTCTGTAAGAGCACACACAGAGAATATGTATATTGTTAAGTTGTGGGTGATAAGAATTTTTTTCCGAGGTAATGTTTACCTACATGTGGCTTTCACTTAAGGCTTTGATTTTAGAAAATGACCCTTGCTTCTACCTAAGAGTTGGCATCACCCTGACAGGCCCCCTAAGTGCAATGATATAATCAATGATCAGTGTGGACTTGAATGGCAACTCCTCTTTGTTAGGTGTACATAAGCAGCTGCTCCTCACAGGCATGTGGCTTCTCCTTCTAGGTGTGCTGTAAGCAGGGACATCCATTCGGCTGTATGTCATTACACTTGGTATCGTAGGACCTCATTTGTCCTGCTTTCTGTAAGTGGAAACTGTATAAACTTTGGGAACTGCTTAACAGGAGAGGTGTGATATGAACAAAAGAAAACTGTCATCAGGCATTCAGGAAGCCTGTTCCATGTGCCTGCCACTATTAGTAATGCCATCTTAGGCAAATCACTTCAAGTCTGCCTTTTTTCCTGAAAAGGCATAATGCCATGTGTGTGATTCACAATAAATATTACATGAAAACGAATGAACATACTGTGCTGCTTCCATTTTGTTTTTTGGTCATGTCTGCATTAGGATGGCTATATGGATTCCTTTAATCTTTTCTATTTTTGTTCTGTAATTTATGTCACCATTAGTTCCTTTATGTAATTTTATGTAGATATACAGTGATACACACACTCACAACGAAAAGTACTCCAATCACAAAGATACACAGGTGGATAGAATTTTACTAACTGAATACAGCATTTAGAAGCATCTGGATCAAGAAACAGGCCATCAGTAGCGTCCTAGAAACTTCCTCCCGTCCCCTCTAGTTCCTGCCTTCCCTGAAAGTAACTCATATGTTGACTTCTAACATCTCAGGTTAGTTTTGCCTGTTTTTAATTTGATAACAGAAGAATGCATCAGATAACGCACCAGGTTCTGTTTAGTACTGGCTTCTTCCCTCGACAGAATACTTGTGAGATTCACCTTGTTATGCATGTAGTGTTTACCCTTTTTACTGTTAATGGACATTTGAGTACTTTTCAGTTTTTTGCCCACTACCAAGAATATTGCTCTGAATTTTCTTGTACATACTTTTTGTGAACATATGTATGCATTTCTTTTTTGGTGAATGTCTAGGAATGCTATTGTTGGGTCAAAGGAGATGCATATATTCTACAGTTTAGGGGAAAAATTGTTTTATTTAGTTTTCTTGTCTTCTGCCAATCAACAGTGATTTGTCATTTTAACTGTATTCCGATTTCCTTTTGGAGAAAGATCCACCATCAGTACATAGTTTTTTTTTAATGCAATAAATCAAGTTTTCCTACTCCAGAAACAGAAGGGGTCTTTGGGGGCTTTTTTACTAGGACTTAACTAGAATTCTCCTTTCTCTAGGAAAAAGATAGAGGTCTGTAATCTAAGCTTATTCAGCCAGATTCTCTCTCTCTTTTGGGGGGTGGGGTGGATTTGAAACTTGAGCAGAGTAATTCAAAACAGAACAAATGATTGGCATTTGATCCTAGTAGCAGCAGTGGTGACTTGGAAGGTCTGGTAGGATTTGTAGTTGGCTGTTTCTTGTCAGTTTTAAATCTGGTTGTTTACCTTCCCCAGATCTTGTGAGCTCTTGTATCTTCTTCCAACACATTCCTTTTTTCATTAGAATGTCCACGTTGGTTTCTGTTGCTTGCAACCAAAGAAACCTGTGTCATATATAAACTCATATACCACACATTAGTAACAACTTTTACAGTGCTATAAATAATGTTTCATCTTCCTATGTTGAGTGTGGTAGATTTCAAAGTAAACTTGGCAGCTTCATACAGATGAAGACAGCCATAAAAAATATGTATTTATGGTTTCTGGACATAGTGGAAATGCTTCCTACAAATGAGGCCTAGGGGAAAATGGTAAAGATTAAATCCCTATTCTTAGCCACATGGGAGAGGTGGATGATCAAAGAGAGGGAATTTGGTGGTACAGGAAATTTTGTCTTCTACAGTTGGCGTTTACTGACTGTAATCATAACTACGTTATTTTTAATGTTATGTTTCAGAGTAAGTGCATTAAATGGTAGTGTTCACAGTATCACTTCTTTATCAGGAGTGATGAAAAGAGGTAAATAAGGGTCATTTGCCATGAAATTTAATAGAAAAATTCCTGTCAAGTATTCTGAGATGTCTTTCACTTGTCCAAATTATGTTAAATTTGCTTAACATTATGTATTTCACCCAGTTCTTAACTTTTAACGTTGTCTGCTAAAATTTGAAGCTTATGTTCTTCTTTTTTTTTCCATTTCAACTCTACACAAAGAGGCATTGTGAGACTCTGAGGATTTTATGTTACAGTTGTTTGTAAACTTTAGCATCTTTGGAGTATGCATTTTTGGATTTGAGTAAAGGTTGCTTCAATTTATAACTGTTGAATATCAGGTATCAGTCCTAAACTAAAAGGGAACTTCAGATCACATTTCATAGGATTATGTGAAGAGAGATGATGACTGCTTGAGACACCTTCGCTTCAGTCGTTTCTCGGCTGACTGACCATGCCATCAACTGTCACCCTTCTCCTGCCCTGCGTTTTCCAATTACATCTCAGCACACAAAGAAAAGAGCTTAGTTGAAAAATCCTAGGGATATTTTCTAGAAAAGTTGTGTCCTGGTGCTGTTACATTAGGCCTGGAGTTCCAGGCCAGACAGGATAAATCAGAGTTGAGCTATAGGAGGCAACATAAGCAAAGGCTGAAAACAGAGATAATGGAGAGAAAGCCTGCTAGAGTCCAAATTCTGAGATCATTCATTAGCTTTGTGTTCTTAGGCAAATTACTTAACCCGTTAAGATTCGGTTCTTGATCAGTGAAATGGGGACTAGGATTGTGTCTGCTTTGCTGTGACAATTAAATGAGAAAACATCTGTAAAGCACTTAGCCCACGTTACATTGGCTATTAAGCATTATTACAGTTTCCCCCCTTGCAGTTTTGAGACGCCTTAAAGAATGTGGACTACTGATTACAAAATGTGAAACCTCAAAAATCGGGCAAGATTTTCCTGGTTGCTCTTTCATAAAGCCACTTATACGTATTTTTTAATATACTTATCACAATGTTTATATTCATAATGTGGTGAGGGTTGTTTATTTTGATGTCTGGTTTCCTAAGATTTAAGTTTCATTAGGGCAGAGATTATGTGTGGGTTTTTTTGTTGTCGTTGTTGTTTTTTGCTAATGAATGTGTGCTTAATACCTGGACAAATATCTGGCATGTATCAAGTGCCAAATCAACATCTGTAGAATGAATGCATGGATGAACCAATGGATGGATGGGCTGAAAACAGTCATCCATGGGAGATATAGACATACTAAAAGGCCATGAAAACTGAAGAGGATTAATTTATTTACACATCAGACTCTAATTTTGCTCACATTGTACCCTCAGTGCCTGTAACTGATCCTCACACACAAATGTGATTGAATAAATGTTGAATTTAACAATATGAAATCACCAATATTCAACTACTTCTGCACTACAAAAATGACAATTTCATATAGTTCAACATGATATTTGTAGAAGATATTAGTAAATAAATGTTTCAATCCTTGAGTAATTCTCCTTCATGGCTTTAATTTAAAATACATATTTACTTGTATTTGTGTATCTTAATTGTGTATCGCAGACAATTGGGAGCCATGCAGTAAACATTAGAGCGCCATCCCATATTTTTAATCTTAAAATTTCTAGTACTAAATATTGAAACTTGGTATTTTAAATAAAGCTTTATAGTTCTTTCTAAATTCTTCAGATACTTACCAAATACGAGAACTACTAATCTTAATTTTGTCATTTGTGTATCATCCAGACAGAGTTAAGCCTGCTTAAGATGGTCTTCTTAAAGAGTATTTACCTTTTGTTATTATATTTTACTTCAGGTTCAAATATTTGGGAACAGCTAATCTAACTCATGGAGATTTGTATAGCAATACCTGGAGAGTATTTTTTTTCTTCTTAGATTTAGGATTTATTGAAGATGACAAAAAGATTTGTTGGCAATGACTGAACCCATTAAGGAATAAGAAATAAGCATATTTTCTACTCGGGTATCATGATGAATAACTAGGCGTCTATAGATTGGGATTTTGAAATCAACTTCTAGTTTCCTCTCACCTGGAAAGTACTTATAATTCTTAACCTCAGAACCAAGGGACTGGTCCCAATTCTGGTATGATTGAGATTATTCTTCTGAATTCTACTTTTTCCTCTTCTGAATCTCACAACTATGATTTTCTGGACTGGGATATCTGCTTTTGAATTTGGTCCATTATTAATAATCATGTTTAAATTTTGTATTATTCTTATGTATTTAATAAATAAATACACATTAATAAAATAATGAGACATTATTTGTAATTTATAAAAAAGACTTTGTGTCCCTCCTATCAATGTGCATATCACAAAGGCTGGGAGCTTATTTTTTTAAATGTTTACTTTATATGTGTTTATATATGTATTTATTTTTTAATGAATGGTAATGGCTGTGGCTTCCTGGATGTGTATGTCTGTCTCTCTCCTTGACATAACTGTGCATGTCTGTGTTCTTTCTTCTCACTAACAAACAACTTTACTTCTTTATACTTCTGCCATGATGAGTGAGAAGAAACACTGGTTCAGCTGGAATTCAGAATCAGGTTCGCTGACGCTAAATTCCAAGTTTTATTTTTTGGAATTGCAGACATATTCTAAGCAGTCTGGTGAACAACTTAGCATTTTTGAAAGAACTGTGTTCCAGCTATGTCATCTGTGAAGACCTAGTCCGTGCTAAAATCTCTCTAAGCAAATGATTCCACAACTTAAAGTTAGTCTTGTGTTTAACTATCCTCATTGTCAAAATATTTCACTGTATGACCATCTTGTGCTATTCCTTTATCTTATATTTTGTTCATTCTGCAATCTACTTTAGGAACAATTTTTCATGATTCTCTGATGTATTATGAAGTCTTTTTAATGTCTTAAACTCTTATTCTAGGTCTTTCCTCTGACTCCTTACTAACCCTTGTATGTTTTTCTTTGCTTAGGTAATTTAGAAAGCTTCACTTTACATCTGCGCTGCTATTCTAAATACCGTAAAAGCACCTCCGTAACTCATTAGCTTTAAAAGCTGAATCACACTATTGATTTATATTTGTTTAGCATGTAAATCAGCATGACCTTCCATACATCAGTTTCATTTGGGGAGATTTACAACACACTGTTCTTCTCATTTATTGCTTGGGTATTGTATTCGATATGCATTCAGTTTCATTTCTGCTGTCTACTTGTGTGTTGTTTGCTAATCCACTTAAAGTACCAAATGCCTGCATTTTCACACTGTAATTTAGCACTATGAAAGTATTAAATCTTAGTGTAAAATATAAAGTGAATTTTATTCTTGCTTTTCACTCTTAAAGCTTACATTACTTTTTTGACCTTCAAATTTATAAATATATAAACAGTTTTAAAATTTAGAGACAAGCATCACCGGGTAGTGTATACATTGAAATAGTTATGCTAAAGTCTTTTTTTCCCAAACAATAATGCTCACTTAAACATGAAAAAAATGCCCCTTTATGACCTTGTTCTGACTGAATGTTTCAAATCTATCCAATAAGACAGTGTTGTTGAACTTTAAGAGTGGCAATAGAAATATATTTTGGAAGACTGCATTTTTAATTTAGTAAATAACCTATAACTATTTTATTTGTTTCACTTCTAGTTTAGAGTTTAAATCAAGGAGTGTAACACAACATAATAGCACATACTAGATTTTAGGAGGAACTAGCTAGTTGCTTGAGAATAATTGCCCTCTCATAAAATATTTTGAAAAAAACAAATGAAATCCATTTTAATAGAAAAATCCTCTTGATTTTTAATCATGTAAATTATTTACTGTATTCAATAAAGAGCATTCGTTGCAGAGATCTGTAGAGGGATAAAATTTATGTAAAGGAGAAAAGAATCCTCTGAAAAATAAAAATAAAATAGATGAAGAAACATTAACATAGATGCTGACATTAGTTTGAATTTAGTTGTTTTTCTATCTCTGACTAAATTTTCCAAAGAGCATAATATAAAATTATGCTAAGAAGTATGTCATATTGACCTATCAGAATAAATACACAAACTTGTAATGAAACATAGTCAGAAACAGAACCAGAAATATGATTTACAAAGTTTGTAGCAGAGAGATAAAGGTGCTAGATTTAAGATGTACAGAGATCTGGCAAATGGCAGGCAGTGGTGTTTGACTATCAAGTAAGTATTTGGTAGATAAAGGAAAGTAGGCAAGTCCCCGGAGGGCTCCTGAATAAAGAGAAGTTGGCAGATCTCTGAGGTAGAAAGGTAAGCAGAATTCAGAATCTGAGGATCAGATATTCAGAACCTAATATCATAACCAAGTAACACTGGCAAGTTTTAATCCTAGAACTCCTGATTTTTTTTCTATCCTTGTCTACCACACATGTTCAGAAAATAATTTATAGTGAGGAGGAAGCCAGTGTCCCCAGAAATATTTTACCTTAAGTCAGGGATAAAGCAGTCAGGACCTTCTGAAATATATGTGTAATAATACCTGACATTATTTGAGTGCAAGTTGGGGACCAGGTACTATATGTAGGTACCTTATATGCATTATATCTCTTAATCCTTTGTATTATGGGAATTTTCTCCATTGTACAGATGAAGAAACAGACACAAAGGGGTTAAATCATTTGTTTAAGGTCACACAACTAATAATGAGTTAAGTCTGTATTGGAGGTCAGGTAGTTTGACTCAAAACTACAATGAAATACTATTCTAGAACAAGGGCAGGTGAGACCCTAGGGTGAAGGTCGTTATATTTGAATGGGGTTCATCTTTGAATATCACGCTAAAGTAGTGAGACTAAAGAAACTCTAGACAACTCCTATATTTGAAATTCATAGTTAATGATAAAAATGCTAAAGAACATTTTACTTAAGCCACAAAGGATGCACTACTTATGACACATGAGAATAGGTAATAGAATCTTAAATAGAGTAAGTTTGAATTTTGTAATGGATTTATCTAAATTCATTTGTTTTATCATCATTTGTTCATTCAATACATAATTATTTTGCTCTCACTGTGTGCCAAGTACTGTGTTGGGGATAAGGGAATTAGCAAGACAGAGTAAGTCCTTATGAGTCTGTAGTCCATTGGAGGAGTTAGTCAATAAATAAGCGAATATGTAAATATGTATACTATTATATTATTTCTTGGAGATAAGTGTTATGAAGAAAAATAAAGCAGATTAAAGGTAGAGAATAAAAGGGGAAGGTTATTTTAGAAAGGATGTTCATGAAAGGATTCTCTGGGGAGGTAAATTTGACAAAAGACCTTAATAAAGTGAATGAACAAGTCTTCTCAATATAAGGAAGAAAGGAATTAAGGAAGAGGAAATAAGTGTAAATATGTTGAGTTCAGAAAATAGGGGAGGGGCATTAGGAGCTAAGGTTAAAGGGACAGGTGAAAGAGAGGTCATCGAGAATATACTAGACCATAATGTAGGGTCCCCAAGGTGAACCAGATGGGAAGCCTTCGGGAATTTTTGACATAAGAAGTGTCATAATCAGATTTTTAAAAGATTTAAAAGATTAAAAATCAGATTTTTAAAAGATCCTCCAGCTACTGTGGAAGGTGATATCTTAGAATAAGGTGCTAGCAGTGGAGGTTAAAAAAAAAAAAAGTAGTCAGATTCACGTATATTCTAAAGACTGAGCACACTGTAATTGTTCATGATTTTACTCCAGAGTTTTTGGCCAGAGCAACTTGTGGTGCCAGGTTTGAAGGGATAGAAATAATCAAATATCTATTTTAGAAACGTTAAGTGTGAGATGTCTATTAAAGATCCAAGTGAGGAGAGAGATTTGCCAGTTAGATGAACAGTCAAGAGATAGTGGGGGCATTCTAAGATGAGGTTATAAATTTAGGAGTTATCAAATTATATAGATGGTTTCCAAAGCCCTAAGACTGGATGACATTACCTAAGAAGTGAGGGTGGATAGAGAAAGCAGAGGCAAAGATTGAGTTCTAGGTCATTCCAGTACTTAATAGTCAGGAAGAGGAAGAAAATACAGAGAATGAGTCTGAACAGAAACAGTAAAATAAAAACCAGGATTATGTAGTGTCTTGTAATTGAAGACAAGAAAATGTTTCAAGAAGGAGAAAATATCTAGTCAAAAGCTGCTGAAACGTTGAGTAAAATTAAAACTACGTATAGACCATATAACCATGGAATTTACCAACTTGGAGACTGTCATTAACCTTGAATAAAAGAATTTCAATGGAATGGTTGTGATCAAAGCCCTAAGAGGTCAAAAGGAGGCAGCAAATATAAATAAACCCTTTGAGAAAGTTTGCCAAGATGCAAGCAGAGAATTTAAGCAGTGACTAAATGGCACATAGGTATAGTTTTCTTTTTTCTTTAGTGAAAGTTATTATAGAACATTGCTGTGTAAATAGAAACCATCCAATAAACTGAGAAAAAATAAAATTTATGTTTGAGAGAGACGTGATAACTAAAGGAACAAAGTCTTTGAGATGGAGACAAGTTTGAAATGCATATAAGTGAATGGGTTGACCTTAGATAGATGTAGAGATTTGTCATCCAGTGTAACAAAAAGGATCTTCAGGATTCATCAATAGAGACATAGGCATGGGAGGAGGAGATGGTCTGTTTTGGTTGCTTCAGTTTGTTCAGTGAACTAAGAATGTGGTTTTCACCTGAGAGTAGGGAGGAGAAGTGGGTGCTGAAAATTTGAGGAGATGCAAAGTGGTATGAGATAATCTTCGTAATTGGGAGAGTAAACTCACTGGGGATGTATATTAGAATTCCAGAGCACTACTGAGGTCCAGAGTGAGATAAATGGTCCCGAATGTAATGTGAGACTAGCCCACGTGATTGTGTGTGCTTTCTACAGTCATGTTGAGCAGCGTGGGTATAGGCATGGTATGATAAGAAAGTTGGATTTAATTAGGATTGAGGGTTGGTTTTTTTCTTTTTCTTCAAGTAAGTACAGATGAGGGCATAAGTACAGGAGCTCAGGTTTTGTTCAAAGACTAGATGAGCATTGTGGACCAGGAATCTAAATTGGGTATTTAAGAAAATGAGGGGCTGGTTGCCAATGAAAAAGTGATAGATTAATAAATTAGTGGTCCCAGTGGGTTGAAGAGTTATTGGAGTGGGACTAATGATTAGAGTTAAGTGAGCTGGAAAGATAAGAATTTGTGTTTAGAGGTATGAACCCATCTAAGACATAAGCGCTTTGAAATAGAAGAATACCGTAAATTAGCTATTACGGGATTCTAAGTCATAAGCTGCTGGACTTGCCACTGCAGCCGCCTGCACTGAGAGGTAACAACATTCTTCCTTCTCATATTAATAATTTAAAAAGATGAATGTGCAATTCACATGTCATATGAACCTTGTTTTTGAGATGGCATTTGTATACTCTAAAATAATGATAAAGGTAAAAATTTATACTCTCGTGTAAATGGCTCTTCATTGAGATATTCCGTATTAATGTGATTTTAAAAAATCTAGCCCATAACTCAATTTTGAATAATTTTTTACCTAAGCCATAAAGGCTTGGAGGATTAATGTGCAAAGTTGTCTTTATATATAGGACCCTGCAAAACATTCACACACATGAAGGCAATACAGTAAGAGATGATTTAACGAGTTTCTATAATTTTGAGACAGTAGTTAAGCCAATATCCTATCAGTGCAAAATGATTCTTAGAATTGATATGATTTCTCCTGCTTAATTTTATTTTGATGATCTTTATAAATTAGCCTTTGGTCTTGCCTATAGCTTTTATGCATTTATAAGCTTCAAAAGTACATTTAAAAATTTTTGCTGTGACTCTTGATTTTTGCTCTAAAATGCATTCTCAGTACATGGAAATAATTGATGAAATATTAAGAAGTTATGGGAGTTTGATGAAAATGTTATGGTGTTATCACTTATTTTACCTACATGTGTATACATATATGAGCATATAAATGGTACTTTTTGCAGAAACTAAACGGCAAATTCATTGAACTTAGTTATTTTGGAAAAATACTCTAAACATTCCTTCTTGATACTAAACAAAATAGCTTAGTTTTATTTCAGAGATTTAAAAAAAATTAATGTAAATGCACATTTATTGTAATTTCCTAAATGGCATACACTTACATCAAAATAATTTTAAATATTTAGGAATCATAACAAGTTCCTGGCACTAGTTTGTTCTTATGATTCAAAGCATATTTTTTTATACAAATAACATATCCGATGTTTTTATATGACTGCTTTCCTAGCAATCATATGGCTGGATATGGTTTATCAAGTAAGCAAATCTTAACATTGCCAACCAGTACTTTGTGAATGCCTTTTGAATTCAGTGAATTGTAAGATGGTTTCTAGAATATATATATATACATATACACATATATATGTAATATATACATACACATATATACACACACACATATATATACACAAATTAATCTTTTTTTCCCAACATTATCAATGATAGTTTCACTCATATGAAAGTTTAAACCCAAAATGGGAAATCTGGGGAATTTGGTAGAAAAATATTGGTGTAGAAGCCCAGGTTTCCCTTCTATGACAGTTTTGGCATGCTTTTTGATCCTAATTTGGTTGTATATTGCTGCTTCTCTGAGCTTCTTAGTATTAATGGGTTATGTATTTGAATCACAGACTGTTAAAGGTTGAAGGATGAGACTCAGAATCCTTTCATTTTACAGAGGAGGTAACTGTAGTCCAGAGTGAGACTTGCTCAAGGGCCATATAACTAGCAAAGGGTGAATTCTGAACTCAAGTTTTCTGACTTTGAAAGTTGTGCCCTTTTCCTGTTGAGCTGGAGTGGGCCTTGAAGGATTGGATGGGTTTATTGAAGGAGGCTGTTCCAGAAGAAGTTCATCTAGGAGAGGAAAGCAAGAGTTTTATGGCATGCTGCTAGGGAAAAAGCAAAATAAAATGCAGGGTCACTTGAAGTTTGGAGGGAAAAAGAGTGAATAAAGTATGGATAACATTAAAAGAACATCATATAAGGCTGCTAGTACATCATCCATAGTGTTTATTTTGAGCAGTTGGTGACATTTAGAAATAAGTGAGGGTTCCAGCCATTTTCAGTAGGTGGTCATTTTGACATTTCTGTATAATGCCTCTCTGGGCTAATAAAACTTGTCTATTACTGCTGGTTCCCTTTTCATTTTATTATTTCTGTTCTTTTAAAGTAACAATTTAGTAAATCACAGTATATAGGCAAATGCTGGAAGTCAAGTATTTATATATACTAACATTTTTTAAGCCTGGACTTTTTTTGCATAACAGATGGGAGAAGTGTGAGTAATTTCACTGGAATTCTGTAGCCTTAGTTTTCAAAAAATTTTTTACTTGGTGACATTTAAATATTCAGTTTATATCTAATAACACAAATAATATTTTAAAATAAGCACTAGAGTTATTATCAAACAGAATCATGTGGTTTGGCAACTAGCATATAACATGGACATCTGTTACTAGGGAAATAAATTAAACCAAAATAAATTGAACCATGGTGAATGTTGCTATAATTTGGTAATTAATGATTTTTAAACTACAAATTTATGCTACCTAATTTCAGCTGGACCTTTGTAATATGTCTTATTTAAAGCATGTCACATTATCCAAGATTCCCTAAATTTCTCAAACCCCAAAACACAGACCAGCCATCCTCCCAGCACCATCTTCTCATAAATTATCTAGTCTCCTATATTTATGTGAATATATTGTTAGTTCCCTCACTTTCCTTATTTGCTCCTCTGTATTTTAATTCCCCTTGATTCCTTCCCACCTCAGAAGAAGCATGTTCCTGCTTACTTATATGTGACTTGACATATACCTTTGCTCTTGATTAGATTGTCCCTCCTAAGATCTTTTTACATCAATTGTCCTCTTTTTAAAAAGTGTAACTGGAATGGATTTCAACGCTGCCCCTGTTGGGGAGTGTGGGGACTCTGGAGCTGGCTCTGCTTATCCCCCTCCAAGCCCAGGGGTGTATGGAGCTTTGTCCTTCCCTCTACTTTCCAGTGCCTCTCTGGTTATCCAGGACCTTATCCTATTTGGAGAGCATGTCAGTGTTGTAGGACATTGAAGAACAGCTTGTCTAATGGGAATAGTTGTGGTGGGAATTTACCCTGCTGAAGATTGGCCAGCATCATGCTGGTATCCATAAAGGCTATCTTACCGTTACTACCTGCAGTATGAAGGACTGCTTACATAGCTCCTCAGCAAGGCAATGTCTCCCTCTTACCGGGGCTGGTATAGATAGTACTTGCTCTTGGAAGAAGTGGGGATTCCCTAACAAGAATGGTCCACTTTGGTTGGGGAGACTCTCCCTTTTCTGCCTTACGGGTTTTCCTGGCCTTTCAGTCAGAACTAACACTATCAAAGAATAACTATAAAATATTGCTCTTCATCTACCTCTTAAAACTATGTTTGTGAATCAAGTTAATGCTATGTTCCTTCAGGGCTTTGATTTTTGATCCTCGATCCTCATCCTGTTTTTCCTTCTCGATGATCTCTGCTGTTGCAAAATAAAAGTTTTTTTGCTGTTACTTGTCCCTCAATGAAATGAGCTTCACAAGACAATTTGAAAGGCAAAGCTGTTCATTAACTTTTTCCTTTCGTTTTCAATTTTAATTCTCTCCAAGATACTTGTGGTTGAATGGAGGAGGGTCAAGCACAAGGATTGACACATGAGAAAAGCAAGCCAACCTATAAAAATCCCATGTATCTAAAATTGCACCACTAATATTTTTATTGCATTCTTCATCTTTTCATGCTCTAACTGTTCCCTCTGAAATGCCCCAACAGCAGAACAACAATGATGATGACAAACAACAAAGAAAAGTCTTTGAACTTCTTAATCAGTAAAAAACATCGATCTGTTTCTCCGTCCCAAAGATCTTGAAAAGTGAAGTCTATTTATGGCTACAGTCTTCCACACTCATATTCATCCACATGCTCCTAGAAAACTCCCATTTTATTTCTTACTATAGATATTTTAAAATAGATAATGATTTAACTATCACCAACATGACAATGTGTGTGACTTTTTTTTCCTGAATTCTTCTACTGCCATTCCTGCAAGGCAACATCCACATCCAAATCCATCCATACTTAAAAGTTTTCTATGCAGATGAGGTATTTCTCCTTCTAGTCAAGGTTAATTTCTATACTATATCCTCTGGCTCCCATGACTAAATCCCTTTCCTCTCCATCTCCAAAACACTCCTGAATCAATCGATTCCTTTTTTTCTCTGTATCTTCAAACTCGCTGGCCCTCTCTACTGGCTCATTGTCTCCTTTTCTGTTTGTTGTTTTGTGTGACCCCTAAAAATAGTTTTCCCCAGATTTCTCCTTTCACCTCTTTTCTCACTATGCTTTTTTCAGTTTGTCTGAGGGTTTGCATTTACGTTGAAGGTTTTAATGATCATGTACTTAGTTGGTCACTCCCAAATCTAAATCTAAAGTAATAATACTTTAGTAGTATTATTTAAACGTTACTTTAGTAGTAATATTAAAGTTGTAACGATACTAAAGTAGCTTAGAATGTTAAGAAGAGGTTTAAGAGAAAGCACACACAAAACCCACGCATTTTATTTTCTCCCTTGGAGCAAAACAAGTTGCGAACTGAGGCAGCCAGTAAAACAATATTTTAATTTTGCGTTTATGTTTTTGTATCTTCTAGTTTGAAAACAAAGCACATGTTAACTCTAGATTTCAGTCTGACTTACAGCAATATGTTGTATAAAATGCTTTTTGAGCTATTCTTGAGCACAGCATGGGAGTTTGTTATTAACATTTGCTTACTATGGATTTAGACCTTCATAAATTATTAAAGTACAAGTGATGTCTCCAAGGTACCATTTTAGGATGTCGCTAGAAATTGGGCTGTTTTTTGACCTTCTCTTTCTTTTCACGCAATGTTAAATATCCTGTTAGATTCTAGAAGTTGTCTTACTTGTAGAATCATCTTAAGGAATTCATTAGCATTTTTGATTCAGGTATTGAAATATGAAAAGTGAGCTTCATATCTTTACTTATAAAGAAGAAATAAATTCCACCTTTGCTACTGCTGAATAAAAGTTGTCTTTTTCAAGCAATGAGTAAAGCAGACATATTTCTGATTTCCATAAAGTTATCCATGGCATAAATTAATTATGATTTTAACTATCAAAACTATAAAGTTAATCCTTTCATTAGGTAAAGATAGTGAAATTAATGGAGATAAATAGATATGAACTGACACACCTTAATCTTAGTGGAATTTGTATGCACATGAAGGAATATGAGTAGGAATGTAAAATGAGAAGATGAGAGATTAGTTAATGCTTGACTTTGAAAAGCCTACAAACTTGCCCAAAGTCACACATTAAAATATATCCATTTTTCTTAAAAAAACAATAATTCGGCGAGTATTTCAAGAAAGAATAATTAATAAGCAATATGAAGTAGATAAGGCATTGTAGAACCTCATCTTTAGACTGGACTCAATTTGCTTAAATTCCACTATAGGAAAGGAAAGTTACTAAAAGTTATATCTATAGACATGTAAGGAGTTAATTAATGTCGAGTTTTACCACATGGAGAGAAGAATATTCTCAGTAGAATTACATATTGTACTATATGTTTTTCAAAATAGGAGGGATGGTAAGAATTAAAATGTTTCACAGTTCATGTTTCTTAGTCTTCTAAATTCCTTAGCAATATTTACTTAATTGTAAAACATATAGCTTTTTTAACCTTGTTTTTTCCATGTATTATTCCTAGAAGGAACAAGCAAAACCTTAGATATAAATAAAATTATAAAACTATATTTGCATTTGGGGGGAAGTGGGGAGGTAAAATCAAAACAATGAAAATGAACACTGACTTCACAGGAAAACTTTCTGGTCCCGTTAGAGAAGACAGCATTCATTTCTCAAAGAACAAACAAAAGAACATTTGGCAGGGCTTGAACGGCAGGAACACTGAGACAGTGCTCATAAATTGATTGAGAGCTTGAATGCTTGAAAGTGCACGTTTTAAAGCCTAGAAGTAAATTATTTAAATTGATGGAGAAATTGGAATTTCAGATCTCAGTAATAACAGATGATGTATTCTGATTCCACAGGCTTAGTGAGGAAGTTACTGTTTACACTAGGGGGTGCTCAAAAATTATACCACAGTATTTGGTGCTTGGCTACCTCAGTATCTGCAGATCAAGCGTTTTTGTATATGGATGGGGTGATATCTCAGAAGAGTTTTTCTGTTATATCCTATCTTTTGTTAAATCATAGGTTCTGATTCAGTAGCAGCAGTGCACACACACAAATTCCTCAGGAAAGACTATTCTGCGGTTTATAAATAGTTTCCCATGGAACTAGTGATGGCATAACTATATCCATTCACTGTGAATTTAGCTTGCAAGATTTGAACACATAGTTTTGCTTTTATTCAGTATAAATTCACTTAGCAATTAAAAAGGGGACATGTTTTAGATGAATTATTAGGTATTATAGGGGATACAAAGTTGAGTAGGCCACAAGAATTTTTTAATATAGAAGAATTAGACAGGAACAATACTTCTATAAATAGAACACAAAGTAGAATCGTTTCGTCCAACACTTTTTCACTATTGCCTGAAATAGTGTCTATCCCATAGTCATACTCAATATATATATATTTGTTGGAGAATGGATATGATAAATATTATAAGAGAATAAAAGTGTTCCAAGTGTTCAAAGGGTGGTTGGAAGTGTACAATATTTGTGGAAAGTTTTGGAAGTCACATTCCTGGCCATTGCTCAGTGTTACGTTCAGTGGTGCTGAATTTAAAACCCTGTGACGCATAGTAAGCAGGATGTGAGACATTGCATTTCTTCCCTCCCCCACTGATTTGTTCATTCATCATTCTATGGTTT
This sequence comes from Globicephala melas, assembly GCF_963455315.2. Classification (NCBI taxonomy): domain Eukaryota; kingdom Metazoa; phylum Chordata; class Mammalia; order Artiodactyla; family Delphinidae; genus Globicephala; species Globicephala melas. Next base: position 35,353,393 of record NC_083323.1, on the reverse strand, counting down.
ATGGAACACTTCCAAGGTGAAAAGACCAGAACACAGAAGTAAAAGATAAGATCTGCCAGCAGTGAGGTCTCTATGTTTTGGAGGAGACAGGCAAATAAATAAGCACTTAAATGATTATGATAAATGCTAAATGCTCTGATAAGTTATGAGAGAGACAGACAGAGACAGAGACAAGGAATAGGCAGTGTGTCAGGGTTTGGTGCATATGATTTTTGTCTCCTGACTTCTGAATTGAATTAGGATAAATGGGAATTAGTCTGTTAAATTTCTCTCTCAGAGGGACATTGATCCTCAGTTTAGTCCCAGTTCCCCTCTCAAACCACATAGTTAACATAACTATTACACATTTTACGTTGAATGGATACAGTTATCCACAACACACTCCACTTTTTGATTTCTGATTGGGTGAACCACAATTAACACTGCATTCCATACTTTGTAAGCTCTTTGATTGGACCTGTAATGCCTTTACATTATGATCTATCTGTCTTAATAGCAAATATGGAACTTGTCTTGTAAATTGATCTTGTGTATCTTTGTAAACCACATTATAAATGTTCTTTGCTTTGGGCTTTGCTTTGACACGAGGTAGGAAATTGACTCAGTTTTCCTTTCGCTTGACATTTCTGTCAGTTTTTCCCTTTTCTCCTGTCAGGCTCACCTTAAAGTTTTCCTTTATGTGTTATGTGAGCTGCCTCAACAGTATATGGCAGATTCCCATACTGACCCCATAGACCCACCTATCTTTCATTTCAAGCAAGCAGTTTTCCACAATTTTCATCAACTACCACAGTCCCTATTCAGTTATTTGAAATAAATATTTGATGGTTCCTCAAACTAGGGTAAAGGGCTATGTATTTTCGGCTTCAAGGATAATCTAAGAGGCTGAACTTTATAGAGATCCCTAACATGCCGTTTAAAGTCGGGCTGCCTGTGTTCACATCATATCTGCCGTTTACTTGCTTTGTGAGTTAAGGTCATTGACCTCTGTGGGTCTCACCTTCTTCATCTGAGAGCTGGTGATCATAATATTACTTACACAAAGTTCCTGTGAGGCGTACACGCATTAATATCTGTGAAATGTTTAGAATGGCATTTACTAATATTAGTTTTTATCTGCATGTTCTAACCAGATTATTACCCTCTATTGAAATGATGGAGATGCTATTGACAATAATAGTGGCTAATATTTAGAGATGGATTTGCCATGAATATCATAAAGCTAAATCGTCAGGATCCCTCACTTGGACAGGTCCCTTAAGGGTCCTGAATTTTTGGTAAGATTTTCAAAAGTAGTATAATAACTACAATCATTTGAGACCATTGTCTCCTCACTACATGATTTTCCCTTCCATTACACTTCCCCTAGCATAGGACCTGTGGATTAGCCACAGGCTTATTGGGATATAGTTAAGGGAAAGTTGAGTTGGGGATAAATGTACTTTGGGTACAGGATGTACTTGAACAGTTCGTGGTATCTTTGGTGTATAGCTAAATAATGGCTAGCTGTGCCAGGTATGAATAGCTTTCAGGAATATTACTACTCCTCATTATACAAATCTGCTAGAGCATCCTGACAGGGTTAGAGGTTGTACTGAAATGTGAACTCATACTATGGCTCTCAGTGCCCCCCAAAAATGTGTATAATAGAGGAACTACAAAGTTTGAAATGTGTAAAGGCAGAAGCTAGTTTGTGGAAAATCTAATCATAGAACATATAAAATATATGGGGAGATTTTATGTCTTTTGTCTTGTTAAACCTGTCAATAATAAGAAAATATGTTTTAATCAATTATCTTTCTAATCTTTATAGAAATACTACAAAATAATTTTCCTGTAAAATTGAATTTGTATTATTTTATTTTTCACTATAGTTCTCCAAATTATATAAACTTAGTCCCTTAATTTATATCTCCGATCCCTATTTTAAGCACCACCCACGAGGTCATTTATATCTTAGTTCTTTGGTTATCAACCTTCAAAATATGTTAAAATCACTCAGGGGACTTCAAAAAATTCAATATCCAGGCAATATCTTAGACCAATTGAATCTGGTGGTAGGAACAATATATCAGTATTTTTTAAGAGTTAATCCAATGTGCAGGGAGGTTTGAGAACCAATAGCTTGGTTTAAAAATTTGCGTTTTGATTTGGGGTGAAAATAGAAAATGGTTCCCTGAGGGGGAAGAAAGCACTCAGCGTAAACAAAACAAGACAAAACAAAACACACGCACAAAAAACAAAACAAAAAAACTGTGCAGAGTACAGAGTCTAGGGATTTCTAAGAAGAGAGCTCTGCTATATAATAGCTAGTGCAGAGAATGAGGGCAGAGACGTGAATTCTGGCCCTGTCATTTTACTAGTTGCAAGAGCTCAGAGAAGCCATTAGATTCTGTGTGATCTCAAGATCCTTATTTATAATATGGGTGTAATAGGTAACCTATGGTTGTTGTGAAGCTGGAGATATAAATGTAAAATAACTGTTGATTAAAATTAACATAGTATTCTTATGTTTATTCATTAAAAGACATAGCACATAGTGGTTGCTTCAAGGCAGTTGTAACTCTTAATTGCATACAATTGTATAATACTCTCTAGTGGTGGAATTCTCTGAGTTGTCTGAGGGCCAGGCCACTTCTGTCTTGTTCATTGCTAGGATCGAAGCTCCTAATAAATAGCCTGATACAGGCTATGACTAAAAAGTATTAAATGGCAGACAGAGAAAGACAAATACTGCCTGATATCACTTACATGTGGAATCTAAAAAATACAGCAAACTAGTGAAGATAATAGAAAAGAAACAGACATACAGATATAGAGAACAAACTAGTGGTTACCAGTAGGGAAAGGGAAGGGGGGAAGGACTTGAAAGGGGTAGGGGTTTAAGAGGTACAAACTACTATGTAAAATAAATAAGCTACAAGGATATATAGTACAACACAGGGACTATGGCCAATATTTTTATAATAACTGTGAAAGGAATATAACCTTTAAAAATTGTGAATCACTATGTTGTACATCTGAAACTTATATAATGTTGCACATCAACTATACCTCAATTAAAAATGAACCAAAAAATTTATTAAATAGGTGAGTAAATTCATGTGTAATGTAATTTAATTTCATTGATCTAAAATAGAAGAATAACACCAGGTTATATATTTCTTTTGTGCTCTCCTACAATCTCTCTTACTTGAACAGAAAATTAATAACAATAATAGCTTACTATATGTTACATACTATTGTAAGGACTTCGCAAAATTAGTACTTACAATACCACAAATTAGGTATTATCATTATTTCCATTTTGCAGATAAGTAAGGTGAAGAATAGAGAGGTTAGGTCATTTGTCTAAGTCACAGAGCTAGACAGCTGTTGAGTTGGGATTTGAATTTCTGTAAGTAAACTTAAGAAAAAATTCTCTTGTTAAACTTCCTGCTGCAATCATCACTTTTCCTATGTCAAAGCAGCCATTGCTATGAACTACTTGAAGTTCTTGAACCAATTGTTAATTCCTTTTCTCGACGTTACAAACAAAGTCTTACCCTCTAGGCTTCTTGGGGACTAGTCATAACTCTGAGGGGAAAGAATACATTGTGTAAAAAGATATAATCATCATATTTACTTGGGTTGGAAAAACAGTTTTTACTTTGCAAAAGTGATGTTATTGATTTTTGTTTGGCTTAGACAAAAACACATGGACTCAAATCAATACAACTATTACTTCTGTTATGTTCAGATATTCTACTGCTGGAAGCGATGATAAATGTAAACTTTTCCTCTTTAGTATTATGTCACAGTTCATTAGAGAGTTAGCAGTCATATTTAACAGTCTTTACATTGGAACATTAGGTTTTACTTATTAAAAAATGATCATTACTTGTAAGGTATTTACTAAATAAAAGCTTACCAAGTTTGATTTTCTCCTAAAAAGTAGTGATAGGAAGGTGTATGCCATGGGTTATGCAATTCCATTTCCTTTTAAAACTCTTTACAAGATAAAAATCAGGTCAAGATAAAACTTCTCTCTACAGCCACAGAACTCAAGAAAACACCAGATGTATTTCTAACCTTTAACTTATAATGAGAAAAACCTCTTCCAAATCTGAAGTTATTTTCAGATGGATAAGTATCAATAAAAAGGTCGATTGCCTTTTATATTGTAGGTATTCTCTTTCCATTACTCTATTTGTAATAGTTTTTAACTGAGTTATGAGTCTATCTTACCCCTGTCAGTTTTGGGTTGTATGAATATAGGCAAATAAAAAGATTATAGAATTTCAAAAAACATTTTCATGTATCTCAGTAGAACACAATTGGAGTTCCAGGAAATATTAAGGAAATTGTTGCTCACTCCTAATAATATAAATATATTTGTTTAAGATGGGTGGTAGACGGTTTTGGTGATGAGCCATTGGCCTTTGTAAGATTTGGAGAAATAAAATGGCAGTCTTTCTCCTTCCAACAGCAGATGTTTCTCTGCTAATATTGAAATAAACATTTCCCTTGGAAACATCTGTCAGAGTAATATGTCTATAATTGAAATGAACACTGAGCATATTAGAATGTGCCAGTTAAAAAACCCACTCATCTACTGGAAAATATGTCATTTAAAAAAAACAGACTTTGAGATAAATTTCCACTGTAAATCTCAGTTAACAATCTTTACCATGAAACGTGTAGAGTATTGCACCACACGGTAGGCGCAAAGCTACTTTTATGTGATATTTAACTTGAAATGCTGAATATATCTATTTATGGATTCTGTTTGTATGCCTTGCCAAACAATATCACTAGTCTCTTATTTTGCATAGTTTTGACTTAAAAAGGAACTACAACATTATCTATGAAAAAGTGTAGGAGAGGTATTTAATATTGCGGAAAGTAGGATTTAAAATAAAGAGTCCTCCTTTGCAGGTCTAACATGAAGCTATAGCTCCACAGAGGCTCAAACTAGAAAAAAATAAATTTAATTTCCAAAAAAAAAGAATGTTTTCCCAGAAGTCACATTAAATGATGAACAAAACTGAAGAAAAGAACTTGGATCCCTTCAACCAGTTCAATGTGTTGATCTCATTTATCTTATTGGCAGAAATGCTTAGTTAATATGATTCATATTTACAAAGATTAGTTTAATACTAATATACTTTAAAAATTTTATCTACTCTTTCCCCATATGTATCAAAGAATTATAAGATGCTGTTTAAACTTTGGCTTTTTCATGTACACACACATTTTCAAAATCCCCACCTATCATCAAGTTTTCACGGTCACTTCCATTCTGCGGCTCAGGTTCACATCACAATTCCTCACCTCTTAACCAAACAAAATGTGGCAGAGATTCTGTGTGTTCACCTTTTACTCCTAGGCACACAAGTAGACTATATTTTCCAACCTCCTTACAGTTTTACACAGTGGTGGACAAGGGTGATTCTTGTATGTCATTTCAAAACCCAGCTTCTAAAAATCTTTCATACACAATACTTGACTTTCCTGATCTTTATACAGCAAATAAATGGAGATACTGGACGTGGTCTGAGCAAGAAGATATAAAGTGCCTGCCCCTGAATAATCACCTGAAGTGCTTGCCAACAGGAATATTTGCATTGGAGCAAGGAATACATGCACTGTATGAAGCTGCTAAGATTTTCAGATTTGTTATTACAGCAGCTAGCATCATTTACTTTATTTCAGGCACACCGGTAAGATGATTACAAATTTTCTCCTCAATCTTTATCTGTATAATATAATGTTAATTAAAATTCTAAAGTCTCAAAACAGAATCTTAACATTCCCCTCAAATCAGTTCTCCTTTGCAACATTTCTGTTTTTCTGTTAACAACGTCATTCCAGAAGTTAGTTGTCAAAAAAGAAAATATGATGTAACTTCTCTAGTTTGGGATTTTGGTGAGACTGAGAAGAGGGGCATTTCAAAATCTGACCATAGGAGAATTAACTCTTTTACAGGTATTTGATACATTCAGTTGTTAAATTTTAGCAGATATGATTTGGCGGCAAAATCAAATTCCTTATTATAATATCTATACTATAGTACATCGCTTTAGAACTTGGCAAGGCAGCTGGCTAAGGCTACAGCAAGCTACTCTATGGTCCAGCATAATATGATTTGAAATTTGTGAGATTATTATATTAGTTCCTGCTCATCAGAATTCATTAGAATAATTTATTAGTATCATCATGAAAACTATCCAGATATTCATTTCCTGAGTTCACAGCAGTGATCACTCATATGGATATCATTGGGTAGTAAGATATGTAAGAAAGCCTCCAGTCACAAATGAGTCATGCCACCTCAGCACATGTAGGAGATATACGTAATTCTCTCTCTCTCTCTGGAAAGCTTATTACAAAGGACTGGTAAGTTTCTACCACTGTGGCAGGGCTGGCAGCTGGGCTACAGTGCCAAATTCTACAGTTAGAGTGCCAAATCCCAGATGTGGCATGATTAAATCCAGTGTCTAATCATTTTGTTATAGTAAATTCATAAATCAGCCTGATTACAGCATGCCCTGTCTTCATGGTGGTTCACGTGTTATAGATTTGCTATAAAATTACTAGTGTGAATTTGTAACCAAAAACTATCGTTTACAAAAGAATTTTTTCCTCTTCAATATTTTAAAAACTGATTTACATATTCCAATATACCTATTGGAAAAAGCCATGATGTTAATTGGACTTTTCACTATTTTACTATTAGCTTTTTGCTTTCTTATTTAGCTATAATTTTATGTTTTCTGGGGTTTTCTTTTTGGTTACTGTAAATTTCTTCTACCTTAGAAGCAAAAGTCAGCTGTTTGAAATTACAATGCTCAAATACCATTTAGGACAAATATTCATTAATTAATTTTCTCAAATACATGTACATTTAATATGTACATTTAATATGTACATTTCAACAAGTTTACAAAAATAGATTCTGTGGCTTTAGGCTATAATGGAAGAAATATTTAGAGTTACAAGTTATTTTAACAACTTGGCCAGGAAGATATATAGAAACATTTAAAGAAAATATATTAAATCATTTTATTTGTTTCTGCATACTCTATTAATGGGCAATAGAGCACATTTATTAAACTTTCTTAACAATATGTAATACATTAAATAAATCATTAAAGCTTGGCTGTAGATCTATGGGTTTTTGTAAGTGTTTTTTAATTAATAATAGTATATTTGCTATAAATATTCTCTTCTAGCCCTTTTCCACATAAAAAAACATACATCTAAAATTTGACTATTTTTCCTTTGAGGCAGTTTTCCTTCCCTATTTTGTCTTTGAATTAAAGTGTTACCAACCCTGGTTAATTGGTAGAAAATCTCTGAATTTTTGCAGTTCACTGAACGGTAATCATGGAAAGAAAATATGAGGTCCTATTGATCTCATAATTTATCAAACTAGGCAGACACATTTGTGAACAGAGTCACACATGTGAACAGATGTCAACAAATATTATTGGGTGCTTACCTGAAATCCTGCTCTCTAGTTTCTTGGTGAACATTTATTTTCACACGAAAAAAGTGCAGTATCTCCCTAATTACTTACAAACTCTTTCCCTCCTTTCCTCCTATGGATTGTGTTGTCTTCAGAACTATTCTCTCTTAAATCATGAATTCCTCCCAATTTTTCTCACTAGTCTTGTCTTTCCCCTCAGCAGCAGCATGATATATCCAACTCTCTACTCGACATCTCTACTTGGATGGACAAATTTAACATGCCAAAATTGACCTCAATATCCCCCTCCAAGCCTGCTGCTCCCGTACTGGTTCCCAGCTCAATAAAAGGCACTATCAGGTTTGCAGTTTTTCAGCCCCCAAACCTATAAGTAATCCTTATATCCTTGTTCTATCCCACTTCACGCCCAATCCATCCATAAATTGTTAGTTTCACCTTTAAAGTACACCTATAATCTGACCATTCCTCTTATCTCATCTGCTGCCAATCTCATCCAAATTACCACCTACTCGTTTTGACCTCTACACTAGACTTCTAAATGGTCTTACCTTTTTTCTACTCTTGTTACACTTAGAGCTTCTTCACACAGCAGTTAAGTAAATCATGTCAATTCTCCCATTGAAAAATTTCCAATGAGTTCACAACAAATTTGTAATAAAATCTGACATCGTGGTGATGTCCTCAAAGCCTTACATGATTCGGCCCTTCCCTCTACTTCTATCTCCTACCTTCTCCCCTTTGGCTAATTTGCTGCAGCCACACTGGCCTTCTTGCTGTTCTTTGAAATGTATAAGTTCAGTCCAGTCCAAGGTATTTGCATTTTTCTGTTTTCTCTGCCGGAATCTATTATCCCCAAACTGAAGTCTACATCCCAAACTTCATTCCTTTTTCTGTTTAAATATTCTTCTTTTCTGCTCATCCATCATTTAGTTCCAGTCATCACTAATCCCTTACAAAGTTTTCTTTATCACTCTTACCACTCCCTAAAATTATACAATATTTAGTTTTTCTTTCTTTGCTATGAAGGAATTCAGAGCATATCACCCCAAAATATGCTGCTTTGGCACAGTGATTAAGTTAAAGGCACCTGAGAAACAGCAGGTAGAGGAAAGGTACTCTGACCCTCCTTTCCTCTTCCTGAAAGCCAGAGATAAAACTCCCATGTGAAAGGTACCCTTCCTGTACCACAAGGAAGGAAGACATTTTTATCACCAGAGATGGGGAATTGAGGCTGAAAAATCTGTACAAACCAGCCTTGTTAAATTAACCCTTACTTCCTGATCACTTCTCAACAGTTTATTGTTGCAGGCCAAACTCCTTTGTCTTGTCAATTTTTCACAAATTTATTTTCTTTGTCTATAAGGTATAAAAGCTTTCTGTTCTGGTCACTTCTTCAGGTCTTCATTCTCTTGTAAAGGCTTCCATGTGTACGTAAAACTTTGGTTAAACTTGTATGCTTTTCTCCTGTTAATCCATCTTATGTCAGTTTAATTCTTAGGCCTAGCCAGATACTCAAAGAGGATGGAAGAGATGTTCTTTCCATATACCTACTAGGATTTGACTTTATGAAGTAAGGTCTCTGTCTTCTTGACTGCAGTATCCTCATGGTCTAGAAAAAGTTTCAAGAAATATTTGCTGAGTAAATAAATGACTATATCAAACCATAAATAGAAATTTATATCTTTTCATCATAACTAGTTGATAATGATCCTTTTACTTATTCTAATTAAAGTATAATTTCTCCTTCTGCCTCTGTGAGCCATTTGAATAAACATCAGGAAAGGAACTACAGTACATAGGTCTAGCTTTTTCACTGTTTCTCTCTTAATTAACCATGTTGATTTATTTCTAGATCATTCCTCTGACTCAGCCACTAACTAGCTTTTATACATGGAGAGTTAATTTGCTGAACATCATCTACAGCAGTGATTCTTAAACTTTAACGTGTATCAGAATCACCTGGAGGCTCATTAAAACAAAAATGGCAGGACCTCAACCCCAGAGTTTCTAATTTAGCAGGTCTGGAATGTGGTTAGAAATTTTGCACTCCTCACTTACCCCCAAGTATTACTTTTTCTGCTAGTCTGGGGCACAATTTGTGAACCACATATCAATAGAATGTCTGGATGATGGCCATCTCCTTTTGTTGTTTGACTTTATTCCAGAGAGACCTTGGGAAACTGGGGTGACAGTTTTCTATAGAACAGGCTAAGGGGTGAGACCTGGGCCCTCCTAGCTGTATATACTAGCTGGAGAAGTGGGCAATTGTCAGAGAAACTGTCCTGAAGTGTTTTCTGGGCAATATTTCATACTTAAAATTTGACAAAATAAGAAAGGAGTGGCAATAATAAAAGAGGTAGAGATAGAGACAAAGGTAAAAGAATAGGGAGAAGGACAGGAAGGAGGAGGAAGAAGGGGGAGAGGATTTGGAATAACTAGGGTGCTGACATTTGTAGAGATTCTAAAAGTATACAGAATGCCTGAAATGCCTGAAGGAACCAGCTGAAGCTGATTTGGAAAAATTGGTGTTAACAGTAAATTTTTCTATTGTATTTATGGATTCAGATTTAGAGAGGATTACAATTGATCCTTGAACAATGAGAGTGTTAGGGGTGCTGACACCCCCACCTCATGTGTGGTCTAAAATCCACATATAACTTTACAGTAGGCCCTCTGTATCCGTGCTTCGGCATTTGCTAATTCAGCCAAACCTGGGTCATGTAGTACTATAGTATGTATTTTGTGAAAAAAAAATCCACATGTAAGTGGACCTGCACAGTTCAAACCTGTGTTGTTCAAGGATCAGCTGTACTGGGGGCATGAGAAAGACCTAAAGAAACTAACACAAAGCAAAGATCTTCCATCTCCATTGTGTTTAGAGTTCTTTATATAACAGGCAGATTCTTATAACCAAAATATGTATTAGTTTTCTAGGGTCATCTTGATAAAGTGCCATGAACTTTGTGGCTAATACAACAGAAATCTATTCTATTCTAGTTCTAGAGGGTAGAAACCCCAAATCAACATGGGGGAAAGTCAGGCTCCTTCTTCGCCTTGTCCTAGCTTCTAGGTTGCCTGCAATCCTTGGCATTCCTTGGTTTGCAGTTGCATCACTCCAATCTCTGCCTCTGCCATCACATGGCATTCTCCCTGTATCATTCATTTTTCATGTTGTTTCTGTGTCTTCTATTGGTGTTATTATGAAAGTTAAGTTGAAACCAAAACTCTTTTGGTAAAAATCTCTTATGTGGTGAAGGAACTAGTTGGGTCTTCCTTTCCTTTGGGTGTGATTCCCCCAAAGCCTAGCTTTTCGCAAACGATCATTTGTGATCTATTTCTTAATATCCTCATGTTGTCTCATGTGTTTGCTCTATGTTCTTTACTCTTTCATTAATCTAAAATTGAGAGTTTTCAACTCTCTGTCACAATTCTTCAGTAAAGCAAAAGTCTCAACAATCAAAATTAATAAATTAATGGACTTTGATGGAAATATGTAAGCTCCCCCACATCCCCGCCATTAACCATAGTAGCCAAACATTTACATATATTTAATGCTTGTTACATATATTTAATGTTTGTTACACTACTAAGTGTTTTATATGTTAACAACCTGATTTAATTTGTCTTCTTGAAATGATGCCTCCTCCACCCCAGCTTTTTATCCTAATCCCAGAGTGGTGTTAATAGCAATGTTGAAAGATGAGAAAATCAATTTGTTATTCAATAAATGGAATAGGAAAAATATAATTCTGCATCTGTGGATGTTTGGACATTTTTCAAACAGCACTGTGGAGGTGGTTGTCCACCCTTTTTTATTGCGTGCCTTTTTGTTTAAATCACTTTTATTTGTATCCTCCTTATATAACATAATTTATATGAAACAATGGATGAAGAGGGGAATATTTAAGAACATAATTTTTATTTTGCTAAAAATATGACTTAGTTTCCAAATTTTGACTACGTGTGTGTATGACTGTGTGTGTGTTCAGACATATCATCTTTAGAAATTCCTGAGTTTAATGAAACTATATTGGGCAAAAGAGTCATTTTTAGTAGTAGACTTTTTTGTTACAGCAATAAAATCAGTTATAGCATAAGCCACTTTAAGTGACTCCTGGTTTCTGTCAAATGTTATTGATTTTTTTTTGACTTGATGAAAATATTTTAAATTTTGCAGAAGTTTTTCCACCGAGAGCCATTTGAGTGCCACAGCCTGCCTCTCATATGTTAAAGCTCTTTATAGCTATGTATAGTATAACAGGTTTATTGGAGAGTCTGAGCTTTATAGGGTACACACTTGAAAAGGATTTATATTTTCTCTAATCATTGCTCCCAACTGTGTGATGTCAAATTTTCCTTCTCTGCTGGGTAGCAGATTTCTTAATGATGTCTTGGGAAGATTCTAGAACTTCTCTCTAAGTTATTAAAAAGTCTAGTTTACAACTCTAATCTCATATCCTCTCCCCATCAAAATTCAGCCCTGGTTTGGGGCCAAAGGACTTGGAGTGGGGAGGAAGTGTGGTCTGCTCTCTCATTTTCTTACTATCACCAGGAGTCAAATGGAAGGTGATAGTATGTCTTTTAGGATACCTCCCCACCTTCTATCTTATGCTTTTATGTCTCTAGCTGCTCTAGGAACAGAAAATAAAGAGACAAGTCTCTTTATTGGGCTTGCATGAGCAGTACTCTTTCTTTTACTGTCACCTTCCTTAAGGCTGATGGGTCATCAAAGTCCTGTGGGACAGATATCTAACTGTTGGCTTTCTAATGAAGCACATGGATAAGTTCCTTGGAGGGTCCCATTGTAAATTTCCGTTATTTATTATTATTATATTTATTTAACACTTAAATAGCTCTTACTCTGTCTTATAACCTGTTATACATGGTTTATAAATATTAAATGATTTAACTATCTGGAGAAACTGAACCACAGTGAAACTGAGGAACTTGTGCAGGATCACATATTTAGTAATCGGCTGACTTGGGATTTAACCCAGGCAGTCTGGCTCCAAAGCTCTTAACTACTACGTTAAACTGCCTTCATGTGGTCGTCTCTGACTTGAGACAACAATTTATAGGAAATGGGTAATAACGGTTTGGAGCTAAAAGTTTTCTAGACTAAAGATATAATTACAGGTTTTGGAGTCATCAATTTATATTTTTTTATTTTTGAATTATGATTTTTAAATTATGAGAGCAGATGAGATCTCTGAAGGGGAGGACCCAACTGGGGAAAACAGTAATATTTAAAAACATTAAAGGCCCCAGGGAAGAAGACTTTAAAAGACCAGGGAGATCTGAAGATTTAGCGTCTACAATACAAGACAATAGCTGGATGTCTATTCCAATGTCACTCTGTAAGTGGCTGTTTCTCATTTATTCAGAGAAGAGGCTAAATCCTTGAATGGGAGGATGTTGGAAAAGACATGCCTCAGTTTGCCTAATCCTCAGCAAAACAAACCTTGGAGTTTAAAAACCTACCTCTGTAAAACATTGTTTATGAAAGGTGAGTCAAGGAAGAATCTCCCTCAGACTCAAGCAGTTTAATCAGTAATATACCTAGGGAATATCTTGGGAGTTAATTTTTCTTCTCATCACTTATTCAGTGACATTTTAGTGTTCTTTATATACTGGCATCTTGAACAGGTAACTGTCTGCCTGGCCTGAGTCTGCATCGAACACTGAAGTCCCTGAAGCCAAAGATTAGAGGGTTTCAAATGGAAATGAATAGCTGTAAAATGTTCACATATGTCCAGTGGTTCAAGAATTAGGAAATGGGATTCTGTAATTAGGTCATTCTGGTTTTGCAAGACCAAATTAGGGGCATTCATTTCACAGCTGTACCACATGCCATTGTTAAAATTTGACATTTCAGTATTTGATTCCTTTTGAATTTTTTTCTAATGTATGATATGAAATACAGTTCCAAATTTATTTTTGTATTGATGGTTACCCAGTTTTCCCAAAACCTTTTATAGAATGAGCTATTTTTTTCTTTACTAACTTGAGATCCAAATATTTTCATGTATTAAAATATGTTCATGTTAGTGTGTGTATATTTCTGTATGTTTTCTTCTACACCAGTAGTCAATGTACTGTCTTGTTTTAATTATGAAAGCTTTATATTATATTTTATATTAGTGGGCTAATGGCCCTAATTGGCTTTCTTTTAAAGAATTTTCCTGGTTATCCATACTTATTATATTTTCCATCTGAGCTTTAAAACAGCCTACTTAGTGTTTTTTTTTTTTTTTTACATATAATGAATCAATGTGATGCACCATATTAACCAATTGAAGGGTATACACCATATGATAATCCCGATAGATGCAGAAAGATCTTTCAACAAATTTCAACACCCATTTATGATAAAAACTCTTCAGAAAGTAGTAATAGAGGGAACTTACCTCAACATGATAAAGGCCATATATGACAAACCCAGGCCAACATTGTTCTCAGTGGTGAAAAACTGAAAACATTTCCTCTAAGATCAAAAAAAAAGACAAGTATGCCCACTCTCACCATATTATTCAACACAGTTTCGGAAGTTTCAGCCACAGCAATCAGAGAAAAAAAAGAAGTAAAAGGAATCCAAATCAGAATAGAAGTAAAACTGTCACTGTTTGCAGATGACATGATGCTATACATAGAAAATCCTAAAGATGCTAGTAGAAAACAACTAGAGCTAATCAATGAATCTGGTAAAGTAGCAGGATGCTACTTTAATTAATGCACAGAAAACAACTAGAGCTAATCAATGAATCTGGTAAAGTAGCAGGATTCTACTTTAATTAATGCACAGAAATCTCTTGCATTCCTATACATTAATTATGAAAAATATGAAAGAGAAATTGAGGAAACACTCCCATTTACCGCTGCAACCAAAAGAATAAAATACCTAGGAATAAACCTACTTAAGGAGACAAAAACCTGTATGCAGAAAACTATAAGATACTGATGAAAGACATTAAAGATGATACAAACAGATGGAGAAATATACCATGTTCTTGGATTGGAAGAATCAACATTGTGAAAATGACTCTACTACCCAAAGCAACCTACAGATGCAATGCAATCCCTATCAAACTACCAATGGCATTTTTCACAGAACAAGAATAAAAAATCTCACAATTTGTATGGAAACACAAAAGACCCCAAAGTGCCAAAGCAATCTTGAGAACGAAAACCAGAGCTGGAGGAATCAGGCTCCCTGACTTCAGACTATACTACAAAGCTACAGTAATCAAGATATTATGGTACTGGCACAAAAACAGAAATATAGGTCAATGGAACAGGATAGAAAGCCCAGAGATAAACCCACGCACATATGGTCAGCTTATCTTTGATAAAGGAGGCAAGAATATACAATGGGGAAAGACAGCCTCTTCAAAAAATGGTACAGGGAAAACTGGATAGCTACATGTAAAAGAAAGAAATTAGAACACTCGCTAACACCATACACAAAAATAAACTCCAGATGGATTAAAGACCTAAATGTAAGGCCAGACACTATAAAACTCTTAGAGGAAAACATAGGAAGAACACTCTTTGACATACATCACAGCAAGATCCTTTTTGACCCACCTCCTAGAGAAATGGAAATAAAAACAAAAATGAACAAATGGGATCTAACGAAACTTAGAAGCTTTTGCACAGCAAAGGGAACCAGAAACAAGAAGAAAAGACAACCCTCAAAATGGGAGAAAATATTTGCTAGTGAAGCAACTGACAAAGGATTAATCTCCAAAATACACACGCAGCTCATGAAGCTCAATATCAAAAAAACAAACAACCCAATCCAAAAGTGGCAGAACATCGAAATAGACATTTCTCCAAAGAAGATATACAGATTGTCAACAAACACACGAAAGGATGCTTAACACCACTAATCATTAGAGAAATGCAAATCAAAACTACAATGAGGTATCACCTCACACCCGTCAGAATGGCCATCATCAAAAAAAATCTACAAACAATAAATGCTGGAGGGGGTGTGGAGAAAAGGGAACCCTCTTGCACTGTTGGTGGAAATGTAAATTGATACAGCCACTATGGAGAACAGTATGGTGGTTCCTTAAAAAACTAAAAATAGAACTACCATATGGCCCCGCAATCCCACTACTGGGCATATACCCTGAGAAAACCGTAATTCAAAAAGAGTCATAGGGCTTCCTTGGTGGCGCAGTGGTTGAGAGTCCGCCTGCCAGTGCAGGGGACACAGGTTTGTGACCCGGTCTGGGAGGATCCCACATGCTGCGGAGTGGCTGGGCCCGTGAGCCGTGGCCACTGAGCCTGTGTGTCCGGAACCTGTGCTCTGCAATGGGAGAGGCCACAGCAGTGAGAGGCCCACGTACCGCAAAAAAAAAAAAAAAAAAAAAAAGAGTCATATACTGCACTGTTCATTGCAGCACCATTTACAATAGCCAAGACATGGAAGCAACCTAGGTGTCCATCGACAGATGAATGGATAAAGAAGATGTAGCACATATATAAAATGAAGTATTCCTCAGCCATAAAAAGAAACGAAATTGAGTTATTTGTAATGGGGTGGATGGAACTAGAGTCTGTCATACAGAATGAAGTAAGTCAGAAAGAGAAAAACAAATACTGTATGGTAACACATATATTTGGAATCTAAAAAAGAAAAATGTTTCTGACAAACCTAGGGGCAGGACAGGAATAAAGACGCAGATGTAGAGAATGGACTTGAGGACACGGTGGGGGGAAGGGTAAGCTGGGACGAAGTAAGAGAGTAGCATTGTCATATATACACTACCAAATGTAAAGTAGAAAGCTAGTGGGAAGCAGCTGCCTAGCACAGGGAGATCAGCTCGGTGCTTTGTGACCACCTAGAGGGGTGGGGTAGGGAGGGTGGGAGGAAGATGCAGGAGGGAGGGGATATGGGGATATATGTATATGTATAGCTGATTCACTTTGTTATACAGCAGAAACTAACACAACATTGTAAAGCAATTTTACTCCAATAAAGATGTTTAAAAAAGATTTCAGTTGCTTTTGTCATCAGAGTTTCAAATTTTATAATGGTGAATAACAATATACACTTTGTGAAATGAAATGTGACATTTAGAAACCTGTAGTCATTTATTTTGTATTGTCGTATGAAAAAGTTCATAGTTGTGAAATGTATTTCTGACTAATTCTTCCTTTTTTACTCTTTACCAGTATATTTTCTCACTGAGGTATAGAATTAATATGAATATTCAAGACACTTTATTAGTGGTTCTTTAAGACTTATATTACACTTGCAGGTGGAAATGCTTTCAAAATTATTTATATCAAACATTATCTCTGTGCTACTTTCTCGTGTGTTGCTATGTTGTAAATGCCATATGGATCTCTTACCATGGCTATAAAGAATTTCTTTTATTAGAGTATAGTTCCTTTACAATGTTGTGTTAGTTTCTGCTGTACAGAAAGTGAATCAGCCACATGTATACATACATTCCCTCTTCCTTCGATTTCCTTCTCATTTGGGTCACCACAGAGCATTGAGGTAGAGTTCCCTGTGCTATACAGTCTGTTCTCATTAGTTATCTATTTTATACACAGTAGTATATATATGTCAGTCCCAATCTCCCAATCCATCCCATCCCCCATTTCCCCCCTTGGTATCCATATGTTTGTTCTCTACATCTGTGTCTCTATTTCTGCATTGCAAGTAAGTTCATCTATACCATTTTTCCAGGTTCCACATATATGCATTAATGTATGGTATTTGTTTTTCTCTTTCTGATTTACTTCACTCTGTAACAGTCTCTATGTCCATCCACCTCTCTATAAATGACCCAATTTCATTCCTTTTAATAGCTGAGTAATATTCCATTGTATATATGTGCCACATCTTCTTTGTTCATTCCTCTGTTGATGGACATTTAGGTTGCTTCCTGGCTATTGTAAACAGAGCTGTAGTGAATATTCCTGCATGTAATTTTGTGAATTATGGTTTTCGGGAATATGCTCAGGAGTAGCATTGTTGAGTCAATGGTAGTTCTATTTTCAGTTTTTTAAGGAGCCTCCATACTGTTTCCATAGTGGCCATTATGAATTTACATTCCCACCAACAGTGCAAGAGGGTTCCCTTTTCTCCACACCCTCTCCAGCATTTATTGTTTGTAGATTTTTTGATGATGGCCATTCTGACCGGTGTGAGGTGATACCTCATTGTAGTTTTGATTTGCATTTCTCTAATGTTTAGTGATGTTGAGCATCTTTTCATGTGCTTTTTGGCCATCTGTATGTCCTCTCCGGAGAAATGTGTGTTTAGGTCTTCTGCCCATTTTTGGATTGGGTTGTTTGTGTTTTTTGTTATTAAGCTTCATGAGCTGTTTGAGATTAATCCCTTGTTAGTTCCTTCGTTTGCAAATATTTTCTCCCGTTTTGAGGGTTGTCTTTTCGTCTTGTTTATGGTTTCCTTTGCTGTGCAAAAGCTTTTAAGTGTCATTAGGTCCCATTTGTTTATTTTTGTTTTTATTTTCATTACTCTAGGCAGTGGGTCAAAAAAGATCTTACTGCGATTTATGTCAAAGAGTGTTCTGCCTATGTTTTCCTCCAAGAGGTTTATATTGTCTAGCCTTACATTTAGGTTTTTAATCCATTTTGAGTTTATTTTTGTGTATGGTGTTAGGGAGTGTTCTAATTTCTTTCTTTTACATGTAGCTGTCCAGTTTTCCCAGCACCTAAATTATTTTGAATGGTACTTTAAAATAATGCCAAATATAAGTGATACAACTGGAAACAACTTAATATTGTGGGAGTTTAGTACTTTGCAGTAGGAATGTGATAATATTTAATCATTCACTCTTTTCTTTTAAGGAATTTTAATTAAGATCACCACTCAGATATCATTTCATCCACAATATTACTCACCCTTGAATTTTTATATCTTATCAGTAACCACAAATACCATTTATGTGGTGCAGTGCTATTCAGTTTTCACAGCTAGGTTTTTAATATTTTTATGTCAGTACCGTGGTGTATCTCATAGAGATGCTTCAACAACTATCTAGACACAATATAAGGCTGATAAATATCCATTATCTTTAGTCATTTCCAATGAAATTGAACAGCTGAACCAAGGGCTTGGGTTAAGAGAAGCAAGTGAATATATTGTACAGCATCATTTTTTATTTCTTTTCAGTTTGATTTTTCTCTGTGATGTGTAGTGAAATAGATTAATGGGCCCAATTCCATTACTGATTAAATGGATTTGATTTGGGCCTTTAACAGGAAATTCACAGTAGCAGTCAATTTCAGATCAAAAGCTTTAAAATAAAAATGAAGGACGTTTTCAGGGGGAATGTGAATTACTAGGCAGTAATATGGAGGGAGACTTGTTTAAATTCAAATGGACCATTTTATTAATGCAAGGATCATGCTGCTACACGTTGCTGATAAGCTGGCATATATAAAGTAGGTATGTTAAATTATGGAAACGCCTCATTTTTAAACCAACTGTTTTTTATTCTTCAAATATATTTTAAATATTTACTATGTGTCAAACATCACCAGCTGTTGTTATGGGTTGAATTGTATCTCCCCAGAAAGATATGTTGAAGTTCAAATCCATGGTTTCTATGGAATGTGGACTTATTTAAAATAGGGTCTTTGCAGATATAATCAAATTAAGATAAGGTCATTAGGGTGGGCCCTAATTCAGACGACTGGAGTCCTTCAGAGGGAAATTTGGACAAAGACACACACAAAAAGGAGGATAGCCATGTGAAGACAGAAACAGACAAGGAGAAAGCCATGTGACAACAGAGGCAGAGATTGAAGTAATGCAGTTGCAAGCCCAGAAACACTATGGATTAACGGCCACCACCAGAAACTAGGAGGCAAGGAGGGATTTCACCCTTACAGGTGTCAGAGGAAGCATGGCCTTGTTGACACCTTGATTTTGGCCTTCTTTGTCTCCAGAACTATTGAGAGAACAAATTTCTGTTCTTTTAAGCCATGTAGTTTGTGGTACTTGTTACAGCAGCTCTAGGAAACTAACATATAATTATGTATTTTAATATTAGAATACATACTGTATATTTTAATAGGCCTTGGAGAAAGCTAAATGGTTTGATCAATTTATGAAGTAAACTGATGTAGTCTCTCATTCAGATACAATCATGGCTAGCGATAAACACAGGACTCAGACACAATTACTACCTTTAGGGAACTTAAAATATTACTAAAGAAATATATAAGAAAAAAACATATAACAAGAGTATTCCAATATAAGTCTGAAGTTTTCTACTTCACAACAGTGGTACAGATATGACACCATAATAATTTCTAGTGAAGAAGAGACCATCTTGAGTATTTCTGTTGACTAGAGATGCTTCATGGAAGAGGCAGCATTTGACTTGAGCTTAGAATAGCTTGGATTTGACTATACAAACCTGAGGGAAGAACTTGAGGGAACCCTGTGAACAACTACAGAGGCAAAAAGCACATGTGAGTGGGCCATTAAATATCCATGCTCTTGAGTCTAGTCTAAATTACCTTGACAGTGGCAAGTGCACTGGGCAGAGTTTTGATATTGAAACCAAGTTTTTCCATTCCTTTCTCATGGGCTTAGCCTCTGAGGCAGCAGGAAGTGTTGCTATAAACTGTATCTTCAGGACAGAGATGATAAGAATAAAACAAAAGGGAAAAAAAACAAGGAGTCAAATTCTTCATCTCTCAATGTCTGAAAACCTATGGTGGAGACAGTGTTTTGAAAAGACTGGATTTTAATTGCAAGAAATTTGTGCTTGAGGTAGAAATGTGTATTTTTCTTTCACTGCCAGAAGCTTCCATTTAAGTATGAAGAGCCAGTGCCTGATGGAATTTGAGCCAAGAATTGATATGTTAGGGTAGGAAAGTGAGGTTTAGACTGATTAGCTTATGGCAAGAGAGATCACAAAGGAATGTGACTAGACCTTAGAAACAATGTTTCTCTGGGAAATGCCCATCCCCTGAGTTTTGGACCAAGCCCCCAAAAGTGGAGGAGATGAAGTAAACCCCCAGAAAAGACTAATTACTTGGCTTCCCACAGTATAATAAAGAAATCAGCAAGTTTTATGGGAAAACCCACTATCCAGATTTCACCCAGGATTAGTGTAGCAGTGATTGAAGGAGATTCTTAGTCACATCAGTATGAGTTCAACTATATAAAGTCATGAACTCCCAGAGTAGTGTGGGACAATAACCAATGTTCCTGAGCAACCAATCCCCACCAAAGGTTCAGAATTGTTGGGAGGATCAAGGTACCAGAATAAAACTTATGTTTGGGAACAAAGACGATGTGCATTATATGGTTCTGACAATTAAAACAGTGTTATGGAGGCATGAACTGGATCAGTGAAGGTAATAGAGTAGTGAGGGCCAGATAAATGTAAACTACATTTCCACGTAGACCAGAGAAGCCAGAAACTGGCATGAGGACCAGATGCCTCGCTTCTAATGCTGGGATGATATATAGCTCCACCCTAGGATTTCGATGACTCAGTGAGAAATTAAGGCAAACCACACCTCTGTATGTTTGTGTGTGCTTGGTGATGGTGGTGGTGTGTGGGGGTGGTGGAATTCTGAGAGACTCATTTTTAAAACAGAAATAATTTAATTACCATGAATTGGTAGAGTTAAATATTTTTGATATCCATGGAATTGGGATCTCAATAACAGTAACTGCAGTTATAAACAAAGTTGTATTTTACGTATCTGATTTTGTGAACTTTTGACTGTATTCAGTATTTACTATGAAAGAAGTTGACACGGAAAGTGCAATAAATGAAAATATACCCAAGGTCCCTTAAATATGTTCCAGTACCCAAATTTAAAGAACACATTGTTTCTGAAAAGGAATCTGGTTCTGCCTGTAAAAATGAGCAGGTAATCAATCCATTTTGGTTGCTATGGTCTTGATATTACTGATGTCAAAATCTACCTAATTCAGGAAAACAACCAAAAGGTTTTGATGATTCTGTCAAAATCATAAGGTGATTTTGAGTAAGAAACAATGATCATGCTTAATATTAATAATTATGATTATAGCTCAAACAAAATATGGCTGAAATATCACACTCCATGTTTCCTATGAGTTCTTATCATTTTTTGACTATAGACAGTTATATGTGTCCCTGCCATATTTAGACCATATTTTCCAGATTCAACAGATGCTTCAGAAATTTCAAAATATTAAAATAAGATACTGTAGCATTTTCTTGGAGAAAAATACAAGATAGAATTGTGTAGTTAATGTTTTTATTACTAATAAAATCGTTTTAGAGATTGATATTGTGAAAAATGAAGTCAGGATAAATTTTTTCACATTATGCCTGTTATGATAAAATATGGGTAATTTTATATTTTAGAGCAGAATTATTTATATTGTTGATATCCATACTTCTACTTTAAACAGCTTCTGTTTCTGGTTAGTAAAGAACACATATTTTAAAGTGACTTGTGTGATTATTTATTTTTTCCTATTCAGGAATATAAAACATTTGGTGATAATTATGGAATAGAATTTGAAAACAAGTACCCATAAAAGGCTAGGTCTATCTTGCTCAGCTCAGCATAGATGAAACGTTGATTTGAATGCTTTTTTAAAAACTTTTTTGATCTAATTTTTCAGTCTTAATATTTCCTTTGCTCAAGTTCTGCATTTAATGGATAAATATGTGGAATACGTTTTTTCATATTTATGTAGTCTTAGATCATATCTATTAGAATAATTCTCAATTTTTCAAACTCCTGCAAAGTTATTTTTTAAAACATGCATTTTGCTACTTAAGGTGAATATTAAAATCTAAACTTGCCTTTCAGTATTAATGCTTAAATCAGTATGTTTCAAACTTGGGGAAAAGTAATTTAATATACTTTATGTCTAGAAATGTATGCATACTCAAAACTCTCTATTCCCTGCCTTTAAAAATTATCTTATCTTTATTCCCAGGGATGGAGTTCTGCTAGGCTTCTTGCTGGATAAGTGACCACAGCAGGCACAGTTCCAAGGAGCAAGGTAAATCATATTTGGGAATTTTGGTCATTGGGGGAGTAATGTTTCATGTCAGATATGAAAGTTGAGTATAGAGCAACCAATAGTACGTGAAGCAAGTGATAAAATATCAAATTGACTAGAAGTTTCAAGAACTCAAGGGAAGAATAAGGAAAACACCAGGACTTGGCCATGAGCAAGGTAAGGAGATCAAAACTCTCCTCAATGGATTATGATTTTGAAGCAAGGGTCCATGTCAACCAGGTCATAGGTAGGTTTAGAATAGAAAAGTTATTTGGAGAAAAAGAATCTTCAAAAGGTTATGTATGGCCTTAGATTCTATACTGATAAGTGACCATTATAAAAAAAGTTTGTGTTGCTATTCTGGCTTTGTGGATCATGATTCTGTTTTCTTAAATTAAAAACTTTGGAACTGCACTTTTCCTTTGCAAAATTTTCTAGTATGACAAAAGACATTGTTATAAAATAGGAACTGAGAAGTATTTACTATGCTTCACACAGGTAAGTTAGCTCATGGCCACTTATCAGTTTGTCTTGTTTGGTGAGAGCAAAATCTTCTAAGATGGTCACTCATAAATTATTCTTGTAATCTGTAAAACAAGTAATTCTGATTCCTGAGAATTGACCTTACTGTGAAGAATGACAGATTGTTGAAATTGATTCACTAGAAATTAGAGAATATGCTCTGAACTGCTGAGCTCAGTTCAGATTATATAAAATAAATTAGGAAACCAAACCATTTTTTATTCCATTTATTCTTATATAAGTAAGTACACTGATATTTTTAGTGACCACAATGTATACCACATTTTGGGCCATTCATAATCTGCTTAATTGACACCTGAATATTTCATGTGAGCACACTAGAAAATTTAATAATAATAATACTATATATAATACATATTAACTAACTATATATATCTTTTAAAAATGGAAACTAGATTTTTTATTGAATATATATCTAATTTATATGAATAATGATGCTTTAAGAAATGATTATTTATTCTGTTAACAACAGTAAATTTACAATTAAGACATATTCAAATTCCCATTATCTCTCTTCAAGGAATGTTTATTTCTGGTATTTACAATAGTTCATTTCTTCAGCAAACAGTAAATAATGGGATGTAAGCATACAGCCATGTTAGAAAGGCACTTTTCCTTAATTTATTAATACAAAGGAAGAGATTTTTCTCAGTGTCCATATTAGTCCTTGTTTCATATAGGTGCTTTCAGATCTCAGATGAAATGTACTGAAATTTATTCTTTATTACATCTACTTACTTCATTATTCAGTATTACTTGAGCAGCAATAGACAGTAGAGCAACTGTGACATATTGGTATTATAAAAGCAAACAATAGAAGGCCTTTGATCCAAGGAGCTCATAGTATAGTAGGCTATCAAGACCTCTGTGTTAACAGCTAACAGCTGTCATGCTACCTCCATATTAACATCTAACAGTTGAGTGTTAAATGCTTTACATGTATTTATTCCTTATTACAATCCAAAAAGGTAACCCTTTTAATATGTCCCTAATTTTACAGATGAGAAAAGTGGGTCACAGAGAGAGTAAAATAATTAGCTTACAGGCACACAACTAATATCAGAGCCAATATCTGAACCCAGGCAATCTACCCAATGTCTGTGCTTTAACCCATATACAAGAGAGGAAAATGCACAGGATGCTATTGGAGCATAGGGAAAATCCATACCAGTCAGATTGAAGAAAATCTTTACAGTGGAGATTCAGTTTAGTTTTGAAGAAGGAATAGGAAGAAGAGCTCTCTGAACAGTGGGAACTATCTGTGTGATAATGTGAGGAATACAGTCTATTTGTTTGAGAACAGCAAGAAGTTCTGTGGTGTTGATTGGAAGTGTTTACATGGGCAAAAGGCAGGAAACAGAGCTAGGATTTTAGGGCAAGCATCACGACATGATGGACCCTGGATGATAATCTGATAAATTGGAACTTTATTCTGGAAGCTAGGGGCAACTATTGAAGGACTTTGAGCAAGGCAGCAATACGATCATGCTTGCCTTTTAGAAAGTTCATCCTGGCAACAGTCTGGAAGAGAATTGAAGAGAGGCTAGTTAGGACAGAAGTGAAGCAAACCAGGCAAAAGTTGATGAAAACCCGAACATAAGTATTGATAGGGGAAGGAAAAGGAGACAAGGGTAAAAAATGTCTAATTTTAGTATTTAAAATGACTCTCATTTTAATAAACACTTTATAGTAATCTCTCTAATTTGTAAGAAGTTCTATGAGAGAGATTTTATTAGTTATGTTTTATGATGAGGTAATAAGGGCTTAGAGAGGTTAAGTAGCTTACTCAGGGTTTACAGCTAGTAATTGATAGATTTGGGATTCAAATCCATGGCTAACATTCCTTCTAGTCTAAGATGCTGCTTGCCATAAAAGTTTTTAAGGACAAAACTTTGCAGATTTCAAATCAAACAGAGTAGAACAGTAAATTAGAAGTATGAATCTTGATTAATACTCATGTTTCTAACATGGGTATGAGTTTTGGTGTCATTTCACCAAAATATAGAGCAAGAAAATCCTAATACAGTGTTCTCAAACGAGGTGTGTATGATGCTGCATTCATTTATTGTCTTACTCCTCAAACTGATCTGGCATCAGGCACCTCATCTCTACCAAAACAGTTACTGAGAAGATCAGTAATCACATTCCTGTCTCTAAATCCAAAGAATATTTTTAATACCCTTCTTAGTCTGCTTCTCAATAACATTCAGCTCTATCTTCTACTTTCTTGCATTGTGAAATTCTCACCTTTTGAATTTCTTGCAACAGCACCGTTTCATTTTCTTCCGACCTCACTGTACTTGTTATTGGGCTCATCACTATAGGCCATTAAATATTGAAGTTCCTTAAGCTTAATGGTAGAATTTCTCCTGTTTTCACCTCTTATGTTTTCATTCACCTTTATGACTTCAATTATTATTAGCTATACAGAGAGAACAGATGCACTTACCCAGGCCCCTTCTCTGATACCCCTTTTTGGCAATCTCAAAATCACCTCAGATATAGGATATAAAAAATAATAAACTCATAATATTCTCCCTCAGTTCTATTCCTTTCTCAGCTTTCCTGATCTCCATGAATGACACTTCAATCCTTTTATTTTTACAAGCAAATAACAGTTGTCATCTTGGACACAGCATTCTTCCTCACCTTCCATATCTAAAGCATCACTAGGTCCTGTCAGTCACATTTCCTAAATATATCTCAGATTTTTTTTTTTCATGTGCATGGCCAACACAACATTCCCTTCTGTACTTATTGCAATCGTGGGATTCTCAATAGCCCACAAGCTGATTTCCCCAAACTTCTCTAAACTTTCCTTTAATCCATTCTCCATACTGTATTGCAGAGTGATCTGTCCAAATACGTTTCTGATCATGTTCCCCCCTCTGCTTGCTACCCTTTAATGATACATACTGCTTTCAGGATAAAGGGTAGAATTCTTACCATGGCCTTCAGCACCCTGTGTCATGCAACCTCTACCTCCTGCTCTAGCTTCATCTTGTACCAGCCTTCCTCTACTTCCTCTCATGCAGCCCAATTGGCTTTCTTCCCGTCCTTCATACTCACTATTCGCATATATTGCTCCTTTTGCTTTGAACACTCCTTTTTCCACTCTTAACTAGATATTTTCTATTCATCCTACAACTCTGAGTTTACATATCACTTCCTCTAGGAATTTTTCTCTGACCTCTTCATGTCAAATCCCTCTATTAGGGGACTTAGAACCTGAAGAGAAGGTCAAAAGTTCTTTATCTGTTATAATTTTCATTGTGCAATTTGACACATTTAATATAAAATGCCAGTGGATTAGGTTTAAAGAACACAGATTTACAGATTAAGTTTTCTTGAACACATTATCTTTATTGTTTTTTTAACATCTTTATTGGAGTATAATTGCTTTACAATGGTGTGTTAGTTTCTGCTGTATAACAAAGTGAATCAGTTATACATAAACATATGTTCCCATATCTCTTCCCTCTTGCATCTCCCTCCCTCCCACCCTCCCTATCCCAGCCCTCTAAGTGGTCACAAACCACAGAGCTGATCTCCCTGTGCTATGCGGCTGCTTCCCACTAGCTATCTATTTTACGTTTGGTAAACGTTACGTTTGGTGTATATATGTCCATGCCACTCTCTCACTTTGTCACAGCTTACCCTTCCCCTCCCCATATCCTCAAGTCCATTCTCTAGTGGGTCTGTGTCTTTATTCCCATCTTACCCCATAGGTTCTTCATGACTTTTTTTTTTTCTTAGATTCCATATATATGTGTTAGCATATGGTATTTGTTTTTCTCTTTCTGACTTACCTCACTCTGTATGATAGACTCTAGGTCCATCCGCCTCACTACAAATATCTCAATTTCTTTTCTTTTTATGGCTGAGTAATATTCCATTGTATATATGTGCCACATCTTCTTTATCCATTCATCCGATGATGGACACTTAGGTTGCTTCCACGTCCTGGCTACTGTAAATAAAGCTGCAATGAACATTGTGGTACATGAGTCTTTTTGAATTATGGTTTTCTCAGGGTATATGCCCAGTAGTGGGATTGCTGGGTTGTATGGTAGTTCTATTTTTAGTTTTTTAAGGAAACTCCATACTGTTCTCCATAGTTGCTGTACAAATTTACAACTCCTCAGCAGTGCAAGAGGGTTCCCTTTGCTCCACACCCTCTCCAGCATTTATTGTTTCTAGATTTTTTGATGATGGCCATTCTAACTGGTTTGAGATGATATCTCATTGTATTTTTTTTTTCTTTTTTTTTTTTGCGGTACGCGGGCCTCTCACTGTTGTGGCCTCTCCCGTTGCGGAACACAGGCTCCGGACGCGCAGGCTCACCGGCCATGGCTCACGGGCCCAGGCGCTCCGCGGCACGTGGGATCTTCCCAGACCGGGGCACAAACCCATATCCCCTGCATCGGCAGGCGGACTCTCAACCACTGCGCAACCAGGGAAACCCTCATTGTAGTTTTGATTTGCATTTCTCTAATGATTAATGATGTTGAGCATTTTTTCATGTGTTTGTTGGCAATCTGTATATCTTCTTTGGAGAAATGTCTGTTTACGTCTGCCCATTTTTGGATTGGGTTGTTTGTTTTTTTGTTATTGAGCTACATGAGCTGCTTGAAAATCTTGGAGATTAATCCTTTGTCAGTTGCTTCATTTGCAAATATTTTCTCCCATTCTGAGGGTTGTCTTTTGGTCTTGTTTATGGTTTCCTTTGCTGTGCAAAAGCTTTTAAGTTTCATTATGTTCCATTTGTTTATTTTTCTTCTTATTTCCATTTCTCTAGGAGGTGGGTCAAAAAGGATCTTGCTGTGATTTATGTCATAGAGTGTTCTGCCTATGTTTTCCTCTAAGAGTTTGATAGTGTCTGGCCTTATATTTAGGTATTTAATCCATTTTGAGTTTATTTTTGTGTATGGTGTTAGGGAGTGTTCTAATTTCATACTTTTACATGGACCTGTCCAGTTTTCCCAGCACCACTTATTGAAGAGGCTGTCTTTTCTGTATATTCTTGCCTCCTTTATCAAAGATAAGGTGACCATATGTGCGTGGGTTTATCTCTGGGATTTCTATCCTGTTCCATTGATCTATATTTCTGTTTTTGTGCCAGTATCATACTGTCTTGATTACTGTAGCTTTGTAGTATAGTCTGAAGTCAGGGAGCCTGATTCCTCCAGCTCCATTTTTTGTTCTCAAGATTGCTTTGGCTATTCGGGGTCTTTTGTGTTTCCATGCAAATTGTGAAATTTTTTGTTCTGGTTCTGTGAAAAATGCTAGTGGTGGTTTGGTAAGGATTGCATTGAATCGGTAGATTGTTTTCGGTAGTAGAGTCATTTTTCCAATGTTGATTCTTCCAATCCAAGAACATGGTATATCTCTCCATCTATTTGTATCATCTTTAATTTCTTTTATCAGTGTCCTATAATTTTCTGCATACAGGTATTTTGTCTCCTTTGGTAGGTTTATTCCTAGATATTTTATTCTTTTTGTTGCAGTGGTAAATGGAGTGTTTTCTTAATTTCACTTTCATATTTTTCATCATTAGTGTATAGGAATGCCAGAGATTTCTGTGCATTAATTTTGTGTCCTGGTATTTTACCAAATTCATTGATTAGCTCTAGTAGTTTTCTGGTAGCATCTTTAGGACTCTCTATGTAGAGTATCCTGTTATCTGCAAACAGTGACAGCTTTACTTCTTCTTTTCCAATTTGGATTCCTTTTATTTCCTTTTCTTCTCTGATTGCTGTGGGTAAGACTGCCAAAATTATGTTGAATAATAGTGGTGAGAGTGGGCAACCTTGTCTTGTTCCTGATCTTACTGGAAATGGTTTCAGTTTTTCACCATTGAGGACGATGTTGGCTGTGGGTATGTCATATATGGCCTTTATTATGTTGAGGAAAGTTCCCTCTATGCCTACTTTCTGCAGGGTTTTTATCATAAATCGGTGTTGAATTTTGTCAAAAGCTTTCTCTGCATCTACTGAAATGATCATATGGTTTCTCTCCTTCAGTTTGTTAATATGGTGTATCACATTGATTGATTTGCATATATTGAAGAATCCTTGCATTCCTGGAATAAACCCCACTTGATCATGGCGTATGATCCTTTTAATGTGCTGTTGGATTCTGTTTGCTAGTATTTTGTTGAGGATTTTTGTATCTATGTTCATCAGTGATATTGGCCTGTTGTTTTCTTTTTTTTGTGACATCTTTGTCTGGTTTTGGTATCAGGGTGATGGTGGCCTCGTAGAATGAGTTTGGGAGTGTTCCTCCCTCTGCTATATTTTGGAAGACTTTGAGAAGTATAGGTGTTAGCTCTTCTCCAAATGTTTGATAGAATTCGCCTGTGAAGCCATCTAGCCCTGGGCTTTTGTTTGTTGGACGATTTTTAATCACAGTTTCAATTTCAGTGCTTGTGATTGGTCTGTTCGTATTTTCTATTTCATTGTGGTTCAGTCTCGGCAGGTTGTGCATTTCTAAGAATTTGTCCATTTCTTCCAGGTTGTTCATTTTATTGGCATAGAGTTGCTTGTAGTAATCCCTCATGATCTTTTGTATTTCTGCAGTGTCACTTGTTACTTCTCCTTTTTCATTTCTAATTCTATTGATTTGAGTCTTCTCCCTTTTTTTCTTGATGAGTCTGGCTAATGGTTTATCAATTTTGTTTATCTTCTCAAGGAGCCAGCTTTTAGTTTTATTGATCTTTACTATCGTTTCCTTCATTTCTTTTTCATTTATTTCTGATCTGATCTTTATGATTTCTTTCCTTCCGCTAACTTTGCGGGGTTTTTTGTTCTTCTTTCTCTAATTGCTTTAGGTTCAAGGTTAGGTTGTTTATTTGAGATGTTTCCTGTTTCTTAAAGTATGATTGTATTGGTATAAACTTCCCTCTTAGAACTGTTTTGCTGCATCCCATAGCTTTTGGGTCGTCATGTCTCCATTGTCTTTTGTTTCCAGGTATTTTTTAATTTCCTCTTTGATTTCTTCAGTGATCATTTGATTATTAAGTAGTGTATTGTTTAGCCTCCATGTGTTTGTATTTTTTACAGATCTTTTCCTGTAATTGATATCTAGTCTCATAGTGTTGTGGTCGGAAAAGATACTTGATACGGTTTCAATTTTCTTAAATTTACCAAGGCTTGATTTGTGACCCAAGATATGACCTATCCTGGAGAATGTTCCATGAGCACTTGAGAAAAATGTGTATTCTGTTGTTTTTGGATGGAATGTCCTATAAATATCAATTAAGTCCATCTTGTTTAATGTATCATTTAACGCTTGTGTTTCCTTATTTATTTTCATTTTGGATGATCTGTCATTGGTGAAAGTGGGTATTAAAGTCCCCTTCTATGATTGTGTTACTGTCGATTTCCCCTTTTATGGCTGTTAGTATTTGCCTTATGTACTGAGGTGCTCCTATGTTGGGTGCATAAATATTTACAATTGTTATATCTTCTTCTGGATCAATCCCTTGATCATTATGTAGTGTCCTTCTTTGTCTCTTCTAATAGTCTTTATTTTACAGTCTATTTTGTCTGATATGAGAATTGCTACTCCAGGTTTCTTTTGATTTCCATTTGCATGGAATATCTTTTTCCATCCCCTCACTTTCAGTCTGTATGTGTCCCTTGGTCTGAAGTGTGTCTCTTGTAGACAGCATATATATGGGTCTTGTTTTTGTATCCATTCAGCCAGTCTGTGTCTTTTGGTGGGAGCATTTAATCCATTTACATTTAAGGTAGTTATCAATATGTATGTTCCTATTCTCATTTTCTTAATTGTTTTGGGTTTGTTATTGTAGGTCTTTTCCTTCTCTTGTGTTTCTTGCCTAGAGAATTTCCTTTAGCATTTGTTGTAATGCTGGTTTGGTGGTGCTGAACTCTCTCAGCTTTTGCTTGTCTGTAAAGGATTTAATTTGTCCATCAAATCTGAATGAGATCCTTGCTGGGTAATGTAATCTTGGTTGTAGGTTTTTCTCCTTCATCACTTTAAATATGTCCTGCCTCTCCCTTCTGGCTTGCAGAGTTTCTGCTGAAAGTTCAGCTGTTAATCTTATGGGGATTCCCTTGTGTGTTATTTTTTGTTTTCCCTTGCTACTTTTAATATGTTTTCTTTGTGTTTAATTTTTGATAGTTTGATTAATATGTGTCTTCATGTGTTTCTCCTTGGATTTATCCTGTATGGGACTCTGTGTGCTTCCTGGACTTGATTAACTATTTCCTTTCCCATATTAGGGAAGTTTTCAACTATAATCTCTTCAAATATTTTCTCAGTCCCTTTCTTTTTCTCTTCTTCTTCTGGGACTGTTATAATTCGAATGTTGGTGCGTTTAATGTTGTCCCAGAGGTCTCTGAGACCGTCCTCAGTTCTTTTCATTCTTTCTTTTTCTGCTCTGCAGTAGTTATTTCCACTATTTTATCTTCCAGATCACTTATCCGTTCTTTTTCCTCAGTTATTCTGCTATTGATCCCTTGTAGAGTATTTTTAATTTCATTTATTGTGTTGTTCATCATTGTTTGTTTCATCTTTAGATCTTCTAGGTCCTTGTTAAATGTTTCTTCCGTTTTCTCTATTCTATTTCCAAGATTTTGGATCATCTTTACTATCATTCTGAATTTTTTTCAGGTAGACTGCCTATTTCCTCTTCATTTGTTAGGTCTGATGGGTTTTCACCTTGCTCCTTTTCTGCTGTGTGTTTTTCTGTCTTCTCATTTTGCTTATCTTACTGTGTTTGGTGTCTCCTTTTTGCAGGCTTCAGATTCGTAGTTCCTATTATTTTTGGTGTCTGTCCCCAGTGGCTAAGGTTGGTTCAGTGGGTTGTGTAGGCTTCCTGGTGGAGGGGACTGGTGCCTGTGTTCTGGTGGATGAGGCTGGATCTTGTCTTTCTGGTGGGCAGGTCCACGTCTGGTGGTGTGTTTTGGGGTGTCTGGCCTTATTTTGATTTTAGGCAGCCTCTCTGCTAATGGGTGGGGTTGTGTTCCTGTCTTGCTAGTTGTTTGGCATAGGGTGTCCAGCACTGTAGCGGGGTCTTGGTGTTGAGATGGAGATCTCTGGGAGATTTTCGCCATTTGATATCACGTGGAGGTGGGAGGACTCTTGTGGACCAGTGTCCTGTAGTTGGCTCTCCCACCTCAGTGGCACAGCACTGAGTCCTGGCTGGAGCATCAAGAGCCTTTAATCCACATGGCTCAGAATAAAAGGTAGAAGAAAGAAAGAAAGAAAGAGAGAGGGTGGGGGGAGGGAGGGAGGGAGAGAGAGAGAGAGAGAGGAAGGAAGGGAAGAAAGGAAGGAAGGAAGGAAGAAAGAGGATAAAATAAAGTAAGGTAAAATAAAATTATTAAAATAAAAATATTAAGAAAAAAAACAAAAACAGATGGACAGAACCCTAGGACAAATGGTGAAAGCAAAGCTATACAGACAAAATCTCACACAGAAGCATACACATACACCCTCGCAAAAGGAGGGAAAGGGGAAAAAATAATATATCTTGCTCCCAACGTCCACCTCCTCAGTTTGGGATGATTTCTTTTCTATTCAGGTATTCCACAGAGGCAGGGTACATCGAGTTGTTTGTGGAGATTTAATCCGCTGCTCCTGAGGCTGCTGGGAGAAATTTCCCTTTCTCTTCTTTGTTCGCACGGCTCCTGGGGTTCAGCTGTGGATTTGCCCCGCCTCTGTGTGTAAGTCACCTGAGGGCGTCTGTTCGTCCCTCAGGCAGGAAGGGGTTAAAGGAGCCGATGATTCGGGGGCTCTGGCTCACTCAGGCCAGGGGGAGGCAGGGGTATGGATGTGGGTCGAGCCTGCGGTGGCAGAGGCTGGTGTGACGTTGCACCACCCTGCGGTGTGCCGTGCGTTCTCCCGGGTAAGTTGTTCCTGGATCATGGGACCCTGGCAATGGCGGGCTGCACAGGCTTCCCGGGAGGGGAGTTGGGGATAGTGACCTGCGCTTGCACACAGGTTTCTTGGTGGTGGCAGCAGCAGCCTTAGTGTCTCATGCCTGTCTCTGGGGTCCGTGCTTTTAGCCGCGGCTCACGCCCGTCTCTGGAGCTTCTTTAAGCAGCGCTCTTAATCCCCTCTCCTGGCGCACCAGGAAACAAAAGAGGGAAGAAAAATTCTCTTGCCTCTTCGGCAGGTCTAGACTTTCCCCGGACTCCCTCCCGGCTAGCCGTGGAGCACTAGCCCCCTTCTAGTGCTGTGTTCACGCCGCCAACCCCAGTCCTCTCCCTGCGCTCCGACCGAAGCCTGAGCCTCAGCTCCCAGCCCCGCCCGCCCCGGTGGGTGAGCAGACAAGCCTCTCAAGCTGGTGTGTGCTGGTCGGCACCGATCCTCTGTGCGGGAATCTCTCCGCTTTGTCCTCTGCACCCCTGTTGCTGCGCTCTTCTCCGTGGCTCCGAAGCTGCCCCCCTCCGCCACCCGCAGGCTCCGCCCGCGAAGGGGCTTCCTAGTGTGTGGAAACTTTTCCTCCTTCACAGCTCCCTCCCACTGGTGCAGGTCCCATCCCTATTCTTTTGTCTCTGTTTTTTCTTTTGCCCTACCCAGGTACATGGGGAGTTTCTTGCCTTTTGGGAGATCTGAGGTCTTCTGCGAACGTTCAGTGGGTGTTTTATAGGAGCAGTTCCACTCCTGGAAATCAGGAGTATTTCTGATGTTATCTGTGGGGGATAAATCAGGAGTATTTCTGATGTTATCTGTGGGGGAGGAAGGTGATCTCTGCGTCTTACTCTTCCGCCATCTTCCGCAACTCCTCTCGAACACGTTATCTTTTAAAGCTAAAAAATATGTTGTTTTTCTGCCTGCTTTTTTTGGTTTGAATTCTGTTTCAAATTTACCAAGACAAAGATGTGGGGCGTTGTGTATATGATAATGCGTACATATCATTTTTGAGTTAAATCAGTGGCAAAAAATATCAGAAGGCAGAGGTAGTAGAGATGAGAGGGAAGATACTTGGAGAAGGATATATTTATGTTCAAGGGACTTGGAAAAGATCAACTAGGGCAACCAGGGAGGAAAAAGACACAAAGAGAAATGACGTTGAAGTAATGAAAAGGACAATAACTCTAACCCCAGCCAATATGAAATAAAATATTTTAAGCTTGTTGTATTGGATATACAATTTATTCCAAATATATTTAAGCTTGATTTGGTGGAGAGAGGCCTTTCTAGGCAGTGGTTCTTTGATGCCCTACCCTGTGACTTTGAATTGCCTAGCCAGCTTCAAAGGAATGGCCTAAACTTGCTCTCATTCTCTTTTTATTAATTTAAATTTCCCCTATGGTTTTTATAAGCAAAAATGTTTTTCTTTGTCCTGCCAAAAATTTTAGAAACAATAAACACCACTAGACATCTCCCTCAAAACTCAGACAGAAACAAAATAAACTCCTTTTGGCTGAGAACTTTTTCTTTTTTTTCCATTTAGGATGAGAGTTTTTTTAAAGGAGTGTTAAGAGAGGATAAAATACAAGTATGTGGTGTTTCCTGCCCTACACAGAAAGAGATTAAAATATCACAGATAAGCGTTTCATTCACACTTCAACTCAGTTTTTATAATTCATATTATCTAAATTGCATGGATAATTTTCTGAGGAACCTTTGTTCGCTTCCCAATTAAAATTATTTTAATTATTAATACAACCTAAACTCAGATGATAACAATGGACTCTTGGTCACTCACAGATAAGTGCATTTGAACTGGAATCGAATTCTAATACCTTGAACTTTGCAAGGCTCTCTGACTGGTAACCCAACTGAGTTTTCTTCCAATTATGGAAAATCTAACTCTTGGATTAAGGGGGAGCTAGCAAGGCATATGAGATACCAAGGTGAAGCATAATGCTGGATATATGTTTATGTTTTGAAATAAAAATTCTGTACTTATAGAAATAGTCATATTATGGAGTAAAATGAAAGATTATATACAGTTTTAAGATCAAAGATTGACTTGAAAAAAGTTTGATACTTGTGGTGGGTCCTGGGTTTACCTTCTCACAATCCTTTGATGTCCCAATGTCTTGACAGAAAATTTTAAGTAGCCACAAGTAGGCAATCTCCAAGGTTTCTTTAAAATTTAGTATATGGATTGTTTAAATATGTTAAATAGAATAATACAAAGGCAAGCGTAAATATGGCTGTGGTAAGTCACAAACATTTTCTTAATTCCTTAACTCCTTCCTGACACATCCAACTGAATACCATCTCTTCCTCTGGAAAATACACAGATTCGCATTGTGACTAAAAGGGATATGGCATAGTGAAAGAATGTGGGTTGAGCTCCGATAGCTCTGGCTCCAAATCTTCATACCATTACTCAACATCTTGGATAGTTAATTCTAGCCCTGTTTCTTTGTCCATTAAATGGAGACAGAAATCCTATATTTCACATTGCAAGAAGAGAGACTAAACGTGTACATTGTAAAGCAAATGGCTGTTGCTACACATAAGGTGGCCATCATCATAAATACACGGTATCCCTTTTTTAAGTGGATTGAAATTCTATTGATAGTAGTTGACTGTGTAACTTATTCATCTTGGTATCCTTAGGGCATGATAAAATGGTATACAAATTGCTCATGTTCAAAGAAAAGTTAGGTCTTAAGCATAAGAACACATAAAGACAATTAACACACTGTTTTGGTCATCCTGGGTAGGTGATGAATACTTGTTGAATCTCTCTCTTCAAGCAGCTCTACCTCCAATTCTCCCATTTTGGTTAATGAGGGTTAGTGACAAAGAAATCATTAACCAAAATGGGAAAATTTTGATTAAATATATTTAGTTCACTAAGACATTAAAGAAGTAAAGATCATCATAGAAGACAGAGAAACAAGTAGAGCAGAATCTGGAAAATATGCAGGATTTCAAAAGATAGAGATAAAAGAGCAGTTTTTCAAAGCAAAGTTCATGAAGTTCATGTGCAAATTAAATAGAGCAATCAAGACAACAAGTTACTATTTTCAGAGCATTTTCAACATACGTTTTCATCAGTTCTCTTGTACATGAACTCCACACACATATATACTGCTGCTCACTCCCTATTTGTTTGAATTATATGTCATAATTCTAAGATTCTCACGGTCTTTTGGGCTACTCCTTTTCAATATACTTCACAAGGGCTGCCTCTTCTGGTAATTGTTAGAACAAACTTCTTTTACTTTTTCTGGAGATTATGAATTGCCTACCATTAGCACTGCCTACGCTTTTCCTTAATAATAGAAGTGGCTTTGAGTAGCAATGTGCTGAGATCAAAATACAGTGCTTTCCTTTCTTTCAGGTATAGTCATATGATGATTTTGGTCAATGAAGTGTATCTTAGACTTTTTGAAAAACATATTTTCCTTTTCTTATATTGAAAGTGCCTCTTTCTCTTTTGTTCTGTGTAGAATGTGGATATGAGACAGAGGGGCAGTGCCATCTTACAACCATCAAGAAGCAAGTGTGAACATGAAATCCAACACACTGGTAGATTCAGAGTAGAAACATAGAAACAAGCCAGCTTCTTGAAGGTGGTGTTAAACCATTGCAAAACCCCTGGAGTGGTTGTCTCTGGATTTCTAGTTATGTGAGAGGAATAAGCCTTTTTATTTTATTTTTTAATTTTATTGACGTATAGCTGATTTACAATGTTGTGTTAATTTTTGCTGTACTGCAAAATGACTTGGTTATACATATATACTTTTTCATATTCTTTTCCCTTATGGTTTATCACAGGATATTGAATATAGTTCCCTGTGTTGTACAGTAGACCCTTGTTGTTTATCCATCTTACATATAATATTTTGCATCTGCTAATCCCAAACTCCCAATCCATCCCTCCCCCACCCTTGGCAACCACAAGTCTATTCTCTATTTCTGTGAGTCTGTTTTTGTTTCATAGATATGTTCATTTGTATCGTATTTTAGATTCCACTTATACGTGATATCATATGGTATTTGTCTTTCTCTTTCTGGCTTATTTCGCTTAGTATGATGGTCTCTAGGTCCATCCATGTTGCTGCAAATGGCATTATTTCATTATATTTAATGGCTGAGTAATATTACAGTGTACATATATACCACATCTTCTTTATCCATTAATATGTCAATGGACATTTAGGTTGCTTCCATGCCTTGGGTACTGTAAATAGTGCTTCTGTGAACATAGGGTTGCATGTATCTTTTCAAATTACAGTTTTGTCTGGGTGTGTGCCCAGATCAGAATGGCCATCATCAAAAACTCTGTGAATAGTAAATGTTGGAGAGGGTGTGGAGAAAAGGGAACCCTCCTAAATTGTTGGTGGGAATGTAAATTGGTACAACCATTGTGGAGAACAGTATGGAGCTTCCTTAAAAATCTAAAAATAGAGCTATCATATGATCCTGCAGTCCCACTCCTGGGCATACATCTGACGAAAACCATAATTCAAAAAGATACATGCACCGCAATGTTCACTGCAGCACTATTTACAATAGCCAGCACATGGAAGCAACCTAAATGTTGATCAACAGAGGAATGGGTGTATGCCCAGGAGTGGGATTGCTGGATCATATAGCAACTCTATTTTTAGGTTTTTGAGGAACCTCCATACTGTTTTCCATAGTGGTTCCACCAATT
This sequence comes from Globicephala melas, assembly GCF_963455315.2. Taxonomy (NCBI): domain Eukaryota; kingdom Metazoa; phylum Chordata; class Mammalia; order Artiodactyla; family Delphinidae; genus Globicephala; species Globicephala melas. The sequence goes on along the minus strand of NC_083323.1, from coordinate 35,315,764 downwards.
TACATTCCCACCAACAGTGTAAGAGAGTTTCCTTTTCTCCACACCCTCGCCAGCATTTATAATTTGGATACTTTTGTTTTGTTTTTTTGCAGTATGCGGCCCTCTCACTGTTGCGGCCTCTCCCGTTGCGGAGCACAATGTCTGGATGCGCAGGCTCAGCGGCCATGGCTCACGGGCCCAGCCGCTCTGTGGCATGTGGGATCTTCCCGGACCAGGGCACGAACCCGTGTCCCCTGCATTGGCAGGCAGATTCTTAACCACTGCGCCACCAGGGAAGCCCCTTGGTTACTTTTTAATGATGGCCATGCTGACCAGTGTGAGGTGGTACCTAATTGTAGTTTTGGTTTGAATTTCTCTAATAATCAGTGATGATGAGCATATTTTCATGTGCCTATTGGCCATTTCTATGTTTTCTTTGGAGAAATGTCTATTTAGGTCTTTCCCCCTTTTTTCAATTGGGTTGTTTGGGTTTTTGTTGTTGTTTTTGTTGTTGATTTGATGAGCTGTTTGTATATTTTGGAAGCCTTTTTAAAGGTTACTATTTATTGGGTATCCTATTATGTTATTTGTTGCTAACCACATTCTTAAATGATAACATTTTCTTGGTTATGTTCTCTTTTCATTCTGTTTTCTCCAAATTACCTTTCATAAACCCCATATGCTAATAACCTCATATGCTAATAATCTATATTGCCACCTGGGTCCCATCTTCCAATATCCAAAATGATCGTACTGAATAGCTCTTCTTGCATTTACTTAAGCATTTGAAAGTCAGTAGCTTTATTCACGAACTCATTGTATTTTCCCCACATTTTTCCATTTCTCCTTATTATACCCATAGGCATTGGCATTCAATCAATCATACATAATGAAATCTAGAAGTAAGCCGAGACTCCTTCCTCTGATCAAGTCTTATGTCACCTCCTAAACATCTCTTAAAATTTAACTCCTTATCAACGCTGACTTGTCCAGACTCTCATCATTTCTCCTTTGGGCCTGGGAGTAGTGTTCTAATTTTCATTACTACACTCTCAGTCCCCCAAACCTTCTATCCCTCATTCATAAAGGAATTAAAATGATCTAATATTGAAATCTGATTTTTCAAGCCAGATTAAAAACTGCAGTTTTTCCCTATGGCCTTTGCAATGATGCTCAAACTCTTTAGCTGGCATGTAAGGCCTTAAATGAACTGTCCTCTTCCTGCTTGTTTTATTGCATTTCTGCCAAATCTTTCCACCAACTGTGTGTTTAGTTCACCAGTCATGCCAAATTACTTACTGTGCCCCATGCACACTCTGCTATTTTATGCTTACGTGCTTTGCCCATGTCAGTTTCTTTCTGTGAAGGACTCTTCCGCATGGGCCACCTGATGGACTTCTAATAGTGCTTTAGAATTCTGAAATTTATGCAACCTCCACTAGCATGCTTTCCTTCAAGAAAAATCGATCATGTGTAACTTTATTTCAGCTTTGCAATAAGCATTGGTGTTCTACAGCTTTTAAGATAGAAAGACTTGTCATACATGCAAAGGCTCCCCACCAGAACAACACTCAGGACCTCTTGCTCCACTTTTACTCCTCCTCATGAAGGAGTGACTTTCTTAGTTGTAGAATGACAAGCATCAGTACATATTTTTCACTTAGATGGAGCTAACGTGTGTAAAAATTATGAGCATTATGGATTTGGTCTCTGACTTCTCTTTCCGCCTCAGATTAGTGTGAGCAGCCACTCTGGCTATGTGCATTTGCTCTATGGAGCCAACAGTTCCTGTGGCTATTTTTAAATTGATGAGCATTTCAAGAAGAGCCAGCTAACCCACACGAGTCTCACTGTTCATGTTCTCCAACAACTTAATAGGAAAAAAGAATATATGTTGATGTTTATTGTATTTCTCTCCCAGTTGCTTCTGAAAAAAGATATTATTTATTTCCAACATTTGGTATATTCACTATAACATTTGAGAAATAGACATAGAATAGACATTTTTGAATTGTTTGTATTTTGTTGTTGAGTTTTAAGAGTTCTTTATATATTCTGGATATTAATCCCTTATATTATTTGCAAATATTTTATCCCATTCTGGAGATTGCCTTTTATTCTGTGGATAAATTATTTTTAATATTCATAAAGTCCATTTTGTTATTTTTTCTTTTGTCACCTGTACCTTTGGTGTCATATCCAAGAAATCATTGCCAAATCAGTATCATGAAGCTTTTATCCTATATATTTTTTAAGTGCTATATTGTTTTAGTCCTACATTTTGAGTTAATTTTTATATATGGTGGTAAGTAAGGGTCCATCTTCATTATTCTGCACGTGGGTATCAAATTTTCCCAGCACTGTCTGTTGAAAGACTGTTCTTTCCTCATTGTGAATGGTCTTGGCACCCTTGCCAACAATCATTTGACCACTGGTTTGTAGTCTTTCTTTCTTTCTTTCCTTCTTTCTTTCGTTCTTTCTTTCCTTTCTTCCTTTCTTTCTCTTCCTTCCTTCTTCTTTCTTTCTCCCTCCCTCCCTCCCTCCCTCCCTCCCTTCCTTCCTTTCTTTCTTTCTCTCTCTCTCTCTCTCTCTTTCTTTCTTTCTTTTTCTTTTCTTCTTTCCTTCTTCCTTTCTCCCTTCCTTCTTTCTTTTCTTGTATCAATAGTAGTTTTCTCTGGCTTTGGTATCAGGGTAATGCTGGCTTCACAGAATCAGTTAAGATTTGTTTCCTCCTCTTCAATATTAGAAATGTTTGATAAGGACTGGCATTAGTTCTTTAAGTATGTTGTAGAATTCTCCAGTGAAGCCAGTGGCTTTGTTGGGAGATTTTTGATTACTGATTCAATCTTCTTACTACATATGCATCTGTTTAGATTTCCTATTTCATCATGATTTAATCTTACAGGTTTTGTTTTTCTACGAATTTGTCTATTCCATCTAGGTTATTCAATTTGTGGGCATACAAATGTTCATAATACTTTCTTATAATCTTTTTTTATTTCTGTGGAAATGATAGTAACAACCCCAGTTTCACTTCTAATTTTAGTAATTTGAATCTTCTCTATCATTTTAGTCCATCTGGCTAAAGCTCTGTCAATTCTGTTGATCTTTTTGAAAACCAACTTTTGATTTGAATGATTTTCTCTACTTTTTTCTATTATTTTCTTCCTTCTGCCACTTTTGGGTTTTGTTTGTTCTTATTCTGGTTCCTTATGTTGTAAAGTTAGGTTGTTGATTTTAGATCTTTCTTAGTTTTTAATGTAATCACTTACAGCTATAAATTCCCCCTTAGTGCCACTTTTACTGTGTCCCATAAGTTTTGGTATATTTTGTTCTCAATTTCATTTCTCTCTCTTTGATCCATAGATTGTTTAAAAGTATGTCATTTAATTTCTACAATTTTCTACTTTTCATTGTTATTGATTTCTAACTTTATTGCACTGTGATTGGAAAAGATAATTTGCATGATATCTATCTTTTTGAATTTATTGAGGCTTTTACATCTCAATATTTATTTTAATTTTTTTAAATGTTTAAAATATATTGAGGGCTCTCATGAAAGTGTCCCATGTACACTTGAGAAGAATGTGTATTCTGTTGTTGTAGAGTTTTCTCTATATGTCAGCTAGTTAAATTTGGTGTATTGTGCTAAGTCCTCTATTTTATTATTAATCTTCTCTCTGGTTCTTCTATCCATTAATGTGAGTGAGATATTGAAGTCTCCAACAATTATTATAGCAGTGTCTATTTCTGTCTTCAAATCTGTCAGTTTTGCCTCATATATTATGATGGTCTGTTATTAGGCTCATACATGTTCATAGTTGTTATATCTACCAAACTGTCTTTTGATAGGAGGGTTTAGTCTATTTATATTTATAGTAGTTTGTGATAAGTGATTTATTTCTGTCATTGTGAAATTTATTTTCTATATACTTTATAGCACTTTTCTGTCTCATTTTCTGCATTACTGTCCTGCATTTGTGTTTGGTTAATTTTTTGCAGTAAAATATTTAAATTGATTTCTCACACCCTTTTGTGTACATTTCATAGCTATTTTCTTTGTGGTTTCCATGGGGATTACAATTAACATCCTAAAATTATAATACTCTAATTTGAATTTATACCAGTTTAACTTCAATTACATACGAAATTTCTGCTCCTTTATAGCTCCTTCCCCAACCCTTTTGGTTATTGATGACACAAAATTACATCTTTATACATTATGTGCCCCCAAACATAAACTAATAATTCTCTTAAATGCACCAGTCTCTTAAATTATGTAGAAAACAAGGTTTGGAGTTATAAACCAAAATTATAGTAATACTAGCTTTCACACTAATACTTGTTTTTTTTTTTTCCCATGTAATGTATCAGTCTCTTAAATCACATAGAAAACAAAAGGCACAAGTTACAAACCATGGTTACAACAATACTAACTTTTATAATTGTCCACATATTTACTAAGATAGCTATTTTTCCATATGGCTTCATACTACCATGCTTTCATTTCATCTTGCAAGATTTCCTTGAGCATTTCTTGCAGGGCAGGTCTAGCAGCTTTCCTCAGTTTTTGTTAATCTGAGACTGTCATAATTTCTCCATCACTCTTGAAGGACAATTTGGCTGTATATAGGATTTTGGGTTTATATATTCAAAGTGCTAAAATAAAAATCTGTTGGCTTACTGTCTTCTGACCCCCAGAGATTATGATGAGAGGTCTGATAATTATATTGAAGATCCCTTATGTATGATGATTTGCTTCTCTTTGGTGCTTTCAAGATTCTCTCTTTGGTTTTTGAAAGTTTGATTATAGTGTGCCTCAGTGTGGGTTTCTTTGAGTTCATCTTAGAGTTTGCTGAACTTCATTCATATCTTTTGTCACATTCGGTAAGTTTTCAGCCATTATTTCTTCAATAATTCTGCCCCTTTTTCTTTCTTCTTCTGAGATTCTCATGATGAGTATGTGGTCTGCTTAATCGTATCCTACAGTTCCCTTAGGCTCTGTTTACGTTTCGTTCTGTTCCTCAGGCTCAATGTTTTCCATTTTTCTACAAGTTTTCTGCTGCCTGCTCAAATTTCCTTTGAATCCTTGTAGTGTATTTTTTATTTCAGTTATTGTACTGTTGAATTCCAGAATTTCTTTTTCATTCCGTTTTAGCTTTTTTGTCTCTTATTGATATTTCCACTATGTTCACATGTCGTTTTCGTGACTTTATGTCTTTGGTTTGAGTATTTTAAAGGTATTTGTTATAAAGCCTTTATTTTTAACGTCTTTAACATCTTTATTGAAGTATAATTGCTTTACAATGTTGTGTTAGTTTCTGCTGTATAAAAAAGTGAATCAGATATATGTATACATATATTCCCGTATCTCCTCTCTCTTGCACATCCCTCCCACCCTCCCTATCCCAGCCCTCTAGGTGGTCACAAAGCACTGAGCTGATCTCCCTGTGCTATGCAGCTGCTTCCCACTAGTTATCTATTTTACATTTGATAGTGTATATATGTCCATGCCACTCTCTCACTTTGTCACAGCTTACCCTTCCCCCTCCCCGTGACCTCAAGTCCGTTCTCTACGTCTGTATCTTTATGCCTGTCCGGACCCTAGGTCCATCAGAACCACTTTTTTTTAGATTCCATATATAGGTGTTAGCATATGGTATTTATTTTTCTCTTTCTGACTTACTTCACTCTGTGTGACAGACTCTAGGTCCATCCACCTCACTACAAACAACTCAATTTCATTTCTTTTTATGGCTGAGTGATATTCCATTGTATATATGTGCCACATCTTTATCCATTCATCTGTTGATGGACACTTAGGTTGCTTCCATGTCCTGACTATTGTAAATAATGCTGCAGTGAACATTGTGGTACATAACTCTTTTCAAATTATGGTTTTCTCAGGGTATATGCCCAGTAGAGGTATTGCTGGGTCATATGGTAGTTCCATTTTTAGTTTTTTAAGGAACCTCCATACTGTTCTCCATAGTGGCTGTATCAATTTACATTCCCACCAACAGTGCAAGAGTGTTCCATTTTTCCCACAACCTCTCCAGCATTTATTGTTTGTAGATGTTTTGATGATGGCCATTCTGACTGGTATGAGGTGATACCTCATTGTAGTTTTGATTTTCATTGCTCTAATGATTAGTGATGTTGGGCATCTTTTCATGTGCTTTTTGGCTATCTGTTTGTCTTCTTTGGAGAAATGTCTGTTTAGGTCTTCTACCCTTTTTTGGATTGGGTTATTTGTTTTTCGGTCATTGAGCTGCATGAACTGGTTGCATATTTTGGAGATTAATCCTTTGTCAGTTGCTTCGTTTGAAAACATTTTCTTGCACTCTGAGGGTTGTCTTTTCGTCTTGTGTATGGTTCCCTTTGCTGTGCAAAAGCTATTAAATTTCACTAGGTCCCATTTGTTTATTTTTGTTTTTATTTCCATTTCTCTAGGAGGTGGGTGAAAAAGGATCTTGCTGTGATTTATGTCATAGAGTGTTCTACCTATGTTTTCCTCTAACAGTTTTATAGTGTCTGGCCTTACATTTAGGTCTTTAATCCATTTGGAGTTTATTTTTGTGTATGGTGTTAGTAAGTGTTCTAATTTCATTTTTTTACATGTAGCTGTCCAGTTTTCCCAGCACCATTTATGAAGAGGTTGTCTTTCCTCCATGTATACTCTTGCCTCCTTTAACAAAGATAAGGTGACCATATGTGCGTGGGTTTTTCTCTGGGCTTTCTATTCTGTTCCATTGATCTGTATTTCTATTTTTGTGCCAGTACCATACTGTCTCGATTACTGTAGCTGTGCAGTATAGTCTGAAGTCTGGGAGCCTGATTCCTCCAGCTCCATTTTTCTTTCTCAAGATTGCTTTTGCTACTCACGGTCTTTTGTGTTTCCATACAAATTGTGAAATTCTTTGCTCTAGTTCTGTGAAAAATGCCATTGGTAGTTGATAGGAATTGCATTGAATCTGTAGGTTGCTTTGGGTAATATAGTCATTTTCACAAGGTTGATTTTTCCAATCGAAGAACATGGTATATCTCTCCATCTGTTTGTATCACCTTTATTTCTTTCATCAGTATCTTATAGTTTTCTGCATACAGGTTTTTTGTCTCCTTAGGTAGGTTTATTCCTTGGTATTTTACTCTTTTTGTTGCAATGGTAAATGGGAGTGTTTCCTTTATTTTTCTTTCAGATTTTTCATCATTAGTGTATAGAATGCCAGAGATTTCTGTGTGTTAATTTTGTATCCTGCTACTTTACCAAATGCATTGATGAGCTCTAGTGGTTTTCTGGTAGCATCTTTAGGGTTCTCTATGTATAGTGTCATATAATCTGCAAACAGTGACAGTTTTACTTCTTTTCCAATTTGGATTCCTTCCTTCTATTTGTTTCTCTTTGATTGCTGTGGCTAAAATTTTGAAAACCATGTTGAATAATAGTGGTGAGAGTGGGCAACCTTGTCTTGTTCCTGATCTTAGTGGAAATGGTTTCAGTTTTTCTCCATTGAGAATGATGTTGGCTGTGGGTTTGTCATATATGGCCTTTATTATGTTGAGGTAAGTTCCCTCTATGCCTACTTTCTGGAGAGTTTTTATCACAAATGGGTGTTGAATTTTGTCAAAGCTTTTTCTGCATCAGTTGAGGTTATCATATGGTTTTTCTCCTTCAATTTGTTAATATGGTTTATCACATTGATTGATTTGCGTATATTGAAGAATCCTCGCATTCCTGGAATAAACCCCACTTGATCATGGTGTATGATCCTTTTAATGTGCTGTTGGATTCTGTTTGCTAGTATTTTGTTGAGGATTTTTGCATCTAGGTTCATCAGTGATATCGGCCTGTAGTTTTCTTTTTTTGTGACATCTTTGTCTGGTTTTGGTATCGGGGTGATGGTGGCCTCATAGAATGAGTTTGGGAGTGTTCCTCGCTCACATAAGGATAAGTGTTATGTCTTCTCTAAATGTTTGATAGAATTTGCCTGTGAAGCCATCTGGTCCTGGGCTTTTGTTTGTTGGAAGATTTTTAATCACAGTTTCCATTTCAGTGCTTGTGATTGGTCTGTTTATATTTTCTTTTTCCTCCTGGTTCAGTCTCAGCAGGTTGTGCATTTCTAAGAATTTGTCAGTTTCTTCCAGGTTGTACGTTTTATTGGCATATAGTTGTTTGTAGTAATCTCTCATGATCCTTTGTATTTCTGCAGTGTCAGTTGTTACTTCTCCTTTTTCATTTCTAATTCTGTTGATTTGAGTCTTTTCCCTTTTTTCTTGATGAGTCTGGCTAATGGTTTATCAATTTTGTTTATCTTCTCAAAGAACCAGATTTTATTGAACTTTGCTATTGTTTCCTTCATTTCTTTTTCATTTATTTCTGATTTGATCCTTATGATTTCTTTCCTTCTGCTAACTTTGGGGGTTTTTTTGTTCTTCTTTCTCTAATTGCTTTAGGTGTAAGGTTAGGTTGTTTATTTGAGATGTTTTTTGTTTCTTGAGGTCGGATTGTATTGCTATAAACTTCCGTCTTAGAACTGCTTTTGCTACATCCCATAGGTTTTGGGTCATCGTGTTTTCATTGTCATTTGTTTCTAGGTATTTTTAAATTTCGTATTGGATTTCTTCAGTGATCTCTTGGTTATTTCGTAGTGCATTGTTTAGGCTCCATGTGTTTGTATTTTTTACAGTTTTTTTTCCTTTAATTGATATCTAGTCTCATAGCATTATGGTCAGAAACAATACTTGATACTTAAAGTCTTTTTCTAGTACATCTGCCATTACTACTGTTTCATGTATAGTTTTGTTGATTTGTTTTCATTTAATTGGGCCATACTCAATTTTTTTTGCATGCCTTGTGATTTTTTTTTTCTTGAACACTGGACATTCGACTCTAATATTGTGATAACTCTAGAAATTAGATTATCTACGCTCCCCAGGTTTTACTTTTTCTGTTGTTGCTATTGATTTTGTTATTTTGATTATTTTAGACTGTCTCTGTGCTGTGGGTCAGCCACAGATCTTAACTTACGGTCTCATCATGTATTTTTTCATTCTTTGTTTTGGGCATGCACAAGTACTTTCTAATTTTCTCTGTATATGCTATTGCTTTTGAATGTCCATGTTTTTAATATCTGGCTCCTGAAAGAGAAAAAAGGGGTGCTGTAACTTTAAATCCCCTGGAAGTCACTTCAGCTGGAGGGAGATGGGCTTGCAAAGTGGGCTTGATGCCACCCACTTTTTGTCTGTACCATTGTGATCAGTAGCAGGGATCCTCAGTATTTGGAGACCAGGTTCCTTTCTTTGCCCATCCTGGCTCCAGCAAGCTGTGTACAGCTTTTCTAGTAATGTGGTACACAGTTGCCTGCCACATGGCTGGGGGTGGAGGAAAGGTAGCTGCTACTTTCCTAGGAATTGAAATTGAACTCAATTAATTATAACTGTCCATCCAAGTCTTCCCCTGGAAGTGCAAGCCTTCAACAGCCCCCAGAGTTTAAATAATTACATTAGATACATCCTTCTAGTCAAATTGTCCAGATGTGGAGACAGATTCTTGGTGCTACCTACTCTGCCATCTTCCTAGAATCCTCTTCTGGATATATTTCTTTGACTTGGACAGTCATTTTTAGTTGGTAAGACTCATTTAAAATTAGCTTCTGAGTATCTAAAAATTTGTTGTTACAATCATTTTGTTTCTGTGGTTGTGTTTTTCAGCCACGTCTCTTGTACTGTGAGATATATTTTTCATTAAATGATGATTTTCTGGTTTTAAAAATTTTTTATTGAGATATAGTTGATTTACTGTGTTTCAGGTGTACAGCAAAGTGATTGTTATACATACATATATTAATATATCTATATATATTCTTTTTCAGATTCTCTTCTATTAGGTTATTACATGATATCGAATATAGTTCCCTGTGCTATACAGTCGGTCTTTGTTGTTATTCTGTTTTATATATAGTAGTGTGTATGTGTTAATCCCAAATTCCTAATTTATCCTCCCCCCCCCTTTCCTCTTTGGTATGGTAACCATAAGTTTGTTTTCATGTCTGTGAGTTTATTATTGTTTTGGAAACACTTTTTTTGTATCACATTTTAGATTCCACACATAATTGATATCATATGGTATTTGTCTTTCTCTGTCTGACTTACTTCACTTAGTATGCTAATCTCTAGGTCCAGCCATATTGCTGCCAGTGGCATTATTTCTTTCTTTTTTATGGCCAAGTAATGTTCCACTGTGAGATAGATATATATATATATATATATATATATATACACCACAACTTCCTTATCCATTCCTCTGTAGATGGACATTTATGTTGCTTCTATATCTTTACTATTGTTAAGTAGTGCCGCTGGGAACATTGGGGTACGTGTATCTTTTTGGCTTAGAATTTTTGTCTTTTCCAGATATATGCCCAGGAGTGGAATTGCTGGGTCACATAGTAACTCTATTTGTAGTTTTTTAAGGAACCTCCATGCTGTTCTCCATAGTGGCTGCAACAATTTACATTCCCACCAACAGTGTAGGAGTGTTCCTTTTTCTCTATACCCTCTCCAGCATTTATTATTTGTAGACTTTGATTATAGCCATTTGACCCATAGTTTTGATTTGCATTTCTGTAATAATTAGCAATGTTGAGCATCTTTTTATGTGCCTGTTGGCCATCTGTATGTTATCTTTGAAGAAATGTCCATTTAGGTCTTCTGCCCATTTTTTGATTTGTTTGGTTGGTTTTTTTGATATTGAGCTGTATGAGCAGTTTTTATATTTTAGAAATTCCTTGTCTGTCTCATTATTCGCAAATATTTTCTCCCATTCAGTATGTTGTCTTTTCATTTTGTTTATGGTCTTCTTTGCTGTGTAAAAGCTTTTAAGTTTACTTAAGTCCCATTTGTTTATTTTTGCTTTTGTTTCCTTCGCTCTAGGAGACGAAGCCAAAAAAATATTGCTATGATTTATGTGAGTGTTCTGCTTATGTTTTCCTCCAGGAATTTTACAGCATCTGGTCTTGCGTTTAGGTCTTTAATCCATTTTGAGTTTATTTTTGTATACGGTGTTAGAGAATGTTCTAATTTCATTCCTTTACATGTAGCTCTCCAGTTTTCCCAGCACACTTATTGATGAGAATATCTTTTCTCCATTGTATAGTCTTTCCTCCTTTGTCATAGATTGACCATAGGTGCATGTGTTTGTTTCTGGGCATGTCTGTTTTTGTGCCAGTGCCATATTGTTTTGATTACTGTAGCTTTGTAGCATAGTCTGAAGTCAGGGAGCATGGTTCCTCCAGGTCCATTTTTCTTTCTCAAGATTGTTTTGGCTATTTGGGGTCTTTTGTGTTTTCATACAAATTTAAAAATTTTTGGTTCCAGTTCTGTGAAAAATGCCATTGGTAGTTTGATAGGGATTTAGCTGTATCTGTAGATTGCCTTGGATAGTATTGTCATTTTGACAATATTGATTCTTCTAGTCCAAGAACACAGTATGTCTTTCCATTTGTTTGTGTCATTGTCAGTTTCTTTCATCAGCATCTTATCATTTTCAGAATATAGGTCTTTCACCTCCTGAGGTAAGTTTATTCCTACATATTTTATTTTTTTTGATTTGATGGCAAATGGGATTGTTTTCTTAATTTCTTTTTCTGATATTTTGTTGTTAGTGTATAGAAATGCAACAGATTTCTGTGTATTAATTTTATATCCTTCTACTTTACCAGATTCATTGATGAGCTCTAGTAGTTTCCTGGTATCATCTTTGGGATTTTCTATGCATATTATATCATCTACAGTGACAGTTTCATTCCTTCCTTTCCAATTTAGATTATTTTTATTTGTTTTTCTTCTTTGATTTCTGTGGCTAGGACTTCCAAAACTGTGTTGAATAAAAGTGGCGAGAGTGGGTATCCTTATCTTGTGCTACCTACTCTGCCATCTTTCCAGAATCCCCTTCTGGATGTGTTTCTTTGACTTTGACAGTCATTATGAGTTGGTAAGACTCATTTAGAATTTGCTTCTGAGTATCTAAAAATTCATTGATAGAATCATTTGGTTTCTGTGGTTGTGTTTTTCAGCCATGTCTTTTGTACTACAAAATATTTTTTTCATTAAATGATCATTTTCCTTTAAGACCAATAGATTTATGTAGAAATTACAGACTAAGCCACGTAATCTTTGAGACTTTACACTTCTCTGTAAATAGTGGTTGTGAAACTTGAAAACTAGATTGTGACTTTTACCCACATAAATATAGAGGGCTTTATTAACCACAGATAAAACTACCTTGGACCCCTGTATCATTGGGAATATTTTCTTATTAGAATAACGGTAGAAAGAAAGCTAAATCATTACAAACCCAAATGCAAAACAAATAACTAAATTGTATCTGTATCTGGGATATCACAATTTGGGAATATAGATTGTCCTACAAGGAATGAATATACTTAGATGATAAAAAACCTGATTATTTTCAGATTAGTGTTCTTCCATGGATGTGTACTTGGTAGTGGCATTTAGTCAGGAAACTGTCCCAATATGAGAGCTAATTCTATTTATGATAATGTATTTGACGTTCTACCCCAACTCCACAAATGCCAAATATTCCCTTGGTCAGTGTGACAATCAAAAGTGTTTCCCACGTTTCTAGTCACCTCCCTAGGTTGAGAAACATTTATTTTTATTTTTTTATGTTTTTATTTTTTCTTTTTGTGGTATGCGGGCCTCTCACTGTTGTGGCCTCTCCCGTTGTGGAGCACAGGCTCCAGATGCGCAGGCTCAGCGGCCATGGCCCATGGGCCCAGCTGCTTTGTGGCATGTGGGATCCTCCTGGACCGGGGCATGAACCTGTGTCCCCTGCATTGGCAGGCAGACTCTCAACCACTGTGCCATCAGGGAAGCCCGAGGACCACTATTTTTAATGAAATAGATGGCTGTTAGGATAACTTTTTTAAATGCTTTTGTTCTGGAAATAGTAAAGAATACATTTGGGAGGAGTTGAGGAATATAGAAAAGAATTGATAAACTTCATAGGAGACTTCAGATTTTAAAGCCAATCAATACTATGTTTAAAAAAAAATAAGATACATGCTCTAAAAATATACCTAGATGTAATTTTAGAAATAATGCTAGAAAGAAGTAAATATTATTTTTGAGATTCATTTTTTATTGAGATGTAGTTGATTTACAATATTGTATCAGTTTCAGGTGCACAACAAAGTGATTCAAAATTTTTATAGATTATACTCCATTTAAAGTTATTATAAAATATTGGCCATATTCCCTGTGCTGTATAGTATCTTTGTAGTTCACATATTTTATACACAGCAGTTTGTACCTCTTAAGCCCCTACTCCTATCTTACCCACCCCCTCACTGGTAATTTCTGATTTGTTCTCTATATCTGTGATTCTGTTTCTTTTTTGTTATCTGTAGAATCAAAAAATAAGGCAAAAGAATGAATATAAGTGATAACATATAATATTTGTCTTTATCTGTCTGACTTATTTCTCTAAGTATAATACTCTCCAGGTCCATCCATGTTGTTGCAAATGGCAAAATTTAATTCTTTGGTATGGCTGAGGAGAATTGCATTGTATATACACAATCTTCTTTATCCATTCATCTATTGATAGACACTTAGGTTGCATCCTTATTTTGTCTTTTGTAAATAATGCTGCTATGAACATTGAGGTACATGTATCTTTTTAAATTACTGTTTTTGTTTTCTTCAGATATGTACCCACAAGTAGGATTGCTGGATCATATGGTAACTCTATTTTTAGTTTTTTAAGAAATCTTGTTACTGTTTTCCATAGAGGCTGCACCAATTTACATTACCACCAACAGTGCACAAGGGATATCTTTTCTCCACATCATCGCCAACATTTGTGTTCTTTTTGATGATAGCCATTCTGACTGGTGTGAGGTTGTATCTCATTGTGGTTTGTTTGTTTTTTTTAGAGTAGTTCATTTACACATAGTTTTGTTTATTTACTTATTTAAAATAAATTCTTTATCTTTATATAATTTTTAAAGGTTTTAATTTTTTATGTTTATACACTTTTAAAAGGTTACTTTGTATTTACAGTTATTACAAGTATTGGCTATATTCCCCATGTTGTACAATACATCCTTAAGACTATTTTACACCCAGTAGTTTGTACCTCCCACTCCCCCCATTCCTATATTGCCCCTCCCCCCTTCCCTCTCCCCACTGGTAACCACTAGTTTGTCCTCTATGAGTCTGTTTCTTTTTTGTTATCTTCACTAGTGTGCTGTAGTTTTTAGATTCCTATTCTACAGTATTTCTCTTCCTCTGTGTGACTTATTTCACTTAGCATAAAGGACTCAAAGTCCATACATGTTGCTGCAAATGGCAAAATTTCATTCTTTTTTATGGCTGAGTAATATTCATTTGTGTATATGTATGTGTGTGTGTGTCTGTATATGTGTGTGTGTGTGTGTATATATATGTGTATATATATATATATATACACAAGCACAGCTTCATCTGTTGATGAACACTTAGGTTGTTTCCATATCTAAGGTGCATATATCTTTTCTTTTTATGAACACTTAGGTTGTTTCCATATCTGAGGTGCATATCTTTTCTTTTTAAACATCTTTATTGGAGTATAATTACTTTACGGTGTTGTGTTAATTTCTGCTGTATAACAAAGTGAATAGGCAATATGCATACATATATCCCTATATCCTGTCTCTCAGCGGCTCCCTCTCACCCTCCTTACCCACCCCTCTAGGTGGTTGCAAAGCACGGAGCTGATCTTCCTGTGCCATGTGGCTGCTTCCCACTAGCTATCTATTTTACATTTGTTAGTGTATATATGTCCATGCCACTCTCTCATTTAGTACCAGCTTATCCTTCCCCCTCCCCATGTCCTCAAGTCCATTTGCTATGTCTGCATCTTTATTCCTCTCCTGCCCCTAGGTTCTTCAGAACCATTCTTGTTTTTTTTTTTATACATTCCATATATATGTGTTAGCATACGGTATTTGTTTTTCTCTTTCTGACGTACTTCACTCCGTATGACAGACTCTAGGTCCATCCATTTTACTACAAATAACTCAATTTCATTTCTTTTTATATCTGAGTAATATTCCACTGTATATACGTGCCACATCTTCTTTATCCATTCATCTGTCAATGGAAAATTAGGTTGCTTCCGTGTCCTGCCTATTGTAAATAGTGCTTCAATGAACATTGTGGTATGTGACTCTTTTTAAATTATGGTTTTCTCAGGGTATATGCCCAGTAGTGGGATTGCTGAGTCATATGGTAGTTCTAAGTTTTTTAAGGAACCACCATACTGTTCGCCATAGTGGCTGTACCAAATTACATTCCCACCAACAGTGCAAGAGGGTTCCCTTTTCTCCACATTCTCTCCAGCATTTATTCTTTGTAGACTTTGAAATGACCATTCTGACTGGTGTGAGGTGATACCTCATTGTAGTTTTGATTTTCATTTCTCTAATGATTAGTGATGTTGAGCATCTTTTCTTGTGTTTGTTGGCAATCTGTATATCTTCTTTGGATAAATGTCTATTTAGGTCTTCTGCCCATTTTTGGATTGGGTTGTTTGTTTTTGATATTGAGCATCATGAGCTGCTTGTATATTTTGGAGATTAATCCTTTGTCAGTTGCTTCGCTAGCAAATATTTTTTCCCATTCTGAGGGTTGTCTTTTCGTCCTGTTTATGGTTCCCATTGCTGTACAAAAGCTTTTAAATTTCATTAGGTCCCATTTGTTTATTTTTGTTTTTATTTCCATTTCTCTAAGAGGTGGGTCAGAAAGGATCTTGCTGTGATTTATGTCAAAGAGTGTTCTTCCTAAGTTTTCCTCTAAGAGTTTTATAGTGTCTGTCCTTACATTTAGGTATTTAATCCAGTTTGAGTTTATTTTTGTGTATGGTGTTAGAAGTGTTCTAATTTCATTCTTTTACATGTAGCTATGCAGTTTTTCCAGCACCACATGTTGAAGAGGCTCTCTTTTCTCCATTTATACTCTTGCCTCCTTTAACAACGGTAAGGTGACCATATGTGCTTGGATTTATCCCTGGGCTTTCTATCCTGTTCCATTGCTCTATGTTTGTTTTTGTGCCAGTACCATACTGTCTTGATTACTGTAGCTTTGAGTATAGTCTGAAGTCTGGGAGCCTGATTCCTCCATCTCTGTTTTTCTTTCTCAAGATTGCTTTGGCCCTTCGGGGTCTTTTGTGTTTCCATACAAATTGTGAAATTCTTTGTTCTTGTTCTGTGAAAAATGCCATTGGTAGTTTGAAAGGGCACTGAATCTGTAGGTTGGTTTGGTTAGTATAGTCATTTTCACAATGTTGATTCTTCCAATCCAAGAACATGGTATATCTCTCCATCTGTTTGTATCACCTTTATTTCTTTCATCAGTGTCTTGTAGTTTTCTGCAAACAGGTCTTTTGTCTCCTTAGGTAGGTTTATTCCTAGGTATTTTATTCTTTTGGTTGTAATGGTAAATGGGAGTGTTTCCTTAATTACTCTTTCAGATTTTTTATCATTAGTGTATAGGAATGCAAGAGGTTTCTGTGTGTTAATTTTCTATCCTGCTACTTTACTAAATTCATTGATTAGCTCTAGTGGTTTTCTGGTAGCATCTTTAGGGTTATGTATAATATGTCATCTGCAAACAGTGACAGCTTTACTTCTTCTTTTCTGATTTGGATTCCTTTTATTTCTTTTTCTTCTCTGATTGCTGTGACTGAAACTTCCAAAATTATGTTGAATAATAGTGGTGAGAGAGGGCAACCTTGTCTTTTTATTGATCTCAGAGGAAATGGTTTCAGTTTTTCGCCATTGAGAACGATGTTGTCTGTGGGTTTGTCATATATGGCCTTTATTATGTTGAGGTAAGTTCCCCGTATGCTTACGTTCTGGAGCTGTTTATCATAAATGAGTGTTGAATTTTGTCAAACACTTTCTCTGCATCTATTGAGATTATCGTATGATTTTTATCCTTCAATTTGTTAATATGGTGTATCACATTGTTTTGCATCTATTGAAGAATCCTTGCATTCCTGGGATAAACCCCATTTGATCATGGTGTATGATCCTTTTAATGTGCTGTTGGATTCTGTTTGCTAGTATTTTGTTGAGGATTTTTGAATCTATATTCATCAGTTATATTGGTCTGTAGTTTTCTTTCTTTGTGACATCTTTGTCTGGTTTGGTATCAGGGTGATGGTGACCTCGTAGAATGAGTTGGGGAGTGTTCCTCCCTCTGCTATATTGTGGAAGAGTTTGAGAAGGATTGGTGTTAGCTCTTCTCTAAATGTTTGATAAAATTTGCCTGTGAAGCCATCTGGTCCTGGGCTTTTTGTTGGAATATTTTAAATCACAGTTTCAATTTCAGTGCTTGTGATTGGTCAGTTCATATTTTCTGTTGTTCAGTCTCTGAAGGTTGTGCTTTTGTAAGAATTCATCCATTTCTTCCAGGTTATCTGTTTTATTGGCATATAATTGCTTTTACTAATCTCTCATGATCCTTTGTATTTCTGCAGGGTTAGTTGTTATTGCTCCTTTTCCATTTCGAATTCTGTTGATTTGAGTCTTCTCTTTTTCTTGGTGAGTCTGGCTAATGGTTTATCAATTTTGTTTATCTTCTCAAAGAACCAGATTTTAGTTTTACTGAGCTTTGCTCTTGTTTCCTTCATTTCTTTCTGATCTGATCTTTATGATTTCTTTCCTTCTGCTAAATGTGGGTTCTTTTTGTTGTTCCTCTCTAATTGCTTTAGGTGTAAGTTAGGTTATTTGAGCTGTTTCTTGAGGTAGGATTGTATTGGTATAATCTTCTGTCTTAGAACTGCTTTTGCTGCATCCCATAGGTTTTGGTTGTCGTGTTTTCACTGTCATTTGTTTGTAGGTATATTTTTGACTTCCTCTTTGATTTCATCAGTGACCTCTTGGTTATTTAGTAGTGTATTGTTTATCTTCCATGTGTCTGTATTTTTTACAGTTTTTTTCCTGTAATTGATATCTAGTCTCATATCATTTGGTCAGAAAAGATACTTGATACGATTCCAATTTTCTTAAATTTTCAAGGCTCGTTTGTGACCCAAGATATGATCTATCCTGGAGAATGTTCCATGAGAACTTGAAAAGAAAGTGTATTCTGTAGTTTTTGGATGGAATGTCCTATAAATATCAGTTAAGTCCATCTTGTTTAATGTGTCACTTAAAGCTTGTGTTTCCTTATTTATTTTCATTTTGGATGATCTGTCCATTGGCGAAAGTGGGGTGTTAAAGTCCTCTACTATTATTGTGTTACTGTTGATTTCCCCTTTTATGGCTGGTAACATTTGCCTTATGCATTGAGGTGCTCCTCTGTTGGGTGCATAAATATTTTCAATTGTTATATCTTCTTCTTGGATGGATCCCTTGATCATTATGTAGTGTCCTTCTTTGTCTCTTGTAATAGTCTTTATTTTAGTCTATTTTGTCTGATATGAAAACTGCTACTCAGCTTTCTTTTGATTTCTATTTGCATGGAATATCTTTTTCCATCCCCTCACTTTCAGTCTGTATGTGTCCCTAGGTGTGAAGTGGGTGTCTTGTAGACAGCATATATATGGGTGTTGTTTTTGTATCCATTCAGCCAGTCTATGTCTTTTGGTGGGAGCATTTAATCCATTTACATTTAAGGTAGTTATCAATATGTATGTTCCTATTACCATTTCCTTAATTGTTTTGGGTTTGTTGTTATAGGTCTTTTCCTTCTCCTGTGTTTCCTGCCTAGAGAAGTTCGTTTAGCATTTGTTGTAAAGCCGGTTTGGTGGTGCTGAATTCTCTTACCTTTTGCTTATCTCTTAAGGTTTTAATTTCTCTGTCAAATCTGAATGAGATCTTTGCTGGTTAGAATAATCTTTGTTGTAGGTTTTTCACTTTCATCACTTTAAATATGTCCTGCCACACCTTTCTGGCTTGCAGAGTTTCTGCTGAAAAATCAGCTGTTAACCTTTTGGGGATTACCTTGTATGTTATTTGTTTCTTTCCCCTTGCTGCTGCTTTTAATATTTTTTCTTTGTATTTAATTTTTGATAGTTTGATTAATATGTGTCTGGCGTGTTTTCTTCGTGTTTATCCTGTTTGTTTGGTACTCTCTGTGCTTCCCAGACTTGATTGACTATTTCTTTTCCCATGGTAGGGAAGTTTTCGACTAATCTCTTCAAATATTTTCTGAGACCGTTTCTTTTTTTCCCTTCTTCTTCTGGGACCCATATAATTTGAATGCTTGTGTGTTTAATGTTGTCCCAGAGGTCTCTGAGACTGTCCTCAGTTCTTTTCATTCTTTTTTCTTTATTCTGCTCTGCAGTAGTTATTTCCACTATTTTATCTTCCAGGTCCTTATCCATTCTTCTGCCTCAGTTATTCTGCTATTGATTCCTGCTAGAGAATATTTATTTCATTTATTGTGTTGTTCATCACTGTTTGTTTGCTCTTTTGTTCTTCTAGATTCTTGTTAAATGTTTCTTATATTTTCTCCCTTCTGTTTATGAGATTTTGGATCTTTACTATCATTACTCTGAATTCTTTTTCAGGTAGGTTGCATATTTCATCTTCATTTATTTGGTCTTGCAGGTTTTTACCTTCCTCCTTTGTGTGTAAGAATTTGTTTTGTCATTTCATTTTTTATTCTTTTGATGGGTGGTGCTGTATTCCTGTCTCTTTGTTTGGCCTGAGACATCCAGCACTGGAGTTTGCAGACAGTTGGATTGAGCTGGGTCTTGGTGCTGTAATGAGGACCTCTGGGAGGCCTTACTGTGACTGATATTTCCTGGGGTCTGAGGTTCTCAAACTGTTATTCCAGCAGTTTGGACTCTGAGCTCCCACTGCAGTAGCTTGGGCCCTACTTCTGGCCTGGGAACCAAGTTCCTGCAAAGTTTGTAGCACAGTACAAAAAAAGAAAAAAAGAGTAGTACAATACAAAGAATAAAAAACAAAATAAAATTAGAAAAATAAAAAATACATTAAGAAAAATAAAACTATATTTGTAACAATAGCAACAGGTAAACCACAAAGAAATAAAAAGGGCAGGGGGAAACAAGCCAAAAAAGAGATCACTAACAAAGTATAATGGATAAAATAAAAGATTAGGAAAGATAAAATTATAAAAGAATCAACAACAGTGAATCAACAAGGTAAAACAGACCCCAATCTAAAAGAGGAAAACAGAAAAGAAAAAAGCCTTGGCTATGAGGGTGGAGTTTAGGTGGGGGTGGGTGGAACCTGGGCACAGTTTTGGGTGGCGTGGGACCTAGGCAGGTGGGGGGGCAACATTCAAGCATGGGGTGGGGCCTCTGCTTAGGACCTGCACAGAAGGAGAGAGGCAGCGCATCAAAAGGAGGGCCTCTGGAGTTTGGAGCTCCAGAGTTTGGAAGTAGGGCCCTGAGTGAGGGTGTGTGGGGTTTAGGCCCAGCTCGTTGTGGGGAGTCTCCGAGTGTAGAGGTAGGGATGGGGCTTGGGTTCTGTGCAGGAGGGAGGCTCTAAGTGCAGAGGATTAGGCCCAGAGCCGAACAGGCTCCCCAGTGCCTAAGTGGACAGGGAAAGCACTGGCCCTGTTCCCTTCCCTTCTTTCATGCCCCTGCCCCACCATCTATCCCAGGGACTCCCCATCACTCCTGGACCCCTAACTGTGGGTGGCTCCCACGGGGTGTAGGAACTCCTGCCCTCCCCAGCCACCCCTCAGGGGTGCTGGTCCCTGAGGTCCAGCCTTTACTTTTGCTCTCCCTTCCCTCCCTCTCACTCCCTCAGGACCCGTGTGGCTGAAGGGGGCCTCAGTGGGCAGGGGATCAGGCCCGGGATCTCAACAGTTTCCTGGAGGTCCAAGGGGGCAGGGGAAACCTGGCCACACTCTCTTTTGATCTTCTGATCTTCTGCCCTCCCAATGGTTCCCCTATTTCCTCCTTTGGGTTTGGGATCCCTTCCTCTCCCCCAGCTGCCCCTCAGGGGCGCCTGTCTCATCTCACCTCCACTTCTCCTCCCCCTTCACTCCCCCCATGCCGCACATCCTACCCGGTTGCTGCAGGTTCCTCCTGTCCCCTTAGTTGTTCGTGGTCCCCCACCAGTCCCTTATAGGTGCCCTAGTTGTGAGGGGACGCAAGTTCTGCATCCGCCTAGTACACCATCTTGACTCTGCCTGCCCTCATTGTGGTTTTGATTTTCATTTCTCTGATGATTAGCAATGATGAGCACATTTTCATGTGCCCATTGAACATCAGTATGTCTTCTTTGGAAAAAATATCTATTCAGGTCTTCTGCCCATTTTTTAATTGGGTTGTTTGCCTTTTTGATATTGAGTTGTATGAGCTGTTTATACATTTTGGATATTAACCCCTTAATGGTCTTATCATTAGAAAGAAGGAATTTTAATGGTTGCTCAGTTAGGGAAGTCAATGATACCTCAAAGAGATCCAACAAAAGAAGGGGAGATCATGGGAAACCTGGAATAAATAACCCAGAAAAAACTAATGTCCCCCCAAATTGACATTTACTGTGTCAAATTTCAGAAGAGTCATAAAAAAACCAGTTGATGAACAAGTGTTTGTTTGAAGATTGGGACAACTACAGAATATGAATACATAAAATTTGGATAACTAAAATACTGAAAGTATTATTGGGTGAGTTTCAAGGTGACTCAGTTATTGAAACTCAGATGTTGCTTGTGCCCTGAGGAAAAATGTTCAAGACATTTATGGAATTAGAAATCTAAGAGAAGTTAGAGGAGCATGATGTAAAAGTAAAGGGCAAACAGGCAAGGCTACAATTAGTAGAAATAAATCCTGGGCTAGATTTTGAGGGGATTTCCTCTAGATCGAACTACCCAGAAGAGGTAAGATGTTTCTGAACTATGAGTGGTAGTTCATGACCAGACCAGGTGTTAACCTCATAATGCATTAGAAGTAAAACAAAGAAACTGTAACTGAGATGCAAAAAAAGAACCCTTAAATGATGAAATGACCTATCACCTAGTCTACTGGTGCAAGAAATTGTGACCTGTGTTCTTTGTACTTCTGATCTGGCTGTTTACTCAGAGCCAGATCATTTATCATTAAGCTTTGTGCACATCTTTCTAAGTAGAGAGCAGGAATATAGATCAGAGGGACCCCAAAGATGAACTCTTTCCAAGGGAGAAGAATAAATACAATAAAATTGATGGAATTTAGAGGCCTTGGGAAACAGAAGATAGCCATGAATGCTTGGATGAGGCCAATAAATGACTGGGGTTATCCATGTTTTAGAGCTATAAATGTCAATAGAATTATCTGCTATACAGCTGACCCTTGAATAATGTGGGGCTTGAGGCACTGACCCTCAATACAATGGAAAATCCGTGTATGAATTTACAGTTGTTTCTCTATATCTGTAGTTCTGCATATGTGGATTCAAACAGCTAAGGATCCTATAGTACTGAAGTAAATATTGAAAAAAATCCACATAGAAGTGGACCTGTGTTGTTCAAGTATCCACTGTAATTATAAATTACCCCACTCAGGTAAAATCAGTGTTTTTAAGAACTGGTAAGAGTCCAACTGGGATAACATAAACCCAATGAGAGAGGAAGCAGACCAGATCTATGGTCCTCGCACTTTGCTAGGCCCGGGAGGTCTACCTTAAACTCAGGGGATTGCACATAAGTGAAATCTATGGGACTTTACTGTTGATACTGAGGTTTTACTTTCCACAGTTAAAGGTATCTTCCTAAAATTAAAAGATTTAAGACAGGATGAGAATTCACACTATTTAGTTCAAAGAGGCAAATTTAAACCTGAATGTAGAAGATGTAGGCTTGTGAGGTCCTCTTAGCCTAATAATTGTTAGGGGTCTAGTTGAATTAAAAATCGTCATAGATTTGTGCAACAGACAAATTGATAGAGGTTGAATAATGTCATACCCATTTCTTGTGCATCCATGATTATTAAATCCTGGGAAGTTGAGAGCGATTTCAGATGAATACCATGTAAAGAAATAGATGTCTGGGTCCAGTAGTGGTCATCTCCTTTCTATAGGTAGAAGTTCTAGGAGGCTGTCCAATGAACCATGAACAGTATACCATAAGAATCAACAATTGAAATGGATATACAAAAAGATGACAGATATTTCTTGCTCCTGCACCATATAGTGACTCAATTGTCTGTACAGGAGCCAAATGGGACTTTAGAGACTTATGGTCAATTTTAGGGAGGGTAATCTTGTACCCTTGTAAGACTGTCTTGTCTTACTCTTGTTTCTGTGTGACTATTAATACAGCCATGTTTTACTCTTAGAAGGGTCCCTCTTTAGAAGACAAGTCATTTGGTTATCACACAGTTATAGAGGACTTAAAGCAAATACCAAGTCCAACTGCTTCCATGGTAGCCAGAAATTGAAATGGGAAATTTTTATAAATGGGAAAGTCCTGGGGAAACGAATTAGATTTAGCAAATAAATGTTAGTGTCTTCACCTGAAACATATGGCAGTGCAAAACTGCATTTGGGAGCAACTTCTACAGTTGATATGATTGTTATTCTCTACATTTTCTGGTGTATGTCAGGAAATTTTAATAGATGTAAGAAGGAGGCCATCAAAGATAAAGCAAATGATAGAATTATTCTATTAATGTCCACATCAGAGGATAAAGATCAGGAAATAGACTATCTTAGGGACTTAAAAATAGTTGTTTGGAAGTAAATAGGGAAGTGGCAAGTAATACTTGGGAATTAACTCCCTCCTGGAGAGAAAAGGATAGAAAAGTTAATTAGTTTACTACTTAGGCCACCAGTGAAATATCTACCACTGTTAATATTTTTACTGGATTCTGCCAGGAATTTAAACACAATATAGTGAAATATTCTTGCCTGAATACATAGGTTGAATATAATACCCACTAGGACTGGATAGTCCATCACACATTAATGGAAGGCAGCTTTCTTGGGCAAATATGTCTGTTTCTAGAAGCAAAATACCTCTCAGATGGGACAGGCATCCGATGTATATTCCTATAGGTGCAGAGAATGGTAGGACTGGTCTTTGGACTTTAAGTTGTCTTCTCACAATTTTATTAGTAACAAAATTGATATTTTGGCCTCTTTATCTCTACATTGGTTCTGAGTTTAGAAGGGGAAAATAGTCCATGTTCTTTCATATACCAATCTCTAGAATACTGTCATTGCAGCCACAGTGCCTATTCCAAATCCTGGAACACAGTAATGTTTGTTGGAAAAATGCATGTATTTTAGTACATTTTAATTTAATAATTTAAATTTATTTTAATCCTTATAATAACTTGTTGAGTGAAGTATGAAAAACCTGTTTTAATAAAATGGCAAACTGTGGCTCAAGAGGGTAAATGACTGAGAATCAAACTCATTTCTGTTCCCCAATTTTATCTTTCTTTTCTTTCTGTGGAGAGAAAGCAAGATAACCATCTTATTGAATAACCTGGCAATGACATAGTAATTTGAGATAAACTAAACAGGTTGAGGGGCACTTTGGAAGTCTTAAATGCCAGATTAAGAAGTTTGAAATTACACTGGTAAGTTATTGAAAGTCAAAAAGTTTTGAGGAGAATCATGGGATTTTAGTTGTAGAGGTAAATAGTAAATTAGAAGGTGATAGATTGAAACTTAGTCACTATTAGGGAGGCTTATGCACTGTTTGTTTTGGTACATGAGGTTGTAGCAGCCTGAATTAGGTTAGTGATGATAGAAATGGAAAATGATTGGAATTATAGGATATTTAATTTTTTTAATAAATTTTAAATGTTTTATCAATCAGTATATTATTAATATTAGTTTGGATTTACATTATGTATCTGTTACCCAAGAAGTCCATCCAAGTAATTTATCCAGTTGCAAATTATTCATAGGATACCTAACAGGTACCAAAATGTGCTTCATTACTCATTATAGATCTGAGTGGAACCATGAAGTAATACTATTTCTCAAAAGCATACTCAATACTCGCACATCTTATGTGATTCCAAGGTTATAGTTTAACAGCAGTTTAATCGTTGACATTAATTTAAATTTTAGTCTTCTTTCTCCATAAGGCACCACTTTGATTTTACTGTTCCTCTGCTGGAAAGCTTTCCCTGGTCCCTATTATTTTCCAGAGTCCATAATTGGTTCATCATAATGTCAGCTCAACCAAATTTTTATCCTGTATCTTCAACTCCCCTATATAAAATCCATATAATTGAGGGAAAAAAGCATAAAGAATCAAAATATCTTATTCTACATCTAAGTCTTATTTTTGTAGCTTTGCTTATAGGATTCCCATTTTCAGTCCTAGCTCTGGAGTGAATCTGTTTACGTTCAAAGCCATGTGACCTGGGATAAGTTCTGACTTCCCTGTACCTGTCCCTTGACGACTTCTTTTTTTTTTGATAAGGATTAAATAGGTAATATTGTAGTAAGAGATGTCTACAGGTAGTAGGCACTGAAATATTAGCTATAATAAATATTGTTATTTTGACTAGCAGGTCTGATCTACTCCAAAATAAGTAATATTCCTTGAAGTACAGAATCTACAGATTTTTCCATTGAAGTTTTTCCAATTGATTTAACTAAAATATTACTGGTGTCATATCTTTGGGTGTGAGGTGTTTGTTTGTTAGAAACAAAAGGACATGACGCATTCATTTAGTTCTTTTGAAGCTAAAGACATCAGATCTTTTTCTCTAAGCAACCACTCAGTGTGTCAAAGGGAACTCTAATAGCATTCTTTTCTCTTTCATGTAACTTAGCTAACTCTTGATGTCTTTATTTCTGTTCCCTGAGGAAGCATAAATGCACATCCTAGTTAACATAAATTTACTCTTGCTGACTTGACAATTTTATATCAGAAATGGAATTCAGAGGCTCACCCTGATTTTCTTATTAACGGCTAAATACTCTAAAGGTATTCTATGAGCAATTCCTCAGGTGAGTATAGTAACAAAATAGATAAGGATTTTTAATATCAGAGTACTTAAAGAATAATTGGAGATGCTAAGGTATCTTAAGCAGGAAACATTAACTGTGAAAATAAGTTATTTTATAAATTAACTACTAGAATGCAACCTTTTCATTTCAAGTAAAAAATGCTGTTGTTTTGTGATGTTGATTTTGACATGTTTTCATTCTTATAAATATTTATAATGTTAGATCTTTTTAGTACCTTCTGGTGTGAACTAATTTGTCCGTTTTTGTTGATTTTGTTTAATAGACAAAATTATGTTAATTAAAGAAGTCAGGTGCCATGCAGTCGTTTCTAATAGACCTGTGTTTGAGTCAATAAATTATCTCTATATTAAACAAATATGACTGTTCGTAGTCTGAGATTAAGATGGAAGAAAATGTATGTGAATATATTTTGAGTTTTAGCAAAAATAGATGGATGTTCTATTTCGTGTATAGGAAGAACATTTTTAAAAGAGTGAATACTTTTTTTAAAAAATAAAACTAATATTTGTTGATAGTAAGGACTTTAAAAATGTAGAAAGATAATCTAGGTGCCAACTGAGATCTTTCCCTTTAGGACACTGACAGGTCTTGACACACCCTCATCTACTGAGAATCACTGTGACTAAAATAGGCTGCTTGGACAGTCACAGAGGTTTAAGAGACAACCAAGAGCTAGGGCAGTACTGAATGGTAAGGTTTATATCTTACATGAGATCACTCCTTCCTGACAGGGAGAGGTAGCTGTTTTATCTAATGCATGAGAGCCATACAAAGTCAAGAAAAATATAAATAAATAGAGGAATATGTTCCAAATTAAAGAACAAAATAACACTTGAGAGAAGAAAAACCCTTAATAAAACAGAAATAAGTAATTTACCAGATGAGGAGTTCAAAATAATGGTCATTAGATGCTAACCAAACTCTGCAGAGGAATGGATGAACAGAGAAAATCTAAGAAAGTACCAAATGGAAGTCACAGAACTAAAGAATACAACAGAGGAAGGGAGACAAGATGGCGGAATAGAAGGATTTGAGCTCATTTCCACTCATGAAAACACCAAAATCACAACTAACTAACTGCTGAGCAACCATCAAGAAAAACTGGAAACTACCAAAAAAAGATGTTCTACATCCAAAGACAAAGAAGAAGCTACAATGAGATGGTAGGAGGGGCACTTTTGTGATGGTTGGTGGGTGGGTAACCCACAAACTGGAAACTAATTATATCAAAGAGGTTCTCCCACAGGAGTGAGAGTTCTGGGCCCCATGGGAGGCTCCCCAGCCTGGCGGTCTGGCAGTGGGAGAAGGAGCCCTCAGATCATTTTGCTTTGAAGACCAGCAGGGCATGAGTGCAGGAGCTCAACAGGACTGGGGGGAACAGAGTTTCCACTCTTGGAGGATGCACACAAGTTTTCACATGCACTGGGACCCATGGTAAAGCAGTGACCCCCATAGGAGCCTGGGCCAGACCTACCTGTGAGCCTTAGAGGGATCTCTTAGGTGCAGGTTGACTGTGACCCACTGTGGGGGCAAGGACACTGATGGCAGAGGCCCCAAGGAATATTCCTCAGTGTGAGCTCTCCCAGAGGTTGCCATTTTGGCACTGAGGCCTGGCCCCACCCAACAGCCTGCAGGTTCCAGTACTGGGATGCCTCTGCAAGCAACCAACTGGTAGGGAACACAGCCCCACCCATCAACAGACAGACTGCCTAAAGTCGTCCTGAGCCCACAGCCACCTCTATACACATACCTGCCCACCAGATGGACAAGACCAAGCTCCACCCACAGTGGGCAGACACCAGAAGCAAGAAGAACTATGATCCTGCAGCCTGTGGAATGGAGACCACAAACACACAAAGTTAAACAAAATGAGATGGCAGAGCAATATGTTTCAGATGAAGGAACAAGATAAAAAACTCAGAAGAACAACTAAGTGAAGTGGAGATAGGCAATCGTCCTGAAAAAGAATTCAGAACAATGATAGTAAAGATGATCCAAGATCTCAGAAAAAGAATGGAGGCACAGACTGAGAAGATACAAGAACTGCTTAACAAAGAGCTAGAAGATTTCAAGAATAAACCAGAGATGAACAGTACAATAACTGAAATGAAAAATACACTAGAAGGAACCTCAGAATAAATGAGGCTGAAGAATAAATAAGTGAGCTGGAAGACAGATTGGTAGAAATAACTGCTGCAGAACAGAATAAAGAAAGATGAAAAGAAATGAACACAGTCTAAGAGACCTCTGGACAACATGAAACACACCATGGTGGTGTGTAGGAGTCCCAGAAGGAACAGAGCGAGAAAGGACCTGAGAAAATATTTGAAGAGATAATAGCCAAAAACTTCCCTAACATGGGAAAGGAAACACTCGCTCAAGTCCAGGAAGCACAGAGAGTCCCAGGCGGGATTAACCCAAGAGGAACATGCCAAGACACATATTAATCAAATTGACAAAAATTACAAACAAAGGGAAAATATGAAAAGCAACAAATAACATATAATTCCTATAACAGTATCAGCTGATTTTTCAACAGAAACTCTGCAGGCCACAAGGGAGAGGCATGATATATTTCAGGTTATGAAGGGGAAAAACCTACAACCCAGCAATGCTCTCATTCAGATTCGACAGAGAAATCAAAAGCTTTACAGACAAGTAAAAGCTAAGAGACTTCAGCACCAACAAACCAGCTTTACAACAAATGCTAAAGGCACTTCTCTAGGTAGAAGAGAAAAGGCCACAACTAGAAATAAGAAAATTACTAATGGAAAAATACACCAGTAAAGGCAAACATACAGGAAAGGTAGGAAATCATCCACACGCAAATATATCAAAACGAGCAACTGTGAGAAGAGGAGAGTACAAATTCAGGAAATTGGAAACGCATTTGAAATTAAGAAACCAGCAACTTAAAACAACCTTGTACTGCTTTATCAAAACTGCAAACCAAAAAACTACAACAGATAAACAAAAAAGAAAAAGCAACCCAAACACACTAAAGATAGTCATCAAATCACAAAAGAGGAAGGGAAGAAAAACAATCTACAAAAACAATTAACAAAATGGCAATAAGAACACATATCAATAATTACCTTAAATGTAAATGGATTAAATGCTCCAACCAAAAGACATAGACTGGTTGAATGGATACAAAAACAACACCCATATATATGCTGTCTACAAGAGACCCATTCAGATATAGGGACACATACAGACTGAAAGTGAGGGGATGGAAAAAGTTATTCCATACAAATGGAAATCAAAAGAAAGCCAGAGTAGCAATACTCATATCAGACAAAATAGACATTAAAATAAAGAGACAAAGAAGGACACTACATAATGATCAAGGGATTAATCCAAGAAGAAGATATACCAATGGTAAATATATATGCACCCAACATAGGAGCACCTCAGAACATAAGGCATATGCTAACAGCCATAAAAGGAGAAATCAACAGTAACACAATAATAGTGTGAGACTTTACCACACTTACATCAATGGACGTGATGTAATGTAAGATCATTCAGACAGAAAATTAATAAGGGAACACAGGCCTCAAATGACACATTAGAGCAGATGGACTTAACTGATATGTATAGAGCATTCCATCTGAAAGCAACAGAATATATTAATATGTTCTTCTCAAGTGTACATGGAACATTCTCCAGGATAGATCACATGCTGAGCCAAAACTCAAGGCTCGATAAATTTAAGAAAATTGAAATCATATCAAACATCCTTCCAGACCAAAACACGATGAGATTAGAAATCAACTACAAAAAAAAAAAAAAAACCTGTAAAAAAACACAAACCCATGGAGGCTAAACAACATATTACTAAACAACCAGTGGATCACTGGAGAACTCAAAGAGGAAATCAAAAAAATACCTAGAGACAAATGAAAATGAAAACATGACCATCCAAAACCTATAGGAACACAGCAAAGCAGTTCTAAGAGGGAAGTTTATAGAAATATGATCTTACCTCAGGAAACAATAAAAATCTCAAACAACTTAACCTTACACCTAACACAACTAGAGAAAGAATAAACAAAACCCAAAGTTAGTAGAAGGAAAGACACCATAAAGATCAGAGCAGAAATAAATGCAATAGAGATGAAGAAAACATTAGAAAAGGTCAATGAAACTACAAGCTGGTTCTTTGAAACGGTAAACAAAATTGATAAACCTTTAGCCAGACTCATCAAGAAAAAGAGGGAGAGGACTGAAATCAATAAAATTAGAAATGAAAAAGGAGAAGTTACAACAGACACCACAGAAATACAAAGCATCCTAAGAGACTACTACAAGCAACTCTATGCCAATAAAATGGACAACCTGGAACAAATGGACAAATTCTTAGAAAGGTACAATCTTCCAAGACTGAACCAGGAAGATATAGAGAATATGGACAGACCAATCACAAGTACTGAAATTGAAACTGTGATTTAAAAATTTCCATCAAACAAAAGTCCAGGAACAGACATCTTCACAGGTGAATTCTTTCAAACATTTAGAGAACAGTTAACACCTATTCTTCTGAAACCATTCCAAAAAATTGCAAAGGAAAGAACATTCCCAAACTCATTCTATGAGGCCACCATCACCCTGATACCAAAACCAGACAAAGGTACCACAAAAAATGAAAATTACAGACCAATAGCACTGATGCACATAGACACAAAAATCCTCAGCAAAACTAGTAAACCAAATCAACAACACATTAAAAGGATCATACACCATGATCAAGTGAGATTTATTTTAGGGATGCAAGGATTTTTCAATATCCACAAATCAATCAGTGTGATACACCATATCAACAAATTGAAAAAAAAAACATATGGTCATCTCAATGGATGCAAAAAAAGCTTTTGACATAATTCAACACCCATTTATGATAAAAACCCTCCAAAAAGTGGGCATAGAGGGAACATAATCAAGGCCATATATGACAAACCTACAGCTAACATCATACTCAGTGGTGAAAATCTGAAAGCATTTCCTCTAAAATCAGGAACAAGAAAAGGATGTCCACACTCTAGACACCTTGATTAAACGTAGTTTTGGAAATCCTAACCATGGCAATCAGAGAAGAAAATGAAATAAAAGGAATCCAAATTGGAAAAGAAAAAGTTAGACTGTCACTGTTTGCAGATGACATGTTAACTATACATAGGAAATCCTAAAGATGCTACCAAAAAACTACTAGAGCTCATCAAAGAATTTGGTAAAGTTGCAGGATACAAAATTAATGCACAGAAATTTCTTGCATTTCTATACACTAACAACAAAAGTTCAGAAAGAGGAATTAAGGAAACAATCCCATTTACCATCCATTCACTATCCATGACCAATCCATTTACCACTGCATTAAAAAGAATAAAATACCTAGGAATAAACCTACTTAAGGAGACAGGAGACCTGTACTCTGAAAACTATAAGATGCTGATGAAAGCAACTGAAGGTGACACAAGTACATAGAAAGATATACCATGTTCTTGGATCAGAAGAATCACTATCTTCAAAACGACTATACTACCCAAGGCAATCTACAGATTCAATTTAATCCCTATCAAATTACCAACAGTATTTTTCATAGAAATAGAACAAAAAAATATTTTTTGAATTTTTATGGAAACACAAAAGACCCCAAATAGCCAATGTAATCCTGAGAAAGAAAAATGGAGCTGGAGGAATTAGGCACCCTGACTTCAGACTGTAATACAAAGCTACAGTAACCAAAACAGTATGGTACTGGCACAAAAATAGAAATATAGATTAATGGAACAGGATTGGAAGTCCAGAAATAAACCCACACACCTTTGGTCAATTAATCTATGACAAAGGAGGCAAGAATATACAATGAAGAAAAGACAGTCCCTTCAATAAGTGGTGCTGGGAAAACTGGACAGCTACAGGTGAAAGAATGAAATTAGAACATTCTCTAACACCATACACAAAATAACCTCAAAACTGATTAAAGATCTAAATGTAAGACTGGACACTATAAAACTCTTAGAGGAAATCATAGGCAGAACACTCTCTGACATAAATTGCAGCAATATCTTTTTTGATCCACCTTCCAGAGTAATGAAAATAAAAACAAAATGAACAAATGGGACTTAAGTAAACTTAAAAGCTTTTGCACAGCAAAGAAAACCAAAACAAAATGAAAAGACAACCCACAGAATGGGAGAAAATATTTGCAAATGATGCTAAGACAAGGGATTAATCTCCAAAATATACAAACAGCTCATGCAGCTCAGTATCAAAAAAACAACCCAAACAAAAAATGGGCAGGAGATCTAAATAGACATTTCTCTAAAGAAACATACAGATGGCCATAAAGAAAAGATGCTCAACATCACTAATTATTAGAGAAATTCAAATCAAAACTACAATGAGGTATCACTTCACAGGAGTCAGAATGGCCATTATCAAAAAATCTACCAAGAACAAATGCTGGAGAGGGTGTGCTGAAAAGGGAACCCTTCTACACTGTTGGTTGAAATGTAAATTGGTGCAGCCACTATGGAGAACAGTATGGAGGTTCCTTAAAAAACGAAAAATAGACTTACCATGTGATCCAGCAATCCCACTCCCAGCCATATATCCAGAGAAAACCATACTGAAAAGATATATGCCCCCCAATATTCATTGCAGCACTATTTATGATAGCCAGGATATGGAAGAAACCTAAATGTCCATCAATAGAGGAATGAATAAAGAAGATGTTCTACAAATATACAATGGAATATTTCTCAGCCATAAAGAATGAAGTAATGCCATTTGCAGCAACATGGATGGATCTAGATATTATCATCCTAAGTGAAGTAAGTCAGAGACAAATATCATATGACATTACTTATATGTGGAATCTAAAAAAATGACACAAATGAACTTATTTAGAAAACAGAAACAGAGTCACAGATGTAGAAAACAAACTTATGGTTACCAGAGGGGAAAGGACAGGGGGAGGGATAAACTGGGAGATTGGGAATGACATATACACACTACTATATATAAAATAGATAACTAATAAGGACCTACTGTATAGTACAGGGAACTCTTTTCAATACCCTGTAATAACCTGTATAGGAAAAGAATCTGAAAAAGAAGGGATATATGTATATGTGTAACTGAATCACGTTGCTGTACACCGGAAACTAACAGAACATTGTAAATCAACTATACTCCAATAGAAGATAAAAATTAAAATATATAAATAAGGAATACAATAGAGGGGCTCAACAGCAGACCAGTTGAAGCAGAAGACGAATCACTGAACTAGAAGAGAGGGCAGTAGAACTTACCTAATCAAAGAAGCAAAAATAAAAAATAAATAAGAGTGAAATAGCTTAAGGGATTTAGGGGCCAACATCAAATGGAACTACATTGGAACTATAGGGGGGTCCTAGAGGGAGAAGAGTGAGAGAATGGGGCAGAAAACTTATATTAAAAATAAAAACTGTAAACTTCACTAACCAGATCAAGGAAATAGACATCCAGATCTAGGAAACCCCAAAGACTTACAAGGATACACATAATATTAAAGCAACAAGGGAAAAACAATTTGTTATGTATAAGGGAACCCCATTAGACTATCAGCACAATTTCCAGCAGAAACTTCGCATGTCTTAAGGGAGTAATACAATATATTCAAAGCGCTGAAAGAAAAAAAGTGCCAGCCAGGAATAATATATCTAGCAAGGTCGTCCTGCAGAATTGAGGGAGAGGTAAAGAGTTTTCTAGATAGGCAAAAGTTAAAGGAGTTCATCACCACTGGACTGGTCTTGCAAGAAATATTAAAGGGACTGCTTTAAGCTAAAACTAAATTGGCTTTATTCTTTGTGTACTCTTAGTTGTCATGTTTTGAAACTGTTGCTATTATTTTTTGAAGTTGTCTGGTGTCATAAAAGATAAATATTCATGGTAGTTCATATTTTTCGCAATAAAGATAAACTACATATAATTTTTGTCTGGATTTCTGTTTCATATGAAGTCAATGTTTTTGTTCTCCCATTTCTGGAAAAATACACATGCATAACTATTTTAGATAGGTTTTTAGAAACGTTTTGAAATATACCATATTGGAGTTAGTTCAGTCTCATTGCATTGTAGTATTCCATTGTGTGGCTCTGCCATGATTTAGCCATTCTGTTGTTTATAAGAATTTTGGTAGGCTTCAACTTAAAGCTGTGTTATCAGGTACATAAAGATTTAGCATTATAATATCCTCCTGAGAAGAAATTCCTATATCATTGTGAAATATCCCTCTCTGTTCAAGCAAATATACTATAGCTAGTATAACAGCAGCTATGATTAAGAAAGTTAAGAAGTCCACTCTACTGAACACTAAGGTAACTCCCAATGATTCCTGCTTACTGCTATTCATGATCTTATATAAGCTCTTCCTTTTACTTGTTTCTAAACAATGAAACATGGCAAAGATACATCTTACTAACCAGTGTACTAGAGATACCCCTTGTTGGCTTGAAGAAGCAAGCTGCCATGGAGTAAAGGCCATGTTAGAAACACCACATCCAAGGAACTGTGTGTAGCCTCTTTGTGGAATAGCATTCTCCAGCAAGAAACTGAAACCTCAGTCATGCAAACACTTGAAATGAATATTGCCAATAACCTGAAGGGGCTGTGAAGCAGATATTTCCACAGCTGACCCTCTAGCCTACACATGTATTATAGCCTCCTGTGACTCTGAAACCAAAGGCCAAGTTAAACTGTGCCCAGACTTCTGACTTACAGAAATTATGGATAATAAATGTGTGTTGTTTTTAGCCGCTAGGTTTGTGGTGATTCATCTTGCAGCAATAAATATCTAACACATTCACCATTACCACCATTATTCTTATGGATTTTGCAGGGTTTATACTAGTAAATTAAGAGCATTATGATAGGGACAATTATTCATGCACACTTTAGTGACACTTTACAGGGTGATAAAATTAGTCTCTACCATTACACCTGGAATATGATATCACAGTTGATCCTTGAATGTAGGTATGAACTGTGCAGGTCCACTTATACACAGATATTTTTCAGTAGTAAATATTACAGTACAACACAGTCCGTGGTTGGTTGAATCGGCACATGCGAGAAACTGCAGATATGGAGGACCAACTATAAATTACATGTGGATTAACCCTTGTGGTGTTTAAGGGTCAACTGTACTTCTTACTATTTGGCAAGGGAAATGTGTGCATTTTAAGGCTTTCCACTTGGACTTTGTATCACAATAGCTCTTAATCCACAGTTCAGGAAATTGAGACAGTTCACCAAAGGAAATAATCAATAAAATGAAAAGATAACCTACTGGACGGGAGAAAATAATGATAAGGAGTTAATATCCGAAGAATTCATACAACTCAATAGCAACAACAGCAACAATATAATTAAAAAATAGACAGAAGATCTGAATAGACATTTTCCAAAGAAGAAATACAATTGGCCAACAGGTACATAAAAAGATGCTCAGGGGCTTCCCTGGTGGCACAGTGGTTGAGAGTCTGCCTGCTGATGCGGGGGACGCGGGTTCATGCCCCGGTCCAGGAGGATCCCACATGCCACGAAGCAGCTGGGCCCGTGAGCCATGGCCACTGAGCCTGCACGTCCAGAGCCTGTGCTCCGCAATGGGAGAGGCCACGACAGTGAGAGGCCCGTATACCACAAAAAAAAAAAAAAAAAAGAGATGCTCAACATCAATAATTCTCAGAGACATGCAAATCAAAACCACAATGAGATATTACCTCACACCTGTTAGAATGGCTATTATCAAAGACAAGAAATAATAGATATTGGTGACGATGTGGAGAAAAGGGAACCTTTGTGCACTTGTGGTGGGAATTTAAATTGGTGCAGCCACTATGGAAAACAGTATGAAGATTCTTCAATAAAAGTAAAAATAGATGCAGCAATTATACTTCTGGATATGTATCCAATGAAAATGCAGAGAACTAACTCAATAAGACATATGCACCCTCACAGTCTTGCAGGATTATTTACAATAGCCAAGATACAGAAATAACATAAGTGTCTATCAGTTAACAAATGGATAAAGAAAATGTGACATGTATATATACAATAAAATATTATTCAGTCATAACAAAGAAGGAAATCTTGCCGTTTGTGACAACATGGATAGACCTTGAGAGTGTTATGCCAAGTGAAATAAGTCAGACAAAGACATAGAAATATCTTATGATCTCACATATGGAATCTAAAAGAACCAACAACCTCACAGATACAGAGGTGGGGGCATGGGGGTTAAGTAAAATAGGGGAAGGGGGTCAAATTGTACAAACGTCCAGTTATGAAATAAATAAATCATGGGGATGTAATGCATAGCATGCTGACTATACAGTTGATTCTTGAATAATGCAGGGGTTACAGGTGCCAAAACCACATGAAGTTGAAAATCCACATATAATTTATAGTCAGCTCTTCATATCTGCAGTTTCTCATATCTGCAACTCTGAATTTTTTGATTCAACCAACCACAGATGGCATAGTACTGTCAAATTTGCTACTGAAAAAAACCATGGATAAGTGCACCTACATAGTTCAAAACTGTGTTCTTCAAGGATCAACTGTAGTTAATATAATATACTGTATTGCATATTCAAATATTGCTAAGGGAGTAGATCTTAAAAGTCTTTATCCAGATGCAGAAAAAAGGTTTGGACAAAATTCAACACCCATTTATGATTAAAAAAACTCTCCAGAAGGTGGGCATAGAGGGAACATACCTCAACATAATAAAGACCATATATGACAAACTCACAACAAATATCATTCTCAATGGTGAAAAACTGAAAGCATTTCTCTAAGATCAGGAACAAGACAAGGATGTCCACGCTCTCCACTTTTATTCAACATAATTTTGGAAGTCCTAGCCACGACAGAGAAGAAAAAGAAATAAAAGGAATCCAAATTGGAAACGAAGTAAAACTGTCACTATTTGCAGATGACGTGATACTACACATAGAAAATCCTAAAGATGCTGCCAAAAAACTACTAGAGCTCATGAATTTGGTAAAGTTGCAGGATACAAAATTAATACACAGAATTCTCCTGCATTCCTATACACTAATAATGAAAGATGAGAAAGAAATTAAGGAAACAATCCCAATTACCATTACATCAAAAAGAATAAAATACCTAGGAATAAACCTACCAAAGGAGGCAAAAGACCCGTACCAGAAAACTATAAGATACTGATGAAAGAAACCAAAGATGACACAAACAGATGGAGAGATGTACCATGTTCTTGGATTGGGACCTAATTAAACTTAAAAGCTTCCGCATAGCAAAGGAAAACATAAACAGAAGGAAAAGACAACCCATAAATGGGAGAAAATATTTGCAAATGAAGTGACCGACAAGGGATTAATCTCTAAAATATTCAAACAGCTCATGCAGCTCAATATCAAAAAAACAAACAATCCAGTCAAAAAATGGGTGGACGATCTAAATAGACATTTCTCCAAAGAAGACATGCAGATGGCCAAAAAGCACATGAAAAGATGCTCAACATCACTAATTATTACAGAAATGCAAATCGAAACTATAATGAGGTAAATCCTCACACTGGTCAGAATGGCCATCAACAAAAAATCTAGACAATAAAAGCTGGAGAGGGTGTGGAGAAAAGGGAACCCTCCTACACTGTTGGTGGGAATGTAAATTGGTGCAGCCACTATGGAAAACAGTATGGAGGTTCCTTAAAAAACTAAAAATAGAGCTCCATATGATCCAGCAATCCCACTCCTCAGTATATATATGGAGAAAAACATAATTCGAAAAGATACATGTACCCCAATGTCCACTGCAGCTCTATTTACAATAGCCAGGACATGGAAGCAACCTAAATGTCCATCGACAGAGAAATGGATAAAGATATAGTACATATATGCAATGGAATATTACTCAGCCATAAAAAAAGAATGAAATAATGCCATTTGCAGTGACATGGATGGACCTAAAGATTGCCATACTGAGTGAATTTGGTCAGAGAAAGACAAGTATCATATGATATAGCTTATATGTGTAATCTAAAAATATGAACCTATTGACAAAACAGCAGTTGAGTCACAAATGTAGAAAACAAACTTATGGTTACCAAAGGGGAAGTGGGGGAGGGATAAATTGGGAGATTGGGATTGACATATACGTACTACTATATATAAAATAGATAACTAATAAGAACCTACTGTATAGCACAGGGAACTCTACTCAATACTCTGTAATGACCTATAATGGGAATAGAATCTAAAAAAGAGTGGATATATGTATAACTGATTCACTTTGCTGTATAGCAGAAACTAACACAACACTGTAAACCAACTCTACTTCAATAAAAATTAATTTAAAAGTGTCTTTATCACAAGAAAAATAATTGTAACTATGTATGGGGACAAATGTCAACTAGATTTATTGCAGGGATCATTTTGAAGCTTATACAAATATCAAATCCGTATGTCATACACCTGAAACTAATATAATGGTTTATGTCAATTATACCTCAATAATAAAAATATTTGAAAAGTTAAAAATTAGAAAAATTTTTTTTAAATTTATAAGCCAGTTATTAACTGTTAGTGGCTTGAAATTAGCCATGGTGGGAGGTTTATGCCTCAAAAATCAGCAAACACTATAAATTAGGAATTTTTTTCCCCCAGAAAGCTAGCCTACCAGTACACCATGACCCATTCTCTTCCTTTTAAATATACATACAGACATATATGTACGTATACATATATATCACCTTATTTCTTGTAAGCAATAGCCATTGAATAATCTGATCATTCTCCTTTCCACAGAGACAGTTATTCTGGTAAATTGCCATAGGTCTCTCTGGGGAAATGTGAAAGTGATCAGTATTGCCTAAACTTGCTGGGTGTTGTAGGATTTTTCCTCAAGAGAACACAGCCACCACTTTGATTGGCTCTAAGATTGAGAACTGAGACAACTGTAAAGACTAGGGGAGTGTTTCACTATTTTCCATTGTAGTAAACTATATCATCTCTCTGTTCCTGCATTGTTGATATTTTTTGTATTTTAAAAATTACATAGTTTTAAAAATTAAGAAAAAGTTGCAAGGATAGTACAAAGCTCTGTTATTTGCCTTTTACTCAGATTCACCAATTGTTTATATTTTGCTCTCACTGCATTTTTTTTCTCTCTCCATGTGTGTGTGAAATTTTGTCTGAATTATCTAAGTTGGAGATAAAACATTTACATCAAAGTGGGTGCATTAAGTGTTTATTTCTTAAGAACAAGGACATTCTCTTAATAGCGATTTCACAACTATCAAAATAAAAATTGACAGTAATATGATTCTGCTATTAAATTGACACCATATGCAGATTTCATCTCCATAATGTGGTCTCAATAATGTTTTTCATATATAGCTGTTATATCTTCCAGTCCAGGATCTAATACAAGAACACACACTGCCTTTAGTATCCTTTCTCCTTAGTCTCCATTACTGTGAAAGAGTTCCACAGGCTTTGTCATTTTTGAATTTGACTTTTGTGAAAAGTAGAGGGCAATTATTTTGTAGAATGTCCTTCAATCTGGATTTTTCTAATGTTTCATGATTAAACTTAGATTATGTATATGGGACATGAATATGACAAGAGGGGTGGAATATTTCTCATGACATTATATCAGGAAATGCATGGTGTTAATTTGCTCCAGTAAATTAACTGGAGTAAATTTAGTTAATTTACTAAATTTAAATTAAATTTAAATTTAATTTACTAATAGTAAATTTGATCATGTGGTTAAGGTGGCATCTGCCTATAAGCGTTTCTCCACTATAAAATTCCACTTTCCTCCTTTGTTCTTAGGTAATGTGGGAGAGATATATACTTTGATTTTATGCAATTATTCTATCCTTCATTTAACTTTTACCCTCTCGTTTAAGTATCCACTGATTATTTTCTCACAGCATCAACTTTTTCTATACTTTTTATTTGGCATTCAACCTCAGTAAAAGAAACACATCCATGCATGCATGTAAGTCAGTATGGACTTATGGACCATTGTTTCTTGAATGAGTTAAAATCTATTGTTATTATTTTTTGATGTTCCTAGAGTGACCAGTATGAGTCCCTCAAGATAATCCCTGTGTCCTTTTGACATGTCCCATCATTCTTAGAGCATTTTCTTATTTTCTAGCATGACAAAATATTCCAGTCTCATGTACCTTCCCTTTCTCAGCCCTAAAATCAGTCTTTTCTTCTAAGGAGCCTAGGGTTCCTTTTAGTGGAGAATTGTATTTAGAAAAAAATATTTGACCTGTATATGTTCTTATTGTTATATAATTTCTTATAGACCTTTTCAACAGACGGAACAAGGTAAAAAAAAGTTACCCAACCCCTGCCCCAGATATGGTATTTCCTTAGTTAGGCCATGCTGAGACTTGCCCCCAGTTATTGCTCTAGAAACAAGGCAAGGTAAGGTTTTAAGAATGGCAAGCATCATCTTTCAAGGTGCCTGCCTTAGTTGAGGACCTTGCATATTCTTAATTTTGAACAAATCAGGTTCTTTGTTGTAGTAGGCTAATTTAAAAAAAAGCTGCAGTGGGTTCATAAGACCTAAAGAATTTAAAATTGACTATTTTTCTCTCTGGAATAAGAGGCTCTAAAAGATATTTTCTACCAGTATTTGAAATCAGAATTTCACAATTGTTAGAAATGACAAAAATGACCCTGAAAATTATCTTATTTTACAAATAAGTATACTAAGACAAAAAAGTTATTTGTTTACAATCTTGGGACTATGAGTAGTAGAATCCAAAGCAGATAACTTTGTTTGGCCTCATGGTTATTTGTTTAGTATATTTTCTCTTCATAGCAGCCGTTGTATGTTACATACTGAATGAGTGCATGACTGTTTCAGAGAAACATTATTTTCTTTGTACATAAAACAAACATAACCTTTTCTGCTCCAAATATTAAGTGTTTGATTGTAAAGTCACATATCCTAACTCTGGGTAGAATTTGATGTCTATATGACACACATCATCTGGTTACGAAAGGAAAATGCAGTTGGCAAGTAGATTGCTGGTTCACGGCTATATAGATATAAATATTATGAATGAGGTAGTTTTATTTGGGGGTTATTTTGGTCTCCTGCATGTTTGCTGCTTTCAATCTGCACTGCATTTTAATGTCATCAGGCAATCTTCTAACTCCTCTCCAGAAAAATTGATGGCAATATATTTGTAGTGAAACGTCCAGAGCCAATTTTATTCTTCACACCCACATGTTCTCTTTTCATAGTTACTCTATAAATCTTTGTTTTCCTTATTTAGAGCTCTCTGACACCACACTTCAGTGACTTCTTTAGCTTTCTTTCTGCTTGGTAATAGTTTTTGCCAGTGGCTCTCTAAGGACCATGAGAGTATCTGGGAAATGTAACGTCTATGGAGCAGCACAAACTTTGCTTTATAAATAAAGATTTCTAGTAGCAGAGTTAATTGACTCAAATATCAGACCTGGGCTGTATATTTAAAAATAAAGCCCATATATATATATAGGCTTTATTTTAAAATATACATATATATGTATACATACATATTCATATATGTGTGTATATATATATATATGAATGTGGAATGATGTTTAGGTTAGGGTCAGTGTATATAGTGAGTTCAAGCTTGTATTTTACACACACTATATAAGCGTGTGATTACTTCACCTAGACTTTGAATGTTAGGGATGTAAGCTGATATCATAGAATAATAAATGGGATATTTCTTGTTCCTTCTTATAGACAGGTGGGGCCCCAGCTGAAAACAGAGGCTTTCTAAAGAGACCAACAAACAACTGGAGACATAACTACTTTTTAGGATTTGTTAAGAGGCTGTACAATGAACCCTGCCACACTCAACTATTAGCCAAACACCAACCCCTCCCTTTCTCTGACCGTTCCTTGCCAGTTGCAGAGAAAAGGAGGAATGAAAGTATAGATTGTATTCCTGCTCCTACTTCAAACTCCTTAAGCCATGAGTCTTGCCTAAGGTGGAGAACAGAATAGTGTGTATTTGTGTGTGGTAAATTGGAAACGTGTCCTTTTTTTATTGAAATATAGTTGATTTACAATGATGTGTTAATTTCTGCTATATAGTGAAGTGACTCAGTTATACATATTCATACATTCTTTTACATTCTTTTCCATTATGGTTTATCACAGGATATTGAATATAGTTCCCTGTGCTATACAGTAGGACCTTGCTGTATATCCACATGTCCTTTTACCACTAAATCCTTCCACTTTTATGCCTTAAGAATAAAAACATTCCCTTACATAACGATTGAATAATTATCAAGATCAGGATATTTAACATTTTACATAATTCTCTAATACACAGTGTGTATGCATGTGTGTGTGTATACAAACATATATATGTCACTATCTTGTGAAATACCTCAACATGAATTTATCTGATGTTTATGATCAGTTTCAGCTATTACGTTTTTGTCGGGAATATCACAGAAGGGATATTGTGTCCTACTCAAGGCATCATGTAAAAGGCATGTGATATTAATTTAATCATATGGTTAAAGGTTATCTGCAAAGTTTATCTACTATGAAGTCACTATATTTCCTTTTCCCCTTCATAATTATTAAGTACTTTGTGAGGAGATACTTTGAAACTATGTAAATACCATTTTTCTTAGCAAAATTATACTCAATCATTTTAGCATTCATTGATTTTCTAATTCCATCATTTCTATTGTTTTTTAATTTGTAGGAATGAATATATTTACTTCAAGCATACTAGTTAACAACCGTTTACAAATTTGGGAAAGAAAATCAGTTCTAATCTTTCATTTAACAAACAACTCTTACTTACTGAGCCCTACTGTATACAGAGTGCTGAAATGAACCAGCTAACTGCTGATGAGACCATTTTTAATTCATGTATCTATTTAACAAATTTTATTTTATGTGTCAGGCACTGTACTTTAGGCACTGGGAATCCAATGGTGAATAAAAAACAGACATGATTCTGTCCTTTGGAGTTTACTGTCTACTGAAGGAAACAGTTACTAAAGGAACGGTCATAGACATAAATATAGAGCTACTTTTAAGTGAGAATGATACAGTACAGATGCCTGGTGCTAGGAGGGTAAAATGGTAGAGGGACTGACTTTGTATTGGCAAGAATCCTTCCCTGCTGAAAGGATGACTGACCTGAAATGTGAAGGATAAGGGGCATTAACTCTGGGTAGAAGGGGAAAGAGTATTTCAGGCAGGTGCAAAGGCCCTGGAGTTGGAGTGAGTGTAGTGCTTTCGGAGAATTGAAAGGACAATGTTTTTTGACCTAGAGGACAAAGGCAAGTGGATGTGTGTGATAAACCTCTAAATTCCTTCTCTTGTAATACTTCAAGCTGCCTTTTATTTAGTTTTGCTTTCATTTGTCCATTTATTCATTCTTTGATTCATTCAGGCATTCAACAAATGATTATTCCATGTCACTATTCTGTGGCAGGTACTGTGTTAGGTACAGATACAACAATGAGTAAGTCCACAGACCCTGGCCCCAAAGATCTCACAGGAAAAGAGAAAAGGATGCCCAGGTGCTATGGGATCACAGAGGAAGAACATTCATCTTGGTTTCCCATCACCCATCCCTCCATTTATGCCCTTGTGATTTGTTACTCATCATTTAAAGCCCAGCTCAATAGCCCTACAATGCCTTCTCTGACATGCTTGGTAACCACTTTGTCTCCCGCTGCCAATGGCTAACTGCTTCTATGCAACTTTGTACATAAAAATAATTGCTGCTGTTTATTGAACATCTCTGTGCCAGGGATTTAGTTCTTAGTCTAGTATAGGCAACCCTACACGATAATTAAAATAATGCCAGCTTCACAG
Source organism: Globicephala melas (assembly GCF_963455315.2). Lineage (NCBI taxonomy): Eukaryota > Metazoa > Chordata > Mammalia > Artiodactyla > Delphinidae > Globicephala > Globicephala melas. The sequence continues at coordinate 35,271,908 of NC_083323.1, read as the reverse complement.
ATAAAGAAACACACAGATTAAGAAACTCACTCCTTTTTCTGTGTTTTCTACCTTTTGAGTAGTACTCTCTGTCCATCCAGCTGTCCAAACCAGAAAACCAGAACACCTTTCCCTCTACCCTTCATCTAGTCAGATGCCAAGTCCTGTAAATTCCAGCTGCCTAACAGCCATAAATCTGTCCCCATCTACCCATTCACACTGCCACTAGTTCAACTTGGGCCATTATCGTCTCTCAGCAATATTCCTGCAGTAGCTTCTTTGCGAATCTTCTGTGCTTCACGTTGACATGAATATGATCATTCTAAAGTACAGATCTGATCATGCCAATGTACTGCCTAAAGTACTTGAGTGGGTCTCCATGACTCTTAAAGGAAAAAAAATCCAAGACCCTTAACTCAGCCTGTAGGACCCTTTAGGCTACTACCTACTTCTTTACCTTCATTTCATCCAGTCAGACTTCACAGTCTACCCTGGAAGCCTCAATGAGCTTCTCGAGGTTTCCCGCCTTGCCAAATATTCTTTTGCCTCTAGCCCATCACTTCCTCTGTTATTTGTGAACAGTCTACTTCAAGGAACGACCCTTCCTTCCTTCCTTCCTTCCTTCCTGTCTGCATGGCTTCATGGATTCTTGTTTTATTCAATGGGTTTTAGTTCCTTACTGCTATTTACATATTTTGATGTTCAAAATATCCTAGATTGTCCAATTTAAATGCCTTAAAGCTAGCATTTATATACTTTTCATATGTTCTCATCATTATTTAGACATTGTATTCACTTATGGCATAATAAAGTGTTCCAGGAAAGATTCACTTTTCCTGTACTTAGATTGAGTCTATTTTCCAAGAGCCCTGTTTCCCTTTATTGGAAAATGACTGTTGGAAACCAAGATCTGGGTTCTGAATAAGCCCACTGTTATTGGTATGTCACTGTTTTATACCCTCTCAGTGGACAAGCTGAGGAAAATTCTTCAATAATGTTCTCCCTGATTCCTCTTTTTTTTTTTTTTGCGGTACGCAGGCCTCTCACTGTTGTGGCCTCTCCCGTTGTGGAGCACAGGCTTCGGACGCACAGGCTCAGCGGCCATGGCTCACGGGCCCAGCCGCTCCGTGGCATGTGGGATCCTCCCGGACCGGGGAACGAACCCGTGTCCCCTGCATCGGCAGGCGGACTCTCAACCACTGCGCCGCCAAGGAAGCCCTGACTCCTCTTATTTTTAATGGGTTTACTTATTTGCTCAAACAAATATGATATACAAAAAGTAGTTTGAGAATTGATAACCCATGCCATTGTTAAAAACAAACACTAATTAAAAAACTGTTTGCAGTTTTTTTATAACAAAATTTACATATAGTGAAATGTTCAAATTTTAATTGTATACTTTTTTAAAAGTTTTGACAAATGCATACACTGATGTAACCCACATTTCTATCAAGACATAGAATATTTCCATACTCTATAAGGTTCCCTTCAGCCTCTTCCCAGAGGAAATAAATCAGAAATAATATTAGAATTTTAATTTTAATTAGAATTTTAATTTTAATGCATTTTAATAACTAGAGTAATTGAAAAAATATGAGATTTTTTCCAAAGATATAATTTACAGCTAAGAAAGTGTTTTTTGTTCATTTGTTTGGTAGCACATGATTAACAATTTATTGGAAAATATTTTGTTTACTACATTACTGAAGAATATGCCATTACACAAGTTTTAACTTCAATAACTAATTTTCTTTCTTTACAGATGAAACTACTGAAGCTAAGAGAGAATCTAGGCTTATCCCAGTTTACAAAGTTGCTTTGTACTATCTATAGGATTAAAAGTTATATATTTCCACATATAACTTGAAAACTGTTTTTGTATCCTTCTCAAACAGAAGTCTAGTTCAACTCCAGTTTTAAAAAACAAAACAGAATGCAGGTCATCAGTTCAACCTTATGACTTTCTAACAAGCTCCAACAAGATCTCATTCATAACATACCACTGGACACAAAGAGTAAGATAAAAACTTGCAGCACAAAAAGCCCAGATTGACAGATGATTTAATGAGAGAATCTGAAAGAAATTGACATACATTATAAAGCAGATTAGATTTGTTAACAATAAAATCTGCTTATGCTACAACACAAGATGAAGCTTGGGTTTGCTTCATGAAACAGAATGTGGTAGGTGTTGCCAATTGATTACCAATTCTTCACTCCCTCTCTATAATAGAATTAATTGATGCATGTTCCTATTTGACTTTGCAGTAGGTTGCTCTCACTAGAATGGGCAAAGTATCTTTTTCTGCTCCATATATTTTGAACTTGACCATGTAACGTGCCTTGGCCAATGAAATGTGGACAGTTATGACAGTGTACCACTTTTAAACCAAGATATTATGAAGTATACTGTTTCTACTTGTTCCTTTTACACTTCTATCAGTCCCCATGAGAGAGACATGTCCTAGAAACAAGGATGGTGGGAGACACATGGAACAGACCTGAAGCAGCACCACCCAGCTGACCAATGAACCAAGAAGTAAGCAAATTACATGTTACTTTAAACCACTGAGATACTGAGGTTGTTTGTTTCATAGCAAAAACAGATTAATGTACAGAGATTGCCTGGAAAAAATGCACATGGTTGGGAGTCAATTTCTAACTCAGGAACACAAAGTATTTCTTTCTATTCCTCAACAACGGTTTGGTGATGATGATGCCCCCTCTACACTGTTCTTTTCAGCTCTCATGGAAATGATTGCTGCACACATGCAGAGTCTTCAAATTAAAAAAAATAACAATAAAACAAAAAACAGAAAAACTTCTTGGTTTGAAGTGGCAATTGCTAAGTGATAGGATGGACCCCTGGGTAGTTCAGTTGTAGATCTGAAAAAGGACCACCATACAAATGTAGACTGAGATCAAGAAAAATTTCTCCATTCTTTCTGTTGGCAAACACTGAGTCTCGACTGATGATGAGTGAGAAGAAAAGCAACACAAAACAACATAGGGCCCATGAGCAAAAAGTGCCATGAGTATGAGGAAAGATATTGGACAAAGCACTCAGTAATCTAAAAGGAAAAAAAATCCTCAGAATATAATCTACTGCTGAATAGAAAATAATTTCTATTTGATGAACTGCATAGTATAAAAAAATACAGAAAAAATAGGAAAGGAGAAGAAGAAATTCACAAGCAGGAAGGAGGGTAATAAAAGAAATAACACTACAGAATTAGATAAAAAGACAACAAAAAGATACCTATATCTATATATTTAGATAAACAGCAAAGTAAAAATTAGAATAAATAATATTTAGTGCTATGATGGTATTGATATTTTTTGAAAGCATGTGCCTCAATTTAAAGTTTTCATATTATTGAATATTTTGTTTCCAATTTTTGAAATTATAAGGATTTTATTTAAAGTATATTAATATTTATATTTTAGATGATCATTTATTCTTTATGAAGTTAAAAAATATTTTGGATATTTTTAGATGGCTATAACCTTTTATATGTATAACTCTGGAAAACAGTATTATAATAGCACCCTTGAAGCTCTTTCATCTAATGATAAATAAGGTTTTGATTAACTTTTTGATGAATAAAATATTTTTATTCTGATTATTTCCTAAGATTATATTCCAGAAATTGGATATTTTGGCCAAAGTTTCTTAAGTTTAGAGATGCTATTTGACTTCAGAAAGTTTACTCATGTTCCTCATAATATCCTGCCTCCCTCTCAGATACTGACAAATTACTCTTTGCAATGGTTCTGCTAATTTCCATTCCCATACACAATGCAATTTGTTAGGCTTTAGCCAGCACTGAGAATTTTAACTGTTTAAATTCTAGGAATTTGATAGGATTATAGTAATGCAGGGACCTTTTCTGGAACTCTTGAGAATGAGAAGCTCGCTTTCTTATACTGTGGAGCAAGGAGGCCATATAAGCATATAGTACCCAGGATCCCCTATGGGGGGCAAAATAAATCTAGCACAGAGAAGAGACATGTTTGAGGAAAATCTAAATTCTGATGATGTCACCTGAATTCTAGTATTTTCATATTACTTTGAACAGTACCTTGGATTATTTTATTTATATGTCAGTGAATTCCTTTGGTTTTCTTTGGTGTTTAAAATGGTTTGAGTTGGACTTCTGTAGTGTACAACAGAATAATGTATCCTAACACATAGGCAAATTGTTATTATTTTTGTATATTCAATTTGAATATTTTTTCAACTTGTGATAACACTGTCAGTTATGCTAAGTATGCCCTACTATACATTTGCAGTCTAAGCTTTTCAGAATTTTGATCACAGATAGCCTTTTTTGTTTTTCTTTGTTTTATTTTGTTTGTTTGTTTGTTTTTGCAGTACACAGGCCTCTCACTGTTGTGGCCTCTCCTGTTGCGGAGCACAGGCTCCGGACGCGCAGGCTCAGCAGCCATGGCTCACGGGCCCAGCCGCTCCGCGGCATGTGGGATCTTCCCAGGCTGGGACATGAACCCGCATCCCCTGCATCGGCAGGCAGACTCTCAACCACTGCGCCACCAGGGAAGCCCACAGATAGCCTTTTAAAACCTCTTGAATGTGACTGGTTCAAGATGGCGGAGTAGAAGGAGGTGCTGTCACTCCCTCTTGCGAGAACACTGGAATCACAACTAACTGCTGAACAATCATTGACAAGAAAACACTGGAACTCACCAAAAACGATATCCCACATCCAAAGACAAAGGAGAAGCCACAATGAGATGGTAGGAGGGGTGCAATCACAATAAAATCAAATCCCATAATTGCTGGGTGGGTGACTCAAAAACTGGAGAACACTTATGCCACAGAATTCCACCCACTGGAGTGAAGGTTCTGAGCCCCACGTCAGGCTTCCAAACCTGGCGGTCTGGCAATGGGAGAAGGAATTCCTAGAGAATCAGACTTTGAAGCCTAGTGGCATTTGATTGCAGGACTTTAACAGGACTGGGGGAAACAGAGAGTCCACTCTTGGAGGACTCACACAAAGCACTGTGCACATAGGGACCCAGGGGAAGGAGCAGTGACCCCATAGAGACTGAACCAGACCTACCTGCTAGTGTTGGAGGGTCTCCTGCAGAGATGGGGGATGGCTCTGTCTCACCATGAGGACAAGTACACTGGCAGCAGAAGTTCTGGGAAGTACTCCTTGGCGTGAGCCCTCCCAGAGTCTGCCATTAGCCCCACCAAAGAGCCTGGGTAAGCTCCAGTGTTGGGTTGCCTCAGGCCAAACAACCAACAGGGAGAGGAGCCAGCCCCACCCATCAGCAGACAAGCAGATTAAATTACTGAGCTCTGCTCACCAGAGCAACAGCCAACTCTACCCACCACCAGTCCCTCCCATCAGGAAACTTCCACAAGCCTCTTAGATAGCCTCATCCACCAGAGGGCAGACAACAGAAGCAAGAAGAACTGTGGAAGCCTGTGGAACAAAAACCACATTCACAGAAAGATAGATGAAAAGGCCGAGGGCTATGTACCAGATGAAGGAACAAGATAAAATCCCAGAAAAACAACTAAATGAAGTGGAGATAGGCAAACTTCCAGAAAAAGAATTCAGAATAATGATAGTGAAGGTGATCCAGGACCTCGGAAAAAGAATGGAGGCAAAGATCAAGAAGATGCAAGAAATGTTTAACAAAGATCAGGAAGAATTAAAGAACAAACAGAGATGAACAATACAATAACTGAAATGAAAACTACACTAGAGGGAATCAGTAGCAGAATAACTGAGGCAGAAGAATGGATAAGTGACCTGGAAGACAGAATGGTGGAATTCACTGCCATGGAACAGAATAAAGAAAAAAGAGTGAAAAGAAATGAAGACAGCCTAAGAGACTGCTGGGACAACATTAAACACAACAACATTCTCATTATAGGGATCGCAGAAGCAGAAGAGAGAGAGAAAGGACCCGAGAAAATATTTGAAGGGATTACAGTCAAAAACGTCCCTAAGATGGGAAAGGAAATAGCCACCCAAGTCCAGGAAGCACAGAGAGCCCCATATAGGATAAACACAAGGAGAAACACTCCGAGACACATAGTAATCAAATTGGCAAAAATTAAAGACAAAGAAAAATTATTGAAAGCAGCAAGGGAAAAATGAGAAATAACATACAAGGGAATTCCCATAAGGTTAACAGCTGATTTCTCAGCAGAAACTCTACAAGCCAGGAGGGAGTGGCATGATCTACTTAAAGTGATGAAAGGGAAGAACCTACAACCAAGATTACTCTACCCAGCAAGGATCTCATTCAGATTCGATGGAGAAATCAAAAGTTTTACAGACAAGCAAAAGCTAAAAGAATCCAGCACCACCAAACCAGCTCTACAACAAATGCTAAAGGAACTTCTCTAAGTGGGAAACACACGAGAAGAAAAGGACCTACAAAAACAAACCCAAAACAATTAAGAAAATGGTAATAGGAACATACATATCCATAATTACCTTAAACGTGAATGGATTAAATGCTCCAACCAAAAGACACAGGCTTGCTGAATGGATACAAAAACAAGACCCATATATATGCTGTCTACAAGAGACCCACTTCAGACCTAGGGACACGAACAGACTGAAAGTGAGGGGATGGAAAAAGATATTCCATGCAAATGGAAATCAAAAGAAAGCTGGAGTAGCAATTCTCATATCAGATAAAATAGACTTTAAAATAAAGAATGTTACAAGAGTCAGAAAGGACAGTACATAATGATCAATCAATCCAAAAGATCAATCCAAGAAGAAGCTGTAACAATTATAAATATATATGCACCCAACATAGGAGCACCACAATACATAAGGCAACTGCTAACAGCTATAAAAGGGGAAATTGACAGTAACACAATAATAGTGGGGGACTTTAACACCTCACTTACACCAATGGACAGAACATCCAAACAGAAAATTAATATGGAAACAAAAGCTTTAAATGACACAATAGACCACATAGATTTAATTAATATTTATAGGACATTCCATCCAAAAACAGCATATTACACTTTCTTCTCAAGTGTGCACAGAACACAAATCAAGCCTCAGTAAATCAAGGCTTGGGTCACAAATTTGGGTCACAAATCAAGCCTCAGTAAATTTAAGAAAATTGAAATCATATCAAGCATCTTTTCTAACCAAAACGCTATGAGATTAGAAATCAATTACAGGGAAAGAAACATAAAAAACACAAACACAGGGAGGCTAAACAATACGTTACTAAATAACCAAGAGATCACTGAAGAAATCAAAGAGGAAATCAAAAAATACCTAGAGACAAGTGACAATGAAAACACAATGATCCAAAACCTATGGGATGCAGCAAAAGCAGTTCTAAGAAGGAAGTTTACAGCCCACCCCAAGAAACAAGAAAAATCTCAAATAAACAATCTAACCTTACACCTAAAGGAACTAGAGAAAGAAGAACAAACAAAACCCAAAGTTAGCAGAACGAAAGTAATCATAAAGATCAGATCAGAAATAAATGAAATAGAAACAAAGAGAACAATAGCAAGGATCAATAAAACTAAAAGCTGGTTCTTTGAGAAGGTAAACAAAATTGGTAAACCATTAGCCAGACTCATCAAGAGGGAGAGGACTGAAATCAATAAAATTAGAAATGAAAAAGGAGAAGTTACAACAGACACCACAGAAATACAAAGCATCCTAAGAGACTACTACAAGCAACTCTATGCAAATAAAATGGACAACCTGGAAGAAATGGACAAATTCTTCAAAAGGTATAACCTTCCAAGACTGAACCAGGAAGAAACAGAAAATATGAACAGACCAATCCCAAGTAATGAAATTGAAACTGTGGTTAAAATCTTCCAACAAACAAAAGTTCAGGACTAGATGGCTTCACAGTTCAGTTTCATCAAACATTTAGAGAAGAGCTAACACATATCCTTCTCAAACTCTTCCAAAAAATTGCAGAGGAAGGAACACTCCCAAACTCATTCTATGAGACGACCATCACCCTGATACCAAAACCAAAGATACTATAAGAAAAAGAAAATTACAGACCAATATCACTGATGAATATAGATGCAAAAATCTCAACAAAATACTAGCAAACAGAATCCAATAACACATTAAAAGGATCATACACCATGATCAAGTGGGATTTAACCTAGTGATTCAAGGATTCTTCAATATATGCAAATCAATCAATGTGATACACCATATTAACAAATTGAAGAATAAAAACCATATGACCATCTCAATAGATGCAGAAAAAGCTTTTGAGAAAATTCAACACCCATTTATGATAAAAACTCTGCATAAAGTGGGCATAGAGGGAACCTACCTCCACATAATAAAGGCCATATACAACAAACCCGCAGCAAACATCATTCACAATGGTGAACAACTGAAAGCATTTCCTCTAAGATCAGGAACAAGACAAGGATGTCCACTCTCACCACGATTATTCAACATACTTTTGCAAGTTCTAGCCACAGCAATCAGAGAAGAAAAAGAAACAAAAGGAATCCAAATTGGGAAAGAAGAATTAAAACTGTCACTGTTTGCAGATGACATGATACTATACATAGAGAATCTTAAAGATGCCATCAGAAAACTACTAGAGCTAATCAATGAATTTGGTAAAGTTGCAGGAAACAAAACTAATGCACAGAAATCTCTGGCATTCCTATACACTAATGATGAAAAATCTGAAATAGAAATTAAGGAAACACTCCCATTTACCATTGCAACAAAGAGAATAAAATACCTAGGAATAAACCTACCGAGGGAGACAGAAGCCCTGTATGCAGAAAACTATAAGACACTGATGAAAGAAATTAAAGATGATACCAACAGATGGAGAGATATACCATGTTCCTGGATTGGAAGACTCAATATTGTGCAAATGACTATACTACCCAAAGCACTCTACAGATTCAATGCAATCCCTTTCGAATTACCAATGGCATGTTTTATGGAACTAGAACAAAAAATCTTAAAATTTGTATGGAGACACAAAAGACCCCAAATAGCCAAAGAGGTCTTGAGGGAAAAAAATGGAGCAGGAGGAATCAGACTCCTTGACTTCAGACTATACTACAAAGCTACAGTAATCAAAACAATATGGTACTGGCACAAAAACAGAAATATAGATCAATGGAACAAGATAGAAAGCCCAGAGATAAACCCACGCATCTATGGTCAACTAATCTATGACAAAAGAGTCAAGGATATACAATGGAGAAAAGACAGTGTCTTCAATAAGTGGTGCTGGGAAAAATGCACAGCTATATGTAAAAGAATGAAATTAGAACACTCCCTAACACCATACACAAAAATAAACTCAAAATGGATTAGAGACCTAAATGTAAGATTGGACACTATAAAACTCTTAGAGGAAAACATAGGAAGAACACTCTTTGACATAAATCACAGCAAGGTCTTTTTTGATCCACCTCCTAAAGTAATGGAAATAAAAACAAACATAAACAAATGGGACCTAATGACACTTAAAAGCTTTTGCACAGCAAAGGAAACCATAAACAAGACAAAAAGACAAACCTCAAAATGGGAGAAAATATTTGCAAACGAATCAACGGACAAAGGATTAATCTCCAAAATATATAAACAGCTCATGCAACTCAAAAGTAAAAAAACAAACAACCCAATCCCAAAATGGGCAGAAGACCTAAATAGAAATTTCTCCAAAGAAGACATACAGTTGGCCAAGAGGCACATGAAAAGCTGCTCAACATCACTAATTATTAAAGAGAAATGCAAATCAAAACTACAATGAGGTATCACCTCACACCAGTTAGAATGGGCATCATCAGAAAATCTACAAACAACAAATGCTGGAGAGGGTGTGGAGAAAAGGGAACCCTCTTGCACTGTTGGTGGGAATGTAAATTGGTACAGCCACTATGGAGAGCAGTATGGCGGTTCCTTAAAAAACTAAAAATAGAATTACCATATGACCCAGCAATCCCACTACTAGGCATATACCCAGAGAAAACCATAATTCACAAAGACACATGCACCCCGATGTTCATTGCAGCACTATTTACGATAGCCAGGTCATGGAAGCAACCTAAGTGTCCAGCAACAGATGAATGGATAAAGAAGATGTGGTACATATATACAATGGAATATTACTCAGCCGTAAAAATTTGGTTATTTGTAGAGACGTGGATAGATCTAGAGACTGTCATACAGAGTGAAGTAAGTCAGAAAGAGAAATAAATATCGTATATTAATGCATATATGTGGAACCTAGAAAAATGGTACAGATGAACCGTTTTGCAGGGCAGAAATTGAGACACAGATGTAGAGAACAAACGTATGGACACCAAAGGGGGAAAGTGGCAGGGGGTGGGTGTATGATGAATTGGGAGATTGGTATTGACAGGTATACACTGATGGGTACAAAATGGATGACTAATAAGAACCTGCTGTATAAAAAAATAAATTAAATAAACTTCAAAAACTTAGAAAAATAAAACCTCTTGAATGAACTTGAAGTTGCCTTCTGTTTTCAACATTAGAAGCTTAAATCTAATACCCATATATTGGGATTTAAAAATATATTTTGCTGTTTTGTTCTTGTAAATTATGCATATAGTTCATGGCTGTCTAGTAATAAAGTATATGTGAATTTTACTTTATCTTTTTCTGCTTTTTACATGCAGAAAGATAAATTATAAACTTGGTCTCTAAAGAGCAGAAGTAAATGTTCTGCTTCCTTAAACAGTAAGCTTATTTTGTCATTTCCACTGAATTCCTTTTTTGTTTTAAACAATCCTATTATTTATTTCAGGAAAATACTGTTTTCCATCTGAAATAGGATTTGCTTTTGTTTGTTAAAAAGACATTGGAGACTTAAGGAAAGTCTTAGAAACATCATCCTATATGTGAGATGTTGTGCCTTTTATTTAGCTAGTTTTTTGTACAGAAAATTGTTTTGTGATTGATGTTTCAGAGCTCTCCAATTCCATTTTGACCTTGGCTATATTTGCACATTTCACTTATTTTTATTTATGCTATATTTTTACACAAAAATTCTTTCAAATTCAATGCCAATATACATGTGTCTCCCCCTAGCATGCTTAGAATCTTTGCCTATAATGATCTACTAGTTTTTCCTTTTTTAATAAAGTTTTCCTGAAATCTTGAGCTCTCCTCTTTCTTAGATGTACAAAATTTGTGAGCTCAGTAGAGCAGGAGAAGAATCTTCATGTAATTTCAATAACTTTTCATTTTACTTCCCATAGATCAGGGGTCAGCAATTATTTTCTGTTAAGGGACAAATAGCGGATACTATAGGTTTTGCTGGCCATGGGTCTGTCACAATTACTAATTTTCTGCTATTGTAAAAGAAAAGCAGCCATAGACGACATGTAAATAAATGTGTTGCTGTGTACCAATAAATCTTTATCTATTAAAAAGAGCCATGATCAGGATTTGGCCCATGAGCTGTAGTTTTCTAACCCCTGTTATAATGGCTACTTTTCTCATTGCTAATGAACTTAGGAAACATATTATATTTTGAGGATAATACTATGCTTCAAAAATTGCAATATTTGTAGACTTCAAGTGTCTATAGCCACAGTTCTTGCCCTCAAGACATATGCAGTATTGCTAGACAATTTCTGCAAAAACAAAAACATGCAGTGTATTCAATCTTATCAATATGAAAAAATAATACAGTTCACTTTGATCTCTAGCAGGATAAAAATTTTTATAAAACTAATTAAGTTCTGAAAGATGTAAAGAATCTTTTAAATTTAGTTATAAGGAGTAGGGATATGGGAGAGAAGTTATAGGAGAAACAACGAAATTCACTGCAAAGTTGAGAATTGGAACTGCTATAGATACGCTATTTTTTCCCCTCTTCAAACTATTATTCATGAGAAGCAGGCTGAAGATAAAAAAGTACAGAACAGAAAGAAACTTGTAGTCAGCCTCCCACCTGCTAATCCAAGTCAGCTGATCAGATAAATATAAACACTAAATCATTGAACAGAAATGGCCAGACAGGGTATCCTTTTTTAAGTTTTTCACTGTTGAGGAAAATGTTAGCTGTGGGCTTCTTGTATATAGCCTTTTTTTATGTTGAAGTACACAATACAGTGAAATATAATAATAATATTAGTCATGATAATAAGGCAGAGAAGAAAATGAAATATTATCCAACATTTAAAAGGAAGGGAATACTACCATTTGCAATAACATGGCTAGACCTGGAGGACATTATGCTAAGTGATATAATCAGACACAGAAAAACACTATAATCTTACTTATATGTAGAATCTAGAATAGTCAAGTTCCTAGAAGTAGAGAATAGAATGATGGCTGTCAGAGGCTGTGGGGAGGCAGGTACGGGGAGGTGATGGTCAAAGGGTACAAAGCTTCAGTTATGCAAGATAAACAGGCTCTGGAGAGCTACTATAAAGCATTGTGCCCATAGGTAATAATAATACTATTGTACACTTAAAATGTTCTAAAAGGATAAATCTTATGTTAAGTGTTCTTACCACACAGAAACAATAATGATGATGATGATAAAGGGAGTAGGAGAAATTTTTGGCAGGTGATGGATATGTTTATGGTCTTGATGGTGGTGGTGATTTTCTGGGTGTATACTTATATCCAAACTAATTGAGTTGTATATATTAAATGTATACAGCGTTTTACCTGTCAATAATACCTCAGTAAAGTGGTTAAAAACCCCTTCCATTTGTATATGAATAATAAGCATAAGGATTCAACATGATATCTACTTCTATATACTAACAGAAAAAGGAGGTATCGTAAATGACAGAACACTAAAAAAACCAAGAAAGTTCTTCCAGGAAGAGATGACATTTTAGAAGCAAATAATACCCTACATTCTTAAAACTACTGAAAATAAGATATCCCTTGATTCCATAAAATATTGCTCAGAGAACAACTAATAAGATAAAAGAATAACATCAAAAGTGAGAACAGAGAGCAGTGCTCATCAAACTGTAGATTACAACATTGTCATTACCAAAATGAGTACACACTAGAAGCAAGGAGAAATGGGTTGCCTGAAAAGTCAATTATGGATGACAGACTTGCAGAATATATCACCATAAAAAATTTAAAAGATCAACAGAAATTCTTGATTAAGTAACTATGACATACAGAGAAGGTCTGACATAAACATAATTGTGTTCCTGAAAAAACTACAAACAGAGCAGGAATAACATTTAAAAATAAAGGAATAGTTGTCTTGCATGAAAGAAGGCCTTCAATTGTTGTCTAAAAGGTCAGAGCTTAGTCATGATAAACTGATAAAGAACAAAAAATAGCAAAGCATGTCTTGGTGCAGTTAATAAAATTCAAGTACAAAGAAAGAATCTTATATGCATTTAGCTATGTAAAAGAACTCAGATATAGGAAGAAAAAAGTATTTTGGCTACAGCCTCCTCCACGAAAAATAGAAAAGTGCCAGAAAATTATTTTAAATATCTGCTACAGAAGTAGTTCTCACAGTGAGGTCTGAGTTCCTTCTGGGGCCTCTAAAAACTTTTTATAAATCAAAACTAATTTCACAAAAATACTAAGATGTCATTTGCTCTTTTATCTTTCATTTTCTATGAACGTATAATGGAGTTTTCTAGAGACTATATGATGTGTCTTATTGCAAGAGATGGAGGAAGCAAATACGAGATTCCATTCATTTTCTATTAACCTGAGCATTGAAGAGATTTGCAAGAATGTAAAATGATGAGGTCGGAAAAGATGATTGATATGATTTCAATCTTCTTAAGTTTATTAAGACTTGTTTTGTGGTCTAACGTAAGATCTATTAACTTAATAACTTGAGCTAGATATCTCAACTTTCTAAATGGTTGTAAAAGTAAGCAGTGTGCTGTGATATTATAATTCCCAACACCACCTTATCTGTGGTTCTTCATGGGGTTCCCTTTCTGGGCAGCACTATCAGAATTTCCCTTCCTCTTCTGTACCTCATTCTTTTCTAGAGCCTTCTAAGTGAAGGATTCAGCAAATGCATTCATTTCCTCTTTTAGTTATATTTGCATTGCTTACCCCTCCTCCATACTATAATCTAGAAATATAGAAAATAGCTTAAAAAGTAGAGGACATATTCTGGATACTTTTAGTATTTACTATATGGCAAGTATTCTGCTAGATACTAGGAATATAAACAAGGAGATGGCAAAAGTATAACGGAGAAGAAAAAGGCACCTAACAGAGTAGGCTAAGATAAATGTTATTAGAAGAATATATAGAAATAAGTGAAGCTTATCATTTGGGGTTTGTGAGGTTTCTCAGAGAACCAAACCATGAAAGAACATGTTCTGACTTCTAAAAATAATAAGAGTATATTTTATCCCAAGGAAGGGAAACATTAAAATTCTTTTTCTAGTATCTAGCTTCTCCAAACAGAGCTTTTCAAATATATGCCTGATATTCCAATAAAATACTCATAGCCTTTTGATTCATTCCACAAGAATATGAAATATCCAAAGAGTACCAGAAAAAGGAGAGCAAAACGTGATCCAATCCTTACCTTCAAGAATCCCTCAATTACCTCTTTGTTTCAAATTCAACTTCCTGTTCTAGATCTAACATTTCTGTTAGTGAGCAAAATGTGCCTGACATTTAGTTTTCTCAACTTGAATTTTCTTTCTTGCCCACTTTGTTAGAATTGACTCCATAGCCATCTTTCCCAAATTCCCATAAACTGCTGTTCATTTCTAAATATCCACCTCTCCTCATATATTCTCACCATGAGTTTTAAAGACAGAATAGCCAGGCTCAAATTCCAGATTTGTCAGTGTCATGCTAGGGAAACATGAGCAAGATGCTTAATTATTCTAAACATCCATGCTTTATAAATTAAAGATACTCTATGTAAATTTTCAGCACAATGCACAGTACATAGTAGACATAATAGTGAATAGATTAATTATAGATAGGTAGTCTACTCTCTCACCAGTGCAAGATGGAGAACGTTCTTTGCCTTCACAACTCTCTCAGTCATTTGCAATCTAAGATGGTACTGAGGGCAACTCCTGTCAAGTTTTCCCTGTTCCAAACTGAACGATACAGGAATATGCAGTCTGATTCTGCCTAATCATGCATTTTTCCAACATTTTTTATATTACATCTGGAGCTCAACTTTTGAAATTTGAGCCACAAATTTGTTGCTAAAAACATACGCTATGATTTTGCCATTAAAAGATGCCCGTTACAAAAATGGTTGTCTCATGCATGAATTAAAGAGGGCAGAAGGGGGCTTCCCTGGTGGCGCAGTGGTTGTGAGTCCGCCTGCCGGTGTAGGGGACACGGGTTCGTGCCCCGGTCCGGGAAGATCCCACATGCCACGGAGCGGCTGGGCCCGTGAGCCATGGCCGCTGAGCCTGCGCGTCCGGAGCCTGTGCTCCGCCAACAGGAGAGGCCACAACAGTGAGAGGCCCGCGTACCGCAAAAAAAAAAAAAAAAAAAAAGAGGTTATAAGGATATCAGATAAAACTTCACAATATCATCTCTCTTCCTCAAAATGTCATTTGCTCTCATGATCCTTTCTTTAACTTAGATTTCTAGTATTCTCCTCCCATAGGAAACACAAGTTCTATTTTAGAGTGGTCTTCACAGATATTTTCAACACCGTCTCACTTCCCAGAAGGCAAACAACCTACACAGTTTGTAAGCCACACATACAAGTATTTGGTATTTTGTTTAAATGCCGATTTGATTTGTGAAACTTTTTCATTTATACAGGAAACATACAGTACAGCAAATAAAAATTGTTTTCAGTATCACATGGATTTGACCACGTAAGATGAAAATAAAACCATCAGAAGGTTTATTAATTATTGGTGCTTAGGATGGCATATGCCTCCTTTGGCCTGAAATGAGATCGGCATTTGCCCTGAGACATCATCAAGTGACTTTCTAAGTATCAAAGTGTTATTTTTCTATCAGCTTCATTTTATAACTCTATAAAAGACTATCATGATATTTTTAAACTTATTTAATAGTCCCAATACTATTTTATGTTAATGCCATAGTTTTACTAGGAATTGAAGTTGGACTCAGAGGAGTATAATTTCCAGGGGCATATTTAATGGTACTTTATAAGTTATTTTATTCTTTCAGCCTTACTTTATTGGTCTTTTTAATATATTGGCTGTATTATACTATGAGGTTCAGAGCAGATCCTACGTCCTCACAAAGACCCTGTATTTATATTTACTGTGCTCTAATTCAAGCTGCTTAAAACATTTTAAGGGTCCTGTATTTCAAATGACAGTGTGAAATCTCCATGACTATTTTAGAAGGCAATTGATGTTACTACAGTGGAGAACAGCAGTTGGAAATAGACATTATTGCACATTTATTTTAAAATGATTGTTTATCAGATCCACAATGGCTTATCCACAGTCCCAAATCCACAGAGCTCTAAAAACTAAAGGACTTTTAGTTTAAAAACATTAAAATTTTTTTTCTTTTTGTTACTTTGATGCCAAAATTCATGGAGCAGCTAAATCTGACACAAACAGAAGTGAGGCTATTTTTAATTTTTATTTATTCCACTTAGTCTGAATAGCCATATGGTTTGCTATAGATTTATCAGTGTGGTTAAAGTGTATTACCTTAGACTTTCCTGAGTATTACATAGTAAGTGATATACATGTCATAAGTTTTTTACAAAGTACAGTAAAATGTATATAAAGAATAATACACGTGTATTAGTTTGCTTGGGCTGTCATAACAAAATACTATAGACTGGGTGGCTTAAACAACCTAAATTTATTTCCTCACAGTTCTAGAGGCTATAAGGCCAAGACCAAGGTGTTGGCAGCTTTGGTTTCTTCTGAGACCTCTGTCCTTGGCTTGCAGATGGCTGCCTTCTCCCTGTGCCCTCACAGGGCCTTCTCACTGTGCTCTGGTGTCTGCTTGACCTAATGTCCGCTTCTTATAATAACGTCCATCGAATTGGATTAAGGTCCAGCGTAAGGCCCTCATTTTAACTTAATTACCTCTTTAAAGGCCTTATCTCCAAATACATCCCCATTCTGAGGTACTAAGGGCTATAGGGCTTCAATATATAAATTTAGAGGGGATACTATTCAGCCCATAACAACATGTAGAGATTGGTAAAATTTTCACACACAACAACACCATTGCCAGCACCACAGAAGACCCTCTTATGTTCCCTTCTGGCCACTACCCCTGTGTTACCAAGGGAGATATATGCTGATTTCTATTTGCATAGATTCAATATTTTCCTCTTTTAGTTTATATTAATGGAATCATATATCATATGCTCTTTTGTGTTTAGTTTCTTTCAATTAGCTTCACCCATAATGACTTGTATAGTGACAGATAATTCATATTGTTGTACAATAATAAATTGTGTTATAAATCAATTTGTCTATCTATTTTATCACTAAATGGGCATTTGGATAGTTTCCAGTTTTGCGCTGCTACAAATAACACTGCTATGAGTCTTCTTTCACGTGTCTTTTAATGAACATTATCGAGTAGGGAGATTGTTGGTCATAGGTAAGCTTATTTTGAGCTTTAGTAAGTCTGCTATGCTGTGTTTCAAGGTTGCCAGAACAACTGAAATCGCCATTTGAACAATTTCGTGTATGTGAAGTCTATTTCATAAAGGCAGATACTTTAATTTAGAATCAATATAGGAAATCAAAAATAGTACAGGGAAAGCATTAGAGAGAAAATGGGAGCCTCCAGAATACATAGTGATTATTTTAAGATATGACACATACATCAGATAAGCGTGCAAAGCTCTACTGTACCAACACTAAGAAGTCAAGGATAAAAATGAACATGGCTGTGTTTCATAATCATTTTTCTTAACTGATAAGAAAAATAGATACTGGTTTCAAATGATTAAGGATCAGAACTAAGAACTTCCTGATTCAAGGAGCCATGATTAGACCATGTAGCTAATTACCAAGCAAAGTTTTGAAGCAATCTTTCTTCCAGAACAAAATGATTTTAAAAATTGAATTATAAAAGACTGTGACCATCTCTTACAAACTCAAATATATTACTATCCTTTAATCTTTGAAAGTGGTCATGACAATGAGCATGCTTGTCACTTCCCCCATTTGCTCTCAGTTAATTTCCTGAATTTCTCCCAACCTAATTTGAATTGATTGGCACTGAATCCTTCACACTATCTTTCTAAGGATCATTTACCAAGAGGATTCTAGTTGAGTTTGGCCAATAGACACACAGTAAGGAGTTTGGAGGATTTGAGGAAGGAAGTAACCAGCACTTCCTGCTTCTACTCCATTTTTCCAGCTCTCCTCAGGCAGCCTCCCTCATAGTTCCAATTTCCACTAGCTGGACCTAACTCTGGTCACACCATCTCCCACTTCGGCTTCTCCAGTTCCAAAGTGATCATGGTCTCCTGCTGTTAGTAATTGTTGGTTACCTCACCATCCTTTGGTTTTCCAGCATATCTATCTTTTTGTAATTCATTCATTCTGTTGAACTACTTAGGATGGGCTGTTTTGCTAATTAAACCTTTACTAATACAGGCTTAGTACCAGGAATAGCTCCACAGGAGACTCTCAACATGGGATTTTGGGATTGGATTTCTCTCCTCTTGGAGTTTGACCACATAAGAGCTTTTTTGGCTAAAGAAAAATGCATTGCTAATATCTGTGGCTTGCAGATGCACTGGGACTATCTATATTATCACATATTATTACTTTTAGTTATTTGAGATGAAATACCAATATAGGGAAAAGCTTTGAGGCATCCAATATTTGTTGGCTGCTTCTAACAATTATGAAGACCTTTTAAAAAGGTAAACTCAAGGCCTTCCCTGGTGGCGCAGTGGTTGAGAGTCTGCCTGCCGATGCAGGGGACACGGGTTCGTGCCCCGGTCCGGGAAGATCCCACATGCTGCAGAGCGGCTGGGCCCGTGAGCCATGGCCGCTGAGCCTGCGCGTCCGGAGCCTGTGCTCCGCAACGGGAGAGGCCACAACAGTGAGAGGCCTGTGTACCGCAAAAAAAAAAAAAAGATAAACTCAGACTTTCATCTCAAGAAATCAGAGAACAAGAGAGAGTTTCCATTGTTGCCTTAAATATCCTTTTTCTTTTCTTTGTCAGTATAAGGCAGGCATGGTTCAAAGTCTTACCCACAATTGAATTAGGCTGACTGTGGAATTAAAACAGAACTCAAATGCTCACCATTGCCATGATTTTTATGTTAAGATTTGGGCATTGCCTTGGAAGGAGTGGAGCCCAAAGAGTGGGATGAGAAAAGCTGAGAAGATGGACAAGTCTAAAAAAAGTTGGGTACCAGCAGAAGTACCCTTCCTCCACTGTCTGAGGAGATCAGACTTCCCTTTCTTAAAACTTTGTAGTAAGTTCATCTGAGATATTTGTTTGTAATAAAAATCTATCATGCTCAATTATATCATCCTTTGTTGCCTCAAGACTGGCAATTAGAATAATGTTGGAAGAAATTTTGATGAATGAGTGACTCTTACAATTCTCCTCGGATTAGATATCAAAATGTGTTTACTTGGTTCAGATTTGTGGAATTGATAAATGATTAATCACAGGCTTACAGAAAGTATATGAAAAAAGGCCAATTATTTCCTTGCTTAAGACAGAATTGTTAATCTAAGAATGTGGTTTTTAAAGCTAATTAAGCACTTGTTTAAAAAAAATAATCTTTTACTTGATATTTTGTAAAATATTTGAGTATATTTATAAAAATGGAATTTTCTTTCTGAAAGTTGAAATCATTGTTCTAACCATAGTCATATTTGTCCTACTGATTTTAATTACAATTTATAACAAGGAGAGTGGGAAACAGAGAGGTTGACGGACTTTACGATGGCACACACGATCAATGACTTTTAAGGTCTCATTTTCCATAATGGTCCACTTTTTATATTCTGGTTGATTCTGCTTCTATATGCCCATATTATGGTGAAAGCACATGATTTGTCTATACATCCTGTACCAACAGAACTACTTACTTCTCTAAGATCTGTGAGGTTAGGAATTGTGTAGGTATTTATATTTTACATTTTATTCAGCATACTCTCTTACATAAAGTTGGCTCCTGTGGTGGTCATTACTTCTGTTTGCTCATACCTCCGGTTTTCCTTTTTCCTCCATCACACACAGAGTAGAAGCAAACTTTCACGTTTTCTTTTTTTTTTTTTTTTTGCGGTACGCAGCCCTCTCACTGTTGTGGCCTCTCCCGTTGCAGAGCACAGGCTCCAGACGTGCAGGCTCAGCGGCCATGGCTCAGGGGCCGAGCCGCTCCGCGGCATGTGGGATCTTCCCGGACCGGGTCACGAACCCGTGTCCCCTGCATCGGCAGGCGGACTCTCAACCACTGCGCCACCAGGGAAGCCCTCACATGTTTTGAAGTTAGGCATGACGGTGTGATTTGCTTGGCTGATGAAAAGTCAGCAGATGCACTCAGCAATGTCACCCTTGGAAGGTAGTGACTAATTTGCCATCTATGTTTCTCTGTCAGTAAACAGAGATGCCATAGGAAGGTCTCTAAACATGGACAAAATGGAGCACAGCCCTCTGCTGAATATATCTCATGGTTTTAAGCCCCTGAGATTTTAGGGTTGTCAGTTAACTAGACTTACTAAATTTTTTGTTGATCTGATTTCTGAGAATGGGGAGTTTTTAAAAACCCTTTGTCTATTACCCACTATAGTAGTTTTCAATCCAGTTTTAACCATGGCATCTTTTCTTCAAGTGAAATTGTAAGCTAGATAAAAACACTTGAAATTGGGTTATTCTGGTAAAGGGGATGGTTGCTCAGAGTTCACTGCTCTACCCACCCTCATAAACTGAGCTGTCCAGGGGCATCTCTGTGGCTCTACCAAGATTCAGTTGAGCACAATTTTAAGAATGTAATTGGTTATCAGGAGATTTTGGTTTAATCCAAACTAGTAATTGATGATACATACATTTTATTCTGAACATTTCAAAAAATACCTCCAAAATTCTGGGGGTATTTTACATACAGGATGTACATACTACAGAAATCATGCTAAATCGCACCTCATATTAGTTGTAGAGCAAGATTTGGAATGAGGGGTAAAAAATATTTGGTTTGGCTTTATATCTGTGTGGGTGTGTATGTGTGCTTAAGAAATGCTGTAGAACAGTAAAAATACATAATGAGATGGTACCTTATGGCTTCTGATCAAATGGATTTTCTGAATCATAAAGCACTATGAGAATATAAAGTATTATTATTTTAATTAGAATAATGCATTTAGAGAAAACAAGTGTAAGCACAATTGTTTTAGATGATGGGTTCTGAACTCTTAGTTCCAATCCAGGAAAAGGAAACAATGATTTAGCTTTTTTTCCCCTTAGGGTGCACAAAAAGACTAAAAAGGTTGGGCAGCATTAGGAAAGGTAAGGAACTGACACAAACATAAGCTTATCCTACTCTGAAATTATTGTGAGGCCCCCCTGCAATGTTCTATACTGTGATTGCTAGTGAAGTGAAAGATGTAATGCAGATAGAAGCAGCTCAGGAAGATGTAATTTAAATGGCCAAGATGATGGAATGCCTCCATGAAAAACCAGAAGATTAGGACTCTTCAGTCTTAGAAAATTAATGTGAAAAGAGTAATGATTACAATGAATAAACTGGTCTCTGAGGCCCATTCTAGCTCAAGGAAATCTTGAAAAAAATGACAAATAATAATGGAAGCTAACTTTATTGAATACTAAAACCTTCCAGACTCTGTTCTGAGGGATTTATATGTGCCTATTTATTTAATCCTCAAAATAATTGTATGAAACAGATACTTTTGTTTTCTCTCCTTTGTAGATGAGGAAACTGAAGGCAACCTAGTTAACTTACATAATATGATGTTAAAAAACTGGGCTAGCATCTGAATTCTTATAGATAATGGAATGGCTTTAAAATTATAATATATATATTATATATAACATATATCACAAAGTAATTAATACATATTCTTTTTTTTTCAAGCAAAGCTAGCTATGGCTGCAGAACAGCCATAGTACTGTATAAAACTGCTGCTGCTTCTTACGTCCATAAATTTTTAAGCAACATAAACATCTTAACTTTTCCGTACAAATATGCTAAATTTATAATGTGCCTCCATTCTCTATCTGAGTACTTTTCTAGGTTTGTTGTTCTATTTTGTTTTTAATTTGATTTACCTTTTTCTCCTGTGTAAAACTTCCCTTAGCTGTTCCAATCCACAATGATCACTAGCTAGATAACTTTTATGAAATCCCTGCATTAGTCATCCTCCAGATCTTCAATCCCTGTAAGGTAAGTATTATTATCTAAGCTTTATAGCAAATTCAAACAACGTGCTTGAAGGAGAAGCAGGAAATTCAGAAACCAGAAACGTAACGAAGTTCTATCCATGAAGCTCAAGTTCAGTTCACCCACTATCTCTTCGACTCAGCACAACCCTCTCTACAACTTATTGGTGTTTACAATTTTCTCATGGTATTGCTGAACAATTTTTATACATATTTATGAATAATTACCCCAAAACCTATAATTCACATACATTATTTTTAATCATCAAAACTACCATATAAGTTAGATGCATTTATTCCCCAAAGGCCTGCAGTCAAAAAGTTAGTAGTTGGAGGATATGATGGTTTGAACCCAGGTGTCAAAGTCTACATTTTCCTTCACATTCATTCAATCATTTAGTCCTTTACTCAGTAATTATTTGACTGCTTATTAGGAACCAGGCTTTACAAATAGCTTGGAATATACTCATGGACAGAGCAGAAAATCCCCTGTCCTTATGGAACAAACATTTTTTGAAATGTGGCCTCATTTCTTTGGCTTCATTGTGAACTCTTTGAGGGCAGCAGCCAAGTGACAGACCAACAGAGACAGTTGTAAGATTTCTCAAACAGAGCTGCCTAAAGCATATGTAGTGACTGAGTAATCTTGTAGTTGATTAACTCAAAGGATAGGCACACACTATTTATTAGGCCAAATTAGTAATTAATTAGCTTCAGTCTATCCCAGAGCTTCAGTATAATCTCTTCTTCCAGGCTGCTCCAAAGCAAGGCAGAATGAGAACTGCCCCACTTCCATAACAGTTTTCTATACTGCTAAGGAAAGTACATAACCACTGCATTACAACTGGTTGTTTACTTGTATTTTTTATTGGGCTTTATGGTTTTGAAGGCTAGATTCGGTTTAAAAAAATTTATATCCATAACAATATATATCTGGCAAATAATAGGAAGTAAACACAGTTCTGTTGAAATAAAGGGAAAAAAATGTCACCTAGTAATCTTATAAATGCATGCCATGCTCAAAAGGAAGAAATATACAAAAGCATATATATGAATCAGTATAAACTGAACAACTCATACAACTAGAATAACAAGCCATTCCAAGACATTCCAATCGGAGGGTTTAAGCTTAAATTTCAACGCTGCTACTTACTGTCTATTTGATCTGAAACAAATCTAGCTTATAATCTAAATTGTATTGTCTATAAAACTCATTTGAGGTTAGATAGTTACAGATCATTTTAAAACTATAACGAGACAATATATAGTATACGTAATTACAGATATGTTGCTGTATGTGAAAGTAATAAGATATAATAATAACTTTTCTCAGGTTATCAATATGCTCTTATATAAAAAGTAGTATACGTTAGTGATTTAAAATCTAAGCTCTCAAATCCAAAGACTGAAATCAAATTCCAACTCTACCAATTTATAGAAGTGTGATCTTAGACATAATTCTTATTCTCTTTAAGCCTCAGTCTCTTTGAATGGAGAAAAAGAAATTTTATTAATTGTACCTTACCACCATATAATTATTCTATAAGAGTTAAATGATAAAAAGTACATAAAGTTATTAGCATAGAACTTTGAACTTAAGAAGTTACAGAGATCAATATCCTATTTATTTTTACAAAAGTTTACAATTAAACATTATTTAGCATGTTCAGAAACCATGCTAAAGGAACATGAAATACTTTCAAAAATTTCCCCTGCATTTTCTCTGCTTCTAGTTTTATTATTTGTTTCCTAAGTTCTATCATTTCTAATCTCTAATGATATGTGATTATTATACAGGCGTTGCTCCAAAGGAACTAGATTTGCTTTTTCTGCTTGATGTAAATAAATATTATTAGACCCTTGAAATATAGATATAATCAGTAACCTAACTCAAATCTTAATTGGATTATTTTTTCTTGCCTCATGAAAATTATAGAAAAATAAATATTTCTTTTTCTATTTACTCATATTTAGTAGTTTGAGCAAAAGTGAAATCAAGGCTTTGAATCCAGTGCTTTTCTCACTCCTAAATATGCCAGGCCATGAAAAATCTGCATTTGGTTTTCCTTATACATCTTGAATGTATTTCATGTATTTTTTTTAATGTTTTCTTATGATCTATTTTCTCACCAACCTCCACATGCTTGATGGAAGATGTAAAAAAGCTATTCCATATGCTCTGTGTAAAATGCATTGAATGGAGAAAATTGGGCACGAAACTGTCTACTTAGAAAAAAGTAAGCAGAACAATTGCATGAATTTTCCATCTGAACAGGCGAATTACATTTAATTGGTCTTTTCAGGTTTAAATTTCCAGATTCAAAATTCAGGTGATAAAGATTTAGCAAAAAATTACATAATTGGTCTTTTACTATTGGTTTGTAACGATAAGCATGCGTTACATGAGTTGCACTTTCTAAGGTAACTTATTACACAGGTATGACAGACTAGGAATCATGCAAAAAACAGATGCAAGATTTTATCTAATTCATTAGTTTACAACGTATGTACTACATAGCTCCCATGAAGAATTTAAAGTAACTTAAGGGATCATATCCAGTAAGTTAATAAGCATATGTTAATGAAGTAAACCACATACCAAATACTTTTATTCATGGAATTCAGATTATTTAGGGCTAAATTTAGGTTCTAATCTTTATGTAAAGTACAACTAAAGAAAATTAAAATATTTCCCATAACGTATAGTTTTAGTTTTGTTCAAGAACATATGAGATCATGATGTAAGCCCCATAATGTGTTTCATGAATTGTATCTTAGTTGATATTCCTCACAAGCCAAGAGAAAGTATTATTGTCCCCCTTTTACAGATGGGGAAATTGAGCTGGAAATTAAAGAAAGCATGCAAGTTTCTAAAAACTTAAGTGACCAAAGTTAGGATTTAAATTCTGGTCTAATTCAAATGCAAAGCTCTTTTTCACTACTTAACACATCCCTCTGTGATCTCTCCTGAAACACACTGTTGGTAAGTCACAAAATCCTCCAAGAAATGCCATGGATACATGGAGAGAAGAAAGTCTAATAATAATAAATAAAATATGATAATTAAGGTCTTTAGTGAAATATCTACTACACTTTAAATATAACCAAAGATCTTCATCTAGGTAAACTTATTAGAGGATATTGGCCTAAGAAGTCACCAGAACAATAAATGATTTATGGATTACTTATGGTCCATTGTAATCCTTACTCTTGAGAAATGAATCAACTAGTACTCCCCAGTTTCCTGACTAAAATCATTATTAATGACATAATATTACATGACCAAAATTGTCTGTCTTCTGTGTAGCTTTCTCTTTATATTTTACTGAAATTAACTTATATATATTTAAAATAGATATTAATAATTAATATCACATTAAATCACCATTATTAATGCCTGAAATAATGGGAATTTGGACTAGAATGGTCACAATGAAAAGGTGAATGGATGAAAGAGATTTGAAAGACACATTTGATAAGATTTATAAAAGATTGGATACAGAGAATAAGGAAGAGTAAGTTGTCAATGATGACTCACTTTCTGATATGTGAAACTGGAGGAATAGTGGGGATGCTCAAGGGAAAAGTGAAAGAGAATGAGGTATGAGGTTACTTTAAATAACTGGGCAGTAATGCCAAATAAGGGGTGACTATATCCATCCGTGCTGAGAGGAAGGATTAGGGCTGGAAATACAAAGCAGTCTTCCTCAGCTAGAGAAGTTCATGAGAATACATGCATATGGTTAAGAAAGAGAATGTGAAGTGAGGAGAATGGAGACTTAGGACTAACCTTTAAGGAAGTCCAACTTTAACGACCAAGTAGCAGACAATGAGCCTACAAAGCAGACGACCTAGGAGACACCAGAGATGTAGGAGGAATAATTCCACCAATGCAGGTGAAGAGGAATCCAAATGAGAGAGAATATTTAATAAGGCAAATGCTGCTAAAAATAAAATAAATTGAAACCTGAAATGTCCATTTTATTTATTATAAAGAAGCTTCCATATTTATGTTTGTTTCCAACTTAACCTATTAATGTAATTTTTGCCATTTTTTTTAATGTAAAGGTGTTCTATTGGACAATTAATTGATAAATTCTATCAACTCTTCACAATCTAAGCATTAATAAACTGATTTCAATGAAAAAATATTGTGAGGGAGAATTAAGAATACAGGTCTTTAAGGTTTAAGAATTTCAAAACAATTGCTTTATGTAAACACAGATTTATCTTTGAAAAATATTTGTGAATTAGTATACACAGTTTTAATATAATGTTATCTCTTGAAAACCAGAGACAGGTATTAATTAGGTTAAGTAAAATAATTTAAGTAAATTTAGTTAAAACCGTTTACAAAGATGAAGATTATACTGAAGGATCAATTTTCTCTTTGAAGTTCTTCTTAAGTATATTTTCATCTAAGTTCTTTTATCTCATCTTCTTAACATAAGTACAGTTTAAATATGTGGAATCTTTGCTATGAAAGTATCTCAAACATTTCAGGCAGAAGGAAAATAAAGTCACCTTTAAGTTATATATAACTGAAATCTATGGAAATCAAGTTTCAATCAGAACATAAACTTGTAACTTATTGTTCAACTGAGTGTTTCTTCAATATGGAGAAATATTACCTCACAGAAACTTTTTATGTGGATTCCTAAGTGTGTGGATGCCTGTGTATGTACACACACACATTTTAGTGTTTCCACATGTGCATTAGGTGAATATGTGAAATATTCACCATAGTATTGTAAATTAAAAGTAAAACTGAAATCTATTTCTTTGTGTTGGGGTTTTTAAGTTTGAATAAATAACATCTTTTTCTTCCTCTCTTGGGTTGGGAATTGATTACGATATAAAGCATAAGAGTCAAAGACATTGAGATGAAATTATCAGCGTTTAATCTCAGTAAGGCTGTTTAGAGAATTCGCTTTAAATCTTCAGCATAGAGGGCCTGCTAGTACTTCAAACTATTATTAAACATACTTGAATAGATCTGAATAATTCAAAGCTTCCCCTGACAAGCTTCATACTAAAGGCACAAAAATTTGTGATTTTTGAGGCTGGCACCAAAATAGAGAGGGGAGAGGGAGAGGGATTGAATATATATAATTCCTACAACAAAATTTAGCAGATAATTCATCCTGTGTTTATAGAGATGAGCATGTGAGTAATGGGGAAAGAGGCCAAGTATTGCTCTGAGCTCTTCTCTGAGTGGAGGAGAGAGGTGGTTTCCCTCTCAATACTGTACATTGATAAAATACACTTAAATTAATTGGAATAAAAACTTAATACATACATGTGGACCTGTCAGGCATACCATAGCAAATTCCCATTCTATTAGTCCCTTATGTTATATTTTTAGAAATGGTTAAATTCTTCCATTTCAGGGGGGAAGAAAAGGAATTTAGTAACAAGACTAATAAGCAAGTAAAATAGGCTTTTATTGCTATAATGAGCTTAAAATTCAGCAAGTTCATGTGGCCAATGAGAAAAACAGTGGCAAATATATATATATTTGCAAGATGCAGAATGATTGTAAGACTATACAAAGAACCGATTGGCAAATATTTTATTTTTTAACACATCCATCTCACTTATACCAAAAAAGTGTTTATAATATATACCACCCCTGTCATTTTGATGATATTTGCTAACTCCAATGTTACTGCTGACCTACTATAGTCTATAAATTGGTTACCAATCAAAAGTATTAAACATCTAGTAAACTCCTGATATAAAGGCATTCTTATGGGCCAAACCAACATTTTCCATCTTAACTGGTTTTTAGCTTTCACTACAACTGCTATAAAGAGAAGGCACTAAGAGTTCTTGCCTCTTCCGTACACTTTTGGCCTCTTCTTGCAATTGCTTATGTGATTTCAGGCATCTCAAAACATATACCAGGGGTACTGTATGATGATCTATGGAGAATCTAAGAGCCAGTTTCAGTTCAATCTGACATTGTAACATTTTTTATTAGAAAATGATCAAAATTTGAATGTCTAACTCAAATATGACAAATGGATTCTAAGAATCATAAGTTAGGAAAAAATTTAGGATAGAAACATGAAAGGGATAGAAATGCTAGTAGAAAACTCAAGGCAGTGCTGGCAATCTAACTGCCAGGTCTGGAGAGGACTCTGGATTCCTTGCCAACTTGTTCTTAGAGGCACCTCCTAACACCTCACATAGTCACTGACATGTCCTTGCTGCACTCTTGCTCATCACCCACTGGGGCTATGTTTTTCCTTTTATGGCAACAGAAAAATGACACAGAACACTATGCACGAATTTGGCAGTCTTCCTGATTCTTTCTTTGCGTCTAGCCCTTTCAATGTAAGAAGTACAAGGACCAATCTCAAAACCAGTGAAATTATTAAAAAAAAAAAAAACAGGCTGACTCTAATTTTCCAACACATGAATATGTTGGTAGGTTGTGGAGGTCCATAGGAAAGTGTATATACTCCTTGAGAAAAGGGAACACATCTTGTTTCTTACTATACTCCCAATTTCCAGATACATAATAGATGCTAAAACAATATTTGTAAGA
Source organism: Globicephala melas (assembly GCF_963455315.2). Lineage (NCBI taxonomy): Eukaryota > Metazoa > Chordata > Mammalia > Artiodactyla > Delphinidae > Globicephala > Globicephala melas. The sequence goes on along the minus strand of NC_083323.1, from coordinate 35,243,060 downwards.
CAGGAAGAGAGGAAATCAGACACTAGTATAAAATTGGGGTGAGATATAGGAGAAAGAGAAGACAGATCTTGACTATGGCAATTAGAGAAAAAACACTCAGAATTTATTTTTCAGTTGAATGTCCAAATAGACCTTATGTCGAGAGAATAATCAGAGCTTGTTCTCATGGCAAGAAGGCTCCATCAAATCTCACTTATTTTTGGCCACCATTTTCTATGAAATCTTTGCCTGGAAAATGAGCTGATTTCAGCTCATAAAAGACATATATTAATGTTTTCAAAAGTAGACGAATACTCAGAAAACTTTAGAGGAAGCATTTCCCCCACACTCCCCCACTGCCCTACTCAGTCTCTTCTCTCATTTTAGCTTTCCTTATTAGGAAATATCCCAGCCTTCTTGAAACTCCTTCTAGGAGATAGCTTTATTAAGCTCATACCTTGAGTGAAGAAATAGAATACAGTATCATATCAGCAGCCATTGGCTCAGTTCATTCAAAGTTAATTTGCTAATTTCTTGCATTGCAGTAACACCATAATTTGCTTCAATTTTAGCAAATGACTGCTATTGCTAAATACAATGAATATATCACATATGAGCCTGTTGTTCATCTTTCTGCCATCAAACACTTATTCATTCAAAAGTATTTGTTCAATGCCAAGCCCAATGCTAGGTATTAGGGAGTCAACTGTGAACTTGACAGACATTACCTCTCTCCATAGAACTCCTCTGGTGAGGGAGGTAAATTTAAAATTCTTAAGTAATAAATATAATAATTCAAAATTCTAGTAAATGCTATAAAGGAAACAAAAGAGCTAAAATAGAAGATAACTGAGGACCTACTTAAGAGAGTCAGTCATCCAACTATTTACTTGGTAGGCAAAATGTAATCTGAAAAGTGAAAGAAGAATGAAGTTGCTGGCTAAGATCAGTGTTGGGAAAAGAACATTGTAGTGTGTACCCTGATGCAGTCATGGGAAAGTACTGTGTCCCATAAAGAGCCAAGAGTAGCACATGGAGAACTTTTTGATGGATTTCTGACTAAAAGAGCCAGGCAAGTTTTCTCATACTGCAGACGGTTTATACTTGCAGTTTTAGATGTCTCAGACATTTCCCATCTGACTCTTGGGCTAAAGCCTGTTCCCACAAAGCCTTGTTTCCAGCTAGCTAGCTGTCAATCCAACCACCAATAATTTCAAACAATTCTTGCTAAGGACCTAGATAACAATGATCTAACACTCTGGGGTAATTCTATTTTAAAAGTGGACAGAAGACCATAAATCCATTCAGATTCAAAGGACTGATGTGCTAATGGATCACCCAGCAAGAGTGAGTTGGGTAGGTCATGCCCACCCACTGTTACAGAAGTTAGTTTTGTAAATATTTTCCCATTAGGGTTCATATAAAATTGAGACTTACACACTGAAGGAATTTGAAATCTGTTGATTATTTATACAAAAAATGTGTTTGGTTCCAATTTGGGTAAATTGCACACACACACACACACACACACACACACACAGTGATCAATGTTTTGCTGTGACCAGGTCATTCTTAAAATTGTTTCCTTTCCCCTTTAGTCAATTAAAGTTCTTTTCATAATTATTAGAGTCATTAAGTTTGAGAACATGTTTTTGTTCTCTAAAATGACTATCTATGCTACTTCTCTGGAAAATAATTCTGTGGCTATGCTGTTCTATAGCTATTAAGTTGAGCAGAGGACACTTTGTATAGCTTTGTCAATCTTTGACCGCTGCTAAATTATCAAACACTTTACATTAATGTTCTGAATAGTTTGACACATTGCCCCATAATCACTTAATTTGTACCAATGTAATATGGCTTATGATTCAATAAGTAAACATAAATTTTTAAGGAATGTGTACACTCAGTAGCATTTTGATTCAATAAAAGGTTTTAAAACTATTTTTTCAAACATTTGGGGTTTGGCAAAACATAAAATGCCTTGGCCAAGCGCTCTTCCTCCCAATTTTTAAACCCAGTGTTTCAAGGGAAATTTAGTTCATATGTTTCCAGTAATATTTACACTTAGTTTATTTAAATGGTGTTTTGTAAGAGCTCTGAGCAGTCCAAGAAGTCAATAACCAGTTTACAAAGTGTTTTAAATTTCCTTTACATTGAACCAGGTGGGCAAATTCTGTTTGAAATAATAAAAATTCATGAATTTACCTTAAAATGTGATATTCTACAACACTTACTGTGTTCAAACTGTGTAAAAGTTACATATTATTGCAAAATAGGTCTCAATAACACGGCATTAGCTGCCACCCAAGCATCCTGTGTAGGGCTGGGCTGGAACAGAGTTAAAGGAACTGGTTGAGATCCATTCAGGGTGTGAAACATCTGGCCTGTGGCTTGATGACCAAGCTAGGTACACAAAGGAAACTTCTCAAACGCTTCTGGAAGTAACTGGCTCTACTAACCATATCCTAGTCCTCCCATTTACTAACAGTGACTTCAGACAAGCCACTTAACTTTCCCTCAGCCACTCTCAATTTCTTTTAGGAAAAATATTGATGATGATACAGAACTAATTTCATAGGGTTAGAATGAAGAATAAGTCAAAGAAAAGGGTAGTGTTATGTCCCTCAGAGTGGGTCTGCCTACAGTAAGTGCTCAATAATAAAAATGTTAGCTATGTGCATTTGACTTAAGATTGCCTTCAAGAACTACTTTAGCCAAACTGCCTTTAGTTAGACGCCCATTAGTAGAAGACCATTTAAAAAAACATTTGAGTAATTCTGGCTTATGTGGAAAAATGAATAGGACAACAGGAAATAAGCTAGAATTAGAGGAAAAATGAGAGCTTTCTACCTTGTCTATAGTGTTGGTTAGTGAAAGGAACACTGGAGTGGGAAAGAGGAAGAGGACAAGAGTCCCCATTCTCTGCAATTAGCTGGATGATTACAGATAAGTCACATACTGGTGCTGGCCTCCAGCTTAAGCTACAGAATGATGTGGTGAGACTAGATGACCTCAGGTTCCTTTAAATAGAATGGTTCTATTGTTTACTTCAGCATTAAAATAGGCTCAAAATTTATCATGAATGTTAACTAATGATAATTATTTTTTTAAAAAATATATTGGGTTAGGGACACTCTAATTTGGTTAAGCTTTATAAAGACGCCTTCTGTTGTTAGATATAATGAATGATTATCATATATGAGCCTGCTCATCCTTCTGCCTTTAAACATTTACTCATTCTTTCTAAACTATTACTCAAAGCCAAGCACAATTCTAGGCACTGAGGAAGCAACTGTAAACTTGACTGACATTATTCCTCTTCACTTTCTAAAAAGTATTGGGATAAGTAGTCAAAAAGTATATCTAAACTAACCCATATATGCAAGTATACTTTATATTCATATTTTCAAAAACTGGAGATATAGAAAGGTATACTAACACATAATTATAATTCTAAATATCTGACAAGGAGCAGTGTGGAAGTATTGTACCATATCAGTCCATTTTGCTTTTTCTAATTTTTAATTCAGAAAAACATCAAAAGTAAGGAGTCAATCTATTTTTGTTGTCCATAAGAGCACAAAGATTTTCCAAACGTACTTTTATCCTCTGTCTCCTATTTTTTGTTATGTTACCATTTTTAATCACATCTCCTTGACATAATTTTGTCACTCTGCAATTGGAGAAACAGAGCGTTTTCTGAGTTAGTCTAATATCAAGCTCAAAGTTCAGACCACAGTCAAAATAAGTGCCCTGAAGCCTTTTTGGCCTATCAACCACTGCCCATGACTTATGCCATAGCTAACCATTATTCAAATTAAGAATGAATTATAAATGCAAACAAAGAAAATCTTACATGATGAGGGGAAGCAATTTATCAAGGATCTGAGAACAATAAAGGCACAGCTAAAATTGTGACTAAAACATCTCTCTCTTAATCCAGAAGTATTTCCATTTCCACCTCAAACATCTGTCTTTCAGGGTCTTTTTCTCACACTATTGCCAAGATAAATTCAGGAGTGTACATTCTTCGCCAGATTGAGGCAAGTATGTAATTATTTTTAGATTTTACATTTTACATTGAGGCACCAATGTCACCTTCCTATGTTCCCCTCCTTGAAACTTCTCCTCAGGTTAATAAAATAATCATAACCTAATGTATACAGTATGGTGTTTGCCACAATATCACTTCTGTGAAAATAAATTATCTCACTGTTGCCACCTTAAAATATATCCATACTTATATATCAGTTATATAACTTTTGTTTCCCCTTTTCCTAGATATTAAGGGACATAAAAGTTTAAGAAACTAATCTGCCTTCCAGATGCTAACGTTCTTGTTAAATGGAGGATATTAGCATATATGATGTACTGAAAGGCAGACTTCTGACCATACATGCAATCAGGACCCGAAGCAGAGAGAGATGCTTCTGGATTTGAGGATTCAGAATTACTTCTGGACATCCCCAACAGATGTCACACACGGATCTACAAATCGGTTTGGTGCCTAATGTCACAACTCAGATTTTGCCCTATTGTGCTTCATCCTTCTCTGGTCTCGCTGACACGTATCTGCTGCCTGAGATGTTTGCTAAAGAAGTTTCATTAGCATCAGAGCCCATCAGGAGAATTCTGACATCTCAGCTGCGCTTGTTGGTATTGATGGGCCCCAACCTTCTATTCTTCCCGTTACCAAAATAGTGCTGGTGTGCATGTAAAAGTAGAGGGGGGAGGGTCTCTTCTGTGTCTATTGTCACCATTGGCCTCAAGCTTTGCTGTGCCCAGTTATAACAAAAATTTTGAATGCTCTATTAGCTCTGTCTCTAAACATACCTAATCCCTAGATTCCCTGGTTCAAAAACCAGTATAAGGAACCTGCTGGTGGGTAGGTACTCTATGATATACACGTGGTGTCTTCCTCTTCTCCCCATGAACCCCTCTCTTGACAACCTTCTCTCTATAAAATTAAAATTTAAAAATCCCACCAATATGAATGAACTGGGGAAACAAGGGAAGGCAGAGGGAGAAGCTGTTATTGACATGACTGGTAATCTCCCCAAAGAAATGAGATACATTCCTTTACAGAATTAAAGATTGAGACTTAAACAAATTAAGTGACTTCCTGAAAATCACATGTCAGCTACGGGATAAAACAATGCTTAAAACCATACCACCTTCCCCAATTAAATTAGAAAGAAGTTTTACAAAATGAAAGTGCTAATCCGGTAATGCTTGATAGAATTATTCAGAATTCAAATTAACATTTTGAAACAGACTTAACTCATTGGAAATATTATTAAAGCAGAACATCAAATTGGTCAGATTCAAAGCAATATTATTTCTTCACTGATAGAAGTTCATTATTTATTTTGTATTCATTAATTTTTCAATTTATGTATGTGTTGTTCTTTAGAACCATTTTTTGTCTCAGAAACTAATTTACATCAACTGCTATTTGGATAAATAGGCAGAAATTTCAAATATTTTAAAAATACATCAATGTATTTCCAATGTTTTATCACTCTGAGCCACAGTTTCATTAGCTGTGAAGGAATTTTTCTAGATGATCTTTAAGAACTCTTATCTTTAATACCTAATGACTCTATATAATCTATATTTAAATAAAATGTATATAATGAATATGTTCCTGATTTCTTGTAAATTTCCTACAAAGAACATTTTGAAACAAAACCAAATTTGATACTAGAGAAATAAAAATAAGATATTTTGGAGAGAAAAATATACTCTAATTTCTCAGAACATTTTCACCCTGATTGTAGAAATCTACCTCTCCTTGACAACATACAATTTTAGAATTCTTATAATAAATTTGAGCTTTTAAAGTTAATCAGATAGAGAATAAACTTGTATTAATTTAACATTATAATTACTAGAATAAAATAGAATACAGCAATATAATTCAGTTATTTTGTTACAAAATATTAATGCTATAAAAGAGTTGCCTTTTGATAGATCTATTTATTTTTTATATATTGGGGAACATTACCTTTAGCTGTATTGTAAAATGCCACTAAAATACACCCAGAAAAAAAAACAAAAAACATAGCAAACACATAGCTCTTTTCAATGGGCAAATTTGAAAGCTCTGCTTCAAGTACTGTTTCTTTTAAGTCTCCTATTATTGCAGAACAACGTCACATGCTGTATTTGAAAGCAGAAGCAGAACAAGACGTTAACTTCATGATGGGTTATTACTTTGCTTTCATATTTAGGAATTTTAAATGTACCCACACTAAGGTTTCTCACTTGGTTTTTGTTAAATATTATCAGTGTCTATTCTTTCTTTCTACCTCCATTACATTTCACACATGAAAAAGATTAACATAATGTATCATGTCATTCTTTTGTATGTTAGTCTTTCTACTTTTGACGACTTTATTCAAAAACCTCCAAAAACATTTTAAACATGCATGGTTTTGGAGAGATCCAGGTGAGAAATTCTAGACTGTCAGTGGATTTCTGCCTGGAAATAGACATCATTGTGACTTATTTCAGAAAGCAATTTCCACTGTCTCACAAATACCTGGTTATGAAAGATTATGTGGATACTGGGGTTTAAATTCACTTTCAGTGTTCAAAGAGACACTTCTTATGAATTGTGGAAGTCTTCATTTGCCAATTTTTGAACCAAAGTATCTTTGTACAAATTAAATTCAACTGAATAACCACTTATTGAATCCTACTGTATGTCAGAGAAAGTGCTGTGGATACCTAGCAAAAAGAAATATAACTCTGATCTCAAAGTACTCAAAATCAAGCAGAGGAAACAGAAATGGAAGTGATTAACAATCTCTTCTTCTTCTTCCTCACCTCCCCTAGTCAATAAAATGCAACACCACAGTCACTGTTGTTAACATTCTATGTCCTAATTTTTTTGCTTTTTTGTCTCACAAAATGCTACACTTTCTAATTTATGTGATTCTATTTCCCTTGCTCCTAAATCTGGGCTTCTGGATGATGTTACAGAACTGCATACAATCCTGGAGACTGAAGGCAGTCCAGTCACCAATTCTTTGATATTTATTAGTTGTGAACACCTCTCAAGCACTTGATTTCAAGTATCATTAGCCAGTTGGCCCTCAACTTTAAAAAATAATTTTTAACACATACATTTTATGTCTCTAGATAAAACTTTTATAATCTCCACAAATTCTCCATGCTGCCTCACCTCTTACAACTGGTTACCTTCTACATTCACTGAAACAATCATGGCTGTTAAATTGAATTAATTTAAATTGCCATCCTCTACAACTGTACCTGCCCTCACTGCCTTTTCTCCAGCCTTGGAAGACCAGGTACATCTTCTGTTCTTTAAGGATGTTAATTTTACCTCTTTTTTTTTTTCTTTTAATAACATACTCTCCTAATTCTTTTCAATTCTCTTCTTCAACAACAGCCTAAGTTCTTTGAGGAGAGAACCATATTTGAGTCATGATAAGTGTTTAAAAATGGATTCATTGTACATAATACATATGGAAGTGACCTAAGAAATACTAGTAACATCTTTCAGAAGACTGTTGGTAAATTGGTACAGCCACTATGGAAAATAGTATGGAGGTTCCTTAAAAAACTAAAAATAGAGCTACCATATGAACCTACAATCCCACTCCTGGGCATATATCTGGAGAAAACCGTAATTCCAAAAGATACATGCCCACAGTGTTTGCTACAATACTGTTTTCAATAGCCAAGACATGGAAGCAACCTAAATGTCCATCAAGAGATGAATGGATAAAGAAGATATTGTATATTTATACAATGGAATATTACTCAGCTATAAAAAAGAATGAAATAATGCCACTTGCAGCAACATGGTTGGACCTAGAGATTATCATACTAAGTGAAGTAAGTCAAACAGAGAAAAACAAATCCATATGACATTGCTATGTGGAATCTAAAAAAAAATGATACAAATGAACTTATAAACAAAACAGAAACAGACCCACAGACATAGAAAACAGACTTATGGTAACCAAAGGAGAAAGTGAGGATAAGTTAGGAGTTTGGGATTAACATATACACACTACTATATATAAAATAGATAAACAACAAGGACCTACTGTATAGCACAGGGAAACATACTCAATATTTTGTAATAACCTATAAGGTAAAAGAATCTGAAAAAACATATATGTATGTATAACTGAATCACTTTGCTGGACACCTGAAACTAATACAACATTGTAAATCAACTATACTTTGATAAAAATACATAAATAAATGTTTTTAAAAAGAAAATACATGTTTAAAAATATTGCTAAAGAAATGACTGATTTATGTGTTTGGCGCTAATTATCTACGGAATGTCAAAACATGGTGTGCTTCATAAAATTACATATCTTAAGAAGGGGTGTAATTTCTGTTTGATATTGTACAGTGAATTAATACTTAATCAGAAACAATCTGTTCCAGACACAAAGCAGTGAGGAATAAAATATAAAAATGGAAAGCCAGTAAGACATATCTGTGCCTAAAAATAAGATTATTTTTTCTCACTGGACTTAAAAAAGACCACAAATGGAAAGTAAAGAACAAGGCTACTGCCACAGCCCTGCTAGGTTCAAGTTCTGGAAGCTTGAAGTGGCCACCAGAAATTTGAACCACCATGTGCGGTAAGAGAACTAAAAGGGCTTCTGGTCAGACAGGACCTCAGAGCCAGGCCCAAGCATTTGAGCTGGGTTTGATCCCAATCCTGCTCAATGAAAGAAAGCAAAGAAAAGAGCCTTCAGTGACAAGACTGGGGCTTTGTCAGCAAAAAGACCAACAATTAAACCAAGGTGCCCACTGTCTCAAAGACTGGGTCTGCAAAGTCCTTAATACATGGATATCATGATGTGATTGATTAGAAATTTAAAAATGTAAAGTATATTATACCTAAAAACATCCATGAGTTTGGAAGGGTAAAATTTAAATTACATAGGGGTTAAAGAGAAAAATAAGACTAAAATTCTAAAATATTTAGAAGACTAAAAATTCTTAATATAAAAACTTGTAGGATTTAAGGGAAAAGGCTTTTAAGGATCAGAATGTATAGGCTTAAAAGCATATAATAATATTTGTATGCTCTACACAAAATTTATGAAAAAAAGAATGTAAGAAAAAAATTTTAATCAAAAGAAATAGCAAAAATTAAGAAACAAAATAAACTAGAAATGAAACAATGGAAACTAAACTTGAAATAAAACAGTGGACAAAATTTTAACACCAAAAGCTGCTTATTGGGGAAAAAATAAAAACAAATCAGAGAGAAACTCACAGCACCCCCCTCCAAATTATAAATTACTAAGAAAAAGAGGAATAGCCAAAAAATTGTACTAAGAATGAAAAGAAGCCTATAACTACAGATTAAGTAGACATTAAACAATTATAAATGAAACATGTAAATTTTATGTTCTAGATAAAATACATAATTTTCTAAAAAACATAACCAAAACTGATTCAAAATGATACAGAAAATCTAAATAAAGCACTAAGTATTAAAGAAATCAAATCCATTTTCAAATATATTCTGTGGCCCCTATTCCCTAAAACAGGCCCAATCAACTTTTTATAAGGCAGTTTTCTATATCATTAAGGAGTAGAAAATACATATATTATACACATTTTGTTTTTCCAGAGAATAGGAAAAGAAGGAAAGTGTTCCAACTAATTTTACAAGTTAAACTTTGCTAACAAACAACAGAAATGAACATATCAAAGAGAAAATGTATTCAGAGTAATCCCACTTATGGAACTATATAAAAAAATCTAAGTAAAAGGCAAAGCAATTTAATCTAGCAGTAACTTAAAACAGTAGACCATAGTCAACAATGTTAAAGGAAAGCAACGTCAGAAAATTGAACAAAAATTAGCATATTAACAAAGGGAAAAACTCTGTGCAAAAATGCCCAAAACAGTGCCTTTGATAAAATCAAACCCTTATTCATGATTTTAAAAATAAGCCTTTGCAAACTAAGAAAAAATGTAATGTCTATAATCTGATAAATTTATTCCCAAACATAAAACAATCATCCTTCTTAATGGTAAAATTTTAGAAGCCAGCTATTTAAGCTCAGAATAAAGCACCACTTGTATTCAACTTTGGAATAGATGTTCCAGTCAAGTTGATAAAAAAGAAAAATTATAAAAATTGGAAAAAACTCTATGTTAAAAATGTACATACCCTTTGACTTAACAAATCCACTTGAAGTGTAATATTTTAATAACACATAGTTGTACCAGAAGACATGCACAAAATGTTTACCAAAACATTTATAACAGCAAAGATAAGGCAAATCAAGCAAAATCAGTTTTTTAAAATAGAAAAATTTAAATGTTCAACACTGTGTAAATGGATTAAACAACTGTCACTTGTTCACACAATGGAATACTATACAGTAGTTAAAATGAATGAAACTAGAATTATGTATATTAACATGGAAAATATTTTAGGATAAAAAATCAATTTGTAGAATGCTATACATACAATAATATTTCTACATTGATGAAAAAATTCACATTTGTACTTTCTTGCTTAAGTACTCAAATCTAGTTAATGTGTGCATATGCATGAAAAAGTGAAATATTAATTTCAAGATAGTAATTAACTCTGGGAAAGAAAAGATGATAATCGTATGAATGGTAAACAGTTAAACATGGATTCCAACCATCTCTGGAAGGCTTGCTTTATTAAAGAACAATGCCCGTAGCAGACATGAAAGAATATTTAATCTTGCTAAAACCTGTTGGATGGCATATTGGTTTTTATGTTATTTTTCTATAGTTTTATTTCTTTTAGAAATATTAAAAATTAAAAAAAATAAACAAAAACAATAACCAAAGTGTCCTTAAGGTAGATTTTCTTACTTGCAAATCTTCACTCTCCCCTTGCCACACTTCATGGGAAGAATATCCTTCTCAACACATTCATGTGCCACTTTGTCATAAGGTTTCCTTTGGTCAGTACAATGTGAATAAAAGCTGTGAAAGGTAGGGCAAGTTTCTGTGCCCCTTTTGTATTCCTCTACTTTCCCATGAAAACATCACATCTCATATGCGAATCTGCATCATGCTGGTCTTGGAATTAGAGGACATATTGGAGCAGACCTACATCTGACATTGAACTTGGACAAGAGTCAGCATCTAACCCACAGGCACTGACATAAAATGTGAGAGAGAAATAAATCTACAGTTACATAAGCCACTGAAAGTCAAAGGTTATTTGTTACAGAGCCCTTTTGCAGCAAAAGCTGTCAAATAAAGCCCAATGTTATTATAGTATAGAATATTAATGCAAAACATCATAAAATTACATATTAGTGTATAAAACTGCCTCATATATTCAATATCAGAGACATGTTCATAAAATATACCCAATGACCTTCATTTTAAGTTGGTTCATGTTCATTACCCCCAACCCAATATACAACAAGAACACATGCATCATGCAAATTTCTACAATGAATAATCAGCAAAAATTAATCCTATAGCTAATGTGTAAAATTCCTTCTAAGGAAGAAGAGAATAGCATTTAAATATTGCTAAACTATAATGCATAATTTAAAATATAAACCCAGCAAAAATATAATATGATTTTGAATTTAGTTAGTACTGTTAAGGCTTTTCACATCTTGGTAACAGATTTTTGTGGTTAATTTTCATCAGCCAAATACCACCCATATTTTGTCATATAATTTTATTTGTAGAGAAAATAATCTCTGAAGTACAGGAATTTCTATAATAGGTGATTATGGGAAATTTCTAAGCTACCAAGCAATGATGTCAACCTCTAGTTTTTGCTAGTTACTACTAGAACAAGAGAAGAGACTGTCTTAGAAATTCTGTGTACTCTATAGCAGAGCTAAAAAGAGTGAGGAAGAAGGAAGTCTTTGGATTCCACCTAATCACTGAGTCACACAATTAGAGAGCTGGAGCCCTACCAATCCACCCTACTCTGAGATATTGACAATGTGAAAAATTGTCACCCTGTCTTTGGTAACCATCAGAATTCCTATTCAGATTATTCCTCCCTCTGAAATCAATTAAAAGGCTGATTAAAATATTTTAAGAAATTATTTTAAAAGCTTCATAGAATAGAGATAAAATAAATTAACATGTCAAAATCTTAGTATAAAATTATGCAGAGAAGTAAGCAGAGCACAGAAATCCACTTTATCCCTAAAGATATTTTCCAACCGTGATAATATTGTATTGACGCTTTTTTGATCTCATAAGACACTGAAACAGAACCCAAAGCCTGGGACTTCCCTGGTGGTCTAGTGGTTAAGACTCCGTGCTTCCACTGCAGGGGGCATGAGTTTGATCCCTGGTCAGGGAACTCAGATTCCTGCATGCCACGCAGCATGGCCAAAACCCAAAGCCCTAGGCTTTCCTATGATAGGGAGTGTAACAGGAGACATCTTTATACTTCCATCAAGAAAGCTAGTACTTCAAATGCTATTCTCAATGTAACTGTAGTGTGAATCGAGAGTAAACTCATCCCAAGGGACTTTAAGAAAAGTGATTTGGCAATAACAGAGTTGAGATTGTGTGTATATATATATATATATATATATATATATATATATATATATATTGTGTGTGTGTGTGTGTGTGTGTGTGTGTGTGAGATAAATCTCAGTCTCACTGTATCAATACAAACACAAAAGTACTGACTGCCACCATGAAAAGACATCACATCTAATCAACATCACCATAGAATGTCTACCAGTTTTGCATGTATGTAAAACTGGAGCTAGATGGTTGGGGTATAAGAACCAGATGTACATAAATCACACCAAGTGTTAACACTTTAGAGTTGCCTGATTTACATACAGGCGAATCTCACAACCAGTTGGGTAGGATTAACAACGAGCCTGTGCACTTATAGCTAGGACCACCTTATTGTGATTCACTAAGTATATAAAACCCAAATATTCATAACTCAGTGATACTTGTTCCCCCTACAAGGATTTCTCCCCTTTACAAGAGTGGAGATTGACACTTTCAGTGAGAATCTGAAAACTTATTTTAAGTATGAAGGCAAAGTAAAGATACTTTCAGACAAAACTAATAAAGTTGATCACAGGTGGAGTTGCACTGAAATCTATAGGATACACTCTATGTAAACAGAAAGAGGTCCCAGATGAAGGGGCTGAAATGAATGGAAGAAAAGCACAGGAAGTAACAAACATGTGAATAAATTTAAACAAATGCTTACTGAAACAAAGAGATAATACAATGTTTAATGGGATTATATATGTAGATTTCAAATACAGAAGAGGAAAAACTTGTCAAGAGGAAGATAAAGTGTTCTGTGGGTCTTATATTGTTTTGGAAGGACAATATAAGTTTTGCAGTAGCTAAAACTTCCAATAAGAGTTGAATAAAAGTGGAAGAGTGGGCATCCTTGTCTTGTTCCTGATCTTAGAAGAAAGGCTTCCAACTTTTCATATTGAGTATGATGTTAGCTGTCGGTCATGTATGGCCTTTTTATGTTGAGATCTGTTCCCTCTGTAATCACGTTGCTTAGAGTTTTCATCATAAGTGGATGCTGAATTTTGTCAAAAGCTTTTTCTTCATCTGCTAAGATGATCATATGATTTTTATTCTTCAATTCGTTAATGTGGTGAATCAAGCTGATTGATTTGTGGATACTGAACCATCCTTGCATCCCTTGGATAAATCTCACTTGATCAGGATGTGTGACCCTTTTAAGGGTTCAATCAGTGATATTGGCCTGTAATTTTCTTTTTTGTGTGCATTTGTCTGATTTTGGTATCAGGGTGATGCTGACCTCATGAATGAATTTGGAGGCATTCATTCCTCTGCAAATTTTTGGAATAGTTTGAGAAGAATAGGTGTTAACTCTTCTCTAAATATTTGGTGGAATTCACCTGTGAAACTGATCTTGGACTTTTGTTTGTTGGGAATTTTTAAATTACTGATTCAATATTATTACTGGTAATTGGTCTGTTCTTATTTCCTATTTTTTTTCCTGGTTCAATCTTTGGAGACTATATTTTTCTAGGAATTTGTTCATTTCTTCTAGCTGTTCGTTTTATTTCATATAATTGTTCATAGTAATCTATTATGATCCTTTATATTTCTGTGGTGTTGGTTGTAACTTCTTTTTCATTTATGATTTTATTGATTTGGGTCCTCTCCCTTTTTTTCTTGATGAGTCTGGCTAAAGGTTGTTCAATTTTATCTTTTAAAAGAATCAGCTCTTAGTTTCATTGATCTTTTCTATTGTTTTTAATCTCTATTTCATTTATTTCTGTTCTGCTGTTTATGATTTCTTTCCTTCAACTAACTTTAGGTTTTGTTTGCTCTTCTTTTTCTAGTTCATTGAGGTGTAAGGTTGGGTTGTTTTTGAGGTTTTTCTTGTTTTCTGAGATAGGCTTGTATTACTATAAACCTCCCTCTTAGAACTGCTTTTGCTTTGTCATATAGGTTTTAGATCATTGTGCTTTCATTTTCTTTTGTCTCTAGGTATGTTTTGATTTCCTCTTTGGATTTTAGTGACCAGTTAGTTGTTTAATAGTATATTGTTTAGCCTCCATGTGTTTGCTTTTTTTGCAGATCTTTTCTTGTAGTTGATTTCTAGTCTCAAAGCATGTGGTCAGAAAAGTTGCTTGATATGATTTCAGTCTTAAATCTACTGTGACTTGTTTTGTGGCCTAGCATGTGATCTATGCTGGAGAAGGGCCATGTCCACTTGAAAAGAATGTGTATTCTGTTGCTTTGGGGTGGAATATTTATATATACATATACAAAATCTATCTGGTCATGTGTTGTTTAAGGCCAGTCTTTCATTATTGACTTTCTGTCTGGATGATCTGTCCATCGATGTCAGTGAAGTGTTAAAGTGCCCTACTATTATTATGTTACTGTTGGTTTCTCCTTTTATGTCCATTCATATTTGCTTTATATATTTGGGTTCTACTATTTTGGATACATTTATATTTACCACTGCTATATCTTCTACTTGGATTGATCCCTGGATCATTATGTATTGTCCTTTATCTCTTGTTACAGTCTTTGTCTTAAAGTCTATTTGGTCTGACATAAGTATTGCTAACCTGGCTTTCTATTCATTTCCAACTGACTAAAATACCTTTTTCTATCCCCTTTCAGTCTCTGTGTGTTTTTAGATCTGAAATGAATCTCTTGAAGGCAGGATATATATGGATCTTGTTTTTGTATCCACTCATCCACTCTATTTTGTGTGTGTGTGTGTGTGGTACATGGGCCTCTCACTGTTGTGGCCTCTCCCATTGCAGAGCACAGGCTCCGGACACGCAGGCTCAGCAGCCATGGCTCACAGGCCTAGCCGCTCCGTGGCATGCAGGATCTTCCTGGACCAGGGCACGAACCTGTGTCCCCTGCATCGGCAGGCACACTCTCAACCACTGCGCCACCAGGGAAGCCCCCACTCTATGTTTGTTGATTGAAGCATTTTCCCATTTACATTTAAAGTAATTATTGATAGGTATGTCCTTGTTGCCATTTTGTTAATTGACTTTGGGTTGTTTTTGTAGTTTTTTGATCCTTTCTTCTTTTGCTCTCTTCTACTGTGTTTTAATGACTGTCTTTAGTGTTATGTTTGGGTTTCTTTTTCTGTTTTTGTATCTATTATTGATGTTTGGTTTCTGGTTACCATGAGGCTCTATTTAGCAATAAATACATGATTATTTTAAGTTGCTGATCTCTTAAGTTTGAACACATTTTAACAATCCTGCATTTTTACTGTCCCCCCCAATTTTTACTGTTTTTTTTTTTTTGTTTGTTTGTTTTTTTGCGGTATGCAGGCCTCTCACTGTTGTGCCTCTCCCATTGCAGAGCACAGGCTCTGGACGCGCAGGCTCAGTGGCCACAGCTCATGGGCACAGCCACTCTGTGGCACGTGGGATCTTCCCAGACTGGGGCATGAACCCGTGTCCCCTGCATCGGCAGGCGGACTCTCAACCACTGCACCACCAGGGAAGCCCAATTTTTACTGTTTTTACATGATATTTACATCCTTTTGTTTTGTGTTTCCCCTAACTGCTTATAGTGGATGTAAGGGGATGATTTTACTATTTTTGTCTTTTAATCTTCCTACCAGCTTTATAAGTGGCTGAGCTATTACTGTTACTGTATATTTGCCTTACCAGTGTGATTTTTCCATTTGTAATTTTCACACTGTGGTAGTTGTGGCTTTTTCTTTTCCATTTAGAGAAGAAGTCCCTTTAACATTTCTTTTGAAGCTTGTTTTGTGGTGTTGAACTCTTTTAGTTTTTGCTTGTCTGTAAAAATTTTGATCTCTCCTTCAAATCTGAATGAAAGCCTTGCCAGGTAGAGGATTGTTGGTTGTAGGTTTTTCCATTTCATCACTTTAAATATATTGTGCCACTTTCTTCTGGTCTGTAGAGTTTCTGCTGAAAAGTCATCTGATGGTAGCATGGGAGTTCCCTAGTATGTAATACTTCTTTTCCTTTGCTGCTTTTAATATTTTCTCTTTATCTTTAATTTTTGATATTTTAATTGCATTGTGTCTTAATGTGGTTATCTTTGGGTTGATCCTGTTTGGGACTCTTTATGCTTCCCTGACCTGAATGTTTGTTTCCTTTCCCAGGTTAGGGATGTTTTCAGCCAGTATGTCTTCAAATATGTTCTTTGCCCCTTTCTCTCTCTTCTCCTTCTGGGACCCCTATAATATGAATTAAATTGTCCTCATATTTTTAAAAATTATTTTTCCTTTTCTCTGTTCAGCTTCAGTGATTTCCACTACTGTGTCTTCCACTATGTTGCACTGATAAATTCAGTAAAGTTGCAGGATGCAAATTTAATATACAGAAATCTGTTGTGTTTCTATACTATAACAATAAACTATCAGAAGGAGAAATTAGAAAACTATCCCATTTATAGTTGCATCAAAAAGAATAAAATACCTAGGAATAAATATAACTAAGGAGGTAAAAGTCCAGCACTCAGAAAACTGTAAGATACTGATCATAGAAACTGAAGACAACATAAACAGATGGAAAGATTACCATGATAATGGACTGAAAGAATTAATATTGTTAAAATGACCATACTACTCAAGGTAATCTATGGATTCAGTGCAATCCCTATCTAAATATGAATGGTATTTTTCACAGAACTTGAACAAACAATACTAAAATGTGGATGGAAACACAAAAGGCCCTGGGTAACCAACCTGTCCTGAGAGAAAAAGAACAAAGTTGGAGGCATCATGCCTCCTGGCTTCAGACTATAATACAATGCTATAATAATCAAAACAGTATGGTACTGGCACAAAAACAGACACATAGATTAACAGAACAGAATGAAGACCCCAGTAATAAATCTACACATATATCAGAATTAATCTACAACAAAGGAGGCAAGAATATACAATGGGGAAAAGACAGCCTCTTCAATAAGTAGTGCGGGGAAAACTGGACAGCTAAAGGCAAAATCATCAAACTGGACTACTTTCTCACATCTTATAGAAAAATACACTCAAAATAGATTAAAGATTTAATTATAAGACCTGAAACCATAAAATTTCTAGAAGAAAACACAGGCAGTACACTCTTTGACATTGAGCTTAGCAAAATTTTTGGATCTGTCTCCTCAGGCAAGGAAAACAAAAGCAAAAATAAACAAATGGAACTACATCAAACTAAAAAGCTTTTGCACAGTGAATAAAACTATCAATAAAATTAAAAGGCTGCCTACTGAATGGGAGAATATATTTGCAAACAATATCTCTGACATGGGGTTCTATCCAAAATATACAAGGAACTCATACTAGACATCAAAGAAACAAACAACCCAATTAAAGAATGTGCAGAGGCCCTGAATAGACATTTTTCCAAAGAAGACACACAGATGTCCAATAGACACATGAAAAGATGCTCAACATCAGTAATCATCAGGGAAATGGAATTAAGACCACAGTGAGTTATTACCTCACACCTGTCAGAATGGCTATTGTCAAAAAGAAGGAAATAAGGGTTGGCAAGAATGTGGAGAAAAGAGAACATTTGTGCACTGTTGCTGGGAATATAAATTGATGCAACCACTATGAAAAACAGTATAGAGATTCCTCAAAAAATTAACAATATAATTATTGCACAATCTAACAATTTCACATCTGAGTTTCTATCTGAAGAAAATGAAAACACTAATTTGAAAATATATATGCACCGCTACATTCACTGTAGCATTACTTACAATAGCCAAGATATGGAAGCAACCCAAGCGCCCATTAATAGATGAATGGATAAAGTAGATGTGGTATATGTACACAATGGAATTTTACTCGGCCATAAAGTGTGAAATCTTGCCTTTTGTGACAACATGCATTGACCTAGTGGGAATTAAGCTAAGTGAAATGAGTCAGACAAAGACAAACACTGTATGATCTCACTTATATGCGAAATCTAAAAAACAAATCAACAAACATAACTAAACAGAAAACATAGTCATAGTTACAGAGATTAAACAGGTGGTTGTCGGGGGAAGGGGTTGGGGAGGGGAGAAGTAAATGAGAGAGATTAAGAGGTACAAACTTTCAGTTAGAAAATAAATGAGTCATGGGTATGAAATGTACAGTGTGGGGATACAGCCAATAATTATGTAATATCTGTGCTTGGTGACAGATGACAATTAGACTTATTATAGTGATCATTTTGAAATGTATAGAAATGTCAAATCACTATGTTGTGTACCAGGAACTAACATAATGTTGTAGAACAATTATACTTCAAAAACAAATAAACCAACAAACTCATATAAAAAGAGATCAGATTTGTGGTTACCAGAGGTGAGGATTGGGGGGGACTGGATGAAGGTAGTCAAAAGGTACAAATTTCCAGTCATAGGTTAAATGACCACTATGGCTGTAATGTCCAACATAATAAATATAATTAACACTGCCAAAAATTACATATGAAAGTTGTTAAGAAAGTAAATCCTAAGAGTTCTAATCACAAAGAAAAAATACTTTGTTTCTATGTCTTTAACGTTGTATCTATATGAGATGATGGATGTTCACTAAATTTGTTGTGGTAATCACTCCATGCTGTATGTAAGTCACATCAGTATGTTATACACCTTAAACTTACACAGTGCTATATATCAGTTATACCTCAATAAAACTGCAAGGAAAAAGTTTTAAAAAATCAATGTATTTAGAAAGTAAAAGAATGGAAAGAGATGAGTCAAGAAAATTCTAACCAAAAGGAACAGGGGTTGCTGTATGATTTCTGAGAGAACAGAAGGTAAGGAAAGGCATTATCAAAGATAGTTTCATTTTATAGTAAATAAAAATTCAATTTGTGAGAAAGATATTGCAGTGTGGAATGTCTATGTACCCTAATAACAGCTATAAGCATTAGCATTAATGATACTTAAACATATAAATGTTGAGCAAAATAAGTCATAGAGATAAACCTATACTATGATTCCATTTTTATAAATTTAAAAATCAGACAAAACTAAATGACATTTTTAGGGATATATAATATATATGAGGGTATCTCAGGGGGTTCTAAGTGAAGGGTAATATTTTCACTATTAAACTGAGTGGTAGTAACAAGGGTGTTTGCTTTATTATTTTTTCTAAAGTATGTGTGTACATTTGTACATTCCTATCTATTCCTATGATAATTTTTTAAAATGTGAAACTTAAGGTTCTAAAAGAATAAATGGCATAGTTAAGGTAACACTGTTAGTGATAATATCTACAATATCTGTCTCCTACTGCATTAATTTTTTCTTTTACAATATGACTGATTTAACTTCCTTAATAACAACTCTTATGTTCCTCAGTGGCCCATTTGTACAAAGATATATGATATGTTTATACATACCTTATTTTTTGGAATATACATGTGAGTAACATTTTTATTTTATCAACTCATTTAGTAACTCAAATATTCATTCCTGAATAACTACACAGTTACCTAGTGTTGTAACTTAATTTGCAGTTATCTTGGAGTCATTTTGCCTGACTTAAATCTCTCTCCCCTTCTTCTATAAACAGAAATCTTCTTTACTATGGGCATATTATTTCATGAGTTTTAAGTCTTCTTGATCCTGCCTCAGAGATGAGCAGATAACCTAGAATCTGGACCTGGTGAATGAAAATACCACAGTCCCCATAGCAATACTGATTGGTTGGGTTGTGCACGTGGCCTGACACAGGCCAATGAAAGCCCTCCAAGTTGTCACATTGGAATTACTGGGAATTATACTCTCCTTCCATCTAGAATTATGGAAATTAAAGATGCCGTAAGCCTGGGGGGACCAGTTGTCTTTCTTATCTCACAGCTAGAACCAGACTGAGAATGTAGCCAACAGGGAGCACAATGGCATCAGTAAACGAAGAACAAAAGAAATAGACTACTGATGACTGCTAGAACAAATAATGTGAGCATTAACTTCCCACTTTTTGTTTGTTTCAAGAAATTTGAGTTGGTTCCTGCCACCTATGACCCCAAATTATTGACTATTTCAGTCCTTCTAAAGCATTAAATCAGGGATTGAAACCAAAAGGCCTAGGGGAACCAGGCAAGCAAATGGGTTAAACAAGCCAGGTAAATATTACAATAGTTTTCATCCCCTTACTTCCTGGTTTTCCAAAGCCCTTAAATCTCTAAATTTTGCCTCTGCAAAAGAATAAAAATATTACTGTTAAAAAATAAGAATTTCTAAGTCTTAGCCAAATGCTATAAGCAATAGAACACTTGATATTGATGGATCTGGAGAGTTCATCCCCCATCAGAGGGTGCAGCTACTATTAGGCTCCATCAGACATTTGTAATTCAAGCATGTAGGCCCAGTGTGGATGTATTTTCTGATTTTTCAAGAGAAGATAAATGTTTTTCATTTTGGAGAAATTCCCCTATTTTTAATTGTGACAATTAATTCAAATTTGTTCTAAAAAATGTGTATGTCAAACAAAACACGTCTCCAGACAAGATTCATCCGCAGAGCCAGCAGTATGGAACATGTCTCTCATTGTTATCACCTCAATATGACCTTTTAGATAGTTCTCAAGAGTTCTTCTTTCTCTCTCTGTCTCCTTCCCTCCCTCTCTCCCTCACTCCACCCCACCCCCCTCTCTCTTCTCCCACACCTATAGGTCTGTTTGTCTACTTGGTAGTTAAAAAAACTATCTTGGTTAGTGAAGTCAAATAGAAAAAATTGTAAGCTAAGTTTTCCATACTGTAAGGAAAAGATACATTCATGGCTTATATGAGTTAATCACTATTAATTGTTAGTCTTTTTGATTAAAAGAGTAGATGAAGAGTAATAGTTTTAAACAATAGAGATATGTTGTTAAATATAGAGAAAACACCCTATTAGGGGTTACCTAGGTAAAATGTTATAATTATATGACGTGGTCAGGCATATTTTGGAATAAACACACACATGTACTTACATACATCATCACTTTTGAAATAAGAGAACACATTGAATTAGAATTAAACAATCTTGATTTAGTTCACAAAGGGAATGGCTGTGTTAAGAAATATTGATGATGGTTCCAACAAGGTGTCAATATTTTGACACTCTATAAAAGTGTTGGCATTCTCAATATCATAAAACAGAAAGGAAAACTGGGGTAGAGATTCAAAATATATTTTCAGGAGAAAAATGTCTGAGCTCTTTTGGTTGAAAAACATCAGTAATGGATAAAAGGGGATTCATGGGCCTGTTACTCTAAGTATATTTTAGCAAAAGCACATGTAATTAAAATAATTAAATTGTAATTAAAATAAACAAGGATTAAAGACCTAAATTTAAGGCCAGACACTGTAAAACTCTTAGAGGAAAACATTGGAAGAACACTCTTTGACATAAATCACAGCAAGATCCTTTCTGCCCACCTCCTAGAAAAATGGAAATAAAAACAAAAATAAACTAATGGGACCTAATGAAATTTAAAAGCTTTTGCACAGCAAAGGAAAACATAAACAAGACAAAAAGACAACCCTCAGAATGGGAGAAAATATTTGCAAATGAAACAGCTGACAAAGGATTAATCTCCAAAATTTATAAGCATCTTATGCATTTGAGTATCAAAAAAAACAAACAACTCAATCCAAAAATGGGCAGAAGACCTAAACAGACATTTCTCCAAAGAAGATATACAGATTGCCAACAAACCCATGAAAGGATACTCAACATCACTAATCATTAGAGAAATGCAAATCAAAACTGCAATGAGGTATCACCTCACACCAGTCAGAATGGCCATCACAAAATATCTAGAAACAATAAATGCTGGAGAGGCTGTGGAGAAAAGGGAACACTCTTGCACTGTTGGTGGGAATGTGAATTGATATAGCCACTATGGAGAACAGTATGGAGGTTCCTTAAAAAACTAAAAATAGAACCACCATACGACCCAGCAATCCCACTACTGGGCATATACCCTGAGAAAGCCATAATTCAAAAAGAGTCATGTACCACAATGTTCATTGCAGCTCTATTTACAATAGCTGGGACATGGAAGCAACCTCAGTGTCCATCGACAGATGAATGGATAAAGAAGATGTAGCACATATATACAATTGAATATTACTCAGCCATAAAAAGAAATGAAATTGAGTTATTTGTAGTGAGGTGGATGGATCTAGAGTCTGTCATACAGAGTGAAGTTAAGTCAGAAAGAGAAAAACAAATACCGTATGCTAACACATATATATGGAATCTAAAAAAAAAAAGTGGTTCTGATGAACCTAGGGGCAGGACAGGAATAAAGACACAGACGTAGAGAATGAACTTGAGGATATGGGGAGGGGGAAGGGTAAGCTGGGACGAAGTGAGAGAGCGGCATGGACATATATACACTACCAAATGTAAAATAGATAGCTAATGTGAAGCAACCACATAGCACAGGGAGATCAGCTCGGTGCTTTGTGACCACCTAGAGGGGTGGGATAGGGAATGTGGGAGGGAGACGCAAGAGGGAGGGGATATGGCGATACATGTATACATACAGCTGATTCACTTTGTTATACAGCAGAAACTAACACACCATTGTAAAGCAATTATACTCCAATAAAGATGTTAAAACATAAATAAACAAATAAAATAAACATGTGTAAATACATTTAATATTGTTTCATTATGGGTGAAGGCAAAGGACATTATCTTTATAGCATTTATAAATTGACTTGGATTGCTAGCCATAACCCATCAGCAGAAAAATTTAAGATACAATTAGGAGTGACTAAATAAACCAAGAAGATATGATTCATGGAATCTGAAAAACTGTTCAGGGTACAACCAACCTATAAAGTCACAGTAATCTCATCTACCTAAGTGATGGTACTAAGATGGTACCTCTATACTTCTGGCACATAAAGAACTTCATCAGTCAGCTACTGTTGCTGTACAAACCATGCCAAAACTTGGTGGCTGAAAATGATATCTGTGCCTTATTGCTTACTAGTCTATCCTATGGCTGGCAGTTCTTCTGGTTTTATCGGGGCTTTCTCATGCATCTGTAGTTAGCTGTGGGACAGATATGCAGCTGTGCTAATTTTGTCTGGACTCACTCACATGTTTGGAATCAGTCCACCATTGACTGTGCAAATCAGCTCCCCTCCATGTGCCTTCTCATCCTCCAGGAGGCTAATACAGGCTTATTCCCATAACGAAGGCAGAAGAGCAAGAGGGAGAACAAAAACATGCAAGGACTCTTGAGTCTTAGGCTCTGAACTGGCACTGTCACTCCTACACATTCTGCTGGCCTAGGCAAGTCACAGCTCAGATTCAAGGACCAGGGAAATAAACTCCAGCTCATAATGGAAAGAACAGGAGAAATTTTTCACATTGCAAAATTTGTGAATACAGGGAAGGTTGGAAAATCTGTACCACTGTAATCAGTCCACCAAAAGACACCCAGCAGAGATAATGGACATGGAAGGTCTTTGAATTTTGTTTAAAAGAGAAAATATAGTTTACAAGCATCTTACCATAGTCCATCACACACACACAAACACAAACAAACACATACATATACACACACACACACACAATCTCCCTCCCTCCCTCCCTCTCATTCCTCCTAAAATTTGTGCCTTTTACTACAGCTCCAAAATATCTAAGGAGAAAAGCTTTAGCTAAATGCTATTTTTAATACAACACCAAAGAGAAAGTAAAGAGCAGTAGTGGATCAGTTATGAAAATGTGCTTCTTATGAGCTCAGGCTGCAAAGGTAGAACATTGCCTATGGCAGACAGCATCCCATAGCAAAGAGAACGCCTTGACCATGGCCTTGAGAGGTCTGAAAGCTTCAGAAATCCAGGTCTGTACCATAACCAGACTGGCGTCGTACATAAGAAACAGTGTGTCATTATCAGGGCACATAGTCTAAGTATGTATTATACACACTTTTGTGTGTTTTGTTATACAGCAATACCTGATGGATGTTCAGGGAAATACCAGGTTTCAGACATGCAGATTCCACATCAAGCTTTGTTTAAATAGACAATTTCAGCATTTAATATTCAGAGACTCTTTAAATGCTAACTTGTACTTCACTGACGATGTTATCTATGAATAATTGAGTCAAATATCTTCCTTACATTTCAGGTATCATTTATTTACTGAGCATGTTTGGAAAAGTCACAGAGGTATTCTGAAACTTACTTAAAACTTATCTAAGGGAATGTCATAATCATATCCATTATCCCTATGGATATCCTCAGACCTTGGTACGACTTTTATGTTTCCTAACCCACCCTCCTAATTCCCACCTTTCTCTCACAGAATCAATCACTATGTTCTGTTTTCTTAATATTTCTTTAAGTTTGCTCCAGTTCATCCTTTTCTCTCATTTCCAATATCACCAACCTCAATACAATTACATATTTTCTTGCCCAGAATAGCTCCCCAAATTTTATTTATGGTTATTCCTTTCCAATTTACCTGCATTATTTTATCCACATGTATTTTCATAAACACAAATCTGAACAGGTTATTTCACTGTTTTGAATTATTCCAATATTTCCTGAAAATATTTGGGAAAGCATCATTATTAAGACATTAAAGGCTTCCATAGCATATTTCTAGCCTGCCTCTACACTCCATCTCCCTCCCCTTGCTCTATATTCTTCATCTGGATTCAAATCCTTGGAGATCTGTAACACTTGCATCCAGCATTTCCTATGCTGCTAATATGCTTTTTTTTGATGAATTCTAATATATCCTCCTGGTTTTATTTTCAGAATCCCTTCCCCAAAGAACCTTTCTTTGACTCACTGAATCTGCCTTAGAATTCTTCTTCTGCTTGTATGTCTTCCATAACACTTACTACCCTACATAACTGCCCCAGTCACCAATAGACTATGTATTGCTTGAGGAAAGGTCTCTTGTGTTCGGGTGTGTGTGTGTAGCTTTAATAAATTCATAAAAATGGCTGTCATTTCACCAACAGAAGCCAGAGACAGAATTTGAGATTCTCCTTACCCCATATTTTATTCTCAAAAATTGAATCTTAAACAAAATATCTCGATTAAGTTTCATTCTAAGAGTACCCAACTTCCAAAACATAGAAACTAAAAAATGGATGGTTTCAAGGGAACACAATATAATTCTGATTAATAAAATGACAGAGAATCAAAGAGTTGGAGGAAACTCAAATGTATCTAGTATAATGTAATCCCATCTACTGAAATAATGTCTTTATAATGTCTATATTCTATTTTGAATGTGTTCTTAGTTGTGTTTTATGAATAACGATTTAGAGAGCTGTTCAATATATCCATCTTTACTAGGTAATTATTCGTATACTGTTTAAGTAATGAGTATGGTTTAGAACCTCCTTGAAGTTGATATTTCTTTGTTAACTTCACTATAAACAAAACTAAAACCAAATTGTCCTAAGCAAGCTTATTCTGTCTGTTTAACAGATTGCAAAATGTCTTCAAAATGGACTTTATTAATAAAAAAGGCATGACTGGTCATTTGAATGTGATGAAAATGAAATGAAGCCATGAAAGTAAAATGGCCTCTTTTATTGTACACCTGCCATCATGAAAATTCATCTTTGTTTATTACATATGGTAGAATGTTATAAATTGGATCATAGCCTTAATCCATGTAATATTACAATGATTTCTGGAGCCATTCAATCATAGACTAAGGGTAAATGATAGCCACTCAATTTTTAATCACTTTAGAAAGCTATAAACACATGATATTGAAATATAAAATACTAGTGCCTATAAAATAATGGGGTTTTCCCTATTGTTAAAGCAACTTCCAGTCAGTCGTAGGAGATATTTCAATAGAAATTAATCTATTGTCATTGAAATAATAAACAGTAACTCTGAACTTGGAATTTTTATGTTATTTTTTTCCAGCGAAGATTTTGTACTTCCTGGAAATTTTTATTGACTTATTTATTTTGTAAAATGTTATTTACCTATTTACACATATATACAAACCACTTATTTGTTGCGGTTCACATACTTTTCTTTTCTTTTCTCTCTCACCTGTATGTCCAGCTCTCCCATAGAACATTATATCCTGTCTTCTAATCTCCCCCATATGCCCCCATTGTCTTAGGGAATGACAGGCAAATGCTACATGGGGGAATTGGTGCATTCTCCAAATCAAAGTAGTTGTCAAAAGACAGAATGACCCACATTCCCCAAAGAACTGCATATGATGCATTTTTTGTTGAAGATTTCTCAGGCAAGACTATGTAGTAAATACAGGTCATACAAAAAACAAGATATTATTCTTGAGTAGTACCAGATATTACAGAATATGTGTGGGCAGAAAAGTTGCAGAGGTGAAATACAGGCACCTCTATGTGATCTTTGAGCACAGCTAGTAAATGCTGGAATTATTTTCTGTAGTGTCTATTTGTGAAAACAATCTCACTCAAGACATCCTTGATTTATGTCTACAGCTTTACGTGGGTACATTTCCTGGTAGCAGAAAATTCTGCCTACTTAAGCAACATGGAAATGTATGAACTCAAAAATAAATGACAGTTAATGGAGCTCCAGGCAGGGTCTGCTGGTACACTGTTCCCACTCCTCAGTGTTCCTGTTGGTCTGTACTTCTCCTTGTGTGTGGCTATTTTATTGGGTTGATAGTGAGATAGCCATGGAACTTCCAAGCTGAACATCTTTGTCAGTGTCCATATGAAGAACATGTACATATTTTTTTTCACCTCTCCTTTTCAGAAGTACATAAACCTTTCCTAGAAA
The DNA here is from genome assembly GCF_963455315.2 of Globicephala melas. NCBI lineage: Eukaryota > Metazoa > Chordata > Mammalia > Artiodactyla > Delphinidae > Globicephala > Globicephala melas. Next base: position 35,215,845 of record NC_083323.1, on the reverse strand, counting down.
CCTTTAGTAGATTTCTCCTTAGTTCTCATTGGTCAGGGTTGTATCATGCATATAACTTGGTTGGATCATGTGACAATTATCACCAATAAAATAGTCATGCCAGGATGGGCTTTGATTAATCACTGGGGATGAAATGGATATTAGGAAATTAAGCAAGAACATACTACAGCAACATATATTTGGTAATTTTGTGAGCTAATTTATGAGAATAAACTTTTAAAAGAAAGAGTTTGTCTTTATTGCTTATCATTGAATTTGTCACCAAGACCAATGTGTGTGTGTGTTTTCCTAAATGATTATGAGAACGGATATTTCAAAATAACTGCATATTTTCTTCAATATCTGCAAGTAGCCAACCCATTACTGAATGGTGAGAAATAAAACACACAGTTTTCACATTGAGTATTTGAGATTTATCCTTTCAGATATTTCCCAAAAGCAATGATACTCTAGGGTAAATACAGAGCTCTCTTTGTAAAGATCTGAGATGACTAAATGAGGAATGAGTGCATCTGAAACTACAGGTACATCCTCGTTAACTGGGTTAGGTCGGTGTGACTCAAAGTCATGAAGATGAGAGAGGGGAAAACAAGATTACCAAGGGTAGGCTGGACACTCTTCCTCAATGATGTCCCTATCCTACTCTCTATGAAATTTCTTCAAATGCCAGATAATTTTGGACTGTTCCCTTTTTTTTTGTTGCTGCTTTACTGGTTTCTGCTTTTATCTCTATTATTATTAGTATTATTATTATTGACTGCGTTGGGTCTTCGTTGCTGTGCGTGTGGGCTTTCTCTAGTTGCTGTTAGCGGGGGCTACTCTTCGTTGTGGTGGGCGGTCTTCTCATTGTGGTGGCTTCTCTTTCTGTGGAGCACAGGCTCTAGGTGTGCAGGCTTCAGTAACTGCAGCACATGGGCTCAGTAGTTGCAACACAGGGCCCTAGAGCATGCAGGTTCAGTAGCTGTGGTGAATGGGCTCAGTTGCTCCATGGCATGTGGGATCTTCCCGGACCAGGGATCAAACCCTGGTTCCCTGCATTGGCAGGTGGATTCTTAACCACTGCGCCACCAGGGAGTCCCTGTTTCCTTTTCAAAATTACAAATTTAATAACAAGCTAAAGGCTTATTTATACCTTCAAGTACATATTGAGTTCTTGATTTTATTTGTCATCCTACTAGAAGAGGAACCTATCTAAATCCTACCTGATTTTCTGAGGCTTGTTGTCCTTACTGTAGGAAGCTGGAATTGTTTCCTTGGTCACTGAAAGCTTTTCTGATATAATGCTGCAGGTCACACTATGACCACAACATTGCCACCCATGCCTCTTACACATATATTTCTTCAGTGCAGGCACACTGACTCTCCAAAACACCATATTCATGCCAAGAACCAGGTCTGTGTTATATCCTTCTTCATATCTACTGTGATCCTTGTTAAATTGTCTGCCTCATAGAAGATGCCCAGTGAATAACTCTGTAAAGTATACATAGGAAGAGATAATCACTGAAAATTTTCCCCAATATTATACCAACTAATGTAGTGTTCTGGCTTTGGAGTCAAACAGAGCAGAAGTCATATCCTAAATTCCCACTTACAATCTACTGACAAAAAACAAGCTAATCTCATCAAGCACCAGTTCCAGACCCACAAAATTGGCACAATAGTACCCTAACAATGGATACATAGCAATAGAATTGTTTGACAATCAAATTAGACAATAAATAAAATAAATTTGGAATATGCTTGACCTATAGACACACTCAATATAACATAGCTCATTATTATACAAATCCTAAGTAGTAAAACTTTGATTAAGATGTCTTTGAAAATAATTCTACTATTAAAATATGGACAATTCTTTCTTCTTAAAAAATCTCTTTCGTAGGCATGAAATGTATAAGTTCCAAGCAGTTATTCTAAATTGAGAGAGGATGGGCTTTCTTAATCTTCTTATCTGCTCTCAACTCTCTTAAACCCTGCTCTCTGGTCTGTGAGGCACATTTGTAAGAACTACATTAGCAAGTTCCCATGTCTTTTGCTTTCAGATTGGGTTTGGCCAACAGGAAAACCTAATAGAACAAAGTGGCCAGGTTATATTCCCCCCGGATCCCTCTCTGCAGGGAACTGGCTATTTCCTTTGACTGAAGGCCCATGCTAACTCTATAGAATTATTTACTTCCAGGTTTCCCAAACCACTACCCCTATCCCTTTTTCCAGTGGGACTAGGAATGGTAAGAGGAGTGATAATACTAAGTCCAGCACTAATCCTCATGGTTCTACCACATGCAGATTTTTATAAATTGTCTCTCTGAAAACAAACTATCCTCAAATGATCCTGAATGTGCCAACAATCTCCTATTGAGGCCCTGATTGGTAGGGTAATTGGTACATGAACTGACCCCAGGAAAGAGACACTTATGGCATTCTGGGATTGTATTGGTCAAAGAGTAAATAATTACTGGCATAAATTCACTGCTAGTGGAGGGTAGGGTGGAGAAAAGGGCCATGCATAATCTATGTCAAGAAGTGGCATCAGATCCAATTAAATTATCATCTCTTGTGGCATGAGTGGAAGCGTAGGTGAAAGAAAGAAGGTTGGAAGAACAAGTTCCTGTAGGTACAAGAAGTAGTGGTTATAAAGCTTGTGCAATCAGTTGGCTGTTTCCCATAGCTCTCGAGAGTTTATACAGGGAAAAAGAGAACTAAAATCTACAATCTTAAATCTTAAAATAAGAAGCAGACAGCCTGCATGAAACCTTTGAAGAAGCATCCTATCTCCAGTAATAGAAGTAATAGAAGAGCAGATATGGCTGAAGAAGTTTAGATTGGATTGCAGCAGTGGCAGATTTACAGTGCTAATTGGGTAGGGGAACAGAACTTGGGATGTGGGATAGGGATTTGGGGGCATACATGGAAGAGCCTGACAACTTCTAAATTCTCTTGACTTCTTCCTGGACAAGGCAAGCCCTTCTCTTCCCCAGGAAGCTGCTCTCCTATGCCTAAAAGCCATTCCATAGTTAACTCTGAGAAAGATACCTCATAAATTAATGCCAAATCTCAAGATAATCTCTTTCCAGAGTATTGCCTTCAGGTGTATATATAGACAGAGTTCTATTTAATTCAAACAGATATGCTTTTCTACCTGGAAAGAGATCGCTATTACACCAAAAATGTTCTAAGCTCTAAGCATCTGTATCTGCAGGAAACTGGGGAGTATTATGGAGTGCAATCTAAAAGTGCTGGACTGTATGGAAGAAGAGATAACATGACATAATCATACATCATGATCATATATCATGACTTGATCAGGATGAATTTATTAACTTGGTGAGCACTCACTGAGAATTTGGGTTTTAATGTGTTGTAAGCACTTGTGATTGATGTTACTATTAATAGTCTATTGGATTAGCGAGCAAAGCCTTGACTAAGCAATTATTTACAATCAATGCGGTTGAAATGCAGCAATTTCAACAGCACAGGATTGGAAAAGGAGTTCATAGGCTGCTGAAATAGCAGGCTTTTTTGGAGTAACCTGCCCCTCCAACCCTAAGAAAGTCCAGAAAACACTTCCTTATCTAAAGCATTAAGAGATACCCTGGACTGGGGCAAGGCTGGGGTACCAGAATATTTGAAGAGCTCTGTGCTAGTTCTATTGTGCAAGCTATGACAGTGGGAAATGTATAAATGCATTGGTTCCCCTATCTCAAGAGGAAAAAGGAGATCCCAGAAGGGTAGAAATCAGGTGTCATGATTCAATGCTCAGCGATAAGGTGGGTGCATATGCACTATAAGACACAGAGACAAAAGAGTAATCAGTGGTTTCCAAACTTCTCTGCACATTAGAATCACCTGGAGAGTTCAAAAAAAAAATATGATTCCCAGGTTACCCTCCATACAAACTAAATTACGATGTATGCAGTGAGGGCTAGGAATCAGTATTTGAAAAAGATTTCCCAGATGATTACAATGTGAAGCTGACTTTGGAAAACAATGGATCAGTTTCTGATCCCAGAAATCTGTGGCAAGAGCCTAGTGATCACAGTCTCCCTAGAATTTAAACTTAAACAGGTTGGCAGCCTACTAAGATATTATTTGATATGTATTTAGAAGAAAAATTGAATCTCCTGGGCTGAAAGCTAAGTTATCACAGTGAGAATTTACAAATTAGAAATTGGAAAGAGGCCAAACAAGTCTCAGGAAATGAAGGAAAACACCAAACATAATGAAAAGATGTAGGACCGAAAAGAGCAATAGAGTTTGAAGGGGTTAAATTGTCACATTTATTAAGGGGCAGTTGCTAGTTTACACTGCACATATTTCAAGTTATGTCCAGTTCTCTTTCATTACAACACCTTTGGCTATATATATTTTTAAATTTACATCAGTAACCTTATGCCATAATTAGAAATGCAAATATATGCTAAATCTTATATATTGTAATAAAGGGTATTGTCTAAATGTCAAAGTGCTATATAACCAACTGCTACAACAGAGATTAGACACTGGAGAGATCATAGGGAAGCAAAAAGAGTCCAGGAAATTTCTCAGAGAGTGTGATACACAATTGTGAAGCTCCGTACAGACAGTGTGAGCATGCCTGCTTCTCCCTCAGCTAACCAGTGCTCTATGTATTATGTCTTCCATTTATCCTGGGGATGGCATAAGGATCAAAAGTTCCTGGTTACCTTCCTCCTCTTGCCTTCCTTACTATGGACATTCCCTCCATGTACTTCTTAAACTTTTGCTATTCACTCCTTTTATCCTTAGCTTATTCTTACCCAGGGCTCCAATACTGCAGGTACTTTCTGTACAGTTAAATTTACTTGTTACTTATTCAGAATTGCAACAGACTCTTTTATTATACTCCAAAGAGCCACCAAAATTTTGAGTTGAGGGTTTGCCATAGCTTCAAATTTCCTGTTCAAAACCAATGTAATGTTTGCTTTTCCTCTTCGATCAGAGGGACTCAGTTATATGACATTGTTACTCAAAACATTTCTCTTAATCTGTCGTTTTCTTTCCATTCCCTTTGCCATCCCTTTCATCTCTTGCTGGGATTAATACAGTAACCACTTTACAGGTCTGCTTGTCTTCAGTCTCTCCTCACTCCACTCCCATAACATATGGCCACTTGATTAAACTTTCAAAAACATTGATTTTATTAAAGTATGCCTTTGGACACAAACATGCCCTCAGGATAAAATGTGAACTCTTTAAGTGTGGCTTTCAAAATCCTTCTTTAACTCTCCCCACCTATTCTCCCTCTTCCCACCAGCTTTAGCTAATCACTGTTACATACAAACATTCTATGGTCAATTTATTCTCATTTTGCTTTTAGTATCTTTGGTTCTCGAGACAATTTCTTCGATAACTGCTTCATACACTACTATATCACTGCCTGCCATCTGATAATTTTAAATTATACTTTCTCAAGATTAAGAAATAAATTATGATAAAGCCATAAAATTGACTTCTATGAAGATAAATGCATTATTTGGTAATATATGAAAATGTTCATAGTTCATTGGTAAGTTTTTGTCATAAAATGTAAAAAAAAATACATTGTGCATAATATATATGCATAATCATACTACATATGGTAATATACATAGCTACAGTTTTTGTAGAGATTTCCTTTTAATATGGGATGATGAATGACTAATTTCACTTTTTATGCTTTTCTGTAATTTCAGAGTTTTCAGCAAAAAAATATTAGTATATTCAAATAATCATAAAAAATGTTTTGGCTTAATAAAAACATTAAAAATGTACATGTCACATTTCTTTAGCTATATTGAAATGTTTCTATCTTGTATAAAATTTATTTTTTGAAAGTTTTTATAATTTCATTTTTATTACTTTTTTTTTTTTTTTTTTTTTGCGGTACGCGGGCCTCTCACTGTCGTGGCCTCTCCCGTTGCGGAGCACAGGCTCCGGACGTGCAGGCTCAGCGGCCATGGCTCAGGGGCCCAGCTGCTCCACAGCATGTGGGATCTTCCCGGACCGGGGCACGAACCTGTGTCCCCTGCATCGGCAGGCAGACTCTCAACCACTGCGCCACCAGGGAAGCCCCATTTTTATTACTTTTGATATTTATTTTAAATTCTCTCTATATACCTATTATTAATGAATCCTAGCTTTATGGTTTTCATCCTGAGCTTTGGTCCTGGTGTTATGGTCAAAACCTGGCTTTGAGGTAGTTATTATGTGGAATATTAGAAAAGGTTTTCTGCCCTCTGCTACAAACACTTCAGGCTATTGACATTCTTGAGGAAGCACTCTAAAATTTTTCTGCAAATGGTTTCTGGGTCCCTTAATAGTAATCCTCGAATTGCTCATCAAATGTCTAGTTACAAAAAGAAGGAATCAGGGCTTCCCTGGTGGCGCAGTGGTTAAGAGTCCGCCTGCCGATGCAGGGGACACAGGTTCGTGCCCCGGTCCGGGAAGATCCCACATGCCGCGGAGCGGCTGGGCCTGTGAGCCATGGCCGCTGAGCCTGCGCGTCCGGAGCCTGTGCTCCGCACGGGAGAGGCCACGACAGTGAGAGGCCCGTGTACCACAAAAAAAAAAAAAAAAAAAAAAAAAGAAGGAATCAAAAGCTAATTTTTTTCCTTCAGTGGTTACTTTGATACTTGCAATGAAAAAGCCTGTTGTTATACATTCATTATATCTTTAAAAATCTACATTTTGTTTAATACAAAGAGCAACTGGAAAAGTAAGCCTGAAGCGCTGCACAGTTTGCTCATACAAGCAAATTTTCATTATCCACACTGTCCCAGTATATGTGATTTAGCTCTAAAGGAGGCAGCAAGGAGGAGAAAGACAAGATGCAGCCTCTGAATCAATGAACTAAAAGACAATTGTTGAATACATATTACATATTTAGCTTAGGATATTTCCCCCCTACTTATTCTAATAGGAGCATTTTTCATGCTATTTAATTTCTTTGAGAACATTGTTGAATAAGCTTACAGTCCTACAGTAATATATAAAACTGCCAGTCTCATCCTGAGTAACGCTATTTTCCAAAGCACATTCTTGATAACTGCAAAATCTGTATTTCTATCCCCTCTTTCTCTTTCATGCTGAGAGCCATATTTCAAAGTACACAGATGTACCAAAGCCACCTCAGATTTGGTTAAAAACTAAACTGGACTTGTTATCTTCTCCCCCAAAATTTTATGCCTTTTTCTGTTTTGTCTCCATGAATGATGTCAGAACTATCTACTTCCCCAAGCTTAAAGCTTCAAACTCATCCTCAAGCATGATCTTTCCTATTTTTCCCTGAGACTGTCAATGGAGTCCTCTTATTTTGATATGATGCCTTTCAATGTTCTTTTTTTTCCTCCAATAATGTTACTGCTTTGTATCTGTCTTTTGTAAACTCTCAACTAATACATGTCAATGGCATTCTTCCTACCCCCAAGTATCTTTTATCCAGTTGCTAAAATTACATTCCTAAAAAACCTGACATTTTAAAAGTCAATCTTCTGCTTAGTATATTTCATCACCTTCCAATGATTATTAAAATGATTATTAAAAGTCAAATTCCTGAACATGACATCCAAGCTGTCTATGATCTAATTTTTTAAACCAGATTTTCTCATTTACCTATCTTACCCATACTGTGTAAATCAAAGCTCTCTCGTGGAAACCATGCCTGAACCCCCAGCCAATGCCAGCACCAATTTTAACTTACATGAGTAAGTCATCTTGAATATCTCAGCCCCGATTAAGCCACTAGATGAAAGCAGTCCAGATGGTAGAAAAGATCTTTCTCGATTTACAGTGAGGTTACATCCGATAAACTGATAAGTTGAAAAGATTGTCAACTGAAAATGCATTTAATACACCTAACCCACTGAACATCAGAGCTTAACCTAGCCTACTTCAAATGTGCTCAGAACACCTACATTAGCCTAGAGTTGGGCAAAATTATCTACACAAAGCCTATTTTATAATAAAGTGTTAAATATCTTACGTAATGTATTGAGTACTGTACTGAAAGTGAATAGCAGAATGGTTGTATGGGTACAACCATTACCATTACCAAGTGTATCGGTTATTCACCTTCATGATCACTTGGCTGACTGGTAGCTGTGGCTCGCTGCCACTACCCAGCATCATGAGAAAGTATGTACCTCGTAATGTCAGTTTGGAAAACGATCAAAATTCAATGTATGCTTTCTACTGAATGTTTACTGCTTTCCCACTCTCATAAAGTCAAAAAATTTTAAGTCAAACTACTGTAAGTTGGGGACAATTTGTATATGGAACAAACAAGACTAGTCCACCTAAGCCCAGTCAATTCCAGAGAATTATGACAGCTAATAAGTGGAAGTTATTTTAAGTGATACACCAATAAATGGATAACTAAAATAGTAAGAATCCAAAAAAGTTTCATTACCATGTATTTAAGTATGATACACTTATGTATAATGCATTTATGTTCAATCCAAGTAACCTTCTAATTTATGAGTATTCCTCATGTCATTCAAAATTCCACCTATAAAGATCTGTTTACATTTTCCACCTCTGAAGATCTGTTTATTTTAGGTTTAGAATAAAGGTAATATTTCCTATATACTTTGCCTAGAAATTTTGAAACCTAGAATTTAAACTTGTATCATGCAATAGAACTGAGATTTATGTTTTTAGAGGAAGTGAGTTTTCCAAGTATTGTCTTGTCAAATATTTATTGTTCTTATTCAGTTTTTATTTATTGAAAAAAAAGACAAACAATAATATAAGCAAATAAAAACAGCAAATATTAATCCTGAGTCCAGGGAATACACATTCTAGATGGAGATTCATACAAGCTAGCAAACAACTGTGGTACAGTGTTAATCCAGCAGAGATATACATGGGCTTTCTATAGGAAACAAGTAATAACAACAATATAGTAAGCAAGTAATTAAGTCCTAAAAGGAGGGGTAGTAATGGGAACAATTTCTTATGAGGAGGAAACTATTTCATTCTGAAGGACAAGGAAGAGATAGACAGGAAGGAAAATGTGAATAAGTATATTTCCTGACAGAGGGATTAATATATAAAACCTAAGGACCTAGTCTATAAAATATTTAGTATAACTTTATTATATATACATGACAGATGTCCAGCTATGACGAGGGTCAGAAATGTAAACAGGGAGCTGGGTGACAAGATATGTATGCCACAAGAGGAGTTAATTATTGGTATTATCAGATTTCTATTTGACAAATAGAAACAGACTGGGAAGTTGGTATAAGGGTATCAGAGATAGAGGTTGGTATACTAGCTGGGTAAATAATGTAGTAGAGCAGGTTAAAATACTATATATAAAATACTATATACGAACAGTGACATTGGGCATGGAGAGAAACATATGCATGATAGTTTGGAGGTAGAATTTAAAGGGATTTATGACTGGAATTGTGAGTTTAAGAAGTTAACAATGGGTTCCTAAGTTCCTGACAGGCATGAGGGAGGGAATCGTGATTCCATTCCCTAAGAAATTGAATTTGGGAGGAGTAACCATGGTACAGGTGGAAACTGATGACTTTGAAGTGTCCATGGATATTTGGTAGATTTTAAATAGAATAAATAAGATTTTTACTATACTACCTGGATTTTTCTATCTTTTTCTCCATTTCACTATCATTGACCAAAAAAATAGATATCAGTATTTAGTATGTATTAGACAAAGTGTTCTGTCTGGGTTAAAAGATCAATTACACACTTATTTCTGCTCCACAGGAATCATATTTCTAATCTCTTGTCCACCTCCATAGTTTAAAATTATTGGAAGAAATTTCATTAGCCATAGATAGATTGTGCTTTGCTTTCCCTTTCAGAGTGATTTACTGATAAAAGGAATACAACTAATTGTATACATTGCATGTATACATTGATGCAATGGAAGCATGTATTCAAATTAGTGTTGTATATATTAAGTGGCAGGGAAAAGGGGCATGCCTACCACATAAATAGAAAACATCTATCCAAAATTTTGTCCTTCTTTTATGGACTGAATTGTGTTACCCTCCCCACAAATTCATATGTTGAAGTCCTAAACCCCTGGTACCTTAGAGTGTGACTATACTTGCAGACAGGGCCTTTAAAGAGGTAATAACTGTTGAATGAGGTCAGATGGATGGGCCTTAATCCAATACTACTGGTGTTCTTATAAAAAAGATGAAGCGATACCAGGGATGTCTACAAACAGAGACAGGCCATGTAAAAACAGAGAGAGAAGGCAGCTGTCTATAAGCCAAGGAGAGACGCCTCAGGAGAAACTAAACCTGCCATCATGTCAGTCTTAGGCTTCCAGCCTCCAGAACTGTGAGAAAATAAATGTATGTTGTTTAAGCCACCTAGTCTCTGGTATTTTGTTATGGCAGCCCTAGCAAATGACTACACCCTCTTTTGTTAGGAGGAAACAATTGAAAGAACTTTTGATGTTTTATTCATGGTTATCCTCCAGAAAATAAAATTAATGAATTTGCTCTCAATTTCAGTATATGCTGTTTTATTAGTAAGCTATATCACTCTAGTCAAAGCCAGTGTTCATGCATTCTGTGCTGTCTCCCCACCGCCCCGTAATAAGCATACATCTTTTATCCCTTTAAAAAGTCTGCTCATACTTGTTCATTCTGCTACTCAGAAAAATGAACTCGTCTGTCTTTCAGATGCATTTATTCTCATTTTAAATCAGAATAAATTAGGAAACCCTGCTTAGGTCTCTTATATGAACTGTATCTCAAGTCTACACTTGGAATATTGGATATTGGGAAATTGGTGATTTATAAAAGTATTATCTTATTTGTTATATTTGTTTATTGACTCAGAGAAATTTGGAAAAAAAAGGAATAAGAAGTAGGGTCTGGGCTTCAATACTTTCCCTAAACCCCCTAAAAATAAATATTATATTTCCTATTAAAGTGTCTGCTAAAGAAGGCCTATTATAAAAACACAGCATCTATTTTCCATGTGCTCATGAATAAGGAAAGCTTCACAGCTAGATAGAATTTAGGGTATCTTTAAAAATATAACTGGGAAGTGCTTAAAATTGAGTTTTATTAAAATGTCAAAATGATTTGTTTACCATGGCCAATTACTTGATTGCTTTGTTCACTCACCAGAAAATTTTATTGTCACATTAAAGATAATACTTTTTGAAACTAAAACAATCATAAATTGTTATACAGTGTGGTCTTCAAAAGTAGGCTCTAAAATCAGAACTGATTTAATTGGAATTTCATAGACCAAGAAATTGTTTTATTTGTGTTAAAGTTATTGACTCAGTATACTGCATTTGTGTGATCAGAGAAGTGAACCTGAAGGACGTAATTACATTGTAGGTATGTTAAAATTAGCAACAAAAAACAGAGCATTATCAAGTTCTAGATTTCCTGAATTTAAAATATTGTTACAATTGTAATGGATCTATTGGGAATAAATGCACATAGACTAAAATAAGTTTAAAATAATTTAGAATCCCTAAAATATAGGAAGTTAAATTATTTCTACCTAATATAATGGACTTTGCTAGAGCAAGAAAGGAAAGGTATATTTAATGTTAAGTATTTCATTTGAAAAAACAAAGTATTCCACTTAAGAATGATACTTGCATTGTTTTTAGGGTAAGTGCATTTTTACTGCATCTCTTTTTTAACTGAAAATGGTTTAATGGACATCTAGTGAAAGATAGATTGTGCACAAACATTTAACTCCATCCCCTGTCAAAACTCTCATAAATAACATTAAAGAAGTTTTTAAAACGTATTAACCCATGATGGGTAATGTAACATAGATATAATGGCAGGAAACAAGCAAGCAAAAAAACGACAAAAAATCAAAACCCATAAATTGGATTGACATGATAGAAGGCTAAAAAAATGTTAAGTTGTACTGGAAACTACACACACTAGAGTGACTAAAATGAAAAAAAATTAAAAATACCAAGTTTGGGCCAGAATGTGAAGAAACTGGAATTCATATATTGCTGGTGAAAGTATATTTCTACGAACACTATGGAAAACTGTTAAATTATCCACTAATTCTGAACTTATGCATATCCTATGACCCTAAAATCTTACTATTTGTATTCTCAACTCAAGCCTCTACTCCAATAGCTAGGGAGCAGACACCATCTCTGACAGGGCAGTGACCACAGCAGAGCAAAGGGGAGGCCCTGCTCAATATCCAGTGCTGGCTCAGGTCACCACATCAGTCACACCTCCTACCAAGGGGATAACAGCGAGCGTACACTGAGGAAAAGGTGGCAAACATCCACACTAAAAACAGCCCTTGAGGGCTTCCCTGGTGGCGCAGCGGTTGTGACTCTGCCTGCTAATGCAGGGGACATGGGTTCGGGCCCTGGTCTGGGAAGATCCCACATGCTGCGGAGCTACTGAGCCTGCGCGTCTGGAGCCTGTGCTCCGCAACAAGAGAGGCCGCGATAGTGAGAGGCCCGCGCACTGCGATGAAGAGTGGCCCCCACTTGCCACAACTAGAGAAAGCCCTCGCACAGAAATGAAGACCCAACACAGCAAAAACAAATAAATTAATTAACAAACTCCTACCCCCAACATCTTCTTTAAAAAAAAAAAAAACAGCCCTTGAACCAAAAACTATTAACCCATGCAGGTTACACAGGGACATTCCCACATAAAAATAGCCAAGACAGTCTGGGTGTCTGGCACTGGAGGGAAGAATCCCCAGAGCATCTAGCCTTGAAGGCCAGAGGGGCTTGAGTGCAGCAGCTCCACACGCCACACTGTTTCTGGGAGAAACAGAGATCCCACTCTTGGAAGGTGCACACAAGGTCTCACGTGCACTAGGAGTCAAAACAAAGCAGTATCTCCATAGAAAACTGGGCTACACCTACCTAGGGGTCTTGGAGGGTCTCCTGGGGAGATGAGGGTTGGCTGTAGCTCACTGTGGGGGCAAGAACACTGTGAGCGGAGGCCCCAGGGAATACTGATCGGCATGAGCTCTCCTGGAGGTCTCCATTTCAGCACAAAGACCTGGCCCCAACCAACAGCCTGCAGGTTCCAGTGCTGGAATGCCTCAAGCTGAACAACAAACAAGGTAGGGAACACAGCCCCACCCATCAGCAGACAGGTTGCCTAAAGCTGTACTGAGCTCACAGCCACCTCAAAACACAATCCTTGTCATGGCCCTTCCCAACAGAGGCACAAAACCCAGCCCCACCCACCAGAGCGCAGGCACCAGTCCCTCCCACCATGAAGCCTGCACAAGCCCCTGGACTAACCTCACACACCAGGGGACAGACAGCAGAAGCAAGAAGAGCTACAACCCTCCAGCCTGCAGAACCAAAAGAGCAATCACACAACATAAGACAAAATGAGACAGCAGAGGAATATGTCTCAGATGAAGGAACAAGATAAAACCCCAGAAGAACAACTAAGTGAAGTGGAGATAGGAAATCTACCTGAAATAGAATTCAGAATAATGATAGTAAAGATGATCCAAGATCTCAGAAAAAGAATGGAGGCACAGACCAAGAAGATACAAAAAATGTTTAATAAAGAGATAGAAGATTTAAAGAACAAACAAATAGAGATGAACAGCACAATAACTGAATTGAAAAGTACAGTAGAAGAAATCAATAGCAGAATACCTGAGGGAGAAGAATGAATAAGTGAGCTGGAAGGCAGGGTGGAGGAAATCACTGCCATAGAACAGAAGAAAGAAAAAAGAATGAAAAGAAATGAGGACGGTCTCAGAGACCTCTGGGACAACATTAAATGCACCAACATCTGCATTATAGGGGTCCCAGAAGAAGAAGAGAAGGGAAAGGGCCTGAGAAAATATATGAAGAGATTATAGCTGAAAACTTCCCTAACATGGGAAAGGAAACAGTCACCCAAGGCCAGGAAGTGCAGAGAGTCCCATACAGGATAAATCCAAGGAGGAACATGCTGAGACACAAAGTAATTAAACTAACAAAAACTAAATACAAAGAAAAAATATTAAAAGTAACAAGGGAAAAGCAACAAATAACATACAAGGGAATCCCCATAAGGTTATCAGCTGTTTTTTCAGCAGAAACTCTTCAGGCCAGAAGGGAGTGGCTTGATATATTTCAAGTGATTTAAGGGAAGAACCTACAACCAAGAATGCTATACCAAGCAAAGCTTTCATTCAGATTCAATGGCAAAACCAAAACTTTACAGACAAGCAAAAGCTAGGAGAATTCAGCACCACCAAACCAGTATCACAACAAATGCTAAAGGACCTTCTCTAGGCTGGCGGGGAAAAAAAAGACCACAACAAGAAAATCACAAATGGGAAAGCTCATGGGTAAAGGCAAACATACAGTAAAAGTAGGAAATCATCCACACACAAATATGATATCAAAACCAGGAACTGTGACAAGAGATGAGTACAAATGCCAGAAAAAGGAATTGCATTTGAAATTAAGAGACCAGCAACATAAAACAACCTTGGACATAAATAGACTGCTATATCAAAACCTCATGGGAAATGCAAACAAAAAAACTACAACAGATACAGACACAAAAATGAAGAAGCAACCCAAACAAAACACTAAAGAAGTATCAAACCACAAGAGAAGAGAGCAAAAGAAGGAAGGAAGGAAAAAAGACTGACTAAAATGAATCCAAAACCATTGAGGGCAATAGGAACATACAGGTCAATAATTACCTTAAATGTTAAGTGGATTAAATGCTCCAACCAGAAGATGTAGACTGGCTGAATGGATACAAAAATGAGATCCAAATATATGATGTCTACAAGAGACCCACTTCAGACCTAGGGACACATACAGAGTGAAAGTGAGGGGATGGAAAAAGATATTCCAGGCAAATAAAAGTTAAAAGAAAGTAGCAATACTCATATAAGAAAAAATAGACTTTAAAATAAAGACTGATATATAAGACAAGCAAGGACACTACATAGTGATCAAGGGATCAATCACAGAAGGAGATATAACAATTGTAAATATATATGCACCCAACATAGGAGCACCTCAATATATAGCAAATGTTAAGAGCCATAAATGGGAAATTGACAGTAACAACCAATTTATACCAATGGACGGATCATCCAGAGAGAAAATCAGTAAGGAAACACAAGCCTTAAATGACACATTAGACCAGATGAACTTAATTGATATTTATAGGGTATTCCATCCGAAAGCAGCAGAATAAACTTTCTTCCCAAGTGCACATGAAACATTCTCAAGGATAGATCACATCTTAGGCCACAAATCAAGGCTTGGTAAATTTAAGAAAACTGAAATCATATCAAGCATCTTTTATGACCACAACACTATGAGACTGGAAATCAATTACAGGAAAAAAAAAACCTCTAGAAACACAAACATATGGAGGCTAAAAATTACTAAACAACCACTGGATCACTAAAGATTCAAACAGGAAATCAAAAAATAACTAGAGACAAATAACAAGAAAAAACAACAATCCAAAACCTACTTGATGCAGCAAAAGCAGTTCTAAGAGTGAAGTTTATAGCAATACAATATTAACTCCGGAAACAAAGTTCAAATAAACAACCTAACATTACACCTAAAGCAGCAAGATAAAGAAGAAGAAACAAAACCCAAAATTAGTAGAAGGAAAGAAATTATAAAAATCAGAGCAGAAATAAAAGAAATAGAGTTGAAGAAAACAAGATCAATGAAGCTATTAAAAGCTGGTTCTTTGAAAAGATAAGAAATATTGATAAACTTTTAGCTAGACTCATCAGGAAAAAAAGGAGAGGGCTCAAATCAACAAAATTAGAAATGAAAAAGGACAAGTTACAACAGACACTGCAGAAATACAAAGGATCATAAGAAACTACTACAAGAAAATATACGTCAATAAAATGGTCAACCTCGAAGAAATGGACAAATTCTTAGAAAGGTATAACCTTCCAAGACTGGATCAGGAGGGAATAGAAAATATGAACATACCAATCACAGTTACTGAAATGTACAGTAAGATAAAAAGACTCCCCAAAAAAGTCCAGGACCAGATGACTTCACAAGCGAATTCTATCAAACATTTAGAGAAGAGTTAGCATCTATTCTTTTGAAGCTCTCCCCAAAAAATTGCAGAGGGAGGAACACTCCCAAACTCATTCTACGAGGCCACCATCACCCTGATACCAAAACCAGACAAAGATGTCACAAAGAAAGAAAACTACAGGCCAGTATCACTGATGAACACAGATGTAAAAATCCTCAACAAAATATTAGCAAACAGAATCCAACAGCACATTAAAAGGATCATACACCATGATCAAGTGGGATTTATCCCAGGGATGCAAGTTTTCTTCAATATAGGCAAATCAGTTAATGTGACACACCACATTAACAAACTGAAGAATAAAAACCATATGATCATCTCAATAGATGCAGAAAAACGATTATGACAAAATTCAACATCCATTTATGATCAAAACTCTCCAGAAAATGGGCACAGAGGGAACCTACCTCAACATAATAAAGGCCATACATGACACACCCACAGCTAACAGAATTCTCAACTATGAAAAACTGAAAGCATTCCCTCTAAGATCAGGAACAAGACAACGATGTCCACTCCCGCCACTTTTATTAAGCACAGCTTTGGTAGTTCTAGCCATGGCAATCTGAGAGGAAAAAGAAATAAAAGGAATCCAAATTGGAAAAGAAGTAAAACTGTCACTGTTTGCAGATGACAAGATACTATACATAGAAAATCTTAAAGATGCTACCAGAAAACTACTAGAGCTAATCAATGAATTTGGTAGAGTAGCAGTATACAAAATTAATGCACAGGAATCTTTTGCATTCCTATACACTAATGATGGAAAATCTGAAAGAGAAATTAAGGAAACACTCCCATTTACCATTGCAACAAAAAGAATAAAATACCTAGGAATAAACCTACTTAAGGAGACAAAAGACCTGTAGGCAGAAAACTATAAGACACTGATGAAAGAAATTAAAGATGATACAAACATATGGAGAGATATACCATGTTCTTGGATTGGAAGAATCAACATTGTGAAAATGACTATACTACCCAAAGCAATCTACAGATTCTATTGAATCCCTATCAAATTACTAAGGGCATTTTTCACAGAATTAGAACAAAAAATTTACAATTTGTATGGAAATACAAAAGACCCCAAATAGTGAAAACAATGTTGAGAAAGAAAAACAGAGCTGGAGGAATCAGGCCCCCAGACTTCAGACGATACTACAAAGGTACAGTCATCAAAACCATATGGTACTGGCACAAAAATAGAAATATAGATCAATGGAACAGGATAGAAAGTCCAGACATAAACCCATGGTCAACTAATTTATGACAAAGGAGGAAAGAATATACAAAGGAGAAAAGACAGCCTCTTCAATAAGTGGTTCTGGGAGAACTGGACAGCTACATGTAAAAGAATGAAATTAGAACACTCCCTAACACCATACATAAAAATAAACTCAAAATGGATTAAAGACCTAAATGTAAGGTCAGACACTATAAAACTCTTATAGAGGAAAACATAGGCAGAATACTCTCTGACATAAATTGCAGCAATATCTTTTTGGATCCACCTCCTAGAGTAATGAAAATAAAAATAAACAAATGGGACCTAATGAAACTTAAAAGCTTTTGCACAGAAAAGGAAACTTTAAACAAGACTGAAAGACAACCCTCAAAATGCGAGAAAATATTTGCAGTGAAGTAACTGACAAGGGATTAATCTCCAAAATATACAAACAGTCCATGCAGTTCAATATCAAAAAAAACAACCCAATCAAAAAAATGGGCAGAAGGCCTAAATAGACATTTCTTCAGAGAAGACATACAGATGGCCAAAAATCACATGAAAAGATGCTGCACATCACTAATTATTGGCCAAAAAAACACATGAAAAGATGCTCAGCATCACTAATTATTAGAGAAATGCAAATCAAAACTGCAATGAGGCATCACCTCACACTAGTTAGCATGGCCATCATCAAAAATTCTACAAACAGTAAATGCTCGAGAGGATGCAGAGAAAAGGAAACCCTCCTACACCGTTGATGAGCATGTACATTGTTACAACATTATGAAGAACAGTATGGAGGTTCTTTAAAAAACTAAAGGTAGAACTACCATACGATCCAGCAATCCCACTCCTGGGCATATATCCAGAGAAAACCATAATTTGAAAAGATTCATGCACCCCAATGTTCATTGCAGCACTATTTACAATACCCAAGACACTGAAGCAACCTAAATGTTCATTGACAGAGGAGTGGATAAAGAAGATGTGGTACATATGTACAATGGAATATTACTTAGCCATAAAAATCAATGAAATAATGTCATTTGCAGCAACATGGATGACCTAAAGATTATGATACTAAGTGAAGTCAGACAGAGAAAGACAAATAACATATGACATCACTTATATGTAGAATTAAAAAAAATGATACGAATGAACTCACAAGACAGAAATAAAGTCACAGATGTAGAAAACAAACTTATGGTTACCAGAGGATAAGGGGGGAAGGGATAAATTGGGAGACTGGGACTGACATGTACACACTACTAGATATAAAATAGATAACTAATAAGGGCCTACTGTACAGCACAGGGAACTCTACTTAATACTCTGTAATGACCTATATGGGAAAAGAATCTAAAAAAGAGTGGATATATGTACACGTATAAATGATTCACTTCGCTGTATACCTGAAACTAACACAATGTTTTAAATCAACTATACTCCAATAAAAATTAAAAATAAAAAGTCAGTGAATATTACCTCTAGGGCAACAGACAGGTAGGCAAGGAGTTTGAATACAGATGCTGGTATGATAGTAGATTAGGTACAATGAAGATCAGGGAGTTTATTATGTCTACTTGGTTTACCTGTGAGTTAAGAGGAGTGAGAGTAAAAGGAGCATGAGGAGAGAAGAGAGGGGGTTTGAAATGGTCATTTTGGAAAGAGGAAAACAGAATATTGTAGTCACGACCAGTAACACAGTTTTCTTTATCATTACTATGTATTAAATTCAAACAATGTTAATTAATATTTAGAGATTTAAAAGAACAAAAGACATTGTCCTTGTTTATGAAAAATTATCAATTTATTTAGAAGTATTTTATTCCTAAAATTAACATTTGATTAGGAGAAGCTAGAGAGGCTCTTCAAGCTATTCTGTAAACTGGACTGAACAAATACCTGAAAGAAAAATCAGATTGCACTATCATCTGAGTAGGTAAGTACAAAAAAATTTTCATGAGGTTAAAAAATGAGACATGTGCTAAAATTAAATGGAACTGGTATCACTTTAGCTATATATACAATATATTTATTGATTATCTTAAGTAAAATATTAGAGTATGATTGGAGATTTTAAGTTATGATTAGGAAAGAAAGGATGAGCATCATATCCTTAGGAAGTTTTCTATCAAGTAGGGGAGATATAGTTGTAAAGAAATCATAGCAATTATTGTAAAGAATATGATAAAACTAATAGTTACATGCACAATGTTGAGTGATGGCAACTGTAACAAAGTAACTCTTATTTGGGGCAGCTACCTATTTCAGTCTTACTACAAAGAAGACAAGCACCATGCTTTTCTGTTCATTTTTGATTAATTTATCCATTCAACATATGGATTCAACATTTATTGAGCACCAACTACATACCAGAAATTGTTTTACATGCTGGGGTAAAGCAGTGAATAAGACAGATATCATCCTTGTCCTCAGGTAGTGTACATTCTAGTAGTAGAGAGAGACAATAAACAAACACACAAATCCTATCTAGAGATAAAAATTATAAAGAAGTTATTAACTGACATATGAAGTTGAAAAGGCAAAGGAACCCATGTGGCGTTTACTAGGAACTAAGAAAATCAGTAGCAAGATGCAAGGAAAAGAGAGAGGAAATAAGATTAAAGACGGGGTGAAATCTGTTGAGTTTTTTGAATGTTGTATAAAATAGTGGATTTTATTCTGATGGCACTGTCAAACTCCTAAAGGGTATCAAGCAAGGGAGTGACTTCGATTTTTATTTTAAAATAATTGCTTGGACAGTGGTGTAGTGTTTGAATCTCAGTAGAGATAGACTAAAATTGAGATAACCTTTTAGGGAAGAAAAGAAGGCAAGACAAAAAGAAAGGGAAAAAAAAGGAAAGAGGTTGAGGGAGAAGGGGAAAGAAGAGGAAGGAAGAGAGAGATAGGCAGAAAAAAATGAAGAAAAAATTCAGATTTGAAAAGCAGAAACTATTTTCTGAATGAAATAAAGGGTGTATTCAAGAGATAACAGTACAGCATTATTATTTAATCATAGGCCCTATAGCCAGGCTCCCTGCCTCCTAATCCCATCTTGTCTACTCACTTCTTCATGACCTTGGGTAATGTTTTCCTTTGTCTCAGATTATTTGTAAAATGAGGATGACAATAGAACATACCTCATATGGTTGTTATTAGAATTGAAATAATTAATACATGTGTTTTTCTTTGAAAACCTGTACCTGGCACATGATAAGTGATCAATAACTATAAGAAAATTAAAAAGCAGAATCTGTTGGTTTGGAGGATATAAAGAAAATCATAGAATAATGAATAGAAGATAACCTCAAATTTCTTGTTCCATTATTTGGACTGATGATAGCAGCACCAATTTAGAGAGGGAGATGGATTTGAAAGGTAATAATAAAGTCATTGTTTAACACGTTGATTTTGGATTACCTGAGGGACATCTTATTAAGTTTGCTCATTAGGCAATTGGATTTTCAATCAGGAGTTCAATGAGGGGGTCCGTATAGAAGACAAATATTTGTGAATCATTTCTGTGTAGGAACAGATGAAGTCATTCATAGCAGATACTATTATCTAGGGAAACTACGTAGATTTGCAGAAGATAAAGGTATGCCCAATATACACAGAATTAAATGAGAAAATCAAAAAGGCATAGTCAGGTTTGAAGAAGTATGAAAGAAACATGTAAAGATATTAAAGGAATAAAGATTTTTCTTGAAAAGAGTTCAATATTATCAAACGCTACCATAGAAAATAGGACAAGAATATAAAATCTTCTCACTTCTTTCTCAGTCACTACTAGCAGAGTCATGAATATCCGTATTTCTCCTAATGGTCTGTTCAAGGCCATCTAGGCTTATTCTACCATGCTCCTCAAAATTTGAGAGCCAACTGCTCAAACCAAAAGTCCCTTCCACACTTTTAGGTATTTGCTACAGCAGCTCCCCACTTTCAGAAACCAGAATTTATATTGGTTTCCTATTGCTGCAATATTAATTCCTTATAAATACAATCACTTGGAACAATACAAATGTATTATTTTACAGTTCTGGAAGTCAGAAATCCAAAAGAGTTTCACTGGATTAAAGTTAAGGTGTTGATAGGGTTGCATTCATTTGTGAAGGCTGTAGAGAATATTTAATTTTCTTGCCTTAAACAAGCTTCTAGAGATTGCCTGCATTCCTTGGCTTATGGCCTCCCTCCATCTTCAAAGCCAGCTATGGCCACTCAAGTTTTTTTATGATGTCATCTCTCTGGTTCTAATCCTTTTCCCCTCTTCCCCTTAGAGGGTCCTAGTGATTACATTGGCCCCACCCCGATAATTCAGGATAATCTCTTATTTTCAGGTAGCTGACTTGCAAGATTAATTCCCTATTGCCATGTAACATAACATATTGACAAGTTCTAAGGGTTAGGATGTGGACATTTTGGGGGCCATTATTCTACCTACCATAATATCATTCATGACATAGCTGAATGTAGTTCTAGGAATGCAGCTGTGACATAAATCAGACTACACTGTATCCAGGAATGGATGGATGTTCAAGAAGGGAAGATAACTTCACTTATAAGAAATATGGTGGGGCTTCCCTGGTGGTGCAGTGGTTGAGAGTCCACCTGCCGATGCAGGGGACACGGGTTCGTGCCCCATTCTGGGAAGATCCCACTGGGAAAGTAAATCTATACAACCATATTTGTAAATAAGTTGGAACTCTTTCAAACAATTTGGAAAATCGACTTGCTGGACAAATATAGAACCTCTGAAGAACTCTACTCTGAGGTATATTACTAATAGAAATGCATATATATGTCAGCCAAACGCAGGAATGATGGTTTTATCAATCTCATTTGTAATAATCTGGAAGGAATCCAAATGTATATCAAAAGAAGAGAAATTGTTTTACATTCATACCATGGAATACTATACAAAATTAATTACTGCTATACACAACAGCATGAATAAATCTCACAAATATAGTATTTTGTGAAAGTAGCTGGATTCAAAATAATGCCTATTTTGTAATTCTATTTATATAGAGGTCTAACACAAAGCAATTGATAATTAAGTCTGGATAGTGACAAAGGAGAGGAATAGTGACTGGGATGGAGTATAAGAGAGCTCCTATGAAGCACTTCTTAGGAAGCTATTTCTAGTATGAAATAGAATAAAATTACAAATTTCTATTTGGCAATATGAGTACACAAGTATATTCACTTTGCTAAAATCTGCCAAGGTATATACTCATGATCTGTACACTTTAAATGTTTTCTACATGAATAAATTAAAAAGTGACGTGAAATAGTATAATATGTAAATTCAGAAGTAGTGAGGAGGTAAGACATGTTTGTGCCAGTTTGATGTGAAAATACTCAGGGTATTTGGTAATGGGGATAAATGCAAAGAGCCATTTATTTCCAAGAATTCCTAAATTCAAGATTAAAAAGAATTGGCAATAATCAAAGAACATTTTCAAAGTCAATCTGTAGTTGATTGCTCATATACTATATTGAAATCAGAGAAGATAAATAAGAAAACCAATTTCCTTGGAAAATAAATGTTACTTTAGCCTACAAACTAGTAAAATTTCAACATGGTCATTAGAATTCCAAAGAAGTTTAGATACAACTAAATATAAATTGTCATGTGCACAGATGTTACTATAGTTTACCCTATATTAACTATAATTTTAGCTTGTGATAATTCTCCTCTTCAAGCAAAGGCTATGATCTCAAATGAAATGCCAGATGGCAAAAAGGTATCATACACTCAGGAAACCAAATCCAAAAATTTTGAGGACTGTGTTCAATAGGCCATTGTCATATTTAGCCTCGATTATTTAAATATTGAGCAGGATGTAAAACGCAGACAAGAACTTATTTAAAAATCATCTGACTTTTTATATTATATAATTTCTATACTTGTAATCATTTTAAAAAGTTCTCCAATTGTTTTCCTTTTAATTTACTGTGATTGCCATATAACCGTTCATTTCATCTCTTTCTCCAGTCATAAATGCTGGCATATTCATTGAGCTAAGGTCTGGATCATTTCATAGTATCTATCTTTTGATTTCAAGTGGCTCTAGCAAGTATTTGGCTTTAAGTATATTTTGTTAAGGAATTTGGCAACTGAAGAATATCAAAATTTTTCTGTAATGTCTATGTAAAGCCAGTTTTTAGCTCTGCTAAGTAAAAGTAATGAATTAATTTAAAATTTTAAATAAGCCTCCCAATTTGAAATAATAAATCCCTTTTACTTCCTAGCAGGAGGGAACTGACCATTTATAAAGGCTTTGATAACTGAGAACATATATAAATGCAATATGTTCAATTTAAGACTAGAATGCTTATTTTTATTGAAGGTGTATCACAGAAAACCATCCCAAACAACATTTCCTCCTGTGAAGTGAAAATAAAGAAACTCAATCACAAATGTTTTGCTTTAAAAGTTTCTTCCGTATAAGTAAACATGCAAAGTAATAAAATGGTACTGACCAAAGACCAGTTCATTATTTAGAAAACTATGATTACTATAGACAGAAGCATTACTGTATTTTGAAAAGAACATCATCAGAAAATTTGGGTCCTAATCCTTAATTTATCATTAATTCACTCTGGGACCTTGTACAAGACAGCTAAAATTTTTGGCTATTTCCTCCTCTTGTAGGCCTTTGCATTTGATGTTGATAATCTCCATAATCCTATTATATCTAAAATTCCATAAATTAACATAAAAAATTCAGGTAAAGTATGCTTTTGTGTATTGTTTTTAAATTTATCATTTATACTATTTATACATTGTAAATAACAAGATCATTGGTTTTTCAAGTGTTTTGGCATCAGATACTGTGTTTCAAATGAAACCTTAGTACAGAGCAAAAAACAAAGAAAATAGGTAAAACACATATTTGAAGAAGTGAAAATATCACATTTGAAAATGAAATTTGTTATAATTGAAGTTAATCAAACTGAAAGCTAATTTGGGTATCACATTTGTGAAATTATTAGAGAGGCTTTCTTTCCTTAATATATGATGGCTAATTTGGTGGTTAGGGATAAGTGAAAGACAAGAAAGGCAAGTATTATTGTTCTCTAGAAATTGTAAAGTGGAAAATAGGTAATAGCATGTCATATTCCTGGTTTCCATACCACAATCCTAAAGTTCAAAATATTCATTGTTAGGAGTTATTTAGGACACTAGTCATATTGGATTAGGGACTCATCCTACTCCTTTATGACCCATTTTAACTAATTACCTCTGAAATGACCCTGTTTCCAAATAAGGTCACACTCTAAAATACTGAGGATTAAGACTTTTTAGCATATGAATTGGGGGGGGGGAGGAACAATTCAACCCACAGCACTGGTAGAGTTTCAGCCAGGCATAGCTATGATAGAATTATGAGAGAAGATAACAGAAGAAACTAATGAGTGTTAGAACAAAACAATATTTTCTAAGACATTTATCTTTCTTGTAGTATTCTCCTTGTTTGCAATTGCAAATCACAAGGATAATGTTCTTGGAGAAATACAGTGTAGTTAGCTAGTGATGAGAATAGAAAAAACTAAAAACAGGACTTAGAGAGGAGTGTCTAGTCTAGACTAGAAAAATGTTCAGCACAATGTAAGAGCGAGTATTACCATTATCTATTATGGCCAGTGAAAGGGAGCTGGACAGAGCAACCACATCATTGAACAAACCCATACCAGAAGGATGTGAGCAGTGAAATCACTACCTCTTGATCATTGGACCACAGTGGAACTCTACAGAAGACTCAGTAACCTGAAATTTATCATTTAGGGAAACAAATCATCAAGGGAAAGTTTGAACTTGAGCACAGATGTCTAACCGGCAAAATGAAAACAGAGGGAATTTAACTCATTATAAGGTACTCAATGAACAAAGATTTGCAGTGACTAAGAGAAAGCAATTCAAATAAAATAGAGAATGTTTCATGGCAAAAGCTGAAAAATACTCTAATATGTGGTCTCTGAGAAAATATTTTAAAAACCTGAGTGTATCACAGAAATTGAGAAAAGGGAAAGTACAGAAAATGTAACCTAATCAGAACTGAGTTTAACAGCTACAAAAATTATGAACCCATCTGTGCCATTTATAATGAGCTCAACAGAAAGATCCATATAATTTAATAGTTGGGATTGCTTATTTAGTTCAGCTTATATTAATTGGTTACACTCACATATCTTTTATATTTCTGAGTCATTTACTATTCATTAATTACTGTATTTAGTTTTTCAATACTGAGTGTTGATTATGTGTCAGTTACTTAAATAAGTGCTGAAATATAAAGATGAATAAAAATTCCTGTCCTCCAAATGTTCACAGTCTAGTAGAAGAGAGCCAGTCAGGTTTCAGTCTCTAAGTTCTGAGACAAGGAATAAACAAAGGGTTTCAGGAAACCTAGGAAATAGTAGCTTAAAGAGTAGATCTCATTTAGTTTCCCTCTCCTAGGAACAGTATTTTTCAAGCCAGAGCAAGTAGAGACAACTCCTTTAGTTGCTGGAAACCAAATATCTTACAGATGATATACCTGGGCTTACTGATGAGATAGATAGCAAACTAAGATACTTCCTGTGTGTACATCCTGTTGCTATGTCTGACAGTTTATGGGTCACTTAAATAATTTACTTAACCAAGTGTCCAAAAAGGCATCTAACCCCAATAAGGAATAGCAATTTACAAAGCACTTAGAACTTACACAGGGTGCATCTTTCCCAGATGATGTGTGACCAATTTCATTTTCATCACTTACATAGGAAACAATTTATTTGGGCAAATTCATCAAGCAAATATTTGTATTAATCCAGTAATTCTCTAGATAAGCGAAAAACCTGTGCTCCTGTAGACTACAGAAGAGAACATGTAACACTGCCAATTAGATAAACTAAATGTGCTATGACATATTCCTTAAAATTCCATGCTTTCTTTTATAATGAAAATTTAAGAGTGACTATTTCCTTCCTATCACCAGTAAATGGAAATACTTGGGAAGGCTACTAAAGATAATGCAGTAGTAAGAGCTTCTAGAAGCTAAATATTCAAATAGCTTATCAGATATTCTCAACCTAAAAACATCCCTATCTCTGCATAAAATGGAAATGAGAACAATATAGTGCAACACAAAGTGTTACTGTGAAAATTAAATGAAATAACATGTATAAAGCTTTTAGAACAGTGCCTGGCACAAAGGAAGTATTACAGAAGTAGTAACTTTTTTATTCTTTAAATTACTAAGTAAACGATACTATATAATAAAGGACAAAGATGAAAGCCTGATTTCTTCTGAGTATCAACTTCAAAAAATATGCTAAAAGTAGGGACTTCCCTGGCAGTCCAGTGGTTAAGACTCTGCACTTCCACTGTAGGGGGCGGGTTTGATGCCTTATCAGGGAACTAAGATCCCACATGCAGCACAGCAAAAGAAAAAAAAAAAGCTAAAAGTAATAACCAGGGTAGCATACATGGATTTGGAAACATTACTTTTAATTCAGCTAAGTTGTGCTTCTAAATTAATTCCATTTTGGTCACCAATATTGTTAATTAAGTAAAAAAGGCAAATATGGTCACAAATCAACTTAACAGTAGGTCATCAACTTCCTTAAGCCATCTTTTTCTTTAAGCCCTTAGAGTGCGTTAGTCTCCTCAACCGTGACTCCGAAAAAACAACTGCACTTACTTAGGAACACCCTACAGTTTAAATGAATACAAATTGATTTACATATCAAATATCAGAACGAAGAAGGTGAATTGATTGGTTAACTGTTAAGAGTATGGGTTCTATTGTCAAAATGCTTTGATTTAAAATTTGTCTCTGTCTTTTGTTAGTCTTTTAACTTCATCAAATTATTTAACTTCTCTGAAAGCAAGTTTTTACAACAATAAAGAAAATGCTGCAAGTAAAGTAAGGGAAATAACAACACCATGCTTATAGTGTTATGGTAGGAATTGAGAGATGAAATTCAAATTAATTATTACTCACTAAATATTACCATTACTCATTGCTATTGAAAGGTTAAAATAAATGATAGAAATAATCACTATCTTCATGGAGCTTATAAAAGCATAATAAAAGAGGTGTGTTATTTTTTCTCTCTCATGAATAAAATAGTTAAACCTACATAATTTAGGCAAAAGGCGTAAAAACCTATTATTAATAGGATTCAGAAATTCAAATTTTTTTCTAATCATTAGTTATTAAATATGCAATGAAGACACACATATATACTTCAAAATATGCTTTATCTGTTTGTCCTTTCCAAAATTTTCAAATATTTTTGTGTCAAGTTAACTTTGAAATATCCATGGGAAATTTTCCTGTATACTGAAGTTAATGTTTTTTGTTACGAAAACCTGAGTTCTTTTATTACTGCAGGTCTTCCAGATCTTTGTTTTACATTTCAACTAAAATAGGTATGACAGGATTAATTTATTCTGCTCCCAAATATGAAATGGTAACAAAATTATTTTTAAAAACTTCAAAACCGAAGAAAATTCAAACTAAAAGATGAGAAATATGTAATCTTATACTCAAGATAACAAAGTATGACTGCTTATCACAACTAGAGAGCGTTTTTCTTCATGCATTAGTCTAATTTTTTTATCTGGAAATTCAGAAGGAATGAAATTTTATTGTGTGGGTACTATTGCAATACGGTTACTTCATTTCACAGCCTAGCTTTTGAAAGTTCAGACGGCTCTGGGTCTTTTAACTTTCTTAAAATTTCTAGTGCATCAAGAACATTAAGCAATTCAGGGCTGTTGGATGCTAGTTTTTTTTTTTGCTTTTCGCTTCCTGTGAACAGAGGGAACAACACGGTAGAGCACTTGCTTATATGATTACTTAAACTTAATGAACACCATCTGCAGCAAGAGAAACCTGAATATTTGCATACATCTGGGCATAAATAACATGTTGCTGCAAAACTGATTAATAATTGCACTTAGCAGGCCACAGTTAGCTATATTTACATCTTGGTGTGGTGGGAAAGTAGAAGATGAATATTTATCATTGCTCTCTTACCTTAATTTGAACAGGCTGTTAACCAGTGTAGTAACCTGTGTGAACAGTATTTCGGAAAAGTTTAATTTAAAAATGGATGCTTTCCTTCTTTTCATTCTCTGTGGTAGAGGGTACATAAGCACACTAGATGATTTATTCTTAAAATGCTTAACGCTGTTTTTATTTATATGTTTGATAAAAAGAAAATGAACTCTTTTTATGGTAAAAGGAGTCAGTATCTTTCCTATTAAGAATTATACATCGGGTTTCCCTGGTGGTGCAGTGGTTGGGGGTCTGCCTGCCAATGCCGGGGACACGGGTTCGTGCCCCGGTCTGGGAAGATCCCACATGCCACGGAGCGGCTGGGCCTGTGAGCCATGGCCGCTGAGCCTGCGCTCTAGAGCCTGTCCTCCGCAACGGGAGAGGCCACAACAGTGAGAGGCCCGCGTACCGCCAAAAAAAAAAAAAAAAAAGATTTATACAACCGTAAGAATATTGTCAATCGTAAGTTTTCAGAAATACAAGTGTATATTACTTTCTGTAATTCTATACCAAAGTGTGGATACTTTGCTTTAAATAATGTATCCACAACAGAGTCATCACGTGAAAACTTTTGATTCAACACATCTGGCAAAATAGAGAAATGATAAGATGGTTCTTTTTAAAGTAGTATAGGTGGAATTTTAAGGGCAATTTAAGACACACATTCACTAATCTTTTTCTAAAGAGAATAATTGGAATCAATACAATAACATTTTTTTCCTTACCGACTATGAAGTCTTATATTTTCCCTTTCCCTTTCTCCCTCTCTCTTCCTCACTTTCTTAATCACATATACATGCACATGTGTGCATGCACAACTCACAATTCAAACCCTAAACTGTATAACGTTAGCAGAAATAACAAGATAGTGGATAAGAAAAAAAGCTTTGAACAAATTTTTTTCTATTAATAATACCACACTTTTTCTCTATCCATATTTTTATAGTATAATTAGAACAGCACTTAGTAAGGACACATTATATATAAACAGTCATGTTTTACATGTACTACGAGTACATCTCAAAATTTAACATACATACAAATCACCTAGGGATTGTGTAAAAATGGAGATTCTGATTCAGTAGGTCTGTAGGGAGCTCCTTGCTAACACACTCCCAGTGTGTGTTTCAGATGTGTGGTCTAAGGACTGTGTTAGAATAGGAAAATTCGAAACCCTTTATTCCTCCCAATATCCCTCAAGGTAGGTATGACTAACATTTCCATCTTACAGGAACCTCAAACACAGACAATTTAAGCAGTTTTCCCAGGGAAACAAGAAAAATTAAAAATTAGCAAGGGATGTAATGTGTGTTCACATCCAGGAAGTTCGTCTCCAGGCCCCCACACTTTTCAGCCCAACCCTATACTGTCTGGGCGTTAATGAAGACTAAGTATCAGAATGTGTACTCACAAGGTAAGGCAAAGAGAATCTGGCACAGAGGAGCAAAAGGGAAGAGACAGACATGAGCTAGAGAGGATGGAGAAAGGAGGGGAACAGAAAAGGGAAAACAAAGACCAAGTTTATAATGAAAACATATGCACTGATTTTTTCCTTTCCATCGTAAGAAACTGAAATCTATACTAAAGTCACCTGATAATTACATGCAGAAACATTTGCTTGATAATCCCTGAAAAACAATAACTAGTAATGGTATTGGTCCATTTCATCCAGGTTATCAAATTTGTGGGCATAGAGTTGTTCATAAATTCATTTATTACCCTTTTAATTTCCATAAGATCTACAGTGTTGTCCCCCTTCTTATTTCTGATATTAGTAATTTGTTTTCTTTTTTCTTTGGCTTGAGACTCATTTATTTTACTGATCTTCTCAAAGAACAAGCTCTTTGTTTCATTGATTTTCTCTATTTTCTGCTTTCAAATTCATTGATTTCTCCTCTAATTATTATTATTTTAATCTTCCTACTTGGGATTTAATTTGCTCTTTTTTCCCCCTAGTTTCCTAAGGTGTAAACTTAGATGATTGAATTTAGATTTTTCTTTTCTAACATAAGCATTCAATGTTATACATTTCCCTCTAAGCACCGCTTTTGCTGCACCCCACAAATTTTGATTACTTGTATTTTTATTTTATCTCAAACTATTTTACAATTTTCCTTGAGATTTCTAAGACCCATGTGTTATTTAGAAGTATGTGTAACCTCCATATATTTGGAATTTTCTAGTTTCTTTTTTCTTATTGATTTCTAGCTCAATTCCATTGTGATCTAAGAACTGACACTGAGTTCTATTTCTTCTTCAAGTGTGTTTTATGGCCCAGAATGTGTTCTATCTTGGTTAATGTTCCATGAAAGCTTGAGACGAATGTGTTTTCTGCTGTTGTTGGATGAAACAGTCTACAGATGTTAATTATATACAGTTGATTGATGGTGTTATTGAGTTCAACTACCTTCTTACTGATTTTCTGCCTGCTGGATCTATTCATTTCTGAGAGAGGAGTGTTGAAGTCTCCAGCTATGAAAGTGGATTCTTATTTTTCTCCTTGAAATTCTATCAGTATTTCTCCCAGGTAGTCTGATGCTCTGTTGTCAGACACATATAAGTTAAGAATTGTTATGTCTTTTTTGGAGAATTGCTCTGTTTGTTATTATGTAATACCTTTCTTTCTTTGATAACTTTCTTTACTTTGAAGTCAGCTCTGCCTGAAAATAATATAGCCACTCCTATTTTTATTTTTATTTTTGACTAGTGTTAGCATAGTACATTTTTCTCCATTTACTTTTAATTCATATGTATCTTCATATTCAAAGTGGGTTTCTTTTAGACAGCATATAGTAGGGTATTTTTTTTGATCCATTCTGACAATCTTTGTCTTTCCATTGGTACATTTACATCACTGCATTAAAAGCAATTATTGAGGTGGCTGGATTAATTTAACATATTGATTACTGTTGTCTATTTGTTGCCCTTATTCTTTTTCCTATTTTTGTCTTTCACTATGTTTTCTTCCTTTTGCGGTTTGAATTGAGAATTCTGATGATTACATTTTTCTCTCATTTCTTAGCATATCAGTTATACTTAAAAAATTTTTTTAGTGGTTGCTCTAGAATTTGCAATATATATTTGCAGCTAATTCAAGTACACTTTTTGTTTTTGTTTGTTTGTTTTGCGGTACGTGGGCCTGTCACTGTTGTGGCCTGTCCCGTTGCGGAGCACAGGCTCCGGACGCACAGGCTCAGCGGCCATGGCTCACGGGCCCAGCCGCTCCACGGCATGTGGGATCTTCCCGGACCAGGGCACGAACCCATGTCCCCTGCATCGGTAGACGGACTCTCAACCACTGCGCCACCAGGGAAGCCCTCAAGTACACTTTTAAACAACACTATACCACTTCATGGATAGTATGAGTAATTTATAATAACAAAATAATCCTAATTCCTTCCTCCCACTTCTTGTATCATTGTTGTCATTCACTTTACTTATATATAAACCTACATAAGTATATATATACATATATATATATATATATATATATATACACATACACATAAATGTATACAAACAAGATATATACCTAAAGCTACATAATTGAACAAACTTTTCTGTTAGGTCAGTTAGTAGTAAGAAAAATAAGTTTTTATTTTACTTTTCTACTTATTCCTTCTTCAATGCTCTTCCTTTGTTTAATTAGATCCATGTTTCTGATATATATTATTTTCCTTCACTCTAAAGAACTTATTTTAACATTTCTTGCAAGACACGTCTACTGGCAACATATTCCCTCAATTTTTATTTGCTGAGAAAGTCTTTATTTCTTCGTCACTGTTGAAGGATAATTTTGCAGTGTACAGAATTCTAGGTTGGTGGGGTTTTTTTCTCTCAACATTTTAAATATTTCACTCCACTCCCTTCTTGCAAGGAGAAGGTAGAGATCTTATCTTTTTTCCTCTATAGGCAAAGGTATTTTTACCTTCTGGCTTCCTTTAGGATTTTTTCTTTAATTTGATTTTCTGTAGTTTGAAGATGATACTCCTCAGGCCTAAGTGTAGGGCTTTTTGGGGGGGTGGGGGAGGGCAGGGTATTTATCCTGCTTGATGTTCTCTGAGCTTTGTGGATCTGTGGTTAGTGTTTGACTACAATTTGGGGAAATTCTTAGTCATTATAGTTTCAAATATTTCTGTTCTTTCTTCTCCTTCTGGTATTCCCATTATGTGTATGTTACTTTTTTTTTTTTTTTTGTAGTTACTCCACAGTCCTTGGATACTCTGTTCTGATTTTTCTCAGTCTTTGCTCTCTTTTCTTTTCAGTCTGAGGATTTTATTGATATCCTCTATATCATAAACTCTTTCTTCATCCAATGTCCAGTCACTAACGTGCTCAGTAAAGGCATTCTTCATTTGTTAAGTTTTAAATTTCTAGCATTTCTTTTTGTTTCTTTCTTAGGATTTTCATCTCTCTGCTTATACTGCTCATCTCTTCTTGCCTGCTGTCTACTTGATCCAAGAGCCCTTAGTGTGTTAATCATAGTAGTTTTAAATTCTTGGTCTGAAAAATCCAACATTCCTACCATGTCTCTTTCTGATGCTTGCTCTGTGTCTCTAAATTGTGTTTTTTGCCTTTTGGTACACCTTGTAAATTTTTCTTGATAGGTGAAAATGATGTACTGGGTAAAAGGAGCTGCCATAAATATGCCCTTAGCAGGACTTTCCTGGCAGTTCAGTGGTTAGGATTCTGCACTTTAACTGCTGAAGGCCCAGGTACAATCCCTGGTTGGGGAACTAGGAACCCACAAGCTGCAAGGTGCAGCCCAAAAAAAAAAAAAAAAAAGCCCTTAGTAATGTGGTAGTGAGGTGTGGGGGGAAGAACGTGTTCTAGAGTCCTTGATTAGATCTTAGTCTTTCACTGAGCCTGTGTGTCTAATTATGAACTTCAAAAGCATTTCTCAGTTTTTTCTCCCCCCTTAGGTAGGTAGCATGGCTGGAGTTGGGTATTCCTCTTCTTCAGATCAGTTAGGCTCTGATAATACCCCAGCAGGTTAGGCTCTGGTTTCTCTTAACGCAAGCCTTGTTAAAAAGAACAGAGTGCTCTGGCATATTTCAAAATGTTTTGCTTTTTTTTTCATTTCTCCCTTCCAGAAGGCTGAGGGCATTTTTCTCTAATATTTACTATGGGAATCTGGTAAAGCTCCTGAAGGTGGATCTCAGTATATTGTGGACCCTCTATGAGTGGGTCCCCCGTAGTTTTAAACTCTCACTGCTGTCTGCACTGAGCCTCTAGCAATTTGTCACATACAGTTCAGGTTTTCCTACTCCCGCACTAGTTCCCTAGGGCATTTCCAATCATGAGACTCTGCTCTGGTAAGACAGACTGCCTGTACAATCTTGGGGGCAGTGGCTTGCCCTGTAAACTCACTTCTCTTATGGCTCTAAGCAGAGTTGTGGATTTTTCAGCCTGTTCAGCTTTTTACTGATTAGGACAGAGTGGCAACTTCCAAGTTCCTTGGAACCAGGAACTAGGAGTCCCTATTCACTCTTTCAAATAGTTACAGTATTTTGTTTTAAAACTCAGCTTAATAGTAGTTAGCTTAATGAAAACTCAATATAAGAAATAACTTCAAATGGAGCTATACAAGGAAGGCAGGCCATTCTATGTAAGTAATGTTTTGTAGCTCTAGAATTTCTCAAGCAAAAAATTAACTACCTATCAATGATCCCATGAAGAGATTTCTGACATGTGAGAGAAGGAAAAAAATGACATCTAAGTCGGGGGGCCAAATAAATTTTCATTCACATTGGGAAAAGTGAAAAAGACTAAAGGGGAGCACAATAATTATTCTGATGGGTGATAGTTGTACATCTGGACTGCCTCAAGTGAAAAAGGATGTGTGGTCACTGAAATTCTTAAGTCTCTTTCAATCTTATGATTTAGAGATTAAGACATGGCAATACATAGCTACATTATTTTCAGAAAGTTTTAATTAGCTTTTATGGGGACTAGATATAACATGAATTCCTCCACCAATGAATAGAAAAGTCATGGCTCTGGCAGCAAAAATTTAAGTCCCAAGATTTAAGTCAAATGGACCAAATCTAAAGACCAGTTCTGGACCTCTGTCTTTGATGTCATTACCTAAGACTGAAAAGCTGATACTGGAAAATAAAATCATTAAATTAGAAACACAACAATGTTCAAAAAATTAAAATAGGATGTGGATCCAAATACCATATCAGAAAATTGCAAAGCATATCAAGAATTCAATTATGAAATTAGCATAGTTATAGATGACCCTGCTAAATACATGGGGAAAATCAAATCTGTGTAACTACAAAACTATATATATATATATATATATATATATATATAT
Organism: Globicephala melas; assembly: GCF_963455315.2. Classification (NCBI taxonomy): domain Eukaryota; kingdom Metazoa; phylum Chordata; class Mammalia; order Artiodactyla; family Delphinidae; genus Globicephala; species Globicephala melas. Next base: position 35,181,180 of record NC_083323.1, on the reverse strand, counting down.
ATATAGTAGACAAATAGAGGAACTAAGGAAATAGAGGAAAAATGCAAAGAATCAGAAGGTTCTAACTGCTTAAGATGAATTATTACTTTGTGCTGTCAGCTAGAAAGAAAGCTCCAGGCTACCCAATTTCTTCTTGATTAATTGGCCTCAGGAGGTAATCCTGCTTATTGTTCTCATCACTTGGTAAGAGGTGTAGGCTTGTAAAGCAGAAATTCCTTTAGTCTAGTCCCAGAGCTGTCTGCATTTAAGGAAACACCTAACAGGAATGCATACCCTTATTGAAGCTGCTCTAAAGTATCTAAGGGCAAAGGCACAACTAGAAAGATATCAAAAAGAAGTGATGTGTGAAAAAGGAATCCCTTTTGTACAGCTGTCCTTTTCATTTTAATCATGAAAGGATAGGGTCAAAAATCGAGGCCTTTGTTTTCCAGTATTTTAGTCCTGAGTAGCAGGCAAGAGAAAGGTTTAACATTTTTTATTCTTAGGTACTCTAAATTTAAATCATTTCAAAATCTTCCATTTCTTTGAGAAATGTTTATTTGCTTCTGTGAAAAGTGTGGCAATACATGTGATAACAGTACCCATAAAAATTTACAAAATAATTGAAACAATGATTTCTTTTGAAATAATCATGGGATCTGAAATATGTAATATTTATCAGAAGCATTTGCAACGCACTATAGTGGTTATATAAAATGCTGGTAATGTTCTGAAGTAAGTTCCATTGTCATATTCTTTACAACAGACTCAACTTTAATGGGTTAATTACTTTTAAAAGGCTGGTATCAACCAAATAATCCAATTTTTTCTTATTTTATTTTATAAGGAGAACTCTATACCCCCAATTTCTTATTGCAGACACTCTAGTTTCTAGCTTTTCATAAATTCCCAAATTTAATCTTACATCTCTGACATTCCCCTGACTGCTTGTATTCGTGCACCTTTATCTACACCTGAGGGCATTAGGCTTTTGCTTATAAGGCCAACTGCAGGCTCTCACTGTGTCCTTTTTAGGGCAATGGTTACAGAATTCACTGATACTCCTTTACCCCCATAGTAGCTGATATCACAGCCAAGATATTACTCTCTTCTCAACACTTTCACTAACCTCCTAATGCCAGTAATTTGGTCTTTGTCCCTTGGAGATGGCAGAGCTACCAATCAACATTTCTGTCTAGGCCAAACATTAAATAAGATTGGGAGGTTCATATCTGAATCTCTTCAGCTCTATTTTTACTTCCTAATTCATAAAGCTGAAAATGAGCAATCTTGGAGTCACAGATTTTTTTTTTTTTTTTTACCCTCTATTCCACAATGTCAAATGCCTTGACAGAGTGGGAAGCAGGGCTGTGCAGATGTCACAGCGGTGGTTATTTGCTCCCTTGATTGACAGCCTCTTCATGGTGAGTAACAAACACTTCACCAAGTATTATATATTGGGGCCTCTATCCATTCAATTGTTTGTTCAATTCACAGCATGCACAGGCATTTTGAAAATAAAAATATACAATACGCATTACTCCAGGCCCTGAGAGGAGAGTGAATAACAAAACAATGTGTACTGCCCTCAAGAAGATGACAATCCAATGGGGTACAAAACATTAAATGATTATATAAATAGTTATTAGGATGTGTCTGAATGAAAAATAAAAGATGCTTCTGTAAAGTAAATAATGAGTTCCCTGAGGAAGTGACTTTTAAAGTGCAACCTGGAGGATAAATCGATGCTAAACAAACGGAGAGAGCAGAATGTCGAAAAGCCTAGCAAAGATTCCAAGTCAGGAGGTGGACGGTGAGGTGGATACACATACCAAAGGTCTGGGGGGCGACTTGTAGGTTTATGTTGTTATTCATGTACCCCTATTACCTCTATTATGTTTACAAATTATGACATGTTTTTAGAGGGAAATGTCTTACGTTTTAGTACCTTTGAGTGGTTTTTTTTTTTTCTTTTTTAAATCTGGGCTTATATCACTTTGCATTTCTTTATGTATAGCCAGCCCTGACTCCCTAAGCTGTGTAGAGAATAAATTAGGTGAAAATAAGTATAGAGGCAGAAAAAATATCTGAATAACCTCAATGTTGCATCTTTCCAGTAAAAAAAAAAAGTCAAAATCTTTAATTTCCCCTGACTTGGGCTGCTACCCTCCAGAGCAGATGCATATTAATGAGGCCTTTAATCAGGGCATTTCTAGTTCTAGACCACTAGATTACATATGCACCTAAACTTTTCAGTTGGTGTGGTCAATTATTTGCATAATAATTCTCAATTATTTACAAAATTAATTCTTAAAAATATTTCAATATAACAATTTTTAAATTACTTTTTATAAAATATACAACATATTATTCGAATTGAACACAACTAAATTGAATTTTAAGATTAAGAAGAGAAAGCATATTTTAAGAGATTATGGAGGAAGTTTATGACGTAGAAATAGATGCCACATGTGTAGAATCCACTTGTGAATTTTTTTAACATATGACGAGGCCAGAGAAGTGAGTGTGAAAACTAAAAGGTGATATTGCTTTAATTATGACTACATTTACAAAAATTTAAATAATGTTTCAAGGTGAATATTTGAGTACCAGAACTATTTGACATATTGTTCTATGGATCTCATTACTTTCCATAAGATGAGGAAAAGAAATATTTGTTTCTAGGTTTCAAAAGTCAGATGTTTTGGCATCTTCTATAAATTAATGTTTGATACCTTTTATAAATTGCTTCTGCATCCTCAATCTAAAGTTAGAAAAATACCTTTAATCCAACATGCATTTTCTTTACTCCAAATCTTCTCTGAATCTATTAATATTGTGCGTTACATTATATAATGCTTTATTTTTCCAACAAGCATGTTTCTAAATAAAAATTGCTTTTTAGATTACGGACCACAAAGCAAGACACAGCACACGTAGGATATATTATAAACTGATGTCCACAGAATGTTATTTTTCTATTCATATTCTACAAGGCAAGGTATAGCCTGTCTCTGCTTTTATGTCTCTTCAGAACAACAGAACAAGGTGGAATGACTATCTTGTGATTAGAATATGAAGAAAGGAATATTACATTAAAAATAAGATAGCATGAAAAAATAAAAGGAAAGAAATCAGGAGAAAAAAATCAGAAGAGTAGTAAGAAAAAAAATCGTATCATAGAATCTCTCCCTTTCTTTTTTGCTTATTCAACAATTACTCAGTGCCTACTCACTGCTCCTCTTTGGAATAGGCACTTATGAAATATGCACAAATAAAATACTGATCTTGGCCTTGAGACTTCCTCTCTAGTCAGATTGTGTGGCAGGTCTTGTAGCACATTTTGAACAGTGGCAATACCTCATGCAAAGCACAGATCTCTCAGAAGGTTGTCAATTCATCCCAACAACCATTTTTTTCCATAAAAGATGCAAAAAGTCAGTATGATTTCAAAGGACATTATAATTTAGAGGTAATTATACTTAAATAAAATATATTTATTTAAACGTGATTTAACTAAATAATCAAAATATAATTTAAAAGTAATAACTTTTACTCACTTAGAGGCTTTTAAAAATATAAATATCAGAACTTTAGATTATGGAAATATCAATGAAGAAACACTTTTAGTCCACATTCTTGACTCTAGATTAACTAGCCCTCTCCATTCTCTCTATGCGAGATACTGACTATACGTTAGTGCCTTGACCTTGGTGGTGGCTCTCCAGCCTGTCCACACAACTCAGTGGCTTCCAGCTGACTTGAATGCAATTAATAGACCGTTATGTGTGTTCCTCAAACTGTTTTATATTAGATAAACATGTTATTCTAATTACATATTGTAATTAATACTACCTTAACTAAAAACGTTATTTCTATGGTAACAAAGTTGAATGTTTTGGAATGGTTTAATAAAGATGAGTCAATTTTAAACTTGCTATCTAATTAGGTGTGGGTGGCATGATCATAAAAGTTTGAGAAAAATAAAATATTTAAATAATTCCACATGTGTTCTCTACAAGGATAACAATTGTGATTTTATATTAAAAGTGATAAAATAATTCTGCAGGCAAATTGTTTTATATTGTACCTTAAGATTCTGGGTCTGCTGTGAAAAATCAAAGAGTGCATTGTGGGTGTAGTTTACATACCAAAGATGACAGAATTTTTTAATCAACAGATTTATATTTTTTAAAAAATCTTGACCATTCATAAAACAATTGATAAATAAAATGTACATTTTTACATTTTAAGATAAAATATTTGATCATGAATATTTTTTATCCTGTATTTTAATCTTTGTTTCTAAATTAATTGATTATTCACCCTAAAGATGCCACCCAAAACTACTAGAGCTCATCAATGAAGTCTATAACATTGCAGGATACATAATTCATTTACAGAAATCTGTTGCATTTCTGTACACTAACAGTGAACTATCAGAAAGAGAAATTAAGAAAACAATAAATCTAAGAGGGTAAAAGATCTGTAATTGGACAACAATAAGACACTGATTTAAGAAAATTTGAAGACAACACAGATGGAAAGATAAACCATGATCATGAATCAATGTTGTTAAAATGACCATACTACCAAGGCAATCTATAGATTCAATGCAATCTCTATCAAAATACCAATGGCATTTTTCACAAAGCTAGAACAAATAATTCTAAAACTTGTATGGCAACACAAAAGACCATGAATAGCCAAAGCAATCTTGAGAAAGAAGAACAGAGCTGGAGTCACTTTCTCTGACTTCAGAATATAATCTAAGGCTACAGTAATCAAAATAGTATACTACTGGCACAAAAAAGAAGACACATAGATCAGTGGGATAGAGAGTCCAGAAATAAATACACACACTTATGGTCAATTATTCTATCACAAAGGAGGCAAGAATATACAACAAGTATACACAAGTGGTGCTGGGAAAACTGGACAGATACTTGTAAAAGAATAAAATGGGGACATTTTCTCACACCATATACAAAAATAAACTCAAAATGGATTTTAAAATACCTAAATGTAAGACCTGAAACCATAAAACTCCTAGAAGAAAATACAGGCAGCACACTCATTGACATGAATCGTAGCAATATAGTTTTTTTAATGTCTCTCCTAAGGCAAAGGAACCAAAAGCAAAAATTAAGAAATGGGACCTAATTAAACTTAAAAAGCTTTTTCATGGCCAAGGAAACCATCAACAAAAGGAAAAATCAACCTACTGAATGGGATAAGGTATTTTCAAATGATAAAACCCATAAGGGGTTAATATCCAAAATATATAAACACCTCATACAACTCAATATAAAAAAAAAATTTAAAAATGGGCAGAAGACATGAACAAACATTTTTCCAAAGAAGACATAGAGATGGCCAACAGGTACATGGAAAGATGCTCAACATCTCTAATCAGAGAAATGCAAATCAAAACCACAATGAGATTTCGCCTGTCAGAATGGCTATCATCAAAAGACCACAAATGACAAATGTTGGTAAGGATGTGGAGAAAAGGGAACACTTATACACTGTATGTGGGAATGTACATTGGTGCAGCCACTATGGAAAACAATATGGAGACTCCTCAAAACACTAAAAATAGAACTAACATATTATCTAGCAATTCCACTCCTGGTTATACATCCAAAGAAAACAAAAACTCTATTTCAAAAAGATATATGCACCCCAAGGTTCATAGCAGCATTATTTACAATAGCCAAGCTACGGAAGCAACACAAGTGTCCATCTAGAAATGACTGGATAAACAAAATGAAAGACACAGAGACACACACAGACACACACACAAACAGTGGAATAGTACTCAACCATAAAAAAGAAAATTTTCCATTTGCAACAACATGGAAGGAGATGGACCTGGAGAGTATTATGCTTAGTGAAATAAGTTAGAGAAAGATAAATACTGTGTGCTATCACTTATATGTGAAATCTAAAAAATGAATGAACATAACAAAATAGAAACAGACTACAGATATAGAGAACAAAGTAGTGGTTACCAGTGGGAGACAGAAGAGGAAAGAAGTAAGATGGGGGGTAGGAGATTAAGAAATACAAAGTCTTATGTGTAAAATAAATAAGTTACAAGGACACATTGTACAGCACAAGGAATATAGCCAATATTTTATAATAACCTTAAATGAAGTATAATCTACAAAAATTTTACACTGCTATATTGTATACCTGAAACTAATGTATTATAAATCAACCCTATCTTAATAAAAAATAAAAAAGTTTATAGTTTCTGAAAAAAATAAATTGGTCATTTACTTGTTCTAATAGCATCAGCAGAAGAGTACTGTAATAGAAATAATGATTTAGTTCTAGACATATACAGAGATGAAATATTAAAGAGAGTACACATACTCCATTTTAAAAGATTTCCTTGGAGACCTTCAAGATGGTGGAGGAGTAAGACGTGGAGATCAACTTCCTCACTACAAATACATCAGAAATACATCTACGTGTGGAACAACTCCTACAGAACACCTACTGAACACTGGAAGAAGACCTCAGACTTCCCCAAAGGCAAGAAACTCCCCATGTACCTGGGTAGGGCAAAAGAAAAAAGAAAAAACAGAGACAAAAGAATAGGGACAGGACCTGCACCTCTGGGAGGGAGCTGTGAAGGAGGAAAAGTTTTCGCACACTAGGAAGGCCCTTCACTGACGGAGATGGGGGGGGTGGTTGGGGGGAAGTTTCAGAGCCATGGAGGAGAGTGCAGCAAAAGGGGTGCAGTGGGCAAAGTGGAGAGCTTCCCACACAGAGGATTGGTGCCCACCAGCACTCACCAGCCTGAGAGGCTTGTCTGCTCACCAGACGGGACGGGTGGGGGCTGAGAGCTGAGGCTCCGGCTTCGGCGGTCAGATCCCAGGGAGAGGTCTGAGGTTGGCTGCGTGAACACAGACTGAAGGGGCCTACTGCATCACAGCTAGCTGGGAGGGAGTATGGGAAAAAGTCTGGACCTGCCTAAGAAGCAAGAGACAATTGTTTTGGGGTGCGCAAGGAGAGGGGATTCAGACCACCGCCTAAACAAGCTCCAGAGATGGGTGTGAGCCGCAGCTATCAGCATGGACACCAGAGACAGGATGAGATGCTAAGGCTGCTGCTGCAGCCACTAAGAATCCTGTGTGCAAGCACAGGTCACTATCCACACCTCCCCTCCCGGGAGTCTGTGCAGCCCACCGCTGCCAGTGTTCCGGGATCTAGGGACAATTTCCCAGGGACAACACATGGTGTGCCTCAGGCTGTTGCAACATCATGCCAGCCTCTGCCACTGCAGGCTTGCCCCACATTCTGTACCCCACCCTCCCCCTAGCCTGACTGACCCAGAGCCTCCTAACCAGTTGCTATTTTAAACCAGTCCTGTCTGAGCAAAGAACAGATGCCCTCAGGTGACCTACACACAGAGACAGGGCCAAATCCAAAGCTGAACCGCAGTAACTGTGTGAACAAAGAAGAGAAAGAGAAATTTCTCCCAGCAGCCTCAGGAGCAGTGGATTAAATCCCCACAATCACCTTGGTGTACCCTGCATCTGACTGAACCAAGAAAAAATACAAAATATAAACAGACAAATCACAAGCACTAAAATTGAGACTGTGATTAAAAATCTTCCAACAAACAAAAGCCCAGGACCAGATAACTTCAGAGGTGAATTCTATCAAACATTTAGAGAAGAGCTAACACCTATCATTCTCAAACTCTTGCAAAGTATAGCAGAGGGGGGAACACTCCCAAACACATTCTACAAGGCCACCATCACCCTGACACCAAAACCAGACAAAGATGTCACAGCGAAAGAAATCTAGAGGCCAATATCACTGATGAACATAGATGCAAAAATCCTCAACAAAATACTAGCAAACAGAATCCAACAGCACATTAAAAGGATCATACACCATGATCAAGTGGGGTTTATCCCAGGAATGCAAGGATTCTTCAATATACACAAATCAATCAATGTGATACACCATATTAACAAACTGAAGAATAAAAACCATATGATCATCTCAATAGAGGAAGAAAAAGCTTTTGACAAAATTCAACACCTATTTATGATAAAAACCCTCCAGAAAACAGGCATAGAGGGAACTTACCTCAACATAATAAAGGCCATATGTGACAAACTCACAGCCAACATTGTTCTCAATGGTGAAAAACTGAAACCATTTCCACTAAGATCAGGAACAAGACAAGGTTTTGCACTCTCACCACTATTATTCAACATTGTTTTGCAAGTTTTAGCCACAGCAGTCAGAGAAGAAAAAGAAATAAAAGGAATCCAAATTGGAAAAGAAGTAAAGCTGTCATTGTTTGCAGATGAGATGATACTATACATAGAGAATCCTAAAGATGCTACCAGAAAACTACTAGAGCTAATCAGTGAATTTGGTATAGTAGCAGGATACAAATTTAATGCACAGAAGTCTCTTCCATTCCTATACACTAATGATGAAAAATCTGAAAGAGAAATTAAGGAAACACTCCCATTTACCACTGCAACAAAAAGAATAAAATACCTAGGAATAAACGTACCTAACGAGACAAAAGACCTGTATGCAGAAAACTGTAAGACACTGATGAAAGAAATTAAAGATGATACAAACAGATGGAGAGATATACCACATTCTTGGATTGGAAGAATCAACATTGTGAAAATGACTATACTAGCCAAAGCAATCTGCAGATTCACTGCAATCCTTATCAAACTACCACTGGCATTTTTCACAGAACTAGAACAAAAAATTTCACAATTTGTATGGAAACACAAAAGACCCCGAATAGCCAAAGCAATCTTGAGAAAGAAAAACAGAGCTGGAGGAAGCAGGCTCCCTGACTTCAGACTATACTACAAAGCTGCAGTAATCAAGATAGTATGATACTGGCACAAAAACAGAAATATAGATCAATGGAACACGACAGAAAGCCCAGAGATAAACCCACGCACATGTGGTCACCTTATTTTTGATAAAGGAGGCAAGAATATACAATGGAGAAAAGACAGCCTCTTCAGTAAGTGGTGCTGGGAAAACTGAACAGCTACATGTAAAAGAATGAAATTAGAACACTCCCTAATGCCATCCAAGAAAATAAACTCAAAATGGATTAGAAACCTAAATGTAAGGCTAGACACTATAAAACTCTTAGATGAAAACATAGGAAGAATAGTCTTTAACATAAATCACAGCAAGATCTTTTCTGACCCACCTCCTAGAGGAATGGAAACAAAACCAAGAACAAACAAATGGGACCTAATGAAACTTAAAGTTTCTGCACAGCAAAGGAAACTATAAACAAGACGAAAAGACAGCTCTCAGAATGGGAGAAAATATTTGCAAATGAATCAACAGACAAAGGATTAATCTCCAAAATATATAAAAAGCTAATGCAGCTCAGTATTAAAAAGCAACCCAATCAAAAAATGGGCAGAAGACCTAAATAGACATTTCTCCATAGAAGACATACGGATGGCCAAGAGGCACATGAAAAGCTGCTCAACATCACTAATCATTAGATAAATGCAAATCAAAACTACAATGAGGTATCACCTCACACCAGTTAGAATGGGCATCATCAGAAAATCTACAATCAACAAATGCTGGAGAGGGTGTGGAGAAAAGGGAACCCTCTTGCACTGTTGGTGGGAATGTAAATTGATACAGCCACTATGGAGAACAGTATGGAGGTTCCTTAAAAAACTGAAAATAGAACCACCATACGACCCAGCAAACCCATTACTGGGCATATACCCTGCGAAAATCATAATTCAAAAAGAGTCATGTACCACAATGTTCATTGCAGCTCTATTTACAATAGTCAGGACATGGAAACAACCTAAGTGTCCACTGACAGATAAATGGATGAAGAAGATGTGGCACATATATACAATGGAATATTAGCCTTAAGAAGAAATGGAATTGAGTTATTTGTAGTGAGGTGGGTGGACCTAGAGTGTATCATACAGAGTGAAGTAAGTCAGAAAGAGAAAAACAAATACCGTATGCTAACACATATATATGGAATCTAAAAAAAAAAAATTGTTCTGCAGAACCTAGAGGCAGGACAGGAATAAAGATGCAGAGGTAGAGACTGGACTTGAGGACACAGGGAGGGAGAGGGGTAAGTTGGACAAAGTGAGAGAGTGGCATGGACATATATACACTACCAAATGTAAAACCGATAGCTAGTGGGAAGCAGCCCCATAGCACAGGGAGATCAGCTCGGTGCTTCGTGACCACCTAGAGGGGTAGGATAATAAGAGTGAGAGGGAGACCCTAGAGGGGTTGGATCATGAGGGTGAGAGGGAGACGCAAGAGGGAGGAGATATGGGGATATAGGTATATGTATAGCTGATTCACTTTATTATAAAGCAGAAACTAACACACCACTGTAAAGCAATAATACTGCAATAAAGATGTTTAAAAAAAAGATATTCTTGTCTAAAATATATATTTCATCCAAATTTTTAAGGTAGTTTTAACTGTGCCTTAAAATTGAATGCCTATTACTGTTTGCACAAAGGTTGGAAGATGTAGATCTTAAAACATTAAAAGAAATTTTAAATATTCTTCAAAAGACATTTCCAGCTTGCAATGGTAGACAATATAGGAACTGATAGACCTGTCAAAACCTTTCCTCGATAAAAATCATTTGGTGCTCTTGGAAGTTTTCCCACCAATCTAGTATACACAACAGTAGAATTATTAGCATCGAATATGAATACTTTTATATTTTAAAAATATTATCCAGGGCTTCCCTGGTGGCGCAGTGGTTGGGAGTCCGCCTGCCGATGCAGGGGACGCGGGTTCGTGCCCCGGTCCGGGAGGATCCCGTGTGCCGCGGAGCGGCTGGGCCCGTGAGCCACGGCCGCTGAGCCTGCGCCATGGCCGCTGAGCCTGCACGTCTGGAACCTGGGCTCCACAACGGGAGAGGCCACAACAGTGAGAGGCCCGCATATCGAAAAAAAAAAAAAATTATCCAAAGCTAGAGTCAGCGTCTCTTTTAAAATTTTTATATTTGGTTATATAGATTTAAACTACCTACTACATGGTAGGATATGCCACCATGTGTTTCCCAAGAACTTGATAATTCTTACTTTGCTTTCACGTGTCCTTAGCAATTTAACGCCAAGTTCCTACTTGACAGATTTCTTAATTTCTGCAGCATCTCATCTCCTTTAACTGTCCCCTTCTTTCTGCTCCACATAAACCTAGATACAGAATAAGACAGTAGTTCTCACACCGTACCCTGTGTCAGAATCACCTAGAGGCCTCCTTCAAGCACAGAAAGCTAAGCTCTACTCAGAGTTTCTAATTCACTACATCTGGTTAAGCCCTGATAATTTGCATTTCTAACAACTTCCCAGGTGATGCCGATGTTGCTGTTTCAGGCACATATGTTGAGAATCACTAAAATATAAGAATTTTTCCTTGATTTCCCCCAAATCAGTCATACAAAGCATTTGCTTATTTGGTATACTCCATTAAAGACTAGGCCAAAGACTTTTTATTGCACCTGCATGTATAAATTAATACTGAATAGTAAATCTCTGGATTCTAATAGATTCTTTGGTCACATTATAATGAATTTCTTACGATCCTTTATTTACCATGAGTACCAGCTTTCCCCACTCAAGCTTGATGACCTCCTTTTCTTTTACCTTCTCCCCTCTTGCTGTTTGACCCAGTACCAACATTCTTCTTAACTCTTTATAAAGAGAACTTTAACACTGTTTACACATCATCTTTACAAACCATCAGTTCAGGGATCAAAAATCCTCATCCAAAATGGACTTTCAAAGTATTTGGGTGGATGGGGGCAAGCCTCCTAAAAGATTAATACCAGCTAATTCAATAACATCTTTCACTTTTCTATACAAAGATGATGAGTTCAGGTTTGTTCATCTTCATTTGGAATGCTACTCTTGTAATGTGGGACTGAGATAATAGAAAACTAGTACCTGCCTCTTCTTGTGAACTCAGGGATGGTAGGAAGTAACAAACTCCCTGGTGAATGAAAGAGAGAAATGCATTTTTTTGGGCAGTCATTACAGTGGTGGCACAGCTGGTAGCAGACTCGATTCAACTGGGTCACTATTGGATTCATTAATGTCAACATATTCATAAAAAGTGGAGAGAAATAAAAACATACAAAGTCAATTCTGCATATGAATGAGCCAAGAGAAAAGCAACCTACAAAATAAGATGAAAAATTTGCCACTAAGCTGAAGGATGGGTAGAAAAGGTTACCTGCACAAATTCACTAGGACGGTGGAGGAGACACACTCCCTTATATTGACTACATTACACTTGTAGGAAACAAGTTATTGGACATTTGATGGAAACAACTAATAATCCCACCTACCAAGTAAAATAGCATTTTTATCCTGATTTATGCATGAGTAGGTGTATTTGAAGGTTGATTCCAGTTTATAGCAATAATTTCACTTTCACATTGAAAAATATTTTAAATAATCACATAAAGAATTTTTACATGTTTTAAATCATATTATAAATCTTTGGCCCAAGGCCTCTTACCTGTTTCCACCAGGATTCCTCAAGGGGAGAAGAGAGTGAATTTTTGCAGCAGGAAGTCTGAGGACAAAATCCAATGCAGCAGTAAGCATGATATTCCTTTGAAATAGCATAATATATCCTAAATTTTCATTGTAAGTTGGTATCTTACTGCCTAATATATTTATTTTTGACTTAATATCAGTTTAATCAGGAAAAGATAAGTCTGCTCTCACATTGGTATTAACCTTGGAACTGAATTGCATTCAAAGACATACCTTACTGTCAGTTAATGCAATGGAAAAGCAAGTTAAATATTTATTGATCTTTCTTAGAGAATGCCAAATGGACATCCTAGCTATAACACATAAACAAACAAACTTGCTGAGTCGACTTACTTCTTTCTCACCTTCCATAGTGGCTTTTTCCCAGAATTCTCTTCTTTCCCCAGTTGTAGAAATTCACTGAAGTTAATTACCCACCATGATTCAGCTGGTTTGCAGCAGATCTATGAGTGATCATAAGAAAGATGAGGTCTAGCAATGCCCCAGCTGTACTTTCCTTTGTAATAATCTGCTTGTTTGCAACACTAATTATAGGGACAATATCCTTTTTGAGACTGAATTTGTATCTTATTATTTTTATTTCCTTGCAAGTACAATGTTTAGGTTTGGATTCAAAAGTCCTTAATGTTAATTTTGGCTGTTTCATTTACTAGGTGTGTAATGTTAGGTAAATCTCACAATTTCTCTAAATTTCTTGTTTGCTCTTACATGAATACAGAGCTAACATAACAGGACCCTCAAGTTAGTTAATAAGTATGAAAATGTGTGTAAGGTAAAATACTAAACAATTTAAGTTATTATTTCTGAATATTATACAGGAATGCAAGGGCAATCACATAAACATGAAAGTATGGTGATAAAAATCATGTGTATTTTCTAAAATATAGTAGGGCTTAATGGAATTTTAAGAGTACCATTTATATATATAGCAGAAAAGAGAAAGTCTTGACATAATACATGAATGAGAATATAGTATTTAAGTAGTGTTGCCTATTCCAACCTGAAAAAATAAAGCATTTTGCCATTTGCAATATTTAGAAACTTTAAAAAATCAGAATTTTTATAGAATTAAATAAGATAAATTGAGTGTCAGAAGTCAAGATCACTCAGGTGGAGACATTTTAAAAACACACATTGAGATCAGTGTTTTTAAATCAATATAATTTCAACAAATGTCTTCTATTAATGACTGCCAATTCTACTTTACTAGCTTGTTGGTATAAAGCCATTTTTCTCTACTTTTATCATGCACTGGAATCACCTGGAGAGACTGTTGAACCACAGATCTCTGGGCCCTACTGGGTATTTTTAATTCAATGCATCTGTGCTGAATTTTTTTTTTTTTTTTTTTTTGGTACACGGGCCTCTCACTGCTGTGGCCTCTCCCATTGCGGAGCACAGGCTTCGGACGCCCAGGCTCCGCGGCCACGGCTCATGGGCCCAGCCGCTCCGCGGCATGTGGGATCTTCCCGGACAGGGGCATGAACCCGCGTCCCCTGCATCGTCAGGTGGACTCCCAACCACTGTGCCACCAGGGAAGCCCTGTGCTGAATTTTTAACGCTTTCCTAGGTGATTCTAATGTTGCAGGTTTGGGAACTACACTTTGAGGACCACAGATATGAACGCTAATGGATTTACAATGATGAAGCAAAGCACAGAGGAATGGCTATTGAATGCTATGAAGAATCTCATTCCAATGTTCACTACATGTGCATTGTGATCTTAGAGGTATATAGTGTACGTTGCTCATTCTTCTCAACGGTGCAATAGATATGTATTATTATTCTCAAGATACATGATTTACTCTGACTACACAGTATTCCTTGTGGAATGCAAACTAAGTGTACAAACTGCTGAGAAGATCTCTGGGGGGAAAAAAAAAGCAAATGCTGATTTTGCTTTGCACTCCACTTTTTAAAATACTGTGTTTTCACATCAGTTTTATGCACCAATAACTTAAGCCTCAAGAACACTATTACTCTAAGCTTATACTTTGGTGTGTTATAAGTCAGGATACAGAGTCAGCTACTATAAGAAAGAGGCCTAAAAATACAGTTGAGTAAATAAACTAGAAGTTTGTGCCTTTCTCATTTTAGAATATAAGTGTAGGCAGGCTCTGGCTGATGACTACTTCTGGGCCAGCCAGCTCTACACAAAACACGACTCCATCTGTGTATCAAAGTTTGCATCTGCAGTTGTGGTTCCTTGGTCAGAAGAAGAGGAAAAAGTGGAGTCAGGGCACACAACTCGTCTTTAAGTTGAAAACGACCAGTGAGTTGTGCACATCACTTCTATTTATATACCATTGGTAAGAACTTAGGTAGACACACCTGACTGCAAGAGAGGCTGGGAAATAAGCCCAGCTCAAACCCAGGGAGGCTGGGGAGCAAGTGAAGAGGGAGAAGGGAGGGGTAGATTCCACTACTAAAATGAAAAGGGGTGAGAATGGATCCTGGGGGACAGTTTAACAGTGTCTACTACAGGTGGGAATATAACAGGTGAAATAAAGCAGTTGTAACTTTCGTGGAAATAAAAGACCTTGAATAGATTTAACGGTTTAAAGCATTTCTGAAGGAGGCAACTTGCCTAAAGAGGGTTGCAGTATTTTAAATTTAACATTCCAGAGATGAATTAATGGTGCACTTTATTTTTAAAGAAAACAATTTAACTTTAGAAAAGACACTTCTCTTCTTTCCCTGGATGGTTATATGTTTCTGTGTATGGGTATGTGTTGAGGAGGTTAAAGGAGAAAATAGTGATAATATTGTGAAGTATTTTCCCTTTTATTTATGATAAAATACAATTCATATATCTAATAATAAAGCGAAAATTTTATTTTATTTCATTATTGATAAGTAGAAGTTGAAATTATAGAATTTTAAAGACCAACTTTTCCCCCTATTTTTATGTGTTTAAATATGTGCTAGGAGACTTATGTGAAAGCATGCATCGTTGCAGCTCTAGTTCCTTCACATAAACCAGTCTAATCACCTTTATTTTTGCCTAAATGAATGTCCTGTTCAAAAGTGATTTTTATTACCTTTCTCTACCACTATTTTTTCCCTCACTGTTCTTACACCTAGATTTCATTCTCATTCTTCTGAAGAGATTAAAATTTAAAAGTTCATTAAAGAAACTTGCCCATATGTTTCACTAAAGCAAGGTAAACTGTTATTTATAGGCACACTGACCTCTTTTCCACTGAGAAAACAAGGAATCATGTTAGTAGAACAAGAGCCTAAACTATACAGTCTGTTCTACAGTGCATTTAATTGTAAGGGTGGGTCATGAATATCTGCGTATGTGATTTCTTCTGGGAAAGTCACAGGACATTTATATATCAAAATAATAATACTTGTCTCAACTCAACTTTTATGACTTTGTATAATTACAGGGTATAGAATAGCTCCTTCCAGGTGTATAAACTTCCTCCTGTGAAATCTGACACTTTACATAGTGCTTTAACACCTATAAACTCCAGAGGTAGTGACAGTTTTCTGTACTTTTGTACAATATTCCATTAGCAAAATCTTGTTTCATGTATGTGGAAAGCTGAGAAGAAAGTTGGGACACCATGACAAGATCTGATTCCCATGATAGTCTGAGCTGTGTGACAGACTGGGAGCAGTGTTGTTACATATATTTTACCACATAAAAAGCTGGAAAGCTGACTACAGCAACAGTGATGGCACTGCCCTGCCTCCATCACTGGTGAAATTCTGGCTCAACTCTTGCAGAAACTACAGAAAGCATCATCAACCATTCCCTTTCAAATCATGGTAAGAGTTTTAAACTCCAACCCAGCATAGTGGACATTATCTCTGCAATGATTCTGCATCTGCTTAGGGAAGAAACTCCGATAAACAGTCGACTCAAGTAAACATGTGTCCCCATGAGAAAAATTAGTGGGCCAAAAATTCCTTTTTAAATCTACATATAGAAATAGGATGGAGAATGGGACAGCCAACTACTCAGAACAATAAAAAAATGTTGACTTTGGTGACATGGAAAATGTTGATGATGTGATAAAATATCATGAATTGCACAGTATTAATTACAACTCACATTCAAATATATCTATAGCAATATCTATAACATTTATACCAATATCTGTATCTATAACGATGATCACTTCGAATTAAGCATCAAGCCAGGAAAGACTGCATTTATCTAATCAACAAGCTGCAGGTGCATAGTAGTGAAAAGTTGAAGCAAAGTTCTTCAAATTTAAGGATGGATTATTATCATGATGACCTCATGTCTGATGGCAACTATCAATCAACTCTAGAGTTTTTTCTTTAAAATATCAGGTTTTATAATTGTCCTCAACACGTAGTTTAATTGTCTGTAGAAAGGATAGTTTAATCTGGAAAATTAAGAATGTTGTTCCAACTATGAATATTATATGGCTTGAGGAGCCTTTAAAAAACTATTATTTCTGAAAATATAAAATTGCCCAAGGTAACTATTGTCTACGTTGTAAAGGAGTAAACAGGGAAAAAAATAAAATGCAATGCTGAGATAAGCAAAGGAGATGTTTAATGGTATTGCATATGAAAGTTATGGCATCAATGTTTCTGTGTAATGGGTGGTCTGTTTTTATATATAACTCATACCCAACCTAGACTGTAATCCAAAATCAGAAGACACTGCAGAATACTATCTTCCATTGTTCTTGCAACATACAAAGGCGAAAAAGAAGAAAAAGGGGGAGTAGGAAGAAGAGGCAGATGAGAAGAAGGCAGAGCAGCAGAAGAGGAAGAGGAGGAGGATAGGAAGGAGAATAAAGCATCAAACTAAAAGGAATAGAGGACAGAGATTAGAGAAGTACTGAAAGCCCCAGAGTCACAGAAGTAGTGAAGAAAAATCTATTGAGAAACAAGAGGCAATACATGCCTAGATCTGCCTGATCCAGGGAAGTGAAATCTATTTAACAACACACGTGTTAAGAAGTTTGGAATAAATTTGAATTATTGCTGTGGGAAGGCAGTTTCTTTATAGAAATTGCTTGGTATCTTACTTAGGGATCTATTAAAATACAGGAAACTACTACCTGATGCAAGCAGTATAAGCCATGTTTAAAATCACTAATATTTCGTGAGCATTTTCTGTGTTCTTGTCTCTGTGGAAAGTGCCTTAAGAGTATTACTTGTTTAGTTTCCATAAAACCCTACGAGGTAGAAAACTGAGTAAAAGTAATACACAATGAGGCAAGGTTTGGTAAAAGTGGAGCCTGATCTAGACTTCTCCGATTGATAATTGAGCTGAAATCTGAAGACTGAGCAGGAGTTAAGGAATGAAAATGGTTGGACAGTCTTTGCAGAGGAAAATGATATAGTATATGCAAAGGTTCTGTGGTTACAGGGAGTATGCCTTCTTCAAGAATCTGAAAGAAATCAATTTGCCTGAAACAATAATAAGTTGAAAGAATAGAAAGAATAATGTGTGAGAATGGAAGAACATTGTTACAGGCTATAGACATCTTAACAGTCTCAACATGTTTAACAGTCTCTTAAAGTCTTGTCATGTTATAATAATACAATATTAGAAATACCCAGTTTTGTTCTAGGTTATTTTTTTAATACCATAGGAAAAATAAACTTCACACAAAAAATATTTATTAAGACGATTTTTCATAGGCTTATTGACTTAATATCCCAATGGTTATTTTCAGTCCCTACTTTATTAAAACATAATTATTTTTGTTTTGGCTAATTCATGTGAAGTTTTTCTCCCATATTTGGATCTTTGTCCTCTAACCTTATTTGCCTACATTGCATAGCTAAGCTTTCTTCCCTTTTTCCTGTTAATAAACCTCCTGGCCCATGAAATCACTAGCATTAATATGTCCAGCATTTACATCTAATATCTGTAAAATAGCACTGATTTAGAAAACAAGGGTATATCACTAAGTAAAATTACACTTGAGGAGAACTAATTATTCATCTATGGAGAATTTTGAAGTTAAGTAATATATTAAAAGATAATAATTTTAAATGGGAAACATGGAGAGACAGAGAGGTGGAGGATCTCACTTGAAATTAACACAAGATATGTTCTAGTAGATAAAAACATAGTATCCTCTAATTTCAGAGAGATTAAAACAGAGACAATTACTTTGATCATTACTTGTCAATCAGAAATGTGGGCACTTGAAAGTGTTACCATGACCACTGCCACCACCAAATCCCCATTTCTCATTACCAACAATCTGCATTATCTGGTAGGATATCTTATACAACACAAACTTTGATATTCATTGAGTCAGTGGGAGCTCTTGTTAAAATGCATATTCTGATTCAGCAAGTGCTGGGAGTAGCTGAGATATGTATCTCTGACAGACTTCCAAATGTTGCTAATGCTGCTGGTCAGTGGACCACATTTTGAGTAGGGAAGCAATAATTCACATTCCATTTTCCATGACAGCATGAAAATGGAATAATACGTACATATTTTATTGTGAACTCTGGGTGGAAAGGAGGTAGTCATGAGTAGAATTTTGACTAGTATCACTCAGTCCTGAGGGTCAGAGTGCAGCAAAGAGGATATAGGAACAAGTGGAGGGAGAAAAGCAGTATTGCTGCCACTTACTCCACTTGCTTCTTAGCAGAATAATGATAGGGACACTTTGAAGTCCGAAAGATATAATTTTCTTCGATACTCCATTTGGAGTGATACTTGTATCAAACTTAGAAGACAAGCAAATCAAAAATTTACTTTATTATGAGGTTATAAAATTAAAAAGAGTTAACATTTATTTATCGCTTCAGATGTTCCAGATATTAAGTTTGGTGTGTCATATGGATTGTCTCATTTATTCTTGACAACAACCCCCTGGGATAAATTAAATGATTATGTCATTGTAATGTTGAGGAAATTAAGGCACAGAGAAGTTAAATCACTTACTCAATGGGCAGTAAGTGGAATGTCTGTAACTACATAGTCTGATATCTCATATAAATACTTACGATAATTACTTTCTATGACATCTTTGGATTAAATAGAACTAAAACACTTGTACCCATCATAACTGAATTCATGTTTCTTCTGGGGGTTAGGTTATGGCATTGCCAACTTGCTAAGATAATAGTATTTATCTGTTCCTTAGAAGAGAGCAAAACTTTAAAGGAATGGGACTTAGGGAAGAGAGGCTGGAAAACTATATTGGAGTACATAGAAGTTATTTTGTGTATTTAAATACACAAGCTTTGTTCTCTTATTTTTTTTCCAACCTTTACTTTCCTTACCATTGTTTTTCATCTTTTTAAAAAGCTTTCTTAAATTACTTTTGCAATAAGACAGGATGTAGCTAAATAAATGCAAAATCAAATAATTGCACATTTTGCCCACACAAAATGAGCAATTTACTGAGAAGCAGAGGATGAAAACAAAGCCATTCAGCAAATTAAAAGTGTTAACTATGTCTCTTATCCATGTTCTAGACCTGCTGGTGGGCATCAAACACTCATCAAAGAACAAAGAGGCTGACACAAGATCAAAGCTCAGATGTCATTGAGGTTCTTTCCACATTTTCAGTACTTTCCACATTTTGTTATACTCCAGAACCAGATGAAATCACAGACCAATTCCTTGTCAATTCTGTAGGAGACAACCATCTCATTTATTCTTCAAAGTCCAGTTTAGGTCACATCATGGTGCCCTAGATTCATCTTTTCCCTTCTCACATTTCCTAGTACCTAATGTGTGTATCAAGTACTTAGGCACTGGAATGCTAATATCTTTTATTATCTTTTCTTTGCTTTCATTATCTCTTCTCCACAGGCTGATTATAAGCTCTGTGAGGAACAAGTGTGTCATAGCCTTCTCTTGCTTTACTCCATACCACCTAAAACAATGCTTGTAAGACTTAAGATTAAATCTTAAGATTAATTAAGGAATAATTAATTATTATTAAGACAGGAATAAATGTTCTCTAGTAACCAGAAAAAGAAACTCTTTGGTTTCTTACTCAAATATTTTGGTGTAATCCTCTTTAAAAATATATTTCTAACAGTGTTGTATGGAACAAAAATGGTTATTGTCTTTCCCACTTGAATTTAAAAACCCATAAACAGGGCATTCTGGGAAAAAGATATTTTCATAACAAAATATGTTTTCTCAGTCAGTAGCTTATTTCACCATTAATTTTAATTGAGGTAATTCGGATTTAGTCCATTCTGCCTTTTCAAATGTAAATCAAATATATATAATTGATATGTTATCATAAAATAATTGATAAATGTCCTAGTAAAGCTTTTTAAAAGTATATTTGTTTGACATAACAATATTAAGTAGAAACATATTTTAACTGCAAAAGGAAAGATGATCATATTCCTTACCTAACTAATTTAATTACTATTATTTTTATCTCATATTGAATTTATTAAGTTTAAATACTTTAAGGAGCTCATGCATTAAAATATTTTATTATTAACATAATGAAAACCTTTTTTAATGAAAGTAAAAAAACAATGAATAATTTGTCAAAAGTGCTTATCAAAAGTGTCTACCACCTACATGTAAGTATGTTTACAAATGTTGTGTTTTACCTTTAAATCCCTATAAAGCCCTAAAACAAAGGAAAAATTGATTATTGGCCAATTTGTTAAAGGATTGTCAGTTCTGCATTACTGATAAAAAAATTGAAGAAATCCTTTTTAAGCAAGTATTCCATTTCCTACATGCATGCAATTCCTAAATGAATACTGAAAATAGCTAACATTATCATTACATTTAGGAAAAAAGAGATACTATTCAGCTTCCTTGTTCACCTCTTAATAGCTCACACACTACTAGAAAGTACTTGACTACATGCTGAAGAGCAGAGTGTAATAGTTCCTGGTTTACATCTCAGGCAGGTTAATAGGTCTTCAGACTTCATTTAGCACCACATTTTCAGACCATCATAAGTTTTAAATTTACTTCCATGCTGACAGTTTAATGTTCGAATAAGCAAGGAGTTAACTTACTTTTAACTTCTAAACCTTAGGACCTCTATCTTAGAGCTATAAAATTGACATTTCAGCATGAATTTTTTTTCATGATGTGTCTTTCAAATGTGCACATGTTACAATGTCTAAAACAGCTGTCCATGTTTACATTAAAAGCCTTTCAAATATATATTTTTTTCTTTAGGATGCTATTTGTGCAGAAAGGAAAATAAGCAAATTGACTACTTTTTTACATTCTTCCCTCCCTTTCCCTTCCCTTCTTTCCTTCTTTCCTTTTTTTCCCCTCTCTGTTCTTTGTTCTGATGTTTCTTTCATTTCTCTTTTCCTTCCTTCTCTTTTTTCTTTTTTTTTTTTCTCTTTCTAAGGTACTTCAAAGTAACTTTAGCAATTATTCAAGCAGAGTGAGGGATGCCAGCAGTTAAAATCTGCACTCTGCCTTTAATTCTTGTCAGGGTTTCACGTGCATATATCAGAAGTGAAATGTTCTACTATATATCATGCTTAACCAACTAGAGGTCAAAGAACTAAATCACTGAATTCATGAAAGTAAAATGTTGTGCTTTCCAATTGCCATCACTTTGGGAGACTCTCACTTCCAATTACCAAAATGACCTTCAAATATGATATTGACCACTTTGTAGTAAAATTTATCATAATTGTTACATGACAATACAAAATAAGAAATGACATGGATAAAAAAGCTGTTATGATGGTAGTAAGATTTTTTTAATCTCAAATAATTTTACATTCAGTTTTCTGCTTGGTTGTGTTTTTCCTGATTCTTTATATTGCCTTTGCCAATATACCATTTATATATTGTTTATAAGATTATATCACTACTTAAATGTGTAAACTTGTTAAAGTTTTAATATAGAGTCATGGATGCATAAGGATTCACATTTTTTGTTGAAAACTCTTCTATATAATATATATTAACATTTCACATTTTATTAATGTGCAAGAGGGGAGCACTTGTAAATTCCAGGTTAGACAATGAAATATTACATCAATCTTTCATAGAACTAATTTGCAATTTCCTTACAATTCTAGGATGTCAGTAAGAAGTAGAAACTAATAATCATCACCTGCCTACTACCTGCTAGAAAGATGAAAATAAATAATAATAATTCTGTTCTATAAGACAGAACTTAGATTTTCCCCAAGTGCTTTACTGGGAATAACTCAGTGATTTACTGGGAATTTACTCAGAATAACTCAAGTTGTATTAAAGAGAAACACATTCCAAAGAAATCAGGTAACTGTTGAAATCATATAGCTAGGAAGGAGCAGAATTTGAAAGTAGGACTAGATTGCCTGTCTTCAAAATATTTCCATTGTTATGTACTTATGATTGGTAGGGGGCGTAAAATCATCCAACTCTAGGTTAACACTTTTATTTGCAGATGAAGCCTACAGATGTATCAAGACTTGACAAAGGTCAAAAAACAAAAACAAAAACCAAAACCAACCAACCAACCAAAAAGAAAAAAAAGAAAAACCCCAAACTTTTTTGTGATCTTTTCACTACTCTAGCCTTTCTTCCTATATCACATTTACTAAGAGCTCATCACTTAATGAAAACAAGGGGTCATGCAAAGGCCAGAGCAGTTCTGAAGACCCTATGCCAGAACCCAGTGAAGCCACTTTGCATAAAAAACACTCAATGATATGCTGAGAAACATATTATAAAAGCTACATTATTTTTCTGTGAATGTTTTTGCTGTGTAAATTACATTTATGCTATTAGGCATGAGAGTAAGTAGATAGTGGGGAAAAGCTGAACAGATAGTCTAAAGTATTCAAGGAATAAACAATTTCTACTTGTTTTTGCATGCATTTTTCGAATTATCTTTTAGCGGAATTACTGTAGTCTGCAGATCTGGTTTCCAAAAGTCAGTATAAAAATATATGCCCCGTGTAAAAAAAAATCAAACCAAACAAGGTAAACATCAAATTTTGAAGCTCCTTTTTACCTTTCAGTGCAGTTCTATTCCCCTGGTTAAGTTCTATTTACAATTTTGTATCCTCTCAAAATATTTGCTTTGTATTTAGGTCAACAGATAGATATCAGGAAAATTACATTAATAAAAATTAGTACACTAATTCAATGAAAGGTTAAAAAAATAGCAAAAAATATGTCCAAGAGAGGGACCAATAGAAAATAAGATGGTGGACTTAAATCCAAATATAGCAGTAATTAGCAGTCTAAACACTTTGCTATGAAGGAAGAGGGTTGTAGACTCTGCTAAAAGCCAAATCCAATTGAATGCTGTTTAAAAAAGGCATATCTAAAACAAAGGGCACAGAAGGTTTAAGCATCAAAATATGGAAAATATGGACAAAGTTAAAAGATGGATAGAGGATATATCTTTTTGTAGACATTTTAAAGACCATTTAGAAGTTAAATTTTTTAAAAAGTAGAGATAAGGAGAAACATGGTAGAATGATGAAATGTTTAACTTTCCAGAAAGATATACCAAATTTAAATTTGTATGCATCCCATAACATAGCCTCTAATGACCAAAAACTTAGAGGAATGTAAGAAGATATAGCCAAATCCAAAATCAAGTGGTAATCTTGCTCAGTAACAGATGACAAAAACTTCATACTAGCAGAAAAGAAATTTTAGGAAAGATCTAGAAGGTCTGATTAATTTGATGAAAACAAGAGCTAAGGAACATAGTTAGAATCCTATCCACAACAACTGCAGAATACCATTTTTTTCTAAGCAAACGCAAAACATGTAAAAAATCTGATGATTTGCTAGGCTATAAAGTAAGTTTCAACAAATTTCAAAGGATTTTGAAAGTGTACACATGTTTACAAACCACAATGCAATCAAGTTAGAAATATACAATAAAATATAACTGAACATCACTATATATTTGCAAGTATATATATCTAAATAATCCATGGGTCAAAGAAGAATGCGTAAAGGAATTTTAATGAAAATACTACATATCATATCTGTGGGTTGCATCTAAAATTGTGTCTAGAAGAAAAGCTATAGCTTTAAAATTAACATTGGAAGAACATGAGCTGAAAAGTAACCAGCAAACTGACCACCTTAAAATATTTGAAAGCAAGCACAAAATAAACAAATGTAGATGGAAAGAAATAAGAACCTAACAGCCTAAATTAATGAAATTTAAAAAATAAATAAAATGGATAAATTAAAAACAAATATACTTCTTTAAAGTAGGTATTAAACAGCTAACTAAATAATAAAAGGTCCTTGTTCTTTCATATACCAAGATTTGTTTTAAAATTACAGTAATTAAGAGAATGGGATATTAGTGGAGAGATTAAAAATAAACCTGCTGATATAGGGGAATAATATGTAGTCATGAAAATAATAAAAACATTATTTTCTACTAATATGAAAGACCTCTGAGATATATTATTTGTTAAGAAAAATAAGTTGAAGAACAGTGTAGATATGGTATGCTACATTTTATGTAAAAGTAGCTGAAGGAAAGAATCTATATTTCTATTTGCCTCTATGTGCATTAAAATTATACACAGAAGAATATATAAGAAATTAACATCCATGGATATTTACTGGGTGGTGGGAGAAAGAAGGTAGATATTTAAAAAATATATTAAAGGGCTTCCCTGGTGGCGCAGTGGTTGAGAGTCCGCCTGCCGATGCAGGGGACACGGGTTCGTGCCCCAGTCCGGGAGGATCCCACATGCCGCGGAGCGGCTGGGCCCGTGAGCCATGGCTGCTGAGCCTGTGCGTCCGGAGCCTGTGCTCCGCAACGGGAGAGGCCACAACAGTGAGAGGCCCGCATACAGAAAAAAAAAAATATATATATATATATATATATATATATAAAAAATTGAAAATTGTCACTGGCATAAGAGGCTATCAGTATAAAAAAGTAAAACTAGACCCTTAAATCTCAAAATTAAATTTAGAAATATTACAAGCCTAAAGTGAAAGGCAAAACAATAAAGCTTTATAAAATACCAGGAAAATATTTTAATCACCTTGATTTAAGGAAAATCTTTTAATAAAAGAACAAAAAGTATTGCCCATAAAAGAAAATGTTGATAAATTAGACAACATAAAAATTAATAAATTATATTCATCCTCAGATAGATTAAAGAGTGAAAAAATAAGCCAAAGAACAAGCAATGATATCTGGATTATATATTATAAGAAAAAAATTAGTATACCAAACATATAAAGAATTCCTATCATTTTGTAATTAAAGAAACAGTTAAATTAAAATTGGGACAATACATATTAAGATACTAGTTTTAACTGCCTAATATTTGGCACCATATTTAAGATTTCATTGGGTCATTTATACTTTTTATTCTAATTCTCATTTAAAAACTAAGTCAAAAAATTAGATTGTAACAAAAGAAGAGTTTAATTTAAAAATCTGTGAACTGCTGATTCCACTAAATTGCACTACTTTGATCATTGAAAATATACGTTGAAAGGAATTTTTCAGAAATAATGAAGAGTATCTATTCAGGGATTTTGACTTAGTCTCACTTTTGTTATAAAAAGTTTTTCAACTAGGTCTAAAGTCCATCGAAATTCATGTTTAAAGAAAATTCTTGTTTGATGTTGACCAGGTACATAAGAAGTAAATGAGAAAAAAAATAAAACTTGGAAATTAGTGACAAAATGTAGAGATAAATGGAAAGAAGTTTGAGAGAATCAAATAAGAACAATCAATTGAAGTATTAACTTCAAATAATTATTTGAAGTATATGACAAAGAATTCATTGTCTCTTTCAAAAGACTATTTCTATTGCCTCTTTATAGTCTGCCTAACATTTAAAAATAAGGTTGTATTGAATATCATTATATCATAGCCTGTTATGTTGGTTATTTCCTAAGAAAAACAAACAAACAAACATCATTGCCATGAAATATTCACCTTTGTCAAAGAACAGATATTGCAGTGAAAATAATAAACTGTGCTAGAAATATCTGTACAGACTACTCCCCTCTTATAGGTTAGTAAGCAATGATCATTATTCCAGATCCTCAAGCATATTTCAGTCAGTATTTTGGAAAAGTTTCTTGAAAAAATCCAACAATTTTCCTTTTAAGTATTCTACACTGTTATTTGAGGTCATAAAAACAAAAGGAGGGCCAGTTCCTATGCCTTTGTCCTTTGTTAAAATAATTTAAAATTACAACAGGATTCAAAAAAGTAACTGAGCCTGCAAAAGGCATTCTGCAGTAGGAGAGTCTCTGATTCAAAATGCCTCACCATTTAATCACCTAGAACTTGTCCTTTAATTGAATTTTCAACTTTTCTTTTTTCTTGGAGACTGACTTTGCTTGGATTGAAATAAACAGCATAGAAAGAGGATGATTTCATTTAGGTAGATTTCATATCTTGATGGATTATGAAGGAACACTTACACTTCAGATTTAAATTTTAAAAGGATTTAACAACATTCTACTTAATATTCAGAGAATAACTCATGATTCATAATGATCTTTATAAATTTACTAAAGATTATTTTGTAGGATATCCAATTAAATCTGACAGTAATTTGAAGTAGGTTTCCTTTTGATAATGATACTTGCTGATGACACATGATAAAATTACTACATAGAATTTGGACTTTGGTGATGTAAACCACCCCTTTTCTATTTCATATTAGTGTTTTTTGGCAAAAGGAAAAACGATTTTGGAATAATCTTGAATTGTATTTTCACATTTCAACTTTACTAAGTGGTTATTATTAAACAAGTCCAAAGAGATTTCATGTTAATGCTATTTAATAGACAAAAATCCTCCTTTTGTAGCAGTTTGTGCTTTAGGGTTTTAAAGTAGACACACAAAACACACGCTGAAATACCATTTAGAGGATGGATGGTTTGTTCATTCCCTGGAGACTGAGGTAATCCTGTAACATAACAAAGCACAGAAATAATGTCGACTATATTCATACCCAAACCATAGACCCTCTCTAGAGAATTTGATTATTATGTCTCACCTTCTTCACCTTAAAATGAATTTGTTACCAGGAGAATACCTGATTCCAAAGGAAAAATATATATGAGTGTTAAAAAGAGAGAGAGAGAGCACTCTAAACATCTTTTCATTGGAACTTAAGTTTGGAAAAGAGGAGCCAAAGATAATGTCTTTGGATAAGAGTTAAGCCATCATGTTGAATCATTTTGCCAACTGATTTAAGAGTTTTATTGAATGTCTCCACTTTCCTCTTTCCCCTCAAAACTCTTGGGCTTGGCAATATAACAGAATGTTTACTGCACAGATTCTGGACCTAATCTTCCTAGGTTCAAAACCAAGCCCTTTTACTTCCTATGTAACTGAGACAGTTCTTTAAAATTCTTGAGTCTCTCATCCTGAGAAAAATAGTGATCATGATGATAACCATAGTACCTACCTCCATAGTATCAGATTAAATGAACAAAATTTGTAAAGCACTGTTGGGAAGGTAACATTTACCTCTAACCTCTTAAGGCTTTTCAGATGGACCTGAGAATTACATTTACAGAAGACAGATTAACAGAAGAAAAGCATTCACATTTATATGTTTTAGGTGACATAAGAGCCGTCATAAGGAAATAAAGACCCAAACAAGTGGCAAAACCTAAATGCTTTTATACTAGATTGGCCAAAGAGAGGCAATTGTGGAAAAGTGACTAAAATACAGGGAGGCTAAAGGAAGATAAGAATTACTTTAACAAGGTCTGTTTGTATAGAATTCTCTTGGCTTTGACTTCCTATCAAAGAATGTTTCTTTTCTCCTGGTATAGACAGGGCATCTTTTACATGGGAGTTTTTTTTTTTTTTTTTTTGCGATAAACGGGCCTCTCACTGTTGTGGCCTCTCCCGTTGCGGAGCACAGGCTCCGGATGTGCAGGCTCAGCGGCCATGGCTCACGGGCCCAGCCGCTCCGCGGTATGTGGGATCTTCCCGGACCGGGGCACGAACCCGTGTCCCCTTCATCGGCAGGCAGACTCTCAACCACTGCGCCACCAGGGAAGCCCTACATGGGAGTTTTTAATCTCCTGCTTTCAGGAAGAAAAAGGGAGATTAAGAGTGCCCTTCCTGCATCTGCTATTTTATTAAGTGCCTTTGGTTCAAATAATTTTTATGCCAAAGTGACATATATTGAGGTGGCATATTCTGCCACCTTTCAGCACTTAGAACAGCAGCTATCCCATAATACATGCTCTATGAGGGTTAGTTACTATGCATTTGGAATATGTTAAGAAAATCTTTGTTTTTATTTTTTACTTCTGTTATAAAATTGGAATAATAAAATGAGGCTCTATGTTGAAAAACTCTTGCAAGGAAGATCCTAAATTTTTGGAGACCTAAATAATTACAACAATAATGATAACAATAAACATAAAAACATAGTATAAAGATAGTATACTTTTTAACTGCCAGGCACTGTGCAAGATGTTATATATATACTTAATTATTCTTTAAACTTTACATATATCTTGAGAAATAGCTTTTATTATTCCTATTTTACAGAGTAAAAAAGGAAAACTTAATCATTTTTACTAATGTCCAAGTAGTCAGACAGGAAGAAGATAGAAGTAAATAGCTTACTACTTTTCAGGCTTACTTCATGATTTTATGCCATTCCACCATAGACCCTAGGTAAATGTTGTATTGATCCTCTGAATAGCTCTCCATTTACAGCTACCTTCCTTTGTCTGGAATGCAATAGCTCCCTTACTTAGTCTAACTCAGATATCATCTATTTGTGCTACCTTCTCTGATTTCTCTAGGCAGAATAAATTATACAGCACTAGCTGTCCAATGACAGTATATTACTACTATAATCCATTTTGGAACCTGGCTTACATCAGAGTTGATGGTGAACAACTAGAGAATTAGACAGTATTTTCAGGTACTTAATTTATACAGTAAGACTCATAAAGTATACAATATATTTGTTAAATAATACCCTTGGAATGATCATATTGAGAATTCAGAACAATCAATACTATAAGCAATAGAGAGGGACATTGCATTATGATAATGGGATCAATTCACCAAGAAGGCATGATGATCTTAAATGTGTATATTCTTAACAAGAGCTTCAAAATTCATGCAGTGAATACTGGTAGCCTGAAAGGAGAAATAGGCAAATCTACAATTATATTTGGAGATTTCAACATGCCTCGCTGAAAAATCACTAGAATAAACAAACAGAAAATAATAAGGCTATGTAAGACTGAAACATCATCAACTTGGCATTGATATTTATGGAACACCTTACCCAAGAAAAGCAGAATATAAGTCAATCCAAGGACACTAAAATGAACAATTTATCAGATAGACCATATCTGTGCCATAAAAATAAATCCAACAAAGTTAAAATAATTGAAATTATACAATTTATTTTCTCTCATCATCACTAAATTCTGTAAATCAGTAACAGGAAGATATCTTAAAATGTCCCAACATTTGGAAACTAAACAACATACTTCTAAATAACTCATAAACCAAAGAGAAAATCAAAGTTAGTTTAAAAAATATTTTGAATTGAGTAAAAATAAAAACAACATATAAAGTATGCAGGTCTTATGGTTCTGGGACCCAATTCTAACCTGTGTGGGTATGGGGAGGTTAGGGGATGGATGTGGAGGTTTCCTCACACCAACAAGCAGTTCTTGGATACCAGCAGGCTGTCTGAGAATTCATCTCAATTCTGACACTACCTACCTGAAGATAGCATCAGATCCCACCAGTTAAGGGCTCCATCCAAAAAACCGATATAGACTTTAAAGTTATAATCAGATTTTCAGCTGCATGGGGCGTCAGTGCCCCTAACCCCTTGAGCTGTTTAAGAGTCAACTGTAATTCAGGAATAGCCATATAGAAGAAATGGGTAGGGCAAGGTGTGAGTAAAGGGCACAGAACTTCCATGCTCTCTCAGAGTACCACTTTCTTCAGTCAATTCACCAACTGGGAGCTCTCAGAATCCTGTCCTTTTTTGGGTTTTATGGAAGCTTCATTACAAAAGAATGATTGGTTAAATCATTGACCACTGGTTATTGATTCAACCTTCAGCCCCCCTCCCCTCCGTGGAGGTCAGGAGAGTAGGATTTAAAGTTCCTACCTTGTAATCCCCGGGCAACCAGCCCCCATTCTTAGGTGGAATCCAAAAGTCACCTCATTAACAAACAAAAGACACCTTTGTTGCTTTTATCACATAAGAAATTCCAAGGGTTTTAGGAACTTTGTCCTATAAATGGGAATGAAGAGGAAATATATATATTTCTTCTTATAAATCACAATATCACAGCAGGGCACAGATAAAGCGATATTTAGAAGGAAATTAATGAAACTAAGAACATAATGGCAATAGTGAAAAATCAATGATAGAAAACTTGCACATTAAAAATATCAACAATTAATTTGAAATGGATTATAGACCTAAATGTAAAACCTAAAATTCTGGAAGAAATACAGGAGAATATGTTTATCATCTTGGAATAGGCAATTATTTGTTAGATAGGAAATAAACTATAACATTTTTTAAATTGGGTATGATCAAAATGTAAAAACTTCTCTTTAAGAAGCAGTATTAGAAAGTCTGGATACAATCCTTAGACTAGAAAAAAATTTTGCAAAATCCATATAGGGTTAAAGCCTCACTTCAACAATATATAAAGAAACCTCAAAACTCATTATTAAGGAAACAAACAATGCAATTTTCAAAGGGGCAAAAGCTTTGAACAGACAGATCAAAGAAGATATAAGAATAGCAAATAAGCACACAGAAGGAATGGAAGGATGCTTAACATCTTTAATCATCAGATAAATGAAAATTAAAACCACAATGTGAAACCACTACAGACCCACTAGAATGGCTAAACATAAAACCAAACTGAAATAAAAGAAAGAGTAAGAAAAGATTGAAAGTACTGAGTGCTGACAAATATGTGTAGTAAGCAAGGAGAACTCTCAGACACTGCTGCAGAAGATGCAATGAAATCATATGTCCACAGAAAGCCTGTTAAAGAAAGTTTATAGCAGCTTTGTTCTTAATTTCCCCAAACTGGAAATGGTCAAAATGGCCATCAACTGGTGAATGAATAAAACATTGCTGTATATCTATGCAAATAAATTCTACTGAGGAAACACAGACATGAACTACTGAAACATGTAATAATACTGAATAATTTAAAAAGCATTATTCTAATCAAGAGAAGCTAACATTAAAGGTCATGTATTGTATGATTCCACTGATATAAAATGTCCAAAGTAGGTATGTCTATAGAGACAGAAAATAGATTAATGGTTGCCAGGGTCTTGGGTGGGAAGAGACAACTGTCTGCAAAGCAGTATGAAGGAACTTTTGGAGGTGATAGTATTATCCTGTATTCTGATTGTAGTGGTGATTTCACAACTTTATATATTTGTTAAAATTCATAGATTTGTGCAGCTAAAAAGGGTGAATTTTACTGTATGCAAATTATATCACTATAAACCTGATTTTTAAAAATATTAGAAAAAAGACAGACTGTCATTTAGCAGTTTTGATATATAAATATTAGAATTAATTAATAAGAGCTCAAAAATATGGAGGGAAGGAAATTATCAAAGATAGAAAAAAAACATTCCAACAACTAGAGAACATAATTCTCCACATTAAAAAGATCTACACATGTACTCACACACACACAGGAATATAAACACTAGATCCACACCAATGCATTCTTCATGAAAACTCAGATCAAGAAATATAAAGATGAGAATCATCAAATCCTTTATTTGAGGAAAAATAAAAGGCCATAAACAGTATGTCAAAAATCAGAAAGGCATCAGTCATCAGCAAAAGTGAAAGCTAGTAGACAACAGAGCTATGCCTTCAGAATTCTGAGGCAAAATGATTTCTACTTAGATTTATACTTCACCAAGTGTAAGGATGAAACGGGCATTTTTAAACATCAAGCTATCAACAATTTATTATGTATGAATACATTCTTAAAAGGCTACTGGAAGATATGTTTTACCATCTTAAGGGAGTAAATTAAGAAAATGGACATAAGTGCCAGGTATCAAAAAATCTAGCATCAAAATGGTGAAAGAAATTTCCAGTACACTGGTAATTTTATTTGTCTACTCTTGAATTTCTTTCATCATATTTTCTTTCGTATCAGCTAAACAAATTATTGACTTTTTAAATAGCCAAACATTTTGTACGTTGTAGTTTATAGAAATGATTTATAAAGAATAGAATTATTGTTTTTAAATTAAGCTTTATATTCCTCCTCTATCATCAATATATATATATTCTTTGATACATGTGATATATGTTCAATTTCACAGTTATTAGTATATAAGCTCTTTAAAACAATTTAATAATGTATAATTATGTTCTACATCTACTTAGAATTCTACAAGTTTATCTAAATACTTTATTTTTCTTTAAAATAATTATAAAGTCAAAAAATGGTATATTTAACTGATGAGCAATACCCTCTGCTTTTTTGAAGGTTAGTTGCTTTGGACATATTAAAAACAACCTAATTCATCAATGCCTTGTCAGATTTTAATATGTGATGACAGCCTGTCAATTGACAAGAATGTAGGAAAGCATTTTCTTTACTAAGTTGACATTATAACTTGATGAATCCTGTGTTTCAATGACAGTCATCTCTTTGCCTTTCAACCAGCATGTTCTATTTGAAATTCAGTTTACAAGACACATTATGATAAAGGTCATTTGTTTAAAAACTCTATGCCCTTTCTCGCCTTTTGACTTTAAATGGAAAACACAAAGCACAATTTCCCACATTCAGAATCTTATATTTTTAGAGTATTTTTATTAGTAGGCTCCCATAATTGCAAATTTTAAAGCTATGCAAAAATCAATATCCTACTATCAAGACCAGTTATTGAAGAAATATGTACTTTGAGAAACCTCATCAGTGATTACCAAATGAAATAAAAATTAATAAATAAATGATGGCAATTTACTATATTGAGAAAGACAGCTTAACTCTTTTTCAAAGCTCTAGATGTATCTTAAATAAAATAAAGTAAGCTTGATTCCAAATCATCTTAAACATTATTTTATATGTAAAATTATGCTATTACCCAGAGTAGGATATAAAATATCCATAATTGGCTTTAAATTATACTGTATCCCTTCAAGCCCCCAAATTTCACAGAATCTCATCTCTCTGTTACCAGTATCCAGTGCTCCTACCTTAAATTTGATTGACTAGTTTGTGCCTGAAGTTGCTTTGATGGAAGCTCCCAAATAATCTCATCCTTATTTATGTTATGTGAGGGTTTTTTGTTAGTTTCTTCTTCAGAGAATGAAAGACAAATCCAAAAACTCTAGGGAGATGTCTCTCAGGTGACTCTGGAGGTTCACAATGAAAATTTTGACTCTATGAAGCTGTGAGGACGAGGGCAATTATATGTAGAAGGGATTGAGATGCTGAAATAATCCCCGATAAAATATCTTGGGAATGATAATCCTACATTGCTTCCATGTTTTATTTAAGCATCACCTAAGAGCAAAATCCTCAAGAAGAAGCCAGTATTCACTTGCAGAAATATGTTACTGAACAATACTCACACATATATATGTATTTGAACAATGAGGCAAGGTGTTTTGTGGCTAATTTCATGTTTAGGGGCATAGACTTTGCACACAGAAAGACCTGAGATTGAAAATCTTCCCTTATTAGGTGTATATACTTGGATAAATTATTTTCCTACTTGGAGGTGCTGTTTCTTATCTGTGTGTAACTGTATTTCCGTAGCAATTATTTTCTGGATAATTGCTCATGCTCATGCACTGCAGAACATCTAGCTCCTTTTCAGTCTTCCCCAGTTTTTTGGAGACCATAGGAATGTCTCAACTGTGCTTATGAAGATATTTGTTGGCCTCTAGTCTTCTCATGATTTGATATCACTGCAAATAAAAAATGACTTTAGTGGGGCTCCCACTGGAGCCCTCCGTAGGACTATTTGTCCCTGTTCTCTCCCATTACACCTCATTTTATCCTCCTCCTCTTTACAGGCCTCCATATCTATGGAAAATCAGTTAAGGTGAATTGGTACCCAGTGGCATCAGTCCACTGGGTCTTCAATAAAACGAGACCCTGAGTCCCATCTGAGGCCCAGTCAGAACCCATAACGGGTATAAAACTAGAATAAGAATTCATATTGTGGAGTTAATGAGGTAATTTATGTACAATTATTACATTTCTTCTGTTCCAAACACTGTAACAGGTACTTATATCCATTAGCATACTTAAAACCTATACAGTGCAAGCTATGCAGAATTATTATTTTCCCTGTTTCACAGATGAAGCAACTAAAACGTAGAGAAATTTGTTCAAATGGAACCAGCCAGCAACTAATTGAGCTAGATTTGAAAACTTGTCTGCTGTCATCTATATATAGCTGAGCCAACAAAGCATTTTTTTCTCTCTCACTCTCTCTCTTTCTCTGTAGTTATCTATCTCAAACTGTCTGATTCAATATATCTAATCATGCAAATTTGTGACAATTTTTTTTGCTGCTGTTGTGTTAATATTTCCAAGAGCTAAAAAGGCAACAACTCAAATATAATGTTTGGGAAACAAAATTTTATGCTAAGATTATTTTAAAAATAAATATAACAAAAGATATATTTATGACATTGTCTGGAAGACTTTGGAAAAAGTATAAATATCTATCAGAGACATTCAAGATGGTGGAGGAGTAAGACGTGGAGATCACCTTCCTCCCCACATCAGAAATACAACTACATGTGGAACAAATCGTACAGAACACCTACTGAACACTGGCAGAAGACCTCAGACTTCCCCAAAGGCAAGAAACTCCCCACGTACCTCGGTAGGGCAAAAGAAAAAAGAATAAACAGAGACAAAAGAATAGGGACGAGACCTGCACCTCTGGGAGTGAGCTGTGAAGGAGGAAAAGTTTCCACACACTCGGAAGCCCTTTTGGAGACAGGGCGTGGCGGGGAGGAAGCTTTGGAGCCATGGAGGAGAGCGCAGCAACAGCAATGCAGAGCACAAAGCAGAGAGATTCCCGCACAAAGGATTGGTGCCGACCAGCACTCACCAGCCTGAGAGGCTTGTCTGCTCACTCACCGGGGCGGGCGGGGGCTGAGAGGTGAGGCTCTGGCTTCAGAGGTCAGATTGCAGGGAGAGGAATGGGGTTGGCTGAGTGAACAGAGCCTGAAGGGGGCTACTGCGCCACAGCTAGCCGGGAAGGTGTCCAGGAAAATGTCTGGACCTGCCGAAGGAGTAAGAGACCATTGTTTCGGGGTGTGCGAGGAGAGGGGATTCAGAGCACCGCCTAAATGAGCTCCAGACGTGGGCACGAGCCGCGGCTATCATCAGAGACACTGGAGATGGGCATGAGACACTAAGGCTGCTGTTGTAGCCAGCAAGAAGCCTGTGTGCAAGCACAGATCACTATCCACACATCCCCACCCGGGAGCCTGTGCAGCCCGCCATTGCCAGGGTCCCATGATCCAGGGACAACTTGCCCGGAAGAACACACGTCATGCCTCAGGCTTTTGCAATGTCATGCTGGCCTCTGCCGCTGCAGGCTCGCCCCGCATTCTGTACCCCTCCCTCTCTCTAGCCTGAGTGAGCCAGAGCCCCCTAAACAGCTGTTACTTTAACCACTCTGTCTGAGCAAAGAAAAGACGCCCTCAGGTGACCTAAAGGCAGAGGTGGGGCCAGATCCAAAGCTGAACCCCAGGAGCTGAGCGAACAGAGAAAGGGAAATTTCTCCCAGCAGCCTCAGAAGCAGTGGATTAAATCTCCACAATCAACTTGATGTACCCTGTATCTGTGGAATACATAAATAGACAACGAATCATACCAATATTAAGGTGGTGGATTTTGGAAGCAACTATATATATATATATATTTTCTTTTTCTTATTTTTTGTGTATGTGTATGCTTCTGTGTGTGATTTTGTCTGTAGAGCTTTGCTTTTACATTTGTCCTAGGGTTCTGTCTGTCCATCTTTTTTCTTCTTTTTTTGGACAGTTTTTACTGCTTGTTATCATTTGTACACTTGGTTTTGTTGCTCTCTGCTCTTTTTTTCTTAATTTTTAAAATTTTTAATAAATATTTTTAATTCTAATAACTTTATTTTATTTTTTTCTTTCCACTCAACGACCAGCAAGTTACAGTGCTGGACACCCTATGCCAAACAACTAGAAAGACAGGAATACAACTCCACCCATTGGCAGAGAGGCTGCCTAAAATCATAAGAAGGTCACAGACACCCCAAAGCATACCACCGGATGTGGACCTGCCCAACAGAAAGACAAGATACAGCCTCATCCACCAGAACACAGGCACTAGTCCCCTCCGCCAGGAAGCTAACACGACCCAGTTAAACAACCTTAGCCACTGGGGGCAAACAACAAAAACAGCAGGAACTACAAACCTGCAGCCCGAAGAAAGGAGACCACAAACACAGTAAGTTAAGCAAAATGAGAAGACAGAGAAACACACAGCAGATGATGGAGCAAGGTAAAAATCCACGACACCAAACAAGTGAAGAGGAAATAGGCAGTCTACCTGAAAAAGAATTCACAGTAACGATAGTAAAGATGATCCAAAATCTTGGAAATAGAATGGAGAAAATACAAGAAATGTTCAACAAGGAACTAGAAGAACTAAAGAGCAAACCAACAATGATTAACAACACAATAAATGAAATTAAAAATTCTCTAGAAGGAATCAGTAGCAGAATAACTGAGGCAGAAGAATGGATAACTGACCTGGAAGATAAAATAGTGGAAATAATTACCACAGAGCAGAATAAAGAAAAAAGAATTAAAAGACATGAGGAAAGTCTCAGAGACCTCTGTGAAAACATTAAACACACCAACATTCGAATTATAGGGGTCCCAGAAAAAGAAGAGAAAAAGAACGGGACTGAGAAAATATTTGAAGAGATTACAGATGAAAACTTCCCTAATATGGGAAAGGAAATAGTCAGTCAAGTCCAGGAAGCTCAGAGAGTCCCATACAGGATAAATCCAAGGAGAAACATGCCAAGACACATATTAATCAAACTATCAAAAATTAAAGACAAAGAAAAAATATTAAAAGCAACAAGGGAAAACAAAAAACAGCTAAAACAGCTGATAGTTCAGCAGAAACTCTGCAAGCCATAAGGGAGTAGTAGGACATATTTAAAGTGATGAAAGGGAAAAACGTACAACCAAGATTACTCTACCCAGCAAGGATCTCATTCAGGTTCGACAGAGAAATTAAAACCTTTACACACAAGCAACAGCTAAGAGGATTCAGCACCACCAAACCAGCTTTACAACAAATGCTAAGGAACTTCTCTGGCAGGAAACACAAGAGAAGGAAAAAACTTACAATAACAAACCCCAAACAATTAATAAATGGTAATAGAAACATACATATCAATAATTACCTTAAATGTAAATGGACTAAATGCTCCAACCAACAGACAAAGACTGGCTGAATGGATACAAATATGGGACCTGTATATATGCTGTCTAAAAGAGACTCAATTCACACCTAGAGACACATACAGACTGAAAGTGAGGGGATGGAAAAAGATATTCCATGCAAGTGGAAATCAAAAAAAAGTTGGGGGCTTCCCTGGTGGCGCAGTGGTTGAGAGTCCACCTGCCGATGCAGGGGACATGGGTTCGTGCCCTGGTTCGGGAAGATCCCACATGCCGCGGATTGGCTCGGCCCGTGAGCCATGGCTGCTGGGCCTGCGCGTCCGGAGCCTGTGCTCCACAACGGTAGAGGCCACAACAGTGAGAGGCCCGCGTACTGCAAAATAATAATAATAATAAAATAATAAATAAAAGTAGTCATAGTAATTTACCAGTGTTACCATTAGTGGGAAGACATTAATACCTGAAATGTTAAAGAAGAAGAAAGTTTGTGAAT
This sequence comes from Globicephala melas, assembly GCF_963455315.2. Classification (NCBI taxonomy): domain Eukaryota; kingdom Metazoa; phylum Chordata; class Mammalia; order Artiodactyla; family Delphinidae; genus Globicephala; species Globicephala melas. The sequence continues at coordinate 35,142,747 of NC_083323.1, read as the reverse complement.
AGATTATGATAAAAGGTAGACTTATCACTACAAAGTACATGGTAGCATAGACACTGGATTTTTTGTTTATTTAAATGAAACACATATTTGACGTACACATAAACATAGAACATTAAAATGTTTTACCCTGTGATATTCTTAAGGAAATATTAATATACAAAACTCTCTAAAGCGTCACAAGGATTTCTTTCAAATTCTCCATTATAGAATACACAAAGTTCAATTTTTTTATGCCATCAAAGGGAGACCTAATTTAGGAGTTTAGATTTCCTTAAAGAAATGCAGGTAGGTGAGGGCCTGAGGAATACAGCTAAAGCTATTACACCTGGGAATCATTATGAATGATCATGATTGGAAATGGAAGTTACTGGGAGTTAAGAGTGGAACTGTCTCTCTTACCAAAAACAAAATTTTAAGGATCAAATATTTTTTTTATATTTTTTTCAATTTCCATTTATTTATTTATAATTTTTATTTTATATTGGAGTATAGTTGATTAACAGTGTTGTGTTAGTTTCAGGTGTATAGCAAAGTGATTTAGTTATACATATACATGTATCTATTCTTTTTCAAATTCTTTTCCCATTTAAGTTATCACAGAATACTGAGCAGAGTTCCCCGCCGCTATACACTAGGTCCTTGTGGGTTATCTATTTTAAATACAGCAGTGTGTACAAATATTTTAAAAAGAAACTGCCTCATGTTAGAATATGTAATTATAGTGTTCTCATTAAAAATTTTTCAGAGCCTTAAATTATCTAAATCACATAATGAAGTTAACACATGTCTAAATAACAAAGTAATTTACAACTGCTAAAAATAACTGCATTAAATTAATAGTCTGAATATGGAAATTCCATGAGTTACAGGCAGACATATATTGTCCTATAATTGATCAATGTGGCTTGTTAACTAGATTTTGCACACACATATAATCATCATATAAGTGTGATACTTGGCATTATCAGACTACATTACTTTATAACTCAAATTCTGAATCACTTAAAATATGTTTTAATTATTAGTTAAATGTGTTTAATTACCACTTATTAGGCATATTTGCAGTTAACATTACATACTGAATGTATTTTTTTATTTACTGAATGATCATATTAGCCCATGCATACTGGCAAATCAACCATGAGACTTTTGCTCTATGACTTACCTAAAAGTTACATTTTTAGAAGCTAGGTTTTGGTATATATGTATTTCTATACAGTTCATATTTTTTTTTTTTTAGTTTTTTAAATTGGAGTATAGTTGCTTTACAATATTGTGTTAATTTATACTGTACAGCAAAGTGAATCTGCTATACGTATACATATATCCCCTCTTTTTTGGATTTCCATCTCATTTAGGTCACCACAGAGCACTGAGTAGAGTTCCCTGTGCTATACAGTAGGTTTTCATTAGTTATTTATTTTATACACAGTATCAATAGTGTATATATGGCAATCCCAATCTCCTAATTCACCCCTGCTTTCACCCTTGGTATCCATACGTTTGTTCTCTATGTCATATTTTCTTAGTGATATTTTTGTGATACAGAGGTGATTTTTGAATTTAGATTTTTATATCGTTTGTGCAATAGAAATGAATGCTTGCATTGCTAAATGATAATAACATTTTTACTTCTGCAGTATTTCTATAGCAACGCTGGAAATTATTTTTAAGAATAGGGACTGTGTCAAATTCCCTGGGTTGACTTTCCAACTGCATCAATTATGAACCTTGTGACACTGAACAAGTTACTACTTAACTTCTCTAAGCTTTTTTTCCCCATCTTTGAAAAGAAAAATGTAGTAACACAACACAATAGGTACTTAACCCAACTAAATGAGATATTCACAATATCTGGAACATGGATAATGTTCAGTAATTATTAGGCTTTATTTTTCATTGTATGTTTTTACCTTTACCAAAATATAAGTTCCAGTTAATACCACTACCAAATTTTACTTCAATCTATTAAAAAATATTGTGAACAATTCCACTTTCAAAAAATACTCAAAATTTTAGTGCTATAAATCAAATAACTAAAGTAAGAAATTATATTTTGAATAGATACCACAATTAAAAGACAAAATATCCCCTTTGAATGTTTATTTCAATCCTAAGTAATGCACACTAAACTTTACTTTTGCTTAACCATACAGAAACAGTAAAGGGAACATGCATTTTCCTGTTTTTTTTTTTTCCTTAGCCTTGTGGGAAGTTTCTTAATTTTAACAGATTTTATTCACAGCAGACTTCTATTGAATCATATCTTATATAACTGATCTGACCCATGTTCAAATTATTAACTGTATATTTTTTGAGATCAAATCTTTGTTTCTTCCATTACAATTTTTTAGCAGACTTTATTTTCTTGAACAATTTCAGGTTTCCAGAAAGCTTGAGCAAAAAGTATAGAGTTCCCATATTTTCCTCTTCCCCACCTCCTGTTTCTCCTATCATTAACATCTTATGTTGGTGTGCTACATTTATTAAAATTGATGAGCCAATATTGATACGTCATTAACTAAAATCCATAGTTTACCTTAAGATTCACTCTTTCTGTTATACATTCTATGGGTTGTGACAAATGTATAATAACATGTATCTGCTGTTAAAGTACCACACAGTACAGCTTTAATACCTGAAAAGTCCTCTGTGTTTTACTTATTTATCATCACCTCCCTTCCCCAGACCCTCAGTCAGCCATGGATCTTTTTGCTGTGTTCGTAGTTTTGCCTTTTCTACCATGTCACATAATTGGGATCATACAATATGTAGCCATCAGGTTGTCTTCTTTCACTTAGCAATATGCGTTTAAATATGCTCCATGTTTTTTCGTGGCTTCATATCTTTCTTTTTATTATTGAATAATATTCCATTGTGTGTATGTACCACAGTTTATCCATTCACCTATTGAAGAACATCTTGTTCACTTCCAGGTTTTAGTAATTATGAATAAAGCTGCTATAAACATTTGTGTGCAGGAGTTTTTTTGTGGACATAATTTTTCAACACTTTTAGATAAATACCAAGGAGTACAATTGCTAGATCACATGGCAAGAGAATGTTTAGTTTTGTAAGAAATTGTCAATATATTTGTCAAGATGAACGTACAACTCTGCATTCTCATGAGCAATGATGAAACAGCTTACAATTTTTTTTAGGAAAGAGAAAGGGTTTTTTTCCCTCTAATTCTCAAAAAATTTATTTAGGTTCCAAATTCTAAAGAATAAAGAGTTTTTATAAGGTAATGGAATAATTTATTCAGGACATTGTTTTCTATAGAGAATTGTCACTTAAAAACTGAAGATGAGGAGACAATGCTATTGGAGTCTGGTTAAAGGGTGATTTAGAGAGACAAAAAGTTTTCCTAGGTAAAAATGTATGAACTTTCAAGGAACCTGCTCACAACAAGTGATAATTAATGTAACTTTGATCCTAAATACTTAGTTCTTTCTTAGATGAAGTCACTACTTCACCTGTGCAACATTTTTATGGTTGTAATTAGATGAAAACATTTTTTGGTCAGTTTATAATTATTTCAATCCAGGGACTTATTTTTATTTCATATTTTAAACTGGTTTTGGTGCTGGGTAAATTTAATTTTTATGTACATAGAGCTTTATTTGCTTAAGAGTGAGAAAATTAAATATTTATGCCCTGTAGCCATTCAAGCGGTCTACTTATACAGGTTCTGCTCAAATCAAAGAGTCAGTCATACCACATTGTGCATTTCGGTACAGCTGTAGAAGGAAGTGGAAAATAAATTATTTGCTTTAGTGCATGTAATATATTGATATAGTGAATTACCTAATACAAGTTATTATTTTTAAAAATAATGATAATTAATAAAGTGACTCTGGCATGCCGGATTTTATCATGTCCCTTTTTTTATGGATTTCAAAGCACTTTCCTTTTATTTCCTTGTGAATTACCTATAAATGTTCTATGTCTTTGATGACTGAATAATAATCTCTGTCTGTCTTGAGACATAAGTTATTTATGGGGAGGGAAGTCATCAAGGTTTGGGCTATGAAATCAATATCCTGAATTCAAATATTGTTTCCATAATAAGTCTTAAAATCACTTCCAAAACCTCACTAAGTTGTACGTTCCTCAGCTGTAAAACATGAACATTTCCCTCAGTTTTCTTGTGGCTATAGATTGGCATGGAGCACTTATCTTGCTAAGTGGCATAATACAGGTTGTGTAAATGCTGACTGCTGTTACTATAATATGGTGCAGTGTGTGTCACATAGCACATATTTGATGAGGGCATAAATGAGCATATGGAAAGGAGAAAGAGACATTATTACTGCAAAAAAATCTTCGTTATATTTGAAAAGAAACACTCTACTAAAATATTCTCTTTGATCTTCTATTTTCCAAAGGAAATGAATAGACAGCACTAGTAGTTTTCATCTGATGGAAAATACCCTGGCTATGACTTCATCAATTTTCCCCTAAAAACCATCCCTACATGTAATTTTTTTAGTGAGTTCCCTGTGCATGTTTGCTGATACTTCCTTCACACATTGGAACATTTGAGTCAACAAACTCTTCCCACATAAAATATCAACGTAAACTGTATTAAAAGTACATTTTAGTTCCTGTATTGGGCCCATAAAATATACCCTCATATCCCACATGAAAGTTTTGAAAATGCTGACCATCTTCTTTGATGGCAAGAAACCTTCTGTCACTCACCCACACCACATCTTGAACCTCATCTGCAGTGTGGAAAATAAGTTCCAATTGTGCCATATTCCAAATTTCCTATCCTTTGAGGACCCTGGCAAAAGAGATTTTATCCTTTGCTGTTCGTGTGATAATGCTTCCATGATTTCATTGAAGTTACCTCATAAAATATAATGATAAACAGAAGGGTTACCCTTTTTTCTAGTGGGAATGCTTCATATAAAGAAGTATAATTTCCCTTGTGGTTTGGAGTACCATATGGCTTTTTCCCACTTGCTTTAGACTTTTTTTTTAAGACAATAAAGATTAACTTTATCTTTTAAGGTTTAAGAGACCCCAAAACTTATCACAGTTTTCATCATCAGACCACAACACAGAGCTAATATTATATACCCACTCCGAGGAAAGCTAAGATAAAGTGGCAATATTAACAGGTTCTAAGAGCTGTCACAAATATTAAATCAGTATGTGGGTTGTTCAACATCAGGTTTTTTTGTTGTTTCTTTTCCTTTAAATAGATTTTTCAACTGTGATAGGTTGAGCTTTTTAACAACATTTGTAAATGGGCACTTACTTGACTGTATTTTCAAAAGCCACAAAATGCCACATGAAAGCCACCCCAGTTTGGCTAGCAACATAACTGGAATATACTGGCTTTTCTGGTGCATCTTCTTTAAATTCAAAAGAAATATTTCTCTGATTAATTTTAAAACAAGGCTTGGCAGGAGCATAGCACATGCTTACAAGGCCAGAGTACCTGAGTAAACCTCTTTTTTTTCCTAAACATATCTGCCTTGATTTGTGACCACACACTCCTTACCTTAACCACAATTTATCTATTTTTGAAGTTCACTGAATTTTTACCACTAAAGCCTGTTAGCTAAGCCATGAAGCCCTCAAACATTCACTGTCAATGGAGCATGATGGTGCTACAGTAGCACTATAGGTAGCATGATGTTCTCGTGGGCTGTAGTGTTCATGCCATGCTCTTGTATCATTACCGCCTTGACTCTGCTTTGGCTCTTAATAACATTCATTAAAAAAAAAAAAGGCCACTTGAGAGACATCTCTGTGTGCCATTATCAAATCTTTGAACTTTTATTGACTGTACTTAAGCTCTGTTCATACCTTCTCTTCCGGTATTCGTATACTTTAAGACAAAACTGGTGCAAGAGAGTGCCCTGGAGTGGTTTCTAAGAACACTTGAAACCACTTGGTCAGGAACAACATGGAAGCAAACTACCACGTATTACAAACTTACTCAGGAAATTCAGTCCTAAAATGTTTTATTTAAGGACATCAATACATAAAATTATCAAATATCTTTGTGTGTGCACTTTTTATCCAGTAGGATGACTATTTTATTTTTTGGTCTTCAGTGTTCCTACTCTGCTCTTCCTTTAAATATCCTTCATGCTTCAGTACCCTGACATCACTTAAAAACAATTTTCTTAAGCCAAACCATTTGAAAAGAAATGTGATTGAAAATAGCTAGATAAGGTAAAATTTGCATAAAGTACATGTGCCATGTGTGTGTATATGTGTACATGTGTCTATATAAGTGAAAATTTAGAACACAGGAACAGCTATTTGCCCAAATTCCATTCTAATTTATGACTTCATTAATCTCCATGTTGAATATTAAATCAACAAAAGGTTTAAATTTGTTCCTCTACATTTAAATATTCCATAGTAGGAAAGGTTTCTATCAGACAAGAGAATATAAGCATAGCAGTGGCTTAGGAATAGAATTCATTGCAGAAAATCAGGAAATGGTTAAGATTAATCATTGTACATATATGTATACTACATATGTTCCATGAAAACTTAGGTTGACCAAGGTTTATATAAACCCAAAAGGAAAACAGAATAATAAGAAACAAAGAATAATATAAAAAATTCTATAAGAACTATTACATTTATTCTTTGTACCTCAGGTAAGAACCACTCTGATACATTATAATACATGAAAACTTTGATCTTTTTTTTATATTTTAACTTAAGGAAATTTTTATCATTCCAATATTTAACAGTCCATCCATTTTTCAACATTCATTAAGTATCTATTTACATTAAACATTGGACTATGTTTGTCACAATAAAGGCACTCATAAAAGTCCTTAGAGTTAGCCTAAATTTGTAGAGGATCATTCATTCTCTCTCTGCATATTGATTTTCTTAAGACGTAAAAGAGGGCAATGCATTATATGACTTTAAAGTTATTTCTTTTTTCTTTTCTGCAATTTGATGGCTCTAGTTTTTTCTCTAAGACATCATTTCCAATGTAGTAAATCCCAGACCATTCTCTTTGGAACTCCATGTACCTGGAGAAGCACAAGGGTTCTAAAAAAACAAGGGTTCTAAAAAAAATTCCCAAGACACTTAAAGGAATAGAAGGAAAAGCCAATGGAAAATTATTTTCACTCATTCTTTCCTTTGATTTTCATTAGGCAAAGCCCAGCTTCCTTTCAGAACTCCCCAATTCTGTAAGACCTTAGACAAAGACTCTGCTGTGTCACAGAATAAACATTAGCCCAGAATACATGACACTTGGCTTTTAGTCCCAGTTCTGGCTTTGTAATTCCCAAGTCTTTTAACTAATGAGGAACCCTGTTTCCTCATTTTTAAAAAGAAAAGATTGAACAAAATGAACTACACAGTTCACTTTCTGTCTAAAGTATTGAACAGATATTTATGAGATGATTTTAGAATTTATACATTCAAAATCCTTCCTCTTTAAAAAATGCATACAATCCCTTAGAAACTGAAGAACTCATTTGGTAAGTTTAGTGTAATATAATAATTAATTTTAAATAATAAAAACGATAGGGCTTCCTTGAACACTATAGCTAAAGCTATGAGGTTTATTTTAAAATTGTTTATTGTTTGCTTCTCTTGCTTGAATGTAGGTCCTCAAAAGACAAAGACAATGTCTTCTTTATGCCCCCACTGAATTCACAATACAATGCCTGGAATACAATGGTAGTTTGATAATTTTTTGAATAAATAAGTGAAGCTTAAAGAGAGCAATCCCTTATCACATATTTTTAAAACTATTAGAAAAAAAATTACGGGATCGAGATGGGCAGAAGGAATATTATAAATTACTTACTTGAAGGACAGTTTAATAAATGGTAAATATGTTTCATTTATCTTTTATCACATATTTCTTATATCAAAATTTTAATCTAATTCAATTCACTTATTTTAGTGCCTACCTTATTCCTGGCAAAAAAAAAAAAATGCGTTTTAGAACCAGAAATGAATATCAATTCTGACTATTTCATTCACTCTTATATGACTCTGGGCAACTCTTACTGTTCTAAGCTGCAATATTCTCAACTGTAGTATGGGGATGATTAAATTAGGTAATGTATGGAATGTGCTCAGAACAGAGCTCAGCTCTGCACAAGTCCTTGATATATCTTTGCAAATAGTGTTACTAGTATTATGCAGTATATATAGTAGACCTCCAATGGAATGAACTAGGTCTTAACTGTTAAAATTGCTGAAATATTTTTATTTAAATAAGCAATAACTTTTTGTTTCCCACATCCTTTACTGCCATTTTAAAATATTTTTGATTCACAGATGCCTTGGAAATTCTCTCAATATATGTGCATGCACGAACAAGCACAGTCCACAGGCACAAAATTTTATTAAATATTAAAGGAGATTGATTGTCTCATTAAAGTCCTTCCCTTAGTTCATGTCTTCAACAAGTAAAAGTAAAACTGGTAGTACTGGAAATTTCACAGAGAAGATCAAGGAATATTCTTCCATTGAAAAAAAATTTGAAAATCACATCTGTTGGGAATGCTGCTAATATTGTGCTTTCTGTCCTTCTTAGTAATGAAGTGATAAGGACAAAAGGCAAGAAAGTGGAGATGCTATCTAAAGTTCAATGAGATATTAGAGTTCATTAAGCAATATCCAAAAGATTTACTGAGTATTCACTAGACATGGGGTGGTAAGTAAGTGGAAAGTTAAGCCTTGTTCATTGCTGACATTTAGCAAATTTACTTCTAAACATGATTTTGGGATCAATTTCATAGTTTATGTTTCTTCTACAGAACAAGTCCTGTTACATCACTTTTCTAAACCTTTACAAACCCATGGTCTATTTTTGTAAACACAAAAATAGTAAGGTCTCATTTAATGTAATTTAAAATTGTAAAATATTGCAAATACTTGAATAAACATTAAAGTACTGCAATTTTTACAACATTTTTGAAATTAAATTGGTTCCCAAAGATTCACTAGGCCTCTCTCCATGCCCACTTCCCTCTTGCCTTGCCCTTATGAATGCCAAAGCTTGTATATACTTAAATTATTTCTTATACCTCTGCCCAGAGGGAAGAAAAAAATAGAGAACTAAAGCAGTTATTCAAATTATTCTAATCAACATGTTCATTTCAGTTATTGTGGTGCCTACTGTCTTTGTCTGCCCAGCACTCCTCTTCTCTTCTTCTGGTGGCAGAATCTAATCCCTGACCCCAGGCATGTGACCTAAGTTGGAAGACTCAAAATCTATAAACTAGCTTCGAAAGATTTATCCAGAGGTGGACCTAATAATCTAAGAAAGTACAACTGGAATCATTTCCCTGATTTTTTTTTTTTCTTTTGCGTTACGCGGGCCTCTCACTGTTGTGGCCTCTCCGGCTGCGGAGCACAGGCTCCGGATGCACAGGCTCAGCGGCCATGGCTCACAGGCCCAGCCGCTCCGCGGCATGTGGGGTCCTCCCAGACTGGGGCACGAACCTGCATCCCCTGCATCGGCAGGCAGACTCTCAACTACTGCGCCACCAGGGAAGCCCCATTTCCCTGATTTTTAACTGGAACTAATGTACCTGTATAATGGGGTTGGAGGTATTGCATGTCCATGAATGTGGAGTGGGGTAGAGATACCTTGTTTTTCTATGGTCATAGAGCTGTATGGATATAACCCCAGAGCACATTTCCCCATCACACAGAGAGCATGAAGCTGCAAGAGAAGAAAATCAGAGAGAGAGACAGCAGAGACCATCCTGAGAGTATCAAGTTTCAGTATTTCAGAAATGCACTGATACCTACAGTTCTTCCTTCAATTCTATGAAGTATGCTAGTGTCCATTCAACAAATGTTCATTTCGCTTAAAAAATAAAATATAAAATAAAATAAAGTAGGAGAGATGCCAAATATCTAGAGATAGGAGACAGGACCCTTCATGTCGTTTTACTTCTCCCTTGGCTCCCATGTGTCCACATACTGACTCTAATCATTAAAAATATATATATGCATACTATTTCCAAAACTGCAAACCTTTTGTTTCTTTCCCCAAATATTGTACACAGAGAAGGAGTTCTATCTATTTCTTAAATATTCAAATTGTAAGTGTGATAATAGACCACCTTCATTTAATCTTAGGCCAGATTCCCTGGATACAGACTCTGAGATGGAGAGGAGTTGAATGTCACAGGTATTTTGGGGAATGCTCTCAGGAGCAACACCTGTGAGGGAGGAGGACAGGCCAGCAAGAAAAGCTGAATTGTAAAGCAGTTACAGCAGCACCCTCAGCCCATCCCACAGTGGCCTCTGGAGAAAGATCAGTACTTTGGAATTGTTCTCAACCAAGACAAATGGCCAAGCATTGTACCTCACTGTTGGCCTGTCACTGGATACAGGTTTCTCCTGGGGTAAGTGTTGTGTCTTGGGCAAGATAGCTCCGTTTTAGCCAAGGGCAATTTCTGGAAAGATGCACCTATAAGTTATAAGAAGCCAATATTCCTACTCACAGAAGCAACATGTGCACTGGTCTTAAAAGAGGAAAAGGAAGTACACAGAGCATTATATTATTTTACTAATCTCTCATATTAGATATTGTTGTTAATTGTGTTTTCCTAATTAGAATATAAATGTGAATGATCATAAGGTGAAGAAATAGCAGTAAAGTAAGGTTCTGTGTGTGTGTATATATATATAGAGAGAGAGAGAGAGAGAGATAGAGAGAGAGAGAGAGAGAGAGAGAGAAGCTGATACAAATTTAATCATCAAAAGCTTTAGCAGGAATACCTTTATCTTCAGATCTTATATTTATGTAGCCACCAAAGATATTACTTTAAAATTTTCTTCTTGAAAGTCTTGTCACAATACAATTTAAAAAGAATCAAGGTGGCCTCATATAGAAACTATGACTGATCATTCAGTTTCATCAGCAATGTCCCTACTAAATTTGTATTCAATTAACTCACACATTTGTAATTTTATAAATGCTAAATATATTTCATGCATTTATATATTCATGTAGTATAAATATATTTATACTAAATATGCTTCATGAATTTATATTCTGCCTGCCATCTAAAAATAAAAGTTTATTTGAGAATAGATGCTGAGTCTTCACTTTCATTTGTGGTTATACACTCAACATAAATCATTTATTTAATTACCATGTTGACTCACTGGTTTTATTTTACTTTTTACATTCTGTTTTACCACAGTTATGTTCTGTTTTACCACAATTCAGAATCGCTGTCCACTTTCTGTGTGTGTGCTTTAAAACAACAGAAATGTATTGTCTTACAAATGTATTTGTAAGACAAATGGAGGTTAGAAGTCCAAAATCAAGGTGTTGCCAGGGCCACGCTCCCTTTGAAATTTGTAGGAGGAAAATCAATCCTTCCTTGCCTCTCCCTCCATAGCTTCTGGTGGTTTGCTGGTGATCTTTAGTTTCTTTATCCATTTTTTTTTTGATACTAAAAGATACTATATACTCGAAGACAATAGATTACTTTGGAATACATATAAATTACATTAAGTAAAATCACGGTTGACTCAATTCCATGGCTCAATATACGAATAACAATTCTAGCACTAATGAACACATGATAATAGGACTAACTCAAGTTAATCAGGATGAAATTTTTAGTGCCAGGTCTTATTTAGCCATGGATATATACATTTATAGCCTTTTTAGCCGACCATAATTGAGCAACTTATGCTTGGAATTAAATCATAGAACCATTGTTGCTAGCTCATTTAATATTTGTTCACCAAATAAAGTCAGTTACAGCCATTAAGAAATATCATTACTGACATAAAAATGAACAACTTAAAGCATCATAGGTAGCTTATACCAATTGATGTTTGTCTTTAAGTCTCCAAACTATTCACCAGTGTTAAAGGAGTAATTTGATTCAGTCTTGAGGAGCTCAAATGACGTGCTCTCCATTTTGTTACAGACAGTACAAAACTTACTGTTTTTCAGTAACATTTGTCATTACCAGATTAGTATACTGTTTTCTCTTGAAAATTACATTTTCTCTCCATTAAATAATACTCCAGTGACCTAAAAGCTGATATTCTCTTGCTCTTCAGACACTACCATACCCTGAAGTCTTGATGGAATTAAGGAAGAAAACCAGTGAAAATTAAAGCTGTTTCCTAAAAGGAGAATTTTTTTCTTCTTTTGTTGCTTCATTTCTTTATCTTGGTTTTATAATAAGTATGGGTAAAGATAAATTTTATGACATAAATGTAAAAGTATGAAAGCCTGATCTATCAATTTTTCTTGATTTTCCTTTCTCATTCCCTATTAAAAATAAAATATATAGGTAGAAATGAGATAGATACGAAATATTTCACTTCCATGTTTTGTGAATTAGTCAAACTTTTTACCAGTAAGATAAATGTTACTCCAAGTCATTAACTGACTTAACAAAAATATTCATTAAGTTTTTGTTGTGTGCATTGTATTGCTGAATATTGTTAAGAAAGTAACAAAGTACAGGGTAAGTTCCTGCCTTTGAAAATGCTATTAATCTGTTGGGAAGACAAGCTGTGCATATGAAAAGATGTAATAATAATTCTAAGCAACAATATGTGATAATGGTGATGAATGATAAAAACTGAGTTTTATATTAGTTTTCTAGGGCTGCCATAAAAAACACAGACTTGGTGGTTTAAATAACAGAAATTAATTTTCTCACAGTTCTGGAGGTTGAAGTCCAAGATCAAGGCACTTGCAGATTCAGTGTCTGGTAAGGGCCCATTTCCTGATTAGTGATGGATGCAGAATATGAACAAATTTCCCTTCTCATTTGCAGAATGGTGACAGACTCAATCATGTGCAGACTCTATAGACAGAAGAGATAGCAGCGCTGTCAGTGCACATTCCTTGGACATGACAGAGGGCCAATATAACCAGTAATATTGAGAATAGTTGCATAATCATACTAGACAAAAGTTTGACCAACAGCATAAATGCCCTTAGGCCCGAGGGGAAATTCTGGAAGGCAGGAGGTCATCATGCAATGATAACATGACTAGAACTCGTTGTCTATAATCTTACCATTGGAGGAAGGTGTCAGAAGAGAAAATGCAGATTTCTAGCTCTCCCACATGACAAAGAATCCTCACAAAAAGTCTTGGCATGACGAGAGCTAATGTACAGAAGTATGGAGTGCAGAGAATGCAGTGAAACAGATGACCAAAAGAGCAGAAACAAGAGTACAGAGAGCTTTTAGGGGTAAAGCACATTTGAATTGTCTAATTCTTTGAGCATCTGTTGAGCAGGCTGAAGGTATCAGATGCAATGCAGGGTGTTGGGAACACAGAGTTAAATTAGACATGGTCCTAGGAGTCAAAGATCTTACAGTTTAGTGGGGCAACGCTCAGTGTATTATAAATTTAAAAGTGCTCTAGTTTCTATGTTAGAAGTGTATAGAGGTACATCAAAGAAAGAGTGGTCAAGTTTAGGTATCGACAGAGACTCTCCCAACATGTTTTGTGTAAACAAAAAAGTATGCTGTTAAAAATTAAAGGATAGGCCTTCCCGGGCGGTGCAGTTGTTCAGAGTCCGCCTGCTGATGCAGGGGACGCGGGTTCGTGCCCCGGTCCGGGAAGATCCTACATGCCGCGGAGCGGCTCGGCCCGTGAGCCATGGCCTCTGTGTCTGTGCATCCGGAGTCTGTGCTCTGCAACAGGAGAGGCCACAGCAGTGAGAGGCCCGCGTACCGCAAAAAAAAAAAAAAAATTAAAGGATAAGCAAATGGTGTAAGAGTCTGAGAATCCTATATACCAGAAAAAATATTGTGGCAGGAGGAAGGGCAGTGTATGGAACAGCAGGGCAGTTAAGGACTAGTACCAGAACCATGGCCAGATAGCGCAGGGGCTTAGAGCAGGAGATATGGAGACTGAATGGCTCCTGGAACTCTGGGTTTGCCATTTACCATGCTGGCAAACTTAGTCAACATCTCTGTGCCTCTGTTTCCTCCTTTGTTAAATGCTTTCGTAAATATTAAATGATTTGATATTTATATGCCGTCACACTAGAGTGACCGGTTAATCTGGGATTGCTCTTCTCAAAGAGAACAGTCACTGTGGGACACAGAGGAGGAAGGTTCACTAAGACACCAGATAAACACTTCATTCCTTCTGGTGAGGCAATTTTATTCAAATGTTGGGTAGTATGAAGTGACGGAGTACTACAAGCTGCATAAGATTTCAATATAATGCAAAATTCTCGGGATAGTTGCCCATTCTCCATAGCTCTAAGTATTTTTTTGTTGGAAAAAATAAAGAATCACAGCACTAACCATGTTCTGGAGAGACACTGATACTTAGTATAAAGGAACTGGCAGTCAAACAGGATCAGGGCTGTATAACAAACATTTAGTTATGACTACATTTACAAAAAAGCATATCTATGTAGGACTTCCAGAGTCTTGTTTGGGATTCTGCAATATTTTCTGAAGTCTCAGATTAATGAATTCATCAGATACTTCAAACCTAAATTAACTAAATTTAATACAAGCAACTGTAGGGAATTTTTCCTGTTATTCTGGAAATTTCTGTTGAGCTCCAAAATTGTGATTATCAATAGTCACAAAATAACTCCACAGAATGTCAAGGAACTGCCAAAATACTTCATCTAGGATTACTAAAATGTAGCCAAGCTAAGCCCTTACACATCACCCTTTCAACTACAAACCTTCAGCCTATATAAAGAAGAGGCTAGGAAGATAGCCTTTAAATAAAAGCAACCGGAATGTTAATATTAACTCAGTGTTTATACGCACTGGTGGCAACAAAGCTCTAAGGCCATAGTTCACCTATTGTCCAGGACTGATTACAATGTGTTGTCACATCTCTGCAGGGAGTCTGATGTCAGTTTCTGAAGTACGCAAATGGATAGACTGGTGCTAGCTAGTGAACAAGGACAGACACCCGGATAATTTCAGAGAAACAAGGACAGGCACTGAGATAATGAAATGTAGAGATGGAGTCAGGGTCAGAATGAGAAGACAGAAAATTCAATGCCCTCTGTGGCTCCATAAAAATGTAAAATAGGGAAATAAAATTCATCCAACAGGGAAAGTTCTTAAGCGGTTTCATAATTTCTGTCTCGGTATTTAATCTGACCTAAAAGTTACTTAGATGGGATCTCACATTCAAAAATAATAGGCTAGACTGTCTGAGACTGTAGCTCATGCTGAGAATATTTCAATACACTGGACAAAATATGTTTTTTAATCTCTTTGGAAGCCTCAGGAAATTATTAACAGTGAGAATATGCTGGGCTAAGAAGAGAAGAGAAGACGAGAGAAGTTAACTCAAACCTTGAGGCCACTTTTTCCCCTTAAGCAACTGCTGATTCGAAAAGTGAAATTGGTGTCAGAAAAGATAATAAACCAAGTGGAGTTTTTAGAGGTCTCATAGGGCTTGAGAGAAAAGTCAGAAGTCTGAGAAGGAGAAGGGCCTCTGGTAAAAATTGCAGGCTTCTAGTGGGAGCCCTAAAGGAATGAGGGTGAACCAGAAACAGACTAGCTGTCAGAAGGAGTAGAGTACGTAACCCTCTCAGTCCATCTTCGGACTGAAGATAATTCGCCTCGAGAAGTGTTTCAGGCCATAAACAAAAATCAATCTTCTCTCAAGGAAAATATTATTGATCAGACTTGCCAGGAAGTTTTACACATTTTATTAGTACATCCTCTCTTTTGTGTGTTTGATGCTGCTTCATTGATTGCTGCCTTTATTTATTTTTTTGGCTTTTTTTTTTAAACTTAATTTGCTGGGATTATTTTTCTTAACTTCTTGAGATTGATGCTTAGATCACTGAATTTCATCTTTCTCCTTTTCTCATATATGCATGTAAAACTAAAAATTTTTCTCGAATCATGGATTAAGTTTAAATTTTCTGAGTGAAAGTTAAAAGTTCACTATTATATTTATAAACATATATATATACACATACATATAGTTAAAATCCAATAAATCATCTTTATTAATTATATAATTCTAAGCCTTTATGACTTTTCTTATTTCATATCTACTTGAATTGGCCAAATGTTGAGAGGAATATATTTAAATTTCCTCCAAAATTACTCTATACCTCTTGATTTCTCTTTTATATTTTTGCTTTACATATTTTGCTCTGGAATTACTCTTGCCAAAACTTTGTTGGCACCTATATTGCCATTGTTCATTTTGCTCTTGGTTATGGTAAAGTGACTTTCTTTGTTTCATTGAATGTTTTGTACCTTGTAGACAAAAATTTTAATACTAATATCACAACTGTTAGTTTCTAATATTAAAGTATTTACTTGGGTTATTAGCCATGACTCCTGCATTTGCAAGTACCAAAGTAAGTCTAACTAGTTTAAGGATAAAAGAAAATTCCTTGGCCTAAAGAACTAGTGCAATTCACAGGATTGAGGAAGTAGCTATCAAAATGTAGCCTTGGGGCTTCCGTGGTGGCGCAATGGTTGAGAGTCCGCCTGCCGATGCAGGGGACACGGGTTCGTGCCCCGGTCCGGGAAGATCCCACATGCCGCGGAGCGGCCAGGCCCGTGAGCCATGGCCGCTGAGCCTGTGTGTCCGGATCCTGTGCTCCCCAACGGGAGAGGCCACAACAGTGAGAGGCCCGCGTACTGCAAAAAAAAAATATGTATATATATAGCCTTGATGACTAAACTAAGATTCAACTTAGCCAGTATTTCCTTATATCAACTTCAATCACTCCTTAGCCCTTCTTGGCTTTATTTCTTCTCATTTCAGGAGCTTTTCCCCACATGACAAGTAATATAACAGACCCCAAATCATATTCCTACAGCATGGACCGCAGAGGCCAAGCCCGCAAATCTGGACAGATAATGAAAGGGCAGAGCATTCCTGAGCCTGCCTTCCTGATATTGCCTGTAAATTTAATTTTTATAGTGTGGCTAAAAAAACTAAAAAATTATGCCACATCCTTTTTAAAAATTTTAAACTGCCTAGAATTTACAACACTCTATTATGCCCTCACTGTCGATGTATAATAATGTGAGATACCACTGACATTTTTATATTTGTAAATGATCTGTTTTTTCTGTCTAGGTGTTTATAGTATTCTTTTGTTTTTGTTTTAATGTTCAGTAAATTCATCAGGATGTCATGTTGTTTGTGATTTACTGTTCCTTTCATTTTTTCTCATTTCTAATACACATTAAACCCTTTAAATCTCCTGTAAAACTCTCTCTTAAATTTGCAAAAAGTATTCTTCCATTATATATTTTAATATCTTTTTCATATTTTATTGTTTTTAAAATTTTTATGCATTAAATGTTTATATCATTGCCTGCCTTCCATGTATCATTTTCTCTACTTTCATTTTGAGCTTTTCGTACTTCTTTACTGAATTTTGACAGCTTTTTGATCTTTTCCCATTTTTCTCAAAGTTATCTTCTATGACTAACTTTATTTTTATCATGTGACTTTACATTTTGCTGCTTCTAATTTTTTTTTATTTAATTTCTGGAATGGTTTTAATGTTTTCTTCGTTATGTTTAATTTGTACCACCAGCTATCATTTCATTCCATTGTCTTTTCATCTGTCCTTTTCGATTTTATTTTCTTTTATGTTTTGTTTTGTTTTACAAAGCCTGTATTATTTTAAAATTTATTTTAGAAAGTAGAAAAGTTTTAATCTAAAATTGTCATTAATTTCCTAGACAAATTCTTCTTGCAAAGTAAATAATTTTTAGGCCTTTGATGCTATTATATTTCTCTACTTTTTATTCTGTGTGTGTGTTTTGTTTTAAAATGCCATTTATGATAGACCCCATTTTGGATTTATTTCTGAGCACTCTTTATCTTTTAATGGGGATAGCTATATCCAGATATGCCATTTTCTCTGCGACTTTATGTGTGTGTTCTACTTAAGTTCTATCTTCATTTATGGAAATGCTTTCTTAATTTTATCCTTGGAACTTGAGCAGGAAAGTGAGCACAGTTATCTGATCCTTCAGCATTGGAACTGGTGAGAAGATAGGGAGGGTTAAAGAGAAGAAGAAGGCAGAAGAAATATGATGGTTAATAATTGAATGTTCCCACGAAATGTGATGAATACTCTGCGATTAGCCCTTCTGGTTCTATGTGAGAATACTTTTGGATTTCAATTCTGGCGCCAGTTTTAGAACAGAACCATTTTTAGTCTGTTGTTATAGGGAAGCTGATTTTAAAAAAACAAGTGGCATTGCATACTCCCCCTTCATCCTAGTATAGTATGACTGTCACTCTGCTCTCAGTAGTAACCTGACTCATTGCGAACCAAGTTTAAGAAAATTTAGTGGGACCTTTTTGTAGCCCTTTAATTCTGTTTCCAAAGGTACGCTGTGCTCAAGATATGAGATGGATGCCATCATCTTTTAGATCCAAATTTTGATCTATTTATGCATTTATTATATACAAGCTTGTTGTCATGCTCATAGTCTCATTCTTAAAAAATTTTTAAAGATATTTTCATTTCTTTGAATGAAAAAAGCAACATAAACACCCTCATATTTCTACAAAACCAAGTATTTACTTACTTATTCTTAGAATTCACAATTTTAATATATTTATAATTGTTTTTTTAATTTTCTTAAATTTTGCCATAAACATGGTGACCTTCAAACTAATGACCTGTATTACATTAGAAAAGCCTTTCCCCCCTATTTTAAGTTAGATCATTGTTTCTGTTACATTTTTTTCTGTTACTCTCTTATGAAAAATAAGGGAGTAAAGATTTTTAAAAAATTTACATGCATTTTGTTTTCTACTTTCTGTTTTACTTTTGCAATTTTTATGTCTTCCACAGTCTCTTATCTCTGTCTGTTGATTAAATATTGTAGGCATTCTTCTCAAGTTTGTTTTCCAAATCACTGATTACCTTTGGAACATTGCTGATTCTATTTTATTTGGCTTTCAGCGATCTTTTAATTTAGGTAATAGGTGGGCTGTTTTCCTTAGAAACACCTGCTTATAGGGATGGTCCTTGGCTCCCTGGGACATTGGCTTTTGAACAGTTTTGGGTGCTAAACACTTGCTTTCCTTTCTGGGAGTATAGAATTGCAGTAGTTATGGTTGATTTTGTGTCTGTGTAACCAGCTCCCAGTGAAAACAATAGAATCAAACAGCTCTTTCCTGAGTAGAAACATTGTGCATGTGTTAACTACATTTCGCTGCTGGAAGGGAGCATGCGCTCTGTGAGGCCCTCTCAGCGAGCGCTTGGGAAATCTGCCGATGAATTCATCCAGACTTTGCCTGATGTGTCTTTTTCCCTTACTGAATCAGCTATGTATCCTTGCTGTGTCACTGCAATAAATCTTAGCCATTCAGTATTACTATATGCTCAGTCCTGTGAGCCTTTTAAGCAAAGCACTAAACCTGTGGCTGGTCATAAGGCCTCTGTCATAATTCTCACTCTAACAATTTTTATTTAGTTCATCCTGTTCTTTCTTCATAATATCATCTTAAATCTTTTCAGGAGCAAGGAACTAGTATTTCCTAAAATGTTCGATCCTTTCCTGAATGTATTTTAAAGAGAAGTTCAAATATTCCAGAACTTAAATAGTGTTTTGTCATCAGAGTAATGATTTATTGTTGTCATTGTTTTGTTATTGATGGGGGCAGTCCTTATGCTATGGTTCTTTGCCTATTCATCTTATAAAGAGAGATGAATGCCGGTCTAATGACCCTAAACTTTGTAAAAAAAAAAAAAAAATTGATGATAAAGAAATTTATTCTAAGACACTGAGCAAATTTAAAATACATGGCTAATAAATCATTATGCCAGTTCTGAGACTAGACCTCAAGGGGTCTAGAGCTCTTCTGTTCTTTCTTGGAATATTGCCTCTGCCATGAGAACAAACCCAGACTATTCTCCTAAAAGATGAGATGAATCAATCATCCCAACTGAAGTTCTCACTGTCCAGATGTCAGATGCATGAAGGAGGACAAAAAGTTTGGTGATCCAGCCCAGATCGGCAGAACAATACAGTCAATATGTAGCCTCATAAGTAATGACAAGCACTGTTTTCTTCTTTTTATTTCTTTTGTCTCTTTGTTTTTTTCTCCTTTTTATGTATTTTGTTCTTCTTTTTGTTGTTTTGTTTATTTCTTCATTTTCTTTGTTTATTGTAATTTAAATTTTAATATTGTTTCTCTTATTTTACTTGTTTAATTGCTTTTTTTTTGCAGTACGTGGGCCTCTCACTGTTGTGGCCTCTCCCGTTGCAGAGCACAGGCTCTGGACGTGCAGGCTCAGTGGCCATGGCTCACGGGCCCAGCCGCTCCACGGCATGTGGGATCTTCCCGGACCGGGGCATGAACCCGTGTCCCCTGCATCGGCAGGCGGACTCTCAACCACTGAGCCACCAGGGAAGCCCTAATTGCTTTTTTTTTTAAAAGCCACTAAGTTTTGGGTAGCACATTATAGCAATAACTAATATGGTCAGGAAAGGTATCAAACACATTATTGTGTCTAGAAGATTGACTAACAATTTTATGAACTGTAAGCCAAAGAAGTTAGCCAGAAATATGTTTTAAATTTGGGGTATTTTTTAAAAATTGAAGAACAATTATCAGTGCATCAAGTCAGGAATAAATCTCCAAAGAGTGGGGGTATAAACAATCTCACACATCACAAGTCCTCTCATTCCTCTTTATACTGGTATTTCAGCTGGCTTTACTAGTCTCAGTAATACACTGCCTGAGTTAAACGACATATGTGAGTATGTCGGTGAGGAGTTCAGCTGAAATATTTGGACTTAAGATATAAATTCTGAAGTGGTAAGCATGTAATTAAGTCCATGGAGACAAGAACAGGAGACACGATTCCCTTTGAAATCAACTGAGGGTTTTTATCTGTTTCTTAGCAAAGTGGAACAATATGATAACATTGGAACTCTATTGTTTATACTTTCCTTTTATGAGCTTTACTGCAAGGCACTTACTGTGAGAGAGGATAACAATGGGTGAGGAGATCTGAGGACAACTTCTAATTCTGCAACAAACTTAACTGTTGGACCTGACACATCACATTGCTTAATCCAAGCCTCAATTTTTCTCATTATGTTAAATTTTTCAAATCCTATCCTTTATTATTTAGGATGGCTTTGTGTGTAAGTAACAGAAAACCCAACCCAAATTGGCTTTAAAATTAGAAATTTGACTCTTTCATATAACGTGAAGTCGAGAGGGATAGAAGATCTCAGTTTCTGACTCTAGTTCCTATGATTTTATTGAGTCTGCTTTCTTTGTGTATTGGCTTTGTCCTCACATGGGTGATAAAATAACTGCAGCCATTTTGAGTCCCACTTTCATGTATAACACCATCCAGAAGAAGGAAAAATAGAGAGGATGCTTCAATCTCAGTGTTCCAATCAAGCATCCTTAACTTTATAGGTCGCTCTGGCCGTATGCCTCTACTGAACCTGTGACTTTAAGGTAATGCAATGATTAATTCGCTGAAACCATCTGAGGCTAACTCCTGGGGCTGATTTCCCCTGAGCCAAATAGATTCTGCATGAGAAGAGTAGAAATCCAGAAGAAGTCAGAGTTCTGTTAGGATGGAGGAATGGCATATGGGAGCTTAGTTGGTGAGCCAGAGTGTACACTATATGGTTTATGTAATTAACACTCCATTTTTGCTTTAATACAGCTGTGATTGACTATATTGTGAAGCATTATGAGAACATCCTTCATATTTCAAAGACTGAGTCAGCTTTTAAAGAATTTCTTAAACAATGAAGAACATAATATTTTAGCTGTCACTGTTGTTACTGGACTTACAGAGGATAAAGAAAATGGTTGCCCTTTCAAACTCTGACCAACTCTCATACTGGATTTTTCCAACCCTTCTTTCCTGTGAAACGGCTTTGAAGAATAAGTATAAAGGCAACATATAAAGAAGGAATAAAAAGCAAGAAAAAAGGAAAGTGATAGAGAAAACTCCCTGTAATGGGTAGCATATGTTTAAAGTGGAAACCGATTTAAAAAGTAACAGAATAATGATAGTAATTCTCCTATTCCCCTATCCTCTAGTCACCCTGCATGAAATAATTTAATATTTGAAGTAGGCATGACTTTTTCCTTTTCACAGATGATAAATCTGAGACACAGAGAGGTTAAGAATTTCCCATTGACCCATAATTCTGGAAAATGTCACATGTATGTGATATACCATCCTTTCTCTCTGCATGTATGTGATATACCATCCTTTCTCAATACATTTAAAAACTAATACAAAGCCCATATAATAATGTATAATTTTTTACCCAAATGAATATAGTCTCAGGAATTTTCCTTTTCAGACAATTAGAAGGTTTCCATAGTATTAGAAAAGTTTATAGGATCATCATAGTATACTACTGAATGTGAAATGTAGAGCAAAGTATTGGGTTGGCCAAAGAGTTCATCTGGGTTTTTCTGTAACATCTTACGGAAAAACCCAAATGAATTCTTTGGCCAACCCAATGTATCATACTGATTTCACAAATAAGAATAACTGCTGTTGCAACATAATGTAGCAGTGTGTTCTTTAGCCCATTTGAATATTTAGTTTCGAAATCAATTTTTCTAAATATTTAGCATTTAGAAAAATTTACCTCAGACTCTGAAATTTATGTTAGGGAGTGGGGGGAGTGTAAATATTTTATCAGATGAGAATAGACTTCACTGGATATTTCAGGGTGTGTGTATGTGTGTGTGTGTGTATATGTGTCCCTACTGTGCCGGTTTCAGCCTATCAATAACATGCTGTGGTTGGACCAGCTCTTGCAGTTCTTATTATGATTGTGAGATGCCCTTCAGTAAGAACCATCAGGAAATTTTGAAAAACAAATTGAGATTTACTACTTACAAGACCTGGAAATTACAGAGCACACCTGGGGCCACACAACAAAGTCAAGGGTAGAGAGAAAGAGCACATAGGTCTAGAGTTCTGCTTTTATTGGGGTCGAGGGTGGTGGTCTAGGGTTTCGTGGCCTCACTCTTTATTGATGAATTTAAAACATAAGAGCGATGATTTAATGTGTGGGAAGAGAACCAAAAACAAGTAGCCCAAATGGTCCGTTAGTAAAATCAGCCAAGATCTCTAAAATAAAAGAGGCTCAGATTGGGGAGGCAACCTGCCCTTTATCTAGTCCTGTAGCCGACAGTATGTTCAGTCTTTGAAGGGGCTGCCCCGTTGAACAGATGCATCTGCAATCAAAGCCTAAGTCAGGCACTTGTTACAAAAAAGAAAAAAAAAAACTGTCAGGGGTTACGCTGCAGTGTGTGTGTTGGTTAGTTCTGGTAGCAACATAATACCAACCATAATATCACCATAATACCATTGCTTTTCTTATCCTAGCAATATATCTGGGGAAAAAGCTACAATGAGCTTGATCTTTTAAGTTTAATGGTTAAAATTCCCCTAGAAGATATTTCTAATTCGTACCTATGATAAGATCTTCTGATCATAAATATAGCATACGATAAAATAGGTAAAAGCAAATGGAGGGTAGTGCAGTAATATTAAGACCATCTTGGTCTCTTTGAGAAAAAGAAGGAATAATATAGATAGCTTATCAAAGCAATGGACCTGATAATATGAAATGTACTTATTCTCACCTCTGCCTTTAGGGAGCATTAGGATTTCAAAGACAGCCTGTGTAAAATGAGAAATAGATTCAGGAGATCTAGGTTACCATTCCCTCACCAGCATAATTTTGAAACATTTTTTTATGCTTTCTGATTCACCAATTAGCATCATTTTTGTCATCAAACAAACAATCATTACTTGAGATGGTTGAACGAATATCCTTGGATTCTGTTTTGGTTCACTAATAAACACCATGGACTATGTCTATGAAAGGTAAACAACACATTGCTAGGCACACACACAAAAAGATCTTAATATCTACTTGTTGATTGACTGAAATATTTTTAACATTGCCATTTATTTGCCTCAAACCTCAGCACTTAATCCCCAACCACACACAAATACTACTGACAAATAGTGGAACACATGGTATTCCTGGCCAAATAATGATTCTGCCAGGCTATAACAATTATCTAGAATTCACTCACAAACACTTCAGATTTGAGATTTCTTATTTTACCACCAAGTTGAACAAGTGCAAGACACTGAATCATATACAGACGCCCAATAATGTGTGTGGTTTAAAATTATTTGCTTTGAATTCCTTAGAGTCTGAAAAATTAAAAGATATTTATAAGTATTTTGCCTCATTAATTCTCATTCTTTACTGAACTGTACAATTTGTATATTCAAATTCCTTAAATTCAACACGCCTGCTACCTCAATGTCTTAAACCAAAATCATTCTTTTTACTGTCAAAGTAGTAACCCTTTAAGATTATTTCTCTTTTTGCCATAAGTCTCTTATTTTCCTAGGTTTTTAAATCTTGATGTAACATCCCTTATCACATCCTTCTTACCCATCGTTTCCTTTCAATTCCCTCTTCAACCACTGCAGTCAAGCCTTCCAGTTTTGATGAAAACCATTACTTTGCCTCTCTAGCTCTTGCAATATACTCTTGTAGAATCACCTCTTCTTAATATTCTACTTTACACTCATAATATGTACCTCATTCATTTATTAGTTCATTCATTCAACATATATATTTAATTGCTATAAACAAAAAAATAAAATACAGTAGCTTACAGAAGACCTGATAGTGAGGGAAGACTTTACATAAGAGATAATATTAGAGCTGAGATTTAAAGAATGTGTAGCAAATAAGTACAGGAACAATAGAATTAGAAAAGACCCAGAGACTCAAAGGGGCTTGAAAATGTTGAAGCACACTCAGAAAAAGAGAGAGTGATACACAATGAGGCTTCAGAGAAAGCGAGGAATTTCTGCTTCAGGTTTCCCCATTGCTTTGCAGATAAAACCAAATTCCTTAAACTGGAATCAAAGGATCTTCTACATTTTACCTTCTGGCTCTTTCTATTTGTACTAAGATAACATGGCATAGTTATGAAACAAAGGGGATCTAACAGACCTGGGCTTGAATTGTAATTTCAATACTTGCTGTGCAATTGGGGCAAGTAAATTTACCTCTTTGATAATTAGCAAGTTATTTTACTTGATCCTAAACTGTAAAATGGAAATAATAATATTTTGCAAGGGAGCT
Source organism: Globicephala melas (assembly GCF_963455315.2). NCBI lineage: Eukaryota > Metazoa > Chordata > Mammalia > Artiodactyla > Delphinidae > Globicephala > Globicephala melas. The sequence continues at coordinate 35,117,629 of NC_083323.1, read as the reverse complement.
GAGAGTATGGAATAATTCAGCATACTTAAGGTCTCTCACTTCTATTATTATTAAGTAAGATAATACATAAAATTAACAAAATTTCTGAAATAACAAAGCTCAATAGAGGTAATATAATTTTTACTCTATTTGCATTCAATGTCAGAGCACCAGAGAGCAATTTTAAAATAGTTCATGGTATTACAGTTGGAATGACCCACTAAGAACTTAGATACTGACATCAGACTCTACTCTTGATCTTGGAAATTTAACTGAAAAAATTAGAACCATAATCAAGGGTCCTTAAGCCCATACTTTAGCAATTTTTGAAAAGAAATTAATTGTATTCTCAATGAATTCTTTAGCTTACCCTTAAACATTTTCAAAAGGAAGCAATTCTATAATACTTAGCAATAATATTCAGATATAAAATGGCCTTAGAGAGGCAATGAATTTATTAAATTATGCTATTTCACACCACAGTTTTTCATAACACTGTCCTAAACTTATCATTTAATATTTTCCAAACAATCAGACTAACTACATAAAAACCAAGAATTTAGAACAATTTTATTTCTGTCATTTTAACAATTTTACTCAATATCAATTGGCTAAAATTAATTATTAGGGCTACATATGCAATTCTCTTTGTATCTGGAGAAGCATCCAACACGAAGCCCACTTAACAGACAATTTATTTAAAACATTATGGAAGAACATGTGGTAAAAGTTTAAACAGTATAGTTAATGTTGCAGTTTGAAGGCCATGATGGGGGGAAGCAATGTGATCAAGAAAGGCCTACCATCTGGCCGTGTCATGTTTCACAGGGTGGCATTACCTTGATGAAACCATTATGTCCAAATCTTGTTCTGGCCAAGCAAGGCCTACAAAAGTAAATCAATGCCAATAAAACTCACAAATAACTGCCACAAACCAAACCAAAACAAACCAGTAAATAAACACAAAACAAAATCTGAATTTTGTCATTGATACTTTGAATATTTCTTTCCTGTGGCTAGGTTATTTACAGCTGTTTTCCCAAGTGTGCATTCTGGGAATACCACACTTGTAAAGGCTAAGGCCTTTGATAGCTGGAGTCAGATCAAAGGAAATAGTTAAAATATTTAAATTAATGACAGTTAATGATATTAATGACAGTTAGGCATAATTGCAAGGGAAAATTGTCTCTCACTACAAAGCATACACCATGAGCATATAATTTGTTGCTCTTTTGATTTGTGGATATGCCCAGACCCTAGAATAGTACATTTTCTGGTGCCTGTTAAATATTTTAATCAATTAATAAGTATTTTACTTCCTGTAGGGCAAGCTTAATGGAATAATTGAGAGATAGTTTGTAAAAATAACAAGAACAAAAACAAAAAGCTTTATAGGTAACATTAAATTTTTAAAAATATTAAAGGAACATAAAAACAAGTGTGATGAAGAAATATTTTTATACAGTGATGACTCACTAAAGTATTGTAAACTTTGATTTAAAAGTTTTTGAGTTTTTGATATACAATAATATACCATAGAGCCATGTTTCTGAAACAGTCTGTGCTATTGTCAATCCTCTCCATTTACATGCAGCCATATTTTGATTACACTGACAAACAGAAAATTAATCTCCCAAGAAAACCCTTTAAACCACTTTAGGAAATAGGTGAAGAAAGTAATAATCCTTACTTGCAAAAAATATTTTTAAAAACCTACCACATTTACCTTTATATTATATTCTTCAGTCATAGAAATTAGACAAACATATTTGAAAAGTAAATATATATCATCCTCTTTGCCTTATTATAATATATTTTAATCTTGCAAAATTGCTCTTCTGATATCACATTATTGGGATGAATAATTCCACTGGTATTCACTTACCCTTAACAATTCAGCAATATCTTTATGTGCTTTGGTATTCAGAAAAAATACTACCAAATGTAAAATAGATAGCTAGTGGAAAGCCGCTGCATAGCACAGGGAGATCAGCTTGGTGCTTTGTGACCACCTAGAGGGGTGGGATAGGGAGGCTGGGAGGGAGATGCAAAAGGGAGGAGATATGGGGATATATGTATACATATAGCTGATTCACTTTGTTATAAAGCAGACACTAACACAACATTGTAAAGCAATTATACTCCAATAAAGATGTTAAAAAAATATTTAAAAACAGTGAGAAAAGAAGAGTCATGGGTTTAATTCCTGGCCTGCAACTCACTGTACGTGTGATCTTGTGCAAATGATACCCTAATATCTCCTGGCCACCATTTTTTCTTCTCTGTAAAACTGGACAGTACTCAATTTAACAATTTACTGCGTGGATTGGATAAAATAATGTAAGAAAAACATGATATGGCTCACCATATCCTCAGCAGAAAGCTTACAACCTCTCAATTTTCCTTCACATTATTAACAACAGTCATGAAAGTTTCCAGTCATGCAACAGATGCTTCCTTTATTTTCCTTAATTTACTTCCCCCTCTCTTAATATGAGCTTGCTTTATGTTTTTGAAATGCACTAGGTATTTTTAAAACTGTGATGCAACAATGCAAAATGGAATAGTAGCTATATGAAGAGATTTTCTATTGTGCTCCAAAATTGCAAAGTCATTACCACATCAATATTTTTATAAAGTACTTTTTTATTTTTCAATTTTAGATGCCCATTTTAATAATGCAAGTGAGGCTTTTTACAAGGCCTGCTTTTTCAAATCTATTAATTTTCAGAGAAAAAAATGAGATAATTTGCTTCCTACAGGGAAGATTAAACTGGTAACTATATTTTATTTCATTATTGATACCTTTTGTCAAAAAGAAGCATTATTTTTAATGCAAATCTCAAGATTTGGAAAATACTCAACCGAATTTATATGGTATTCCTCAAGAAATCATAATTATAACCCTGTCCTTAAAATTTTAATTACTTTTCTAGAACTTATGTAGTACTAACCTTGCTAAAATTTTGAATTAAAAAAAAAGAGACTGATGAATATCCCTTTTGAGATTAACAACCACATTTTCTCCTCAAATGCATGCACACCTCACCTAATGGCTTTAGCAGTTAAGCCAACATGTAGTAATAAATTGTAAGACGGGAAGATGACATCAAGTCCTGAATGTATTAAACTAATACACAGACAAAAGGAGACAGACAAAAGTATGCAATAATATAGGTTCTGTTTTGAATTGGGATAAAAATAGAGGAAATACCTTCCTGTAATTTCTGTGTCAGAGTGTGCTAAGGAGTGAATAGCAGATAAAAGCATGCTTGGAAATTTGAATGGAAGACAGCTATGGATCACTGAGGAAAAAAGATACATACTAGGACATTTGCTCAACTCTAGAATACCTGGGGGTCTAAAGTTAGAGACCATGAATGCATGAGATACATTATGCATATCTTATCTTTGTTTATTTCTGTTAACTACTTATTTGACTCAAAATGCATTAACTGATGCTTAATATTGATGAAAACTCATCAAACATCATACTATTATTAAAAGAATCCTGTAGATAATCCAATTTGACTAATCTTACCAATGTCTATAAGTATTATAGCAGCCAATTATTCTTTTTCGTATTTGCTTCAGCACAGAGCACAAAGCATCTGCAGCGTGGGCGAGAAAGATGTCTAAGGTCTCTGAAAAGGTGGCCTTAGAATAGAGATTAGCATAATCACAAGTAATTATGATATAAACTATCAAATAAGTGCCACAAAAAGGTAAAAAAAAAAATAGTGCTTTACAGGAGGAGCCAGTAATTTTTTACTCTGATTAGATAGGAAAAAATCTGTGGAGTCAAATGGCAAATGAGTTGGTCTGGGAGACATATACAGGATTTGATTATCAGAGGCAGAGAGGGAAAGTCTGGGAACTTTACGAAATCCTCTACTTTATACCCAACATATTCTTGAAACTCTGTCTGAAAGTCAAAAGTATAAAAGTTGAACAACAGATTTATATATTATAAAAATGAAACAAATATGTGTACATATATAATAGCATTTAATGTACTATTTTAACAAAATAATTCTGTTTCAGCAATATTTGAAATGGCTCGGCCAAACTTAAGCAATAAGGGCAGTGATCAGAAAGCATCCCCACTGGCTAGTCTTATAGATTCTGTTAACTATTCCAAAAAGGGGACAATCTCCCCTGATAGGACACCCACACTGCTTGGACAACCCTCTCCCTTAGTGAGGGTCCTTCTCTTTCCCTCTCTCCAGTCTGCCCTAGAAAAGGGATATGGCTGGGTACTGCTGTGATATAGGAGAAAAACAGATCATGGAAGATGTATATGATGAAGAACAGAAAAAAGAAAAAGAAGAAGACAGGAAGAGGAGAGTATGGGGAATGATACGACTTCCAATTTTGATGCAATCTTTTTTTTATATCATCTCAAGGCAAAATACTTTTCCCTTTAAAATTCAATAATTACAAGTAAATTTATGAATGGTATTCCTCAAGAAATCATAATTATGATTATAATCATAATATAAATAATTATAATCATAATTATAATGATATAATGAGATATCATCTGTGTGTATGTGTATGTTTGTTGTAGTATAGCTTCTTTATCTGCACTAGGACAAAGGTCACAAACTGGCTGGACTCTGGAAGCATTTGTCTTGTAGATAAAGTTTGAACTGGCATGAACAATTATATGGATGGATGGCTAGGTAGATACAGAGGTAGAGAAGCAGAGATACTGAGACACAGAGCTATAAATTTAGATGGATCCTCCACTCTCCAATATGCCTTTGTTGCCAACACTCCATGTCATATCATACTGGTCTACTGCCCTCCATTATATTATTCTTCTTATCCTTGAAAACACTTGTGTTTGAGACCATTGATCTAAATAGTTTTAACATAAGGCCAAAAATTCCTGAGGTTTGAACCTATCTACTCAGTTTGCTGATGTGAATTTCTAGACCATTGTATGGAACTCCTTCAAGGCACAATTTTTTTGTTTTGGTTTTTTTGTTTGTTTGTTTTAATTTCCTTTAGTAAGGGAAACCTTACACAGAAGCCTGATATATAAGCTACATAAATATGCTCCTATCCCTTCAGGCCACTGGAATGTGGTCTGAACAGGAGAAAAATCTTTATTTTATTATGGTCTTGAAAATATTTTGAAGATCCAGTTTAAAAAATTCTGTAGAATTGTTTTTTTAAAAAGGAGAAAAAAACCAAAAACCTGAGAAACATAGGCATTCTGACTAACAGAAATTTACTGACCAGTAGTCTCTTTTAAACAACTCAAAATGATTGTTGGTCAGCTGACTTACAGAAAGACTGGTTTTAAATTGACAAAGATTTAAACACCTTTTCACTTTTAATGTGAAAAAGTAGGAATTGTACAAAATATAAGGAAGTCAAGGACTACTTACTAACCAATTTAGTGAAAGTATCACTTTTGAAAGGGGCATTATAGGACATCAAGCTGGAGGAATGGGTAAAAGCAGGTTAGGGAAGGCCTTGAACATCAGACTAAGACATTTTCAGTAAGGGATGAAATATGGAGCAAAGACAGAAACTAGTACCGATTCACTGCTTTCAATGTGGCAACCAATTCATTTCCTCTTGTCTTAACCTCACAAGAGGGACTTCCCTGGTGGTGCAAGTATTTAAGAATCTGCCTGCCAATGCAGGGGACACAGGTTCGAGCCCTGGCCCGGGAAGATCCCACATGCCGTGGAGCAACTAAGCCCGTGTGCCACAACTATTGAGCCTGCACTCTAAAGCCTGAGAGCCACAACTACTGAAACCCGCACACCTAGAGCCCGTGCTCTACAACAAGAGAAGCCACCGCAATGAGAAGCCCGTGTACCGCAAGGAAGAGCAGACCCTGCTCCCTGCTACTAGAGAAAGCCCGCGCATAGCAACAAAGACCCAAGGCAGCCAAAAATAAATTAATTAGTTAATTTAAAAAAAAACCTCACAAGAAAAATACGAAATTGGTGTTATCCCATTTTGCAACTAGAGAGAAATCAGAGACAAAGTTAAGCAACTTACCTAGAGCTGTACATCTACCAAGTGGCCAAATCAAGATTTGTCCTCACGTGTATTTGTCTTCAAATCCTAGAATTCTTCCCACATTGGTAAAACTAGAGTCATATGACACAATTCTTGTCACTATGACACTCTCTTGTGGATTAGTGCATATGCATACACATTACCTTAGATTTAATTTATCCATACATTTTCTCTTTTCCTTTATCTCTGACTTGATTTATTGTAAACTTTTATATCCAACAAATAAATTAACTTGTTTCAGAAAGATAGATCAATGGAACAGGATAGAAAGCCCAGAGATAAACCCACGCACATATGGTCACCTTATCTTTGATAAAGGAGGCAGGAATGTACAGTGGAGAAAGGACAGCCTCTTCAATAAGTGGTGCTGGGAAAACTGGACAGCTACATGGTACAAGTATGAGATTAGATCACTCCCTAACACCATACACAAGAATAAGCTCAAAATGGATTAAAGACCTAAATGTAAGGCCAGACACTATCAAACTCTTAGAGGAAAACATAGGCAGAACACTCTATGACATAAATCACAGCAAGATCCTTTTTGACCCACCTCCTAGAGAAATGGAAATAAAAACAAAAATAAACAAATGGGACCTAATGAAACTTCAAAGCTTTTGCACAGCAAAGGAAACCATAAACAAGACCAAAAGACAACCCTCAGAATGGGAGAAAATATTTGCAAATGAAGCAACTGACAAAGGATTAATCTCCAAAATTTACAAGCAGCTCATGCAGCTCAATAACAAATAAACAAACAACCCAATCCAAAAATGGGCAGAAGACCTAAATAGACATTTCTCCAAAGAAGATATACAGACTGCCAACAAACACATGAAAGAATGCTCAACATCATTAATCATTAGAGAATTGCAAATCAAAACTACAATGAGATATCATCTCACACCAGTCAGAATGGCCATCATCAAAAAATCTAGAAACAATAAATGCTGGAGAGGGTGTGGAGAAAAGGGAACACTCTTGCACTGCTGGTGGGAATGTGAATTGGTTCAGCCACTATGGAGAACAGTATGGAGGTACCTTAAAAAACTACAAATAGAACTACCATATGACCCAGCAATCCCACTACTGGGCATATACCCTGAGAAAACCAAAATTCAAAAAGAGTCATGTACCAAAATGTTCATTGCAGCTCTATTTACAATAGCCTGGAGATGGAAACAACCTAAGATCCCATCATCGGATGAATGGATAAAGAAGATGTGGCACATATATACAATGGAATATTACTCAGCCATAAAAAGAAACAAAATTGAGCTATTTGTAATGAGGTGGATAGACCTAGAGTCTGTCATACAGAGTGAAGTAAGTCAGAAAGAGAAAGACAAATACCGTATGCTAACACATATATATGGAATTTAAGGGAAAAAAAATGTCATGAAGAACCTAGGGGTAAGACAGGAATAAAGCCACAGACCTACTGGAGAACGGACTTGAGGACATAGGGAGCGGGAAGGGTGAGCTGTGACAAAGCGAGAGAGAGGCATGGACATATATACACTAACAAACATAAGGTAGATAGCTAGTGGGAAGGAGCTGCATAGCACAAGGATATCAGCTTGGTGCTTTGTGACCGCCTGGAGGGGTGGGACAGGGAGGGTGGGAGAGAGGAAGACGCAGGAGGGAAGAGATATGGGAACACATGTATATGTATAACTGATTCACTTTGTTATAAAGCAGAAACTAACACACGATTGTAAAGCAATTATACCCCAATAAAGATGTTAAAAAAAAAATTAACTTGTTTCTTTGCCTGATACCAGAAAAGGATCCAGAGTCTTCAAATATAATTGGAAATTACATTTCATTTATACACAGTAATCTTAAATCATGAGTTTCAGACTCGTGCACGTCATCTTTATATGTTGTATTCCCTTTACATTTAAGATTATTGCTCTCAAGTTTTTCTACTATTCATTAGTGTACTACATATAAGTTAATAGACTCAATATTGATTGTGCTCATAGGGTTTAGAGCTGGTCCTAAAAAATATGAATCAATATCTTCCACTCCATGTTCCCCTCCAGTGTGCTTTGTCTATATGCACTTTAGTATAAACAGCCACAGGCTGGTTATAAATCATTCTACCTATCTTCCTACTGACAGTCTGCAACCAGGTTGGTGGATTTCCCGAAGGGAAAAGAAAGCAGGGCAACTATCGGTCATGACATGCATTCCAACTGCAAGTGCTTACGGCTGGAATGTGCCTGCCTTTTAAGGAACATAAAGAAATGTCCACAGAGAGCTATTTTAAAAGATGCAATTCAACTTTAAATGTACCCATGCATTTCTGTTTAGGGACTTTAAATTAAATTGCCATTTAAAGTTAACATAGATATTAATGGCATTGAGATCATCAGCTTTTGAGTATTTAAAGAGCAGGCCAAGAATGTTTAAGCAAAGTAGTGTATATAATTGCAGCTGTGGGCAAATATAATTATACATGCCTATCACATCTCACTTGCTAAGAGTATATATTTTATCAATCCTCTAAGAAAGCAAGACATAATGATGATAAAAAGCTATTCTATAAATTGCAAGTGTTAATAAACATTAGGCTAACCAAATGTGCCATCTTTCAGATATGATATAACTTAAAATTGCATACAGCTTTTACTTTTTTTTTGGCCATACCACACGGCTTGCAGGATCTTAGTTCCCTGACCAAGGACTGAACCCAGGCTCACAGCAGTGAATGCACTGAATCCTAACCTCTGGACCACCAGGGAATTACCAGTTTTTACTTTTTTAAGTACTTTCACATCACTGTGACAAGTACTCTGGTAGTTTTAAAGGTGAAGTGCACTTTTGTCAACCTGGTCTGACCTTTGACATGCATCTTTAAGGATTAGGGATACCATCTCTCACTGAATAACATTTTCTTCTGGAGAAGCTAATGAGTCAAGAAAAGCTCAGATGCAACCTTGATCTCAATATAACTACCTTCTGAGTAATCTACCCTGACTGTATAATCTACTGTAATAGAAATATACTATGCAACTGCATCATTAATTAAATAATCAACCTATGCTAAGGTAATCCAGAACATCAACTTCCAGGAGAAAATGGTTAAAAGTGTAGTATATGCAGAGATGAAGCTTATGGTAAACTAACTTTGACTACCTGGGTTCAAATTCCTGCTCTGACACTATCTAAAGTAAGCTTGAACAAAATTTTTATTCTCTAAGTATTAGTTTCCTTATTTTCAAAACAAAGATAAAAATTTTACCTACCCAAGTTTGTGGTTGTGTAAGTTAAACATGAAAATGTAAAGCACTTAGCATAGGAACAAAGTTAATGTTCAATAAACGTGCTGCCATCAATGAATTTCCATGTTACATTTGTAAAGAATGAAAACCAAAATAAAGCTGGTGTTTTATTGTTTGTTTAGTTTAGATGGGACATATTTTGGTATCTTATTTAATGAGGGCTTTTGACTGTCAAAGGCTATCATGTGAATGCTTATTATCAAAGTTCCCCAGACTGCTGTCTTTCTCAAAGGCAGATGGTAAATCTGTCAGCAGTAGCATTCAGAACAGCAGCAACCCAGATGCTTCGAAGCACTGTGTGTGAAGCTGCTCCTCCCACGAAGAGTACTTTGGGCAAGATGCCAAAGGAAGGTCCCCAAGGCAATTAGCTGCTTCTGAATCAACTCTGGCTGTCTGGGAAGTCAAATGAATCCAGCCTGCTTAGCCATACACCATTTAATGCAAAGAGCATGCTCCTCATTTATAATCAAGCCAATCTTTCAACCAAGCTACATTCTGACAATCTACATTCTGTACATTCTTTTGTACAGGAAAAGGGACTTGACCATGGCCACAGAGCTTAGCAAGTGCTAGAGGGGAATATTTGAATCCTGGGAGTTTTTTGTTCCAAAGACAGTACCCTTTTGATTATACCACCCAAAGAGGAAACAAGACATTCTAAACTTCTACAGTGATGTGTTTCTCACGTTTGAAGGCTGAGTTCATTAAAAAGAAGAAGAAGAAAAAAAAAAGACAATCAAGAAAACTAGCCTCATGCTGAATCTGTGGGAAGAAGTCTGGAGGCATTAGAAGTAGACAACACAACTTTAATTACTGGCTCCCTGACGTCTCTAGAGTACTCTGTCCCCCTCTATGAAAAGAGATAAAGATACTTATTTTAGAGGGGTGTGGCAAGGACTGAAGAGGACAAGTAAGGGTTGTATGGTACAAGGAATATACAGATTGCTCAGAGGATTTAAGTAACTCAGTTATGGTCACATGTATTAGTAGCAGAGCTGCCTTCAAAGCCATATCTTCCAGGTGCCTTCAAACTGAGAAATTATGGAGGGTAATAGCAGATTATAAAACTTGAATATATGATAAACACATTAAACAGGATCCACTATCATAAGCATGACAATATTATTAAAAACAATAAAATAATAAAAGGAAACAATATCCCACAGAATAGTTAATAAAAGTATTATAATGTATGATATCACTTGTGCTATACGGGTGCCATTATATATCCAGTAGAGATATCATAGCAAAAGAAGAAAAAAAAAGAAGTCTGGAAAGACATACCACATTATAGCTTACTTTTATTTCTTTCATATTTTTCTTATCTGTAGTTTGTATCCATATATTTTCCATAATGAAATCATATTACTTGGATTCTTGCTCAAGGAACATGATCTGAAAGTAATTACATTCTGAATCTCAAATTCATTTCTCTAAATATGCTTTTTCATTACATCCTGCTCACTTTACCTTGAAAACACTGAAATGTTCTTAAACTTCTAATTTGCATTGCAAGTTAATTTTTTGTTGTTGCTTATGGTTGCCATTTACCAAAAAGATATTAAGGCAAAGCCTCGGAATAACTCCTGCCATGCCTCAAGAAGGAAACTGAGGCCAGGACTTAGCTATGGAAATAAATTTTGCCTTCTACTATCCATGGCATTAATTCTCAAACTTTACTGTATGTAACACTCCTTTAAGGTATCAGTGAATATCACGATTCAGAGACCTACTCTCAGAGATTTTGATCTGGTAGATTTAGGGTGGATTGCAGACTCTGTAGTTTTTTAAAAGCTCCCAGATGATTCTGGTAAAAGGGTCCTCAAGTCTCTCAATTCTCCATAAGAATTGGCCTTCCAACTATTGTGGCATATCAGTGAATAAAACATTGTAATCATGTATCTGTCCATAAATAGATTGCTGTTCAAACAAGAAACAGGTAACTGAAGAAAAAGGCATGGAAAAAGATCTTTTACAAGAAGAGTTTCTTGGTATATCAGGATGGACTTGGTTAATTTGCAGTAATAAACAACCCCATTATGTCAGTGACTTACAATAATTTTTTTTCCCCATTCATGGTATAGGCACAACATAGACCAGCATTAGGGCTATGCTTATTGTAGTCACTCAAAGGCTCAGACTGATGGAATTTTCCAAAATCACGTCAGCAGTGGTAAGAGAACATGACAGATCACTAACTGGCACTCAAGTCTTCTGTAAGAAGGGGCACCATAGCTTCTGCTTATGTTTTATGGCATAGGAAATCACATAGCCATGCTAAAATCAAGTGGGGCGGGAAAATTCAGTTGGATCATGTGTCCACAAGGAAGACGGCTAGAATGATGAACATTTTAATGACTATCTCATATGCCCAACTCAAGCAGTTACAACAAAGTATAGTACAATAGTTACAAACCCTATATGGGGAGGCTTAAAGTTCAGGAATTAAATCCTATTTGTACCACACCCTGAATCTGGACAAGTCTCTTAACCTCCATAACCCTCAGCTTCCTTATGCTTTTGAATCTCCAGCTCAGAAACCAATGCAACAATGTGTATGGTGTAGTATGCTGCACAGAGCCTGATGTAGTAGGAACTCATGATTATTAGTCTTATTCACAACTATAAGTTATCATAGATACACAAAAATATCTATATTCTAAAGTAGGTTAGCATAATAATATAAATGATACTCTTTATCACTAACACAATATATATTTATTTAGCTCTGACTATTCACAAGGCACTAGGTGAGGAAAAATGAAGGATACAAAAACAAATAAAATATGGTCTCTGATGTGAAGAATCTTAAATCTATTTAGGAAGTCAGGAAATTAGGCAAAAACACTAGACAGATAGTCTAGTATGTGATATAATGGAGGAGCCATAGAGAAGTATGGAGATGAAATAAGACTTGAGAAGATGGTAAGTCTTTTCTTGAAAGAAGTGACATTTCTTTTAGTACTAATGCAGGAAGAGAAATTCCCCCTTTTCAGTAGGTGAGGTAGTAAATATAAAAATCTTTATTTTCAATTATGGCACTTGAGCTCCTGATTGAACCCTTTCTATTGCTGCCTAGGAGACATGCCAACCTTTCCCGTAATATAAGTCAATCAATTATATTTCATTTTGATGCTTTTTATTTCATGATTCTTGGGGTTCCTTAACAAGACATTCACATTATAAACTCCAGTATTCAAAGAGTGAACATTAAAAAAATAAGGCGAAGCAAAAATTTTGATTTAAAGTGAAATGGAGGATAGGAATTGCAAAAATGTGGTGCACAAGACTTACTAATTGAAATAAGCATTTATAACTAAAATGTAACCATTTTTCTCTGTACTTTCATTTTTTCTGTAAACCTAAACTTCTCTAAAAAAAATAAAGTCTATTAATTTAAAAAACATGCAACCATCAATTGCCTACAATGCATATCTAGAACTGTCAGATCTAGAAAGTTAGCTGAAAAAAATGGCTACTCCTAACTTCCATATTGCAGGATTACTTGTGCATACACACAAATGTTAAGTGTATTCATGGTATCCGGAAAAAATGGAAGAAAATGGTGAGGAGAACTGGAAAAATATTAACAAAATGTTTCCTTCCTCATACATTTTAAGTAATTTGAGGATTTCTAATGTATCAGAAAAGTTTCAGGTCCAATTATCTTCCCCTCAAACTCAGATCTCTACCTTTGGTGACATTTGCGTGTTTTATTAAAATAATGCGATTTATTGAAACAAATGAAATATCTAGCATTACTGAATATGGTATTCAGTAATGTATTTGCAAATATTTTCTGATACCTTCCTTTTGAAAGTTTCTGTGGGTAAACAAAGATGAAAATGACATATTATGCACTTTAGACATTTATAATATAGGAGTTTAGATAAAAAATGAACATCTGGGATTCCCTGGTGGTGCAGTGGTTAAGATTACAAGCTCCCAAAGCTGGGGGCCTGGGTTCCATCCCTGGTCAGGGAACTAGATCCCACATGCATGCTGCAACTAAGAGTTCGCATGCCACAACTAAGGAGCTCACCTGCCGCAACTAAGGAGCCCGCCTGCCAAAACTAAGACCCAGTGCAACCAAATAAATAAATTTTTTTTAAAAAAAATGAACATCTAAGACTCAAGATGAATCTGTATATGAAAGCTTTAATGGTTAAGTGTCATGACAGTGGAATTCATAAGCACTGTTCAAAAGCAAACCCTAAACATGGCTGCTTCTCTCAATATTGAGCTTCAAAAATCACTGCTTCAATTTGAATTCCAGACAGTCTACACTGAAATGATCAATGTACAAGGAAAATTATGAAAGAGAGGAAAAGAACGTATTTTGCAAGACAAAATTCTTAATGGTTAAAGAGTCAGTACTGCCAGGAACTAAAAAATCCCAAGAGACCTGAAGTATGTTCATCATTTAAGTTGGAGGATACGGACATATGGCAATCAAATTCCTGATCAAAATGTTTAGAGGCACTTTGATGCCAAAAATATTCTTTTGAGCGTCATCTATTTAAACACTCATATGCCTCCAGAACATGTTGGCCAATGAAACATATTTCCATTTATGTCCTGCCAAGTCTCACTCATTAGCTAAAAATTCTCATTTTGCAGTTTTTATAAAAAGGATTTGCAGTACCATGTTTCAAAGTTAAAATTTTTATGATTTTTGTTTTTACTTGCAATATTACCCAAAGTACTATAACTTAATTTTTAAACATTAATTTCATCCTTGTCCTTCACTAAATCTTTGATCACTGATGCTAATAAATTTTAAAAGATATTCACAGAGAATTTCCCTGGCCCTGCTCACTTCTGCTCATAGGCAATGATATAATCAGAAATCAGGAAGAAAGAAGAAAGAACTAGTACAAGGATAAGAAACAAATGGATCTGAATAATCCACCTATAGGTAAATCATAAAAGAATTCAAATGTGTTTGAAAATAGTTTAATCACTTGGTTATTTGCACTAATTTTTAAATCTTACTTTATATTTTTACCCCAATTTTTGAAGTGTTGATTAAAAAATAAATTCAGGTCCTTCAGTTTTTCCCTTGTAAAGTGAGTGTCTGACCCAGTATAAGTTAAGACCCCTTTTTAAATTTCTAGGATGTTACATACTTCTAAGCAGGATAGATCCAGGCCTTTTATTCTCTCCTTTACTACATTTAAACACATGTTCAAGATTGAACATAAAACTGGGAAATGACAGGGATAATGATTCCTTGAAGTGCCAAATTTCATTGAGTTTTTGTTACACTTTAGAAATGGGAATTATTAGAGAAAAGATACAATATTTGTGTTCCATTGCTGTGTAACAAGCTACCTCAAACCTAGTGACTTTAGACAAGTTACTCCAAAGTAGGGTTTAAAACAGCACCCATTTATTATCTCATATTTTTCTATGGATCAGAAGTCCAGATATGTTGCAACTGGGTTCTTTTTTCAAGGTGTCATTCTAGCTATATTTTCATCTGGAGCTCAGGATCCATTTCCAAGGTCATTGGTTATTGCCAGAATTTAGTTCCTTGTGGTTGTAAGACTGAGGTCTCTGTTTTCTTGCTAGATGTCAACTAGAGGACATTCTCAGGTCCTAGCCACATAGCCTTCTCCACAATATGGCAGTTTGCTCCTGTAAGGCCAGTAGGAGAATCTCACTTCAAATCTCTCTGATCACTTCTAAGACCTGAGTTGAGTAGACCGTGTTACCCAGGATAATCTCCCTCTTGATTCACACAAAGTCAACTGGTTAGAAACCTAAGTTACGTCTGCAAAATTTCATATGACCAAACATAATCACAAAGTGATTTGTCATTCTGCACAAATTCAAGGAAAGGTGATTACACAAAGGGGCAGGAAACTTGGGTCACCTTAGAATTCTGCCTACCACAGACACCAAAAAATAGGTATCATAATATGATAAGACTCTTCCAGTGTAAAAGTGAAAAAGATGTGAATTGAAGATAATTTTAGGCAAAGAAATCAGGAAATCTTTGACTATGGAAACACATTAGATCTCACGATTTTTTTCTTCTCATGTAAATATAGAATTTAGGAAGATATAGTAAAGCTTAGTAATATCATAGCAATCTCCTTTTATTTTACAGAATTCAACTGTAAATCCTATAACTTGATTAAAATCAGGTCCTTCCAATAACAATGATTAAAAAGATGAAGCATCAGAAATCGGAAACCATCTTATCCTGACTCAGTATTTTTGTTTATTTGGCCATAAAGATAAATAATTCTTAACTTCCCCTTATATTTAATTTGTGACTAATAAAATATGTTTATTTATGAAATTTCCACTTGGGCCCAGGATATATAGATATATTATCGAACAAATGTATTTGTTTGGGAAGCATGCTATTTAATTTACCTGAACTGTCTCTGGAGTCTTAATGCAGTAGTTTGGGTCCATTCTCTTACTTACTTCTAGATATAGATAAAATAGAATATCAGTATCTAGATTCAGGAATAGATTAGCCTCAGTTTGCCAGTGTCCATACAGCATAACTCTCAGATAACCACTGTGCCTGAAATTATAATTCTTTCTTATCTTTGAATGTGTAAACAATGTTTTATCTTCCCATTCATAACATTATACTTGGAAATATCATGCAATGGTTTTATCATGCCATACAGAGAAACAGCCTTAGGTGAATTAATTATTAAGATTTATAAGCTGCATATCTTTAATTTCAACACATATAAGATTATTAGCAGCTGAAAAGGTTCATAAGGAATAGCAAACTCAAGGAGACAACATGGAGACAAAATCAGGAGTTTAGGGCAAAAATAACACTTCAATTAGACATCAAAGGGATGGTCAAAGCCAACTTAATATGAAAAATGAAATTTTCATAGAGTTATATTTGTAGCTCAGTAGCATCAATAAGGTGGTAAATGCCACATAGCCCATAAGAGTTAATTCTCTAAATATGTTAAATAAAAGTAATGGTTTTGAAAAGTCTGGAATTCTTTAACAAAACATGCTATTTAAGAACCAAAATTGGGGGCTTCCCTGGTGGCGCAGTGGTTGAGAGTCCGCCTGCCGATGCAGGGGACACGGGTTCGTGCCCCGGTCCGGGAAGATCCCACATGCCGCGGAGCGGCTCGGCCCGTGAGCCATGGCCGCTGAGCCTGCGCGTCCGGAGCCTGTGCTCCGCAACGGGAGAGGCCACAACAGTGAGAGACCCGCGGACCGTGAAAAAAAAAAAAAAAGAACCAAAATTGGGTCCTGACTAAGTTTGTGTTTTTTACAGAGTACAGTATGTTTACAGTTTTTAAAATTACAGCAACTATAACATGCCTATTCTAGAATATGGGAATCATATGCTTAAGCTTAAACTTTGATGAGTTATTCATTTAGAAACCAAGAATGAAATATAACAGGAATGTGGCTGGAACCAAGTTACATAGAAGGGTAAGATTCTATCTGTAATCCTAAATTCAAAATTATGCCAATCCAAACTTAATGAAGTTAAAGTTTCTTCACTATATATATTATACTGGCTTGTGTAATATCAATATAATAAACTGTGAAAACAAAAATGGTAGTAATAACCATTAGCTATGTGTGACACTATACAATTCTTGTAGTTCTTTCACATGCAGTGCCTCCTTTGACATCAGGCCTAGAAATAAATGTCAATATTATTTTCATACACTTATCTATTCAACAAGTAATTAGTGAGACCCTAGTATATGCCAGATATTCTGGTGGTAAGTAGACATATCATGCCTGTAGGGGAGGAAAAGCTTTTCTTCTACTCTGTTAGGTTCTATAAATGGGGCCTTTGACTCATATTGATAAAAGACAGAATGACAGGAGAAAAGAATGCCAATTTTACTTAATGCTAATATATTTTTATGTGTACAGAGGCTTCACAAAAGTGAAAAACTCAAAGAAGTGGTCAGACATGACAGCTTATATATCTTTTTAACAAAGAATGATAAATTGTGGACAAGAGACTAGAAAAAGGAAAGGGGGGTTGGGTTTATCAGGGTAGTAAATTGTGGGAAGGTAAATATATGAGGGAAACTAATGGTAAATAAGGGTTATTTGGTATGGTTACTTCATGCAGAGTCATCTCCGTGCCGCCCCCTCTCTGGTGATAAGAGCTGTTCCCCTCTTCCTGTTATGGGAGAGTGGAGGACATCTTCACAAGGGGAATTGATGTCCTGTTTAGGCAGATGAGCGGAGGGCATAGAGCTCTTCCTGTGTCTCAACTTCCATCAGCTCAAAGTAATCCATATGCCAAAGCAGCAAATTTTAGTGTGACCCTCTGATCTCCTTCAACAAACAGACAAAATCTCTATAGAATGGGAGAAAAATCACATGTACTTTTAGACAAAGACCTTGAGGCCTTCGTACTTGCTTTTTTTTTCCTCCACAGACCACTCTTCATCCTCTTCATCCCAAGACTTGCATTTTTATTCTTTCATGTTTCATTTTACATGTCACCTTTGAGAGGTTTCTTTCTGACCAACGAAATTAAATTAGTTTCCTTGGGTTATTTTCCCTAATCATAGATTGTGTTTTCCTTCAAAACCATGTTAAGGTGTTAGCATTTGATTCTAAATTTTCTAAGCAGTGGATGAAGGTAGCCCTCAAATTTTAAATGAGAAAATAAAATCGCAAAGAATAAAGTGACACACTGAAAGTCAAAGCTAGTAAGTAGCAAAGTTGAGATTAAATTCTGGTATACAGACTAAAAACTCTTGTTTTCTAATATGCTATAATGTTTCAATAAATCCCTTAGAGCCATCTTCTTAACTACATGTGGTTTTTCTCCCCAGAGGCCACTGGCATGGCTGGAGACACTTTTGGTTGTTACCACACAGTGTGTATGTGTGCGGGGTGGGGGTGGGGGGTTGCGGGGGAGACTGTCCTACTGGCATCTAGTGAATACAGTATAAGGTTGCTGCTGATCATTCTACAAGGCACAGAACACCTTCCACGGCAAATACTACGCGGCCCAGAATAACAAAGGTATTGCTGTTAAGAAACCCAGCCTTAGAATGCTTGAAAGAATAAAAGCAAGACTTAATCATGTCATAATGTATTTTTTACATACAAAGGATATAAAAACACCCAAGTCCTTTCTATTACTTTCCAAAGACTAATCTACCCATTTCATTCTATGTGAATTAACATCAACAAGATAAATTACAAAGACAACTCGAAGTCTCAAATTGAAGTCGTGGTTTGACTTGACAAGTATATGTTAACTCCTAGGTGTCAGAAAGTTTGGAATGTATACGTGCATTTTGTAACACTTTGCTAAAGGATTGTTCTGAGTCTCTAGCATCCTGAAAGTAATCTAAACACATATATCAGATCTTTATAGGAAAGCATATGTTAATTTTAAAATCAATTTCTAATTTTGCCATACAGAAGATTTGAAAATGAAATTGTCAGTCTTCATATCATAGTATAAGTGAGACATGTATTTTAAAATCAATCATCTATTATAAACTATCGTGTAAAAATCACACACATTTCAAGCCTAGGATGTGGCCCAGAAGCAATTCTAGTTTTTTTCCTATCATTTATTACTGTGAATAAGTGACCAAGTCATGTAAGAAATGGATGAAAAGATTCACCCAGAACGAACAGAAGGTCGGGTGGTGTAGGACATCTGTGCTCACTTTGAAAGGTGTAGTGGCTTATGCGCAAGCAAAGTCTCCTGTGTGCAGACTGCCTGAAGACGCTGAGAGCAGATAGGCAGCCCTGAAATCACCATCAGAACAGAGTGGTTCAATGCTCAAAGAAAGGTTCAGGACCACCAGAGCCAGAGAGGTGAAGGGTCAGCAACAGCAGACTCTCCATCCCACATTGTTCACTAGCAAAGCATAGTCCTTTTAGCTTTAGCAAGGAAAGCCTGGTTTGTACATTTCTCTTCACACATTCTCTCTAATTAGATTTACCCTATAACCTCTCAAAATCAGCCATCAGAGAGATGAAGAAATCAGCTGAAAGGCTTAGCATAATGGGATAATGGGAACCTAATAGGTACGTGTGTGTGTGTGTGTGTGTGTGTGTGTGTGTGTGTGTGTGTGTGTGTGTGTGTGTGTGTGTGTGTGTGTGTGTGTGTGTGTGTGTGTGTGTGTGTGTTCAAAGGACACAGGTGATTTGCTTATTTGCTGGATTAAGCCAAATCAATTTGCACATATATATCCACTGCTATAGAAAGCTGCTATTAACACTTTAATTTTTTTCACTAAAAATATGATCCAGATACAGTCACATTCTGAGGTACTGGGGGTTGAGGCTTCAACATATTAATCATATTAATTTGGGGAGACACAATTCATCCCATAATAAAATCTATCATGAAGTGATTGCACTATCTGTGCAATATGCAGTTGTTATTCATGTGGCTGTTAGGCACATATCATTTCACTACTATACTCAAGTATATGAAGTTTTGTAGATTAAATTTAGTAATGTATACTATACTAAGTGATTGCTTTCGTTTTATCAGTTTCATAATAAATAGTAACCATTCTTTTCACAGTGTCTAAAACAATAAGATCAACTATTAATTAAACTTAAAGCAAACAATGTAAGCTTTAAGAATTGGACTTCGGAAACCATGTGTGCTTAAATTTGCTGGAAATTTTTAGTTTATTATTTGGATATATATGTATATTATATATATAATATACAAACATTAGAGATTATAAAGCACAATGCCTAGAATAAATGATGGATGATTTAAGTAAATGCACCATGTATCTCATTAAACATGTAAAATATCTGATGCAATGCATAAGAGGAAAGTGCTTTATTTACCCACTTACAATCCTGTATTTATAGAAAATAAACATTTGGCATTCATTATAAAAGACTATGATCACAATCTTAGATCATTTTTGGTGTTATAAAATCACAGACAGATATTAAACAACTTCAAGTATCTCCTTTTTTCAAAACAAATTGTATTGTCTCAAAAAGACAACCAACTATATCTTTTGGAGAAAGATCATAGTTTTCAGACTTAGTGTCTTAAAATTTGAAATTTAAAAACTTGACACATTTAAAATTTTTAATTCTGGTGAATTTTTTTAAAGCTACCTCCCAAATGAGAGAAGAGTATTTATGGTTATCAAAGAATAAAAAGTTAGAAAAATGACATTACCTGAAAATACAGTGATAAATTATTTAGAGATGTCATAATTTACAAAATTAGTAATAAAACTATCTTCTCTATATGAACCATTTATAAACATACTTCTCAGAACAAAGATGAAACAAAGCGATACATTGTATATAGCAGTCACTACTACACAGAAGAATCTAATTGTGGGTTAAACGAAACTGACACATATCATTTTATAGTTTACAAGTACTTCCTGTAGCAGAAAGCATTCATTGTAATAATCATCACATCCAAGTCTTAGCAGCATCCTTCTAAAAGCTCAGAAGATTTTCAATTGAATTTGTCAGTTGTGATCTAGGTTTAGGTTCCTTTAATTTAGCATTTTGGAAAGGTTAAGAAAAAGATAATTGAGGATTTTAATGATCTAAAATTCATATGTTGAAGTCCTAATTCCCAGTACTTCAGAATGTGACTATATTTGAACATATGGGTGGGTACTAATTCAATATGACTTGTGTCCTTAAAGCAGAGAATAGATTACAGATACAGAGTGAGGGAAGAGAGTGTGAGGACATAGAGAGAAAGCAGCCATCTGCAAGCCAAGGAGAGAGGTCTCAGAGGATACCAAACCTGCTGACATTTTGATCTCAGACTTCTAGCATCTGGAAACATCAGAAAATAAATTTTTGTTGTTTAAGTCACTCAGTCTGTGGTATTTTGTTACGCTAGCTCTACCAAACTAATAGAAGGACCTCTGATCCTACACTATAAAAACAAAAATACATGTATTTAAATATATAACTAAAGGAAGTATGAATATTTATAAACAAGGTAAAAGTAATATACAATGTTGTTCTGATATTAAATTCTAATTGCTCCTTTACAAAGAGTTGTGGAAATTTTTATCCAGGTAATATCTTCATATCATTGCCTTGTTCTCCATCAGATTTTCTTTTTTGCAATCTACCTTGACATCATGCACAAACCTATGTCCACATTGTCTACATCCCACTCTAGCCTATACCAAAAGAATTCTTTAAAAAGACTATATATGATATGATTACATTCCTATCAAATTCCAGAAAATGCAAACTAATCTGTTAGTGAGAGAAAGCAGAACACTGGTTGGCTGCATCTAGGAGGGCAGGGAGGTGCAGGGGGAGAGAAATTATAGCATGAGTTCTAATATCAATTGCAAATTATTGTTTTGCTATTATATCAGTCCTTCAAATTTGTTTTTTAAAAGATCCTTGATTAACTATTTCTCTGTAATTGATTTAGGCATTCATATAATATTGGAATATAAACTTCTTTTTCAGTAGCACTGAAAATGCCTATACGTCTGCTTATTATCACACGCACACACAGAGAGACACATATACACACTACGGGTTTTCTAACTCTGGGTCAAGTCTCTCTACTTCATACCATTATCCTTGTATATGCATTTCTTTCAATGCACTATTATGGGAAATAGAGTTTTATAGTATCTGATTTTGTTCTGATGGGACAAAAACAATTTTCACTTTAAGAAAAACAACTGTCAATAGTTTGGTTGGTACTTAGAAAATCATGTCACTGTGCAGAAGTTTTTGAATTCTTTGATAAATTTTTGTACCTAATGTTCAAACCTCCCCAGAATAGAATTCACTGGACTTGTGTTTAACTTTTTAGGCTGCTTTCCTATGGCCTATACTATTAATGCCATTGTAGAATTTTTCCATAGACTAAGTTTGTAAAGTGCAATTTGCTATTTCTATTTTACACTTCTCTGTAACACCTTCTGAGAGATTGTGACTTGGAGTAGCTTACCTGGAAATTATGGTAATTAGCAAACTTGTCTAATATAATTTATTCTAATATACTTAATTTTTTTTCTTACATCAGTTTATAATATTTACCACCCTTAACAAATGTTCTGATGTTCATTTCAGCAATCTGTGCTTAAGGTCAGTAACATATGTCGAGAAAAAAATTTTTAAAGACCATTCAGATATCTTTAATTTTTTTTTACCCACAAATAATTATAATTGACATAATATGACATAATATGCCCTTGAATAATAGAATTTTTACTCTTTATCCTTATGGTTTGGGCCTTCATTTCCTGAAGAGGAACAGAATTTATTTTTGAACAAGGCTCCTAATTCCATAATGTGTACTGTGACTTCATAAATTTTGTAAATCTAGAAAGGGATATTCCATAAAAATCTATAATTCCCCAAAATAACTACATTGATTTCATAAAATTAATAATATATACGATGAACATTTCCACCATTATCCTTTTGTAGGGACATTAATATTTTATTCATTTCTAAGAGAGAGACTTAAAAATCAGGGTTTTTATCTTTTGTATTCTCAATAAAATGCTTTTTAACTATCTGAATATAAACCTAGACAAGTCATGCTCTAGACAGAGGCCTCACTTCATTTCTACTTTAAAATTACATTTTTAATATCTATTCATACTTTATAATGTACCTCCAGGGGCTGAGTTCTCCAGAAGAAAAGCCAAGGACAAAGTGGGCCCTTAATTATTAAATATGCCTCATACATAGTTCATAGCTAATCTGACTTATCAAGGATTCAAAAATTGCAAGTGCTTTTTTTTAGAACATGCCATTCTAATTGTAATTCCATGAACTTTGGTTTAAAACATTGCAACCATCTCTATGAGTTAAACTGCCATTAGCATCACAACATATGAATATAACTTTTTTCAAAACCCAGAGAAGATTTGTGATGATTTAGAATATCTTTTCTTTGCTTCTCAGAGCCACAGAGTCCTTCTCACCTGATCTGAGATTAGCACCATTATTTTCCTTTTTGGTTAAACAAAATCTAATTCACAGTATTTTAAAAGATTCTCCGAAAAAACTTTTTTTTGAATTTTATTTTATTTTTTTATACAGCAGGTTCTTATTAGTTATCCATTTTATACACATTAGTGTATATATGTCAATCCCAATCTCCCAATTCATCCCACCCCCCCACCCCACCATGAAAAATATTTCTACCAAAAGGGGCATGGTGGTCTTTAGTGGCCACAGTAGCAGTGATGAATTTATCAGATGGGCGAGTCAAACTTTGAGAGGCTCAGAGGAAAAAGCTGTGTGCCCATGACCAGGTGAGTCAAAACACTCGAAGCCTCAGCTTCATCATCATCAAATTGAAAGTGGCACTAAGTAGCTTAGAGGCTGATAGGATGAGGTAAGATGATCTGTGAAAGCGCCCAAGAATACTTGGGACTTACTATTGTTGAATCTTGAACGTGGTATAGGCACACTGACCATGAAGCACTGGAGGCAGGGGAAATGAATTCAAGCCTAGATAATGCTCACAGGTTCAAACTCGACATTGGGAGAGCAACATAATACCTGGAACAAAGCAGAGAAATCCTGGATGACACGTGAGAAAGCAGAGGAGGCCTAATAACAAAATAAAAAAGACACAGACTAGGGAGTGTCAACTGAAAAATAATGCACAACCTAAAAGTTGAGAGTTTTATTTTATTCAGCAGACATACTGAGGACTTAAGCCCAGGAGATAGCCAATCAGATAGCTCTGAGGGACTGTTCCAAAGAGGTAAGGGAGGAGTCAGGATATATAGAGTTTTTGAAAACAAACAAACAAACAAAAAAACCAGTTAGTCAGAACATCAAAAGATTACTGTTAATTAAAGAAAACCCAGACATCTCAAGTTAATGCATTTAGCACTTTTCTATGTAAGGGAAGATGCAAGAGTCTGGACTCATTGAAATCATTTCTTTGATATATACCTTAACTGTCTAGGACCACTATCCTGCTCTCTCCATCCTGAATGCCCTCATGGGGTAGGGGGTGAGGGGCAGCATGGCTGCAGTGGCTGATGGCTTGATGGCTGCAACATCCTTTGTTTACTGATATGGCGGTGACATTCTTTGTCCAAAGGGGTCACCCAAAGACACATTCTACCCAAATACAGTTTTTTTTTTAACTTAAAACAAAAGTTTCTCTAAATATTGTTGTAAAGATTTTCTTGATAATCTGAAATATACATTATTAAAATCATATTATAATGTACTTAATTTTTATTTTATTACTGCTCAGTGGAAGCAACAAATAACTGTTGAAATCTGAATAATAATGCTATACACATAGAGAACTCTACATTAGAAACTATCCACGTGCTTTAATTTAATGTCACTCTTTCTAGTGTTAATTGTCAAGGTGTAGTATCCAAGAGATAAATCCAGCTTTAACGTGTATTAACCTGACATTTAGCCTTTGTAAACTGGATCTTTAATGGCTAAGGCACCAAGAGAAAACATTCAGTATAGAAAGTAGTGAGGAAACAGTGAAGAGTTATTACTAGGAGAATATAAGCTATAATTAAAACTGCAGCTATTAGGGCAAAGGAGGTTCATTGTTGTCATGGAAACATGGTTTTATTAATTCATGTCTTTCAACAGATAAAATCAACTACTGCTCTGTAATTGTCAACATAGAAATGTAGGTTTTTTACATTGTTTAATATTTTTAACAATATTAGCATACAGTATAAACTGTTTTACATAATAGAATACCTCAAAGCTAATAATTGAGTTTGAGATGCAAAGGTGAGCTCATTTCCTGATGTTTCTGTATCAATAGACTTCTAAAATACCATACTACACTGCACATATATTATGAAAATAGAGTATTAAGTAGCTATGGTGAGGCAACAGCAAACCATAAATGGACCAAAAAATCATAAATTACCCCACTACTCTTTCACTCTTTCCTGAGGTAAAAAGAAGCAAAGCCAAACATATTTGCCATGCTAAGAGAATCCAGATTTCAAATGTCTCATTGTCCTGACAAGTACTTCTCTGCTTAGTAAGTTATCTGTGACAATTACATGTTTGGAACACATGGATATTGTATATATATGACAACTGCTACACTGATTTTCTTACTTTTAGGGTTATATTTTCTATTGTAAAATAAAATGCTGTGTTTATATTCCCTTTATATTTCTGTCTAGTACTGTAAGCCCCCAAAGTCCCAAACTATCCTGAGGATCATTTGTTCTCAATGCCTATTGGGTGACATTTGGCAACGTCTAGAGACATTTTTTGATTTTCACACTCTGTGGGACTGGCATCTATTGAGTAAAGATCACGGATGATGCTGAACATCCTATAACACATAAGACTGCCTGCCACAATAAATAATTATTTGATTCCAAATATGAATAGTCCCATGCTTGAGAAATCGTGCTGCAGAGTAAACAGTTAAAAATGAAACAAAAATTATCATTATCAACAACAAAAGACATCTATTTTTTTTTTTTTGCTTGGAGAATAGAATGAACAGGTCAGTTTTTAAGTTAAACAATAATTAAGTTGCCCTATTATTTAGGAATGGCAATGAGTTCTACCTCTTCCTTATTATCAAGATTTGAGATTGAAGAGGAAAGTCTTACCATCAAAAGTAATGAATAGAAATGAGGGAATGAAAAATGGCCATAACAGTGCTACACATGAAAATGTGTGGCATCAAAAGAATCTGTGACACACTTTATTCTTTGCTAAGTGTATGAAACTATTGCTTTATTTTTCAAGTGTCATTTGAGTTTAATTTTCTCTACATTTAAAGTTGATATCTTGAGATTGACAAAGCTTCCCAAATCAGGGAAAATTAGTTTTGTCCTTTATTTCATCCTCTGCAGAATCTATAGCTGCAAAATTCTGTCCTCTTTATCAGGAGCAGTTCTTAAAAGGTTTTACCATATTTATACAATGTTTAGACTTGGTAGCTGATGTAAATGATTACATTTTTCCCTCACAACCACACTGACATTTACTTAGCATTGGCTGCAGCTTTTAAATTTATATAATCATATATGCTAACAACTCACAAAGCTATAAAACCTCTTATACAAATCTCAAAGCAGGATACATTAAACATAAATATTATTTTTAGAATCATACCACCATTGCAAATATACTCAAGTGAGGAACTAGCTGGGAATTTGCTTTCATGTATTTTGAGAATCTCAAGATATATTTTTAGAAACTGTAAAATACTAGGGAAAAATTGTTGCCAGATACACCAAAAGAAGAATAAAAAGTACAAAATAACTTTGAAAAGTTGCCCTTGAAAGTCACATATATACAAGTTCAAAATTGGGACCTATCTCCAAAAAATAGTCTAAAAGTTCAAAAATGTCACAAATTAATTCTTCTTGTCCTCTAATGTAAGTGGGAGCATTTTCTAGCATCTGCCTGTATGTTATTACAGTGGTTTCATGTGATTTTACATATGTTCACCAAATTTAAATCTATATATATCAGAGAAACATAACTGCCTTTACAGCATTTTAGATTCATTGAGTAATACATTGTTTCAAAGACATATTCCCCCATCTGTGAATAATAATATAAGCCCTATGAAAACAGGTATTGAGAAAATAATCCCCAACACACTAGCATAACAAAGGTCAAATGAATAACACTTTTAAATGAAGTTATATTAAATAAAAAACAAAGGAAGACTAAACTACACATATTCAAAATGTGCCTACACTGGGCCAGGCAATGCACTTGGTTCTACAGAGAAATGCAAAAGAAAGAAAAAAATTATTTATACTTTAAGACAATGTCCATGCTGTTTACGTATCAGTATGCTGCCTAAAAATAAGTTGAGGCTCAAATGTCTTAGGGATTAAATGGTTAGGGGCTTGCTCTTTGCTAAGTGTGCATGGATCATGGCATAGGACATGTACTTAGCATGGCTCTCTAATTGCAAGATTATCATATTTCAGTATTGATTAATGGAATAATATCCAGAAGCAATTTCATGATATAAAGCAAGAAGACAGAGAATGAATAGTTAATTGCTACTATAAGGGAAAAAATAATTCTTTCCAATCATCTTATTGTCAGAGCCCTAATACTAGGGCTCTAGTAAAGTTTTGTGAGTTGTTAACATATATGATTATATACATGTAAGAAGCTGCAGCCAATGCTAAGTCAATGTCAAACACCACCGTTACAATGCCAGAGGGTCTCTTGAAACTTCTTTGGCGGGACTCAAAAATCTGTGCAATTCTTTGACACTTTCATTGACTCTTACAGCTCTAAGAATATTGAGGCCTAAATATTACTGTTGCAGAACCAGCTAGTTTTAGCTGACCTTTCATTTCTTAAACTCCAAATAAAGTTTTTCACTGGAGAAATCGTCAATAGAATGTTCAAGAAGGCAATGCTTCAAACTTTATTTTCCATCCAAGGTACTCAATGATCTGTTTCTCTTTTAAGTCACATAGGAGTTTCTGTTAACCTACCTCAACTTTCACATATTTTATCTCACTTTTAAAGAAGGTGAAACAGCTAAACTGAGTGAAAATGGGGCTGGGTCAACACTTTATTTTCAGAAAAAAAAAATTCCCTGCTGCCAAAACTTTTGTATATGTCAGAAATATTCTGCCAACTTTTCACATTTCCAGAGAAAAAGGATAGTATTTTTGATGGTGATGAACATCATCATCTTGGAAAAGTTATTATTTTCTAAGCATTACTTGACTAGATGATTGACTTATTCAAAATCTAGATAAGTTTGTTGTTCTAAAATCCCAAGTTTCTTGGCTCATGCTAAGGGACACAGTTGCTTCTTCCAAAGGTTTGATTTCTCCTGAGATGTTTATCACTTGAAATCCTCTTGAACTTGAAGAGTGCACACCACTCAGATTATCAAAGTCACTGCCCACATATTAACCTGAACCAAATATGGGAAAGTGGCATCCCTCACCCCATTCTATTTGGATCAGCAATCCACTTATATGTCATTTACTTCAAATTATCTCTTTTCATTCCTCCATTAGTTCTGCTAAAGCAGATGGCATCATGTAACTGTGACTATTTGCTATTGGCATACTATATTCCCTTCTGATGACCAGACGTGTCTTTTGGGCTTCAGTTCTCAAAGGTCTGCATGTTGTTATTCCTTATTCCCTGTATACTAACTAGGTTAAGAGGTCAAAACCACAGAATTAGCAAGAGAATCGTCCCTGACTATCATGCTGTGGAGAAAAAATAAAAGAGCTCTTTATATTTCACACAAATTGAAAAACACACCTTATAAAGAGTAAATATCCAGATGGCTAAACAGAGATTTTTGTTGATCTGTTGACGTATGTCTAGAAAAGTTTTCAATGTTTTATTTTATCATTATTCTCCCCTGCCCCATGGACGTTGCCCACTGACTGTAAGAACAAAAAAGATAAGACCCACATTTACCAAAAGAATTTTTAAATTTCAAGTAGAATGTATTTTTTAGGGACAAAATAATGAAAAAGTCTTGCTCATAGAAGTCACTTAGTTGCATGCTCACATCTTGCCATGACTAAACTTTAGAAATGTAAAAAGATGTATATTTTTGCAGAAAAATTAGCCTTGTCTCTTCAATAGTCATTTACATTAAAAAAAGCTTAATGTTAATTAAAAGGGATTTATCAGACATAAAAATCAGGAACATCAGGTGGCCCTGGATTAGAAACTGGCTTATGCAACTCATTCAAGTTTTATTTTGTTTTGTGTATTTTCTCTAAACAGAAACCAAAAAAACTAAAGGTGCTGGTAGTTGCAGAAGAATGTGTGCCTAAAAGAGGGTTGTTGTAGGATGAAAGAAATAACAAATGGTTCATATGCTCATAGGGATGATCCAATCAATGGGAAAGAAAAGTGGATGATTTAGGTTAGAGTAGGAAAAGTTGCTGAAGGGACACTCTTGCATAAGAGAGATCTGGTGCACATGTGAAAAGTTTGGTCTTAGCAGAATGGAGAGATCATCCATTCCATAGGTACAGAGAAAAAGATGAAGGTAAATTTCCATGTCTATTTTACCAGAATAAAAAACACAATTGGAAATGTCAACAGAATTTCATGAAAACAATTAATTTGAGAAAAAGAGTTGACATCTTGTAAAATTTAGTTTTCACACTAAGAAGAGAGTTCTATGGAAAGAAATTGGTTGGTGTGGCAGTGGAAACGCAAATCATTTCTCTTCTTTACTTTTCAATGAAAAAGAAAGCTTAGTCATCACTTGGAAGCATGGATGAGAAGGCAATACTGGATGCTGGAAGGGAGAGAAGTTTTTTGAGAGAGTGGCAAAGTGCCTGGACCAGGCAATGTTATAGGACTCTTGGGCAGCACAAAAGACTGACTTGAGTTTAGTGAACCTGAATTTAGAATGATTCTTGTCATCATGGCCAGATGATTTTCAACCACCACACTCAAAAAAAATATGTGATGGATTATAATTTAGGTAAGAAAGACTATACAAAACTAAAATAGGCAGATCCACACTCAGAAATATGGTCTTTGCCTTATCTAAATGGAGTGGTGAGTAAATGCCCATGTGTATGTTTTCATTAAAATGTTTAAATATAGGTGCATTATTTTTAAGATCTCTTGTTTTAACTAAAGTTTTCAGTTGATGACCATATAACATTGAGAATTTTCTTGAATAAACAAGCTTCAGGAAAATTCTAGATATATAAGTTTAAAATATAAAACTTAATGAGTAGTCAGACAAGAATAATCTTTAATTTATACTACCAATAGACTACTAGGAACTGTATTTTAAAATATTATTTATATTAGTAATATAAGTGTAAAAGAGATTGGAATAGACTTAATAAAAGAAATATTGGGGAAACTACTATAAAACTTCAATAACGAAACTAAATTCAATGTCAAATGAGATAGAATTCTCCTTAGTGTGAAAACTAATTTTACAACATGTCAACTCTTTTTCTTAAATTAATTGCTTTCATGAAATGCTATTGGAGTTTCCAGTTGTGTTTTTTACTTTTTTTTTTATTGTGGTAAGATATACATAACAGAAATTTTACCACTTTAATCATTTTTATGTGTACAGTTCTGTGGCATTAAGCTCATTCACAATGTTGTGCAACCATCACCATAATTCATCTACAGAACTTTTACGTATTCCTCAACTGAAACTCTGTCCTGAAGTCCCTGGAAACCATCATTCTCTATCTGTCTCTATGAATTTGACTACTCTAGGTACCTCATATAATTGGAATCATACAATCCTTTTGTGATTGGTTTATTTCACTTACCATCATGTCTTCAAGACTCATCCATGTTGTAGCATGTGCCATATTTCCTTCTTTTTAACAGCTGAATAATATTCCATTTTATGTGTATACCTCATTTTCTTTATCCATTCATCAACTGCTAGACATTTGGGTTGCTTCCACCTTTTGGTCATTATGAAGAGTGCTTCTACTAACATGGGTGTACAAATACTCAAGTTCCTGTTTTTGTTTCTTTTGGATAAATACTTGGAAGTAGAATTGGCAATTGTGTTTTTCGAACCATAAGAAATAGTTCTAATGTTAATCTAAAACAATTAAGAAACAAGGATGTCTACACAAGAAATGTGTATAAAAAGGGTTATACTAGAAACTGGAAATAAACATTAAAGCATATTATAGAACTATAGTAATCAAAATATATATCGGGGCAAGGAAAGACATATCAATGTGGCAGAATAATAGAAATAGAATATAAACTTTAAACACAACTTTTTAGCCATCAGGGAAATGCAAATCAAACCATGGTGAGATACCACTTGACACCTGCAATGATGGCTATAACAAAAAACACATATAATAACAAGTATTTGCAAGGATGTAAAGAAATAGGAACCCTGATACCCTGCTGGTGGGACCATAAAATGGTGCAGTCACTTTGAAAAACTAACACCTCGTTAAAAGGTTACACATAGAGTAACCATATGAGCCTGCAATTTCGCACTTAGGTATATCCCAAGTAAAATAAAAACATATTTTCACCCCCAAAATTGTACAGGAATATCTATAAGAAGCATTATACTAGTAGTCAAAAAGTAGAAAACCTCCAAATGTTCATCAACTGATGAGTAGATAAATAAATGTGTTATACTTCTATAAAGGAAGATTATTTGGTAATAAAAAGTAATGAAGTACTGATTCACGCTACAACATGGATGTACCTTAAAAACATTCTAAGAAGCCAGTCACAACATAATGTATGATTCCATTCATATGAAATATAAAGAATAAGGCAATCTCTAGAGACAGAAAATGGATTAGTGGTTGCTAAGGGCTAGTTGAGGTTTGGGGGAAATGATGAGTGACTGTTGAAGGGTATGGGGTTTCTTGTTGGGGTAGTGAAAATGTTTTATTGATTGTGGTGTTGGTTGCACAACATTGTGAATATACTCAAAACCACTGAATTGTTCATGTATGGGATGTGAATTATCTTTCTTTAAAGCTGTTAATCAAAAAAATAACTTTAATATTTGAAAAATGAAATACCTAATCAAAAGGGAAAACTAACTTATATTCCTAGGTAATTGATTTTTTAAATTTGAAATAAACATTATTTTGAATTGTTCCCATTCACAAACAAATAGATGCCCATGAAGTATTAGACCAAATCTGAGGTGAAGGGGTAAATGACAGGGAAATACATTTTAAATTAATGTCTGGAGAAAGTCACAAAGAAAATTATCAATAAATTTGACCTTGGGCTTCGCTGGTGGCGCAGTGGTTGGGAGTCCACCTGCCGATGCAGGGGACGCGGGTTCGTGCCCCGGTCCAGGAGGATGCCACATGCTGTGGAGCAGCTGGGCCCGTAAGCCATGGCCGCTGAGCCTGTGCGTCCGGAGCCTGTGCTCCACAGCGGGAGAGGCCACAACAGTGAGAGGCCCGTGTAAAAAAAATAAAATAAAATAAAAAATAATAAATAAATAAATTGGACCATATGGACTTTGTAAAAGTCTTCTTTGAAGTATTATGTTAACATATATCAAGAACCTTTAATCATTCATATCATATTATCCCAGTAATTCTACTTCTAGTTGTAAATTCTAATAAAAGAATATAACTCATAAGCAAAAATACATGCAAGCTCACTTTCATTATGTAATTATTTGTGATGGTAAAATAGTAAAAAAAATAAACTTACCCGTGAGTTATTTAAGTAAATTATCTCATATTTACTTACTTAATATATTATTATTATTTAATAGATTACTAAGTAGCTACTAGAAGTCATACTTAAGTTTTAAGGACATGGGATAAAACTGACATTTTAATGGTAAGTGGAAAAATACACAATTGTATATAAACTATTTTGCAAAGACAGAAAATGAGAAAATTATAACAGTGAAAACAGTAGTTGACTTTAATAGGATTTAGCTAAAAATTTTTCCCTACTTTATTCTATTTTTCTATCGTTTCTAAGTTTTTACAATAAACAATGAAATAAATAAATAAAACATTATTTATAATTTTTAGAATTGTTTTAACTAGAATCATGCCAGCACATGGTAAGCATATAAGATTCTAATGTAATTTTGATTACAAAAAATTTATTTAGGCAGCAATATACAAGAAAAGATGAAAAAGAGGATGATGATCAGGGGTATCTTCAACAGGTTTAAGAATTTTTTTTGTTTTTGTGGTACGTGGGCCTCTCACTGTTGTGGCCTCTCCCGTTGCAGAGCACAGGCTCCGGACGCGCAGGCTCAGCGGCCATGGCTCACGGGCCCAGCCACTCCGCGGCATGTGGGATCCTCCCAGACCCGGGCACGAACCCGTGTCCCCTGAATCGGCAGGTGGACTCTCAACCACTGCGCCACCAGGGAAGCCCCAGGTTTAAGAATTTTTATACAATCTTTTTTCAATTTCATCTAATTTTCTAAAAGTTTTAAATTAAGTATATCAATTTTCATATTTTACCTTAAGGTGTAAATTTTATTTAGAAAAATTAAAATATGTGCTTAGCCCATGGTAGGAAGGAAAACAAAAATGGATGAATGATTCATTTTTTTCTCTATATTTTCCATATTTGCCAAGAAAGGCCTCTCTTCTGAGGTTTATATTGCCTAAATGTCTAAGATATGAATGACTGTATCTAATTATTTGCCATAGAAAGAATTCTATGACCCATGAGTAGTAAAATCACAGGGAAAAGGTTGTAGATAGAGGCGTAAAAGACAGAAATAGCAAAGAAATTGAAGAAGATACCTTATACCAGAGAATATAGGCACCATCAAGATCAAACAGTTTATCAAAGAGAGATGTATAAGTGCCCAAGACAGACCTCACCTATTTTAGTTTCACCCTAATATATCCCACTTAATACAGACTTGTTAAGCAAAGATCATGATTATAACACCTGAGAAATCATTATAGTGAATGGGAGCATAATATATTTAGAATAACACTTCATAATAGAAAATGATAATGACCAAAAATTAGCATGGATTTGGCACAGGTAAAACCTATAATGATCATTTTAATTAAGCAGGTACAACATAGCTTATAGTTTTAAATTTCCTTAAGGGATTCCCCCAAGGATCCTTGGAATAGTATAATAAACAACAGAGGTCTCCTTTTAGTCATAATTTTAGAAAGCATAATTTACTAATCCCTAAATTAAATGGCTAGCCACATGGGCAAAGAGTGGACAAATGGACAAATTGGTTGGGTGCATTTTTACTGTATATTAAAGCCTCCTGTCAATGTGTACATAGGTGGAGTTTTTATAGACATAGGCAAAATTACAATTTTTATTACACTTTAAAGCATGAGTACCAGGACAAGTAGACAGTTTAATGACTTCCCAATCTACCTCAAAATTACTAAAAATACTATGATTTTGAAATAATACAATCTCTCAGGAAGAAAGGCAGAATAAGGGGGCATGTGTTTCCATCCCTAAGGAACTCTCAAATATCCAATTATACTGTCTTCTACTAGAATGATAAAGATATAAAAGAAAGAAACAATGTCTGGTCTATTTACCATCAAATGTTAACAAATGTTCAATAGCCAGAAAAATTTTTCAGATAAAATATGAGCACAATATAATATCGTACGGCAAACGTATTTTACTGCACAGATGGCTCGTAGAAGATTACTGAAGATGGTTTGGAGATTTACTATACACATGTAAGTTAGGGTCTTTAAAATGAGGCAATGCAAGAGAAGAAATTAAACAATAAAATGAACAAAGTAGATATAGAAAAACATGCTATCATAAAGAAAATGAGAGTAGACATAGAACAGGAGAACAATATAATTTGAAGGATCTTATTCTAAAATAATGATGACCCATATCACTACGACTTAGGTTGACAATATTGAAGCTATATTAATAGCTAACAGCAAATGAAGATTAATGAGTAAGTAATCATTCAGCTTATTAAATTAATAAATTGCTACATCATGGTATGATCACTAAGAATGATTTAATGATACAGATCTATTTAACCACATTGGATATAGTGCTTCAAATATGTGGTAGAAGTTTTACTGTCTTAAACACAGTTGTCTTTTTAAAATTAAGTAATTGTCTTGAGAAATTAAGAAACATGTTCCATTTAAGATGCCAAAGCAGTACAAAAAGTCCCTAATAAAGATCACAAGTAATATCCTAGTGATTAACGAGGCAAATAGTCACACAGGCATTCTATTTAAGGTCCTCTGATAAAAAGTAACTATATAGTCTTTTAAAAATTTATTGAAAATGATTTGGTGCTTTCCACCTGCTTCATTGTTTACATTGTCAATTTAAAATCATATTCATTATGTATTCAAGCATTCCTATTTACCAGCTGTCTGGCTAACAAATTTCTGTATAATTATGGGGGGGTTTTGTTGTTGTATTGTACACAGCAAAATTGAAACCAAATTATGTAGTTAATGCATACAAACCCAGATATTTAAGGACCCTAACTACACAGAAAAGGTTGATATGTAATTTTAATATTTAATTGTTTAAAGTAGATCAATTTATTTAATGGAAATACATATTCATAGGAAATTAAAAGAGTGTAGATGTGCACTAAAGGAAAAGCAATAGTCAATTTCTTGATTCACTGTACTCACACACCTAACCATTTCCATCTCCCATAGGTAACAACTGCTAACAATATGTTATGCAGACTTTGACTTATATATGTATATTTAGAGGAATAAAAATCATATAATTATTTTCATTTACTGTAGTTTATTGTACCCTATGGTTATATAATCATTGGTTTAACTGCTTTCTTAGAGTTTTAGATAAACCCAGTTTTGCATTATAAGTAATGCTTCAATGAACATCTTGCTATAAATTTCTTTGGATAATTGTGTGACTTCATCTGTAAAGGACTTAAAATGGAATTTCTTCAACAACTTTTATGCATTTATAAACATTTTATATGCACTGCCAAACCACCTTCCAAAATGATTGTACCAATTTTTATTCTTATCATTTTTCCAAACCCTTAAAATTTTCTCTGCTTTCACTCTCCAATTTTCATATGACACAGTGACCATTTCAAAATGTAAATCTGTCACTTCCCTACTTAAAATCTTCCAATATTTCCCTATTGTATTAGTTTGTGGGGCTGCCAACAGAATATTACAGACTGGGTGGCTTAAACAACAGAAATTTATTTTCTCATAGCTCTGGCGGCTGAATGTCCAAGAAGAATTTCTGGCAGTACCGGTTTCTGGTGAAACCTTTCTTCTTGGCTTGCTGAAGGTCACCTTCTCATTTTGTCCTCATGTGGACTTCCCTCTGTGTGTGCCTGAGAGATCTTTGGTGTCCTTTCCTCTTCTTAAAAGGAGACCAATCCTATTAGATTACAGTCTCACTCTTACAACTTCATTTAATCTTAATGACCTCCTTAAACTTCAGTTATATAACGAGTAAGTCCTGGGATGTAAGGCACAGCATGGTGACTGTACTTAACAGTGCTGTATTATATATTTGAAAGTTGCTAACAGAGTAGATCTTAAAAGTTCTCATCACAAGAAAAAAATGTATGACTATATGTGATGATGGTTGTTAATTAACTTTATTGTGGCGATCATTGTGCAATATATACATATATTGAGTCATTATATTGGACACCTAAACTACTACAATGTTATATCTATTATATCTAAGTAAAAATCAACGTACAATACAACTATTCTGAGGCTGTGAGGAAGCCAAAGCCATAAGAAGGAACCATACATAGGCATTTCAGTTAATAGTTCCAGCTGAGCCTAGCCTTCAAGCATTCCCAGCCGAGGCACCAGACATGTGGATGAAGAAACCTACAGATGATTCTCCAGCTGTGAGAGTCTCCTCTAGCTATCTGAGAACTGGCAGCTGATGCCCTAGACATCGTGAATCAGAGATAAACCATCTCTTCTGTATTTTGTCTAAATCCTGATGCAGAGAATCCATAATGATAGTAAAACAGTTGTCATTTTATGTGACAAAATTTTGGAATGGTTTACACACAAATTTGGATTGTTAACTAGAATGCTTTATATACAGTTTCATTTTACTTTTTAACTTAGATCGCTCTAGATCATTGGCTGCAATGGCAGATGAGGAAGACCTTGAGCTCACCTTCTCCGACGGGCACACCAAAATTACAAGTATTTATGGAGTAGCTATTAAAAAGTTTCTTTTAAAGAAACAAGGGCTCCGAGCCCACCTCAGGCTCCCCAGCCCCAGGATCCTGAACCAGGAAGATGAGACCCAGAATGTTTGGTTTTCTAGGACAGTGGAGCTTACTTTTCAGAGACACAGATGGCTGTGGTAAATAGACACGCCACTGTTAAAGGGCACATGCAATATTGCAAATGCTCCAGGACCCAGGGCAGAAACAATAATTTCAAAGGTGGCTGGCTCAGGCCCACCTGTGATCTTAGAGAACCTCCTGAAAAGGCAGGAGGCAGTAGGGACTCATCCCAGGGACATAGACACTGGCAGCAGCCATTTTGGGGAGCTCAGCTCACTATAGGGACACTGCTGCTGGCAAGTGCATTTTGGAAATCCTCTCTCTACCTTATTAGTGCTGGGACACAGACATGCCCACCAGCCAGGCAGCACCAGTCCTGGGTCACCCCAGGCCAAGTAGTTAGCTAGGCAGGAAACAGCCTCACCCACAGCAAGCCAGCTGCTGTCGGACCTCCTAGGCACAAGCAGACCCAGGACATGGACCTGCCTACCAGCAGGTCAGCACTAGTCCAAGGACCCAGCCTCACCCATTAGTGGGCAGGCACCAGCCCTGGGGACCCCCTGGGCACTGGCTCCACCCACCAATGGGCCAACAGTAACTCCAGAACCATCTCAGCCACACAGTAAGCCATGTCAAGACCAGGCAAGACACACCAGTAGCTGGAACTAGCTCCAGGACACCTGGACTTGAAGCCTATCACCCAGGATCTTGTCCCACCTACCAGTGGGCCAGAATTATTCCCAGGAAATTCAGGGGCTCCACAGCCAGTTGCCTCATGACCTGGCTCTGCCCACCAGTAGGCAGGGCCTGGCAACCAACAGGACCGGGAGCCAGCCACACCTAACAGCATGCCCACAGTAGTGAGCCCACACAACAGAAGGACACATGTAGCCCACATAGAGGACATGCTTAGAGCATGTAGCTCTGGTAACCAGAGGGCAGTGTGCTGCTGGGCCCCATAGGATGTCTCCTAAAAACGGAAACTTCTCCAAGATCAGGAAGCATAAACACCCTACCAAATATGTAGAAATAAAAACAACAAATTAGGCAAAATGTGTTCAAAGGAACAAGATAAAACCCCCAAAGAAGAACTAAGGGAAGTGGAGATAAGCAAGCTATCCCATAAAGAGTTCAAGGTAATGATCATAAAGATGCTCAAAGAACTCAGGAGAAGAATGGATGAACACAGTGAGAAATTTACCAGGGAATTAGAAAATATAAAGAAGAACCAAACAGAGCTGAAGAATATAATAACTGAAATAAAAACTACACTAGAAGGAGTCAACAGTAGATAAGGTGATACAGAGGAACTGTGAAGCGAACTGAGACTGAATAGAGGAAATCACTCAAGATGAACAGAGAAAAAGAAAAACTAAATTTAAAAAATGAGGGAATTTAAAAGACCTCTGTGACAACATCAGTTGTACTAACTCTTGCATTATAGAAGTCCCAGAAAATGAAGAGAAAAAGAATAGGGCAGAGATCATATTTGAAGATAATAATAGCTGAAACCTTTCCTCCAGGTCCAGGGAGCACAGAAAGTCCCAAACAGGATCAACCCAAAGAAGACCACACTGAGACACATTGTAATTAAAATGGCAAAAATTAAAGATAAAGAGAGAATATTAAAAGCAGCAAGGGAAAAGC
This sequence comes from Globicephala melas, assembly GCF_963455315.2. Taxonomy (NCBI): domain Eukaryota; kingdom Metazoa; phylum Chordata; class Mammalia; order Artiodactyla; family Delphinidae; genus Globicephala; species Globicephala melas. Next base: position 35,078,998 of record NC_083323.1, on the reverse strand, counting down.
AACAAGTTACATACAAGGGAACTCCCATAAGTCTATTGGCTGACTATTCAGCAGATACTCTGCAGGCCAGAAGGGAGTGGCACTATATATTTAAAGTGAAGAAAGGGAAAAACCTACAGCCAAGAATGCTCTACCCAGAAAGGTTTTCATTCAGATTTGATGGAGAGATCAAAAGTTTTACAGAGAGGCAGAAGTTAAAAACGGTCAGCACCAAAAAATCAGCTTTACAAGAAATTTTAAAGGGACTTTTCTAAGTGGAAAAGAAAAGGCCACAACTAGAAATATAAAAATTACAAAAGGAAAAATCTCATTGGTAAAGGCAAGTATACAGTAAAGGAAGTAAGTCAACCATGTACAAAGCTAGTAGGAAGGTAAGAGACAAAAACAGTAAAATGATCTATTTCTACAATAAATTGTTAAAAGATACTCAAAACAAAAAGATGTAAAATATGATGTTAAAACAGTAATTATGAGGGGAGAGGAGTAAAAAATGTAGGGCTGTTAAAATTACAGCAAATTACAAAAGATGATAAAGTGGAAAAAATTAAAAGTTAGCAAAATGAGAATAAAACAAAGTTTCAGTGTTAAAATCACATCTTTCCCATCCTTGAAATGTGATGATAACCCCCTTTCCTCTGTCTTCTCTCCTTTTACTTCCTCCCTCTATTGCTTCCTTTCCTCTCCTCTAATCTTTCCCCTCCTCTCTCTCCCCATCTCCTCTTTATTTACTGTAGCATGTATTATTTAATGTAGAATATTTCACATGAATCTTGTATTGACATTTGCTGAACACTTTCTCTACGTCGGTGACTGACACGTTATCTTACTTAATATCTACAACCCTCTGAGTTTCTAACTTAAAAATTCCTAATAAGAGTGTGTGTGTGTGTGTGTGTGTGTATTAAGATCTTGACACTGTGCCAAATGCTTTATGTCCAATATTTCATTTAATCCTTGCAGTAATCCCACAAGGTTGGTACTATCATCAACTATTTTGGAGGAAACTAAGCATATCAATTGATGAATAAACTGTCTGACTCCTGTAGTAAATTCCACAACCAAGATGTAGTTTCAGTACTGTTTGATTTCAGAGTTCTGGTTCTTAACTACTCTAATTCTCTCCTGAATCTCACTAAAGGAAGGTTTAGCATTATTGTCAACCTAATTTGAAAGAAGTCACACAGTAAGTAACTGACAGAGCTAGCTAGCACTTCTTACAAATAATAAAAAGTATTTCTTCATAACATGCTATATTAATTCCTTGACTATCAAAAAGTCACTATAAAACTAAATTGTGTACTGTATACTTCTTACCATCAGAAGTGTATAGTCTGATTGTGAAGACTGGCAGATACAAAGGATTTCACAGATTATAGGGGTGAATTTCTAAGTCACTGAATTTTAATCTCCCCTCCACTGACTTTCAGCTCTAACTTGTAGTTATCTTCCACTGCCATATGATGTGGCTGATCAGATTGTGTATGACGTTCTCTGTGCAGCACCAGGAGGAGGTCCTGTCTTAATTTTATCTATTATTTATTTATTTCTGTATTTTATTCAATTTTATAAAATAACTTATTTGAGGGCTTCCCTAGTGGCGCAGTGGTTGAGAGTCCGCCTGCCGATGCAGGGGACACGGGTTCGTGCCCCGGTCCGGGAAGATCCCACATGCCGCGGAGCGGCTGGGCCCGTGAGCCATGGCCGCTGAGCCTGTGCGTCTGGAGCCTGTGCTCCGCAACGGGAGAGGCCACAACAGTGAGAGGCCTGTGTACCGCAAAACACACACACACACACACACACACACACAAAATAACTTATTTGAGGAATAGGATAAACCATACATGGAGAAAATAAAGACAAACTTAAATGTAAAATTACGTATAAACTATAATCAGAGGAAGATTCAGACTGAAATAGTTAAGTGGAAAATCCAGCAATTTTAATTTCTGAATTGTACCCTTATTCTATCTTGGGCTTGAGACAGAACTTCCCTTGGACTTATTAGTTATTTCAAAAACATTTATTGAGCGTCTTTTTAGATGCTCCAGTGAATACAATAGGAAAATCAGTGAACAAATGAACCAAGAGGGCAGATTCCTGACCTCATGGAATTCCTATTCAAGTCGGTTTAAGAAGTGGTAATCAATAAGCAGAAAAAAGTAAATTTAATTAGTGCATTAGAATAGAGAAGTATAAATAAGAAGATTAAAGAATAAGTGGTGTATAATGGGGTGGAGGGCAAAATAAATACTATGGGAGGGAAATAAACAATTTTTATGACGTAACACCTTTTATGGATCACTCTGAGGCAAGTTCTCATCACAGTGTCCCTAGAACTTGGGGAGTTCTTTGGTGTGGTTGCTATTCCAGTGATAAAGGGAATCACAGATTTTGTCTGAAGGTTGGAAAAAAGTACCTGTGAAGAGTGGCTGTAGGAATATACCAGCCTGAATAATAAGAAAAGATGACATCTGTTGAGTGCTCATTATGCGACATTGTACAAAGTTCTGTGAATTATTTTTAAAAATACTTAAAACAATCCTATGACATAGGTAAATAATACATGCATTTTGCAGATGAGTAAAAGGAGGCCAATGGAATCAATGGGGTTACCGAAGGTCAGAAACTTAGTATGTGGAAGAGGAAAGTTTCCTGAGCCATAATGCCTGACACCAAGTTTTTAACCACTACTATTCTCATCTAGATGGGTATATATCTTTATACCCCAGAACCTCTAAGACTCAAGTAAAGAAAGAAATTATTTAGATCTCCATCTAATTATATTATGCTGAAGTGGATGTGGTGATATATGTTTCAGCAAAAGAAGTGTAAATGTAAAAGTTGTAGGGCTTTTGTCTTGAACCTTCCTTCCTTAATGTGATAGCGGCAGTGGAAGTTACTTTAGCAGTAATGGAACCAGAGTGGTGGTGGGGTAGAAGTAGTAAGGGGTCCTTTTTTTTCTCTGAGTTCTTCTTTAGGTCTTTTATTTTTAATCAGGTAATGGTGAACAATAGTTCTTTTTAAACAAAATAGTTTGTGTCTCTGCCCATGTGCTTATTTCATTCTATAGGTAGTGTAATAATATTTCAAAATTTATATATAGCAGAAGTTTGGCTTAACAAGCAGGCTGCAAATAGAAGTTCAAAGCTGTTTGCATAGGGAAAAAATCAGCAATTTGTATCAAACACAAGGATATGTTTGTTGGAGAATATGGTCTCTTCATTGTCCTAAGATTAGAGTGTGTAGTTTAGAAAGTTCCTCAAATAATTTTCAGGTTGAAATTTGGTGTACGTGAAAGTTTGATGCTCTATCCAAGATGTCTAGGCCAACATCTTGTTACAGATAAATCACTTCATGTTTTCCTTTCAATAAAACTTTTTCCATTCGTGAAAAGAAATATATCATCCTCAGATAAAATTTATCAAAATAAGATTATTAGTACATGAAAATAGTTAATAATTTCCTAGAGTAGGAAATGCTCTAGGAGTCAAAAGTACCCCCAACCCACCTCCCCTCCAGGCACTGGCACAGTATGGCAGTACAATGGAATAAGATTAATCTCTATAACTTGGCACAAAAATCAGTGTCAGAGTCTAACATTTCTAAAACAAACCAGCTCATTCTTATTATTTTAAGTATAATTTTTCTTTGTTTTAGGAATTTGTTTTGGAATTTAATTTCTGCTAAATTAAATGATTTTCTGAGTATTTTCATAAGGATATTTTCATAAGTATTTTCATAAGTATTTCATAAGGATAAAGAAGAATAATATCAAGATTTATAACAGGAGTGGGAGGGTTGCTTCCATTTTTTTATTCACCCTATCTAAATTTTAAATTCAAGAATATATATTTATTATATAATGCAAACACTTTATTAAAAGTAAAAGGCTTTTGGATGGAAAACATAGCTCTGACCTGAATTTCTATACCATTATATACAAGAGATTATCATTACTGTGGCTGCCAAGAGTTTCTTAATAAGCAAAGTATATTTAAGATGTTATTATTAGCAACATCTCTGCTGCTCAAGATTCTACTGGCTGAGAAATTAAAGCTTTCTCAGCACCTTTGGCAATGACATAGCATGCTGTTCTTCATGTTCTTGGCCCTTCACGAGTAGAACATATGCCTTGACATGTGTTTCTATAAATGTGGTAAGTTGTGCTGTTAGCTACACTAGTGTCTTTTTAAAACCCACGTTATATAAAGAGGATTTATCTGGGCTGCAGATGCATTTATTTTTCCAGTTTAAGCATCACAATCTCAAACCCACCTTTCCAGCTCACTCTCTCTAGTACCCAAATTTGAACAATTTTTCAACTCCATCAAGAACTAAAATCCATTAATCCTACAACTTTTCACCATTTTTACAGAACATTTCCCTCCTTTCCAGAATAAATCATAGGCATTTATTTTATTAATCTTCCTGCAGTCATCTTCAACTCCCTTGAACCTGATACTTGCAAACCTGGTTCTATTCAGATTTCTATTTTGTGCCTGCCCTTTCTGGACTAGTTAGATATAGCTGGACAATCGTACAAAGTAATGCGAACTCTCTTATTATAAATTCACTTATGTCATGTAGTCTCTTCCTGTTTGTACATTCATGCTCCATTTCTTAGATGACACTCTTACCTCTACTTTTTATGCAACCCTATAATACCTCCAACTCGAGGACGCTTGTCCTAGGAATAACTAGTGTATGCTAAAAATACTTGTTGATGAATGAAACTATATGTTGATCATTTTATGTTTGTTTTGATTTTTGAGTTGTCTTTTCACATTGAATTATCCAAAAAGATAAAAAGAAAAAATTTTGAAGATACATTTAAAAAGATATTTTGTGTTTTTCAAAGGTTTATTTTTCTTTTATTCATTTTATAAATTATCTTATGATTTAGTTGAGTCTGATTTATCTTCTTTCTATTCTATTGTTTTGTTTATGTTGTTATGACTTTACTCAGTCAAGAGTTTAAGTCAATATTTTCAAAGCTTCTAAAAAATGTTATTTTTATAATGTTATTGTCTTAATTGAGAGCCAATTCTTTATTTCAGATAGCATTTATAGGCATGTGACACTCGTTAAACACATTAGGCAAATCTACATACAGCCATGATAAAAAAAAAATTCTTTCTTTTTTTAATAAGGTAATGCTGAGTGAGAATAGGAGGTTATTACAGAATGGCAAACATTTGTAAAGATAAGTTCCAGGAAAGGAGACCACTTAATTGTCTTTTGACTCATCTACTGAAATAAAGACAAAGAATGTATCTTGAAAGTGGGTGATAATTTTTAAAAATACAATTTATTCTATCATTTCCACTTAGTGGCAAATAAGAAAATAATTCTGATAAAAGCTAGGAAGTGATAACTTACTTTTAACTGTTATGTCTTCTATTGTTACTTATCTCTGTGCTATCAAATTGCTTCCTTAAACATTGCCAATAACACAATGGAAAAAAGAGAGAACTTTTCCAACAAATAGTTCTCATTTTGCTTTCTGACTTTCCTTCAGAATAAAACAATACGATCTCAGAGTAAATTACAAAATAGTTCCCAGAAAAATAATATGTCCTATTCAGCTGTAGGCAAATTTTTCTTTTAACTTTGTGTTTAATATACCATAAAGTGCCACAAAATTTGAGAATGCCTGTATAATCTCCCATTTATAGATGCATTTTCCTGTAGAAAAATTGCTATATTGCATGCATCTTATTCTTATTTGTATTTTATGTTTTTTTCTAAATGGAAATTGATGAAAACAACACTTTTCACACTTTACTATTTCATTTGTTGAAAGTCATACTTATCAGGTATTGATAATTTGTTAATAATTTTAAGAGCCCACTATAATAAAAAGAAGTAAATTACATAATCAAATCTTTGTGCATGCCACGTGAATATACTTTATATAACATGTACTCAAAGTCTCATAATATATGTTAGAGTAAATATAACAACTCTAAAGGCAAACTGATATAAAACTATGAGAAAGTGACAAGTTATTATTCGTCATTTTTACTTAGCACTGAGATGTATTGGTTATAGGCATGATTGCTGTAAGCAGGGGGAACTAAATCCTAGAGCAGAAAAGAACTGAGTCATCTAATGTTATAATTTGTAAACTTTTAAAGGACATTTGATAAAATGCTATCTTATGTCAAATGTGAACAAACAGACAAAACGAATATCTGCTATCATGGAAACTTTTCAGTTCAGCTCTGAGTTAAAAAATATTGATTTAACAGCTCTCCTTCTGATTCATGAATATCATCTACAATAAACTTGATAATTGGCTATTGCTTTGACTCCCCCTAATAGGGAACTCCTTTTTCCCATGATAGTTTTCCTTCACCTTGCTAATTACTCTTCATTAGATCTACTAGAGTTTGACTATACCCACTTAAAGTGATATATTTCAAATGCGGTCTCACTGGATTAAAATAGATGTTTTTTCTCACTATCCTGAAGACTCTATGTCCATTAATGCAGCCTATACAATCTAAGCATACTTTAACTTTTTGCCAACCACCAAATAATTTATTAAAGCTATGTATCAAAAAATATCCTAATAGCCATAAGGATATTAAGTAAATGTCCCCATCTTCCTTACCTTTTTCCATACTACCCCCTGCCCCTATTTTGTTTCATACACTTATATCTAAGTAGACATGGATATAGATTTACATATAGATATGATGTAGTAAATAATCTTTGGAGTAGCTACCAAAGTCATGATTCATGCTTTTCTGGAATCATTCTGAAACTAAAGATGGGGCTCTCGGTGTCCACGTCTCTACTGCTTGACCACACCTCCCTGTGCACAATCAATGATCCATGAGTAAACACTTCACTTAGTTGAGACTCTCGGGATTCTTGACCAGTACTTTTAAGGCAGGATTTGGAAAAGAAGGCTGGCCTCTCTCTGGTGTATCTGCCATGTGATTTCATTCCCTACCCTCTGGGGGAAAGTCATGCCTGGAGGTTTTCTTTTTGGGTGGGAGGACTTAAATTCTGCTCTAGGGAGGAACAGTGGCCAGCACAGAGGTTTCCAAACATCAGACCGCATGTATTCCCCAACGTGAGTTTTTAGTAAAAGCAGCCCAGAGTCACCATTGGAAAAGAAGAACAATGCCACTTTCTTTACCCAGTCTCGGCTCTGCAGCTCATTTGTTAGAAGCAGGATTGAGTGTCAGGTTGGAGAATCCTGCTCTTAATATTTTATGATTCACTGACTCAAGTTCCATGAAGTCCTTGGAAACGACCCTCCTAATGTAAAAGACCTTGAGCATAATAAATATGACATTAAAAAAGCAAGCTTTGGACCTGAGTGTAACAGGTTCATTACCTTCCAAAGGGGAGCATGTGAGAGGTATTGGGAGACTTCCAGGCTGCCAAGACTTGGGGTTGGAGAGAGGAAATGTAAAGCAAGTCCTGGAATCTTTTAGTACTTTTTCCCTGAAGCAAACAGAGCTGTTGGTGGGTTTTTTTGTTTGTTTGTTTGTTTTTTGCGGTACGAGGGCCTCTCACTGTTGTGGCCTCTCCCATTGCAGAGCACAGGCTCCGGACGCACGGGCTCAGTGGCCATGGCTCACGGGCCCAGCCGCTCAGCGGCATGTGGGATCTTCCCAGACCGGGGCACGAACCTGTGTCCCCTGCATCGGCAGGTGGACTGTCAACCACTGCACCACCAGGGAAGCCCCTGTTGGTGGTTTGAATGCTTTTTTTGTTTGTTTGTTTTTGTTTTTAGCTTTTGCAAAAAGGATGGAAATCCAGATTTTATAACATAAAGACAGTCAATTTCCCAACTGAAGAGTAATGAAACACAATCTTTCTCAATGATTTATTGAGATGCTTAATAGCAAAAAAAACAAGCAATCCGATAAAAAAACAGGCAGAGGACCAGAACAGACATCTCTCCAAAGCAGACACACAGATGGCCAACAGGCACACGAAAAGATGCTCAATATCACCAACCATCAGAGAAATGCAAATCAAAACCACAATGAGATACAACCCTCACACCCATCAGAACAGCCACCATCAAAAAGACAACAAACAACAAATACTGGTGAGGATGTGGAAAAAAGGGAATCCCCGGTACTGCTGGTGGGAAAGCAAACTGGTGGAGCCACCACGGAAAACAGCATGGAGGTTCCTCAAAAAATCAAAAACGGAACCACTGTATGATCCAGCAATTCCACTCCTGGGCATCTACTCTAAACGCTAATTCGAAAAGATACATGCACCCCAACGTTCACAACGGCACCATCTACGATGGTCAAGACACAGAAGCAAGCCAAATGTCCATCAACAGATGAATGGATAAAGAAGATGCAGCACATATACACATACATAAATACATACACACAGTGGAAATACCACTGGGCCATAAAAAAGAAGGAAATCTTGCCACCTGCGACGACATGGATGGATCTCAAGGGCAACATGCCAAGTGAAATAAGTCATATCGAGAAAGACAAATACTGTGTGACCTCACTTCTGTATGGAATCCAGAAGACCCAACTCATAGAGAACAGATTGGTGGTTGCCAGAGGCAGGAGTGGGGGCTGTGGGTGAAATGGGTGACAGGGGTCAAAAGATACAAACTTCTAGTTAGAGCAGCGGTCCCCAACCTTTACGGCACCAGGGACCGGTTTCGTGGAAGACAATTTTTCCACGGGCCTGGGCACGGGGAGGTGTGGGGATGGTTCAGGCAGTAATGCGAACAGTGGTTCAGGCAGGAAGGCAAACAATGAGGGGGATGGTTCAGGCGGTAATGTGAGCAATGGGGAGCGATGGGGAACGGCTGATGAAGCTTCGCTCACTAGCCCGCCACTCACCTCCTGCTGTGCGACAGTTTCTAACAGGCTGTGGACTGGTACCAGGGTTGGGGACCCCTGGGTTAGATCATAAATAAGTGCTGGGGGTTATCATGTACAGCGTAGGACTATAGTTAACAATAATGTATTATATTTCTACAGGTTGCTAAGAGAGTGGATCTTAAAAGTTCTCATCACAAGAAAAAAACTTTAATTCTGTGTCGTGGTGGACATTAACTAGACTGATTTTGGAGGTTCCTTCATGTACACCCAGGCATCAAATCATCATGTTGCACACCTGAAATTAATGTCCTATGTCAGCTACACCTCGATGAAAAGCAAAACTGGCCCATCACCTCATATTGCTCCAGCTGAAGGCTGAGTTGATCAAGAGAGTTGTTGACAATCATGATATGAACTAACAGTCACAGGTGATCTTCAGTAGGAAAGAATCAAGTGGTTTTGCAGATGGAAGCCAATAAAAGAGAGAGAGAGAACTGAATATCTGGTTCTACATGTCCATAGCAATGAAGCAGATTCATGCCTTGCCTTTGGTTTAGTTATTACATGAGAAAATCAAATAGATTTTCAATAAAAATCCTTCTCTTATTTCAGGAAGCTCAAGTCAGGCTTCGGACATTTAGGATCAAATGAGAAATGCCTAATATTATGTATATTTGTTTGTTCTCTTTATACAGAATATTCATACTACACATATGTATTCTGTTTCCTATTTTTTTTCAAATTTAACAATGTGTCCTGGATATTATTCTAGGTAGTTGAGTTTTTTGGCATTTATTTTTAGTAGCCTTCTATCTCGTCAGAGCCTGCCCCTCCTGTCACATTCACCTCCTTCCCTTATCTTTATCACCCACAGTTAGTTGTTACAGTGTTGTTCCTGAAAGAAAGAAATGCATTTACTATATGACAAGAGTGTATATTCTTAACATATACATATTTTAATTTTTACCAAAACCTTCTAAGTTAGGTATTATTTTCCTTCTTTTACATTAGGAAACCAGCTCTAACAAGACTGTATTTCTTGTTCTGGGATATTATGACAGATACAGAATTCAAACCAATGTTTTTCTGACTACAAATGTTTTTTGAAAGAATGTACAGTGAATTAACATATAAGGCAGCAGACATCTCTGAGATAAATTATAGATGGCAATTTAAAATTCATGTTGTGTAATAAACCCAATGTAGGGTGATAAATTCAATTAAAAATAAGTTAAAATCAGACTATTTGCCTCTAACTGTGTTTGGAATTCAAACTAATTCCTAAATTAACTCAATTGGCATCCTTTTCATTTGCATGGATTTCAGAACTCCATGGGTAACTTCTTTTATTCTGCTTTTAAAATTGTAAATTATGATCATTAGGGATGTCTCAATTCTCAAAAAGATAACTGTAATATTAAAGTAATGCCTAAAATAATGTTTAGAATGGAGGAAGTACATTGTGGAAATAAGGGACAATATAAGAAAATTAAGTGAATAGTGTACATTTTTCTGGTCGACAAAATAAGACATAGTAACATGAAAAAGACTGAGTGTGAACAATGTGGTAAACTGAGAGACAGACTGTAGTACAGAAGTCTCCATTTGCAAAGAATTTCCCACTCTATCTTCCCCATTCAACTCCTTTCTCTGTCTCCCTTTCTCTCTCTCTGTCATGCACACACTCATTACTATAAACTGTTTCAGAGGCAGCTCATGAAATTCACAAAGTCTCCAAAAAAATCAGTAAATAAGGCAGTTCACTGAAATTGTTGTAGTACCAAAGCAGAAATATAGTCAACATGATAGCTTTAGGTTTTGAACCTAAATTATTTACATCACCACTTTCAGATATTTGAAATTAACGTTTTTGCTGTTTCAAAGTTTACTAGAACATTTGTGTCTCTTTCACCATACTTAAATCTTATATATGCATGAGATGGTACGGGAGAACATTTCAAGTAATAATTGACTCTAAGGAGAAATATTCTGCAATGCATTTGAAAATTACAAAAGACATTGTCACGTGTGGAAAACACGTGTTTGGCGTTTGAAAAACTGGATAACTTTGGCTTCAAATGCTGGTTTGACCACTTGCTGTCAATGGGATTTGGGCAGGTGAATCAAATTCTATGAACCTTGGTTTGCTCATGTGTAGAATGTAACTTATAATCAAGTATAATACTGTTAGAAGGACTGAATGCGATAAGGTAGATAAAGAACAGAGCCAGGGAATTCCAGAAAACATGATAGCTAAAAAGTCAACAATTATTAAGTTCTTACTATGTACTTGTTATAATAAACTCAGTATATGAATGGACATATTTAATCTTCAAAACAATACCATAAATTAGTTACTATTATTATCCCCATTTAAAAAATAAAAAAACTGAGACAGAGAGTGTTTAATAACCATTCTAAATCACAGAGCCAGGATTTGAACTCAGACGGTCTGCCTGAGAGTGTAAAATCATAACCAAAATGAAAAACATTGACATTTATTTTATACTAAAGAACATGAAATCAACAAATATACTCAGCAAATAAAATATAATTAAAAAAGAAAAAGTTCACGTGTTTACATCTACTTATATACAAGATTAATTGCCACATATTAAATGTGGACATAACCAAAACAAGATTTTCATATTGAATCACACTTCCCAGCTTAGAAGCACAGTGAGTCATGGCGGATCGGAAAATAAAACAAATTCTTAAGATTCCTACAATAATAACAAGATTGCCAGGACAGAGCTGAAGATGTGTTGAATATGTTGGTTATATGAAGATCTGTAAACCTCTCTTTTGGAGCTAATTATTCCACTGCAGTTGTCAGAGAAAGCAGCCTTAGAGAAGAAATTGCTCAGCTAGTATGTTTTTCTCTCCTCCCGAATCAGTTTCCTGACTGGGAGGGGTGAGCTGTGCACACAATTCTGCTTTTCTCCTGCAGAAAAGAGGCATCCGTGCAATGAAAATTATGTACTGAACTACAAACAGTACAGCCCATGAGCTGCAAGACTGTCACTATCACCAGACCTAACCAATCTAATGAAATTGGTTGTTATCCCTCAGCAAGAGACCAAACAAAACCCAAGTGGAATTTCCCATCCCTTAGAGAACAGGTTAAGCTTCCCACCTGGAGGAGCAGGCCCCAAGCTTAAGGTTCAACAAAAACTCAAATAACAAACGAAGAACAGAAGAAGACACAAAGTTCTCACACAATTCTTCTCTCTCTCCTGACAATTTTTATGATACTGGCATTATTGAGTTTCACTGGGAAAAAAACAAAGAAACCCTGAAACTATCCAGCTAGAAATATAAGCTCATTTCAAAAGGATAAAAAAGTAGAGTTTGGGATAACTTTAACTGAAAAGAAGAAAATAAAACAATATCCATATTGTTTGCAGTGCAAAAGGCACCAAGAATTATAAGTGCAACCAAATTCCTAATGAACTAAAAATTATTCTGATATAAAAGGAGAAAACTTTCCTGAAATAAAGGAATATACCAGGAGCAGATTTTGAGATGAGGAAAGTATGCAAAGGATTATCAGTGTTTCCAAGATAAAAACAGCAGGGTAGTGGAGAAATGGGTACAGGAATGGAAGGAAGCTAAACAGTGGTATGATACCTAGTAAAATACCAGAAGGGGGAAATATGAACACGATCCCACTTGACAGCTCAGGAGACAGTATAGCTCATTTCTGAGAGTTGTCCCAGTCAGAGGCAAGGGAATTGCATTATTTAGACCCTTCCATGCTTCAGTCATTGTTTAACAGCTAATCCCAGGCCAGGTGGGGATATAAATTCTCAGGACCCTTAGTCTTTCAAGAACAGGTGCAATGAGGTTGGTAGCCTGAGGACAGGTCCTCCAAAAGAGACCCTGGTGCTCACTGTTGTGAGTGAGAACACACTGGGAGTTGGTGTGCATGAAAATGATAAAGGGAACTGAAATGGTATAGGTGAAACACAGCATTTGCCGCCACCTGCATCTTTAGACTGAAAGGAAACCAAGTTCCAAGAAACCTTGGTACAGGACGATCAACAAGATGATATAATCGCTTACTGCTTTTTTCCATTTCAAAGACAAAGAAAAAGTCTATGGTCTCTAAGTACAAAAAGTCAACCACTTATTAGTGAAAACAACAACAACAAAAATAACAATCTGAGTTCAAAACTTTTACAAAGGATTCATTGGTCAATACTAGAAAATACATTTACCAGACCTAAAAACTTTGAGACATAAGGTATGACTGAATAGTTTTATTCCCAGCCAAGTTATTATCAATTTAAAATGTAAATTAATAAAACCTTGTGGTTAAAATTCAGTCAACTAGGGATATATCAAAATAATAATAATACCTCATTTTTTGAGAAACTGTGGTAAAAAGAATGACAATGAACATCAAAGTCATTTAAATAGAAAACTATAACTAAATATTTCTGGGAATTTTATGTACAGAGCAGAATGCAAATGTCTTAAATCTTGACAATATAAAAATAATAAGTGAGACTATCTGGAAAGAGGTGGTAAAAGGGAAATGACAGAACTACGTAAGCGTACCAACTTCCTTACTTTTTTAGAGGAATCAACAAAATTTGTCTGAAATCAGAAAGTCATAAAATAGAGAATTATGTAGTTTGAAATAGAAATATCTCTATGCTATATTATTAAGTTAAAGTCCCAAAGTACAGAATCATGTGAAAAAGAAACCTAATAAAATTTTCTTGAAGGGTCAAAGAACTTGTGGAGGGTGGTTACTTTTTAGCAGCGGGGCGAGTTGAAGTCATAGTGCAGAAGAAAGACGCATTTGATTTTCACTTTATCTCCATTACTATGTAGATTTTAACATACTTATGCATTACTTTAAAAAGTTGTAGATACATATATTAAAAATAATCTTCATTACTGTGTCATGATGACATTATACATTAAAAATACTAGAGTATTTTGGAATTTTTCTTTCAAAAACTCATTGCTACTGGCAATATTATTGCTTAGAGTTTTGGGGAATCTTCTTAGTAATCTGATTAATTCTCAGCATTACTAAAAGTTTCTGAAAGAAGTCAATTTTGAGTACCCAGAGCATTCTATTTTACTCAAAGATTATTTGTTTTCATGAAACAGTTATTTTTGAATTTCCAAGTTAAAACAATATTATACATAGGAGTTTTCGTCACCTCTAAGCTTTATTAAGGATTAGATTAAATCATATACACTGAATCTTGATTGACAAAGGCCTTAGAATACTATATAACTTATGTGAAAAATTTGCAGTTGTTTCACATAACTGCAATAGTTTTATCAACAAACTTCATGTTTACACATAGAAATTATGCCTTCAGTGAAACTGTAGAAGTTTCCATTAAAGAATGGACTTCTTACTCTCAAAAACTTCTGCTAAGAAAAAAAGCAATTTTAGTTTTTAAAGTTTATTATGACAAATATACAAAAAAACCAAGTAAACTCGTATTATTTTAAATAACTTAGGCTATACTAAATATTAGTCCCTAATAGGTAATAGTTTAATATAAAGTAAGTTTATAATTTACTCACATGCAGTTTAGGATTGCTTCAGGAAGGCGGAATAGGTGTGGCGATAAGGGGTAGATGGGGATGCTCTGTTTATACAGTTATTCAGAAACTTAGGCTGAAGAAGGTTTGATCTTCATTACCTGGTTTCATGCCACCTTAGGTATTGCAACCTCGATGAACTGGAAGGGAAAAAACATGGTAAATCATCCATGGGAGGTGTTCTTGGTTATGTCTGAAGATGGCCATCACTTCATCTTAATATTTCTCAGGCTGGAACTCAGTCATATGGCCACATTCAAATAGGTTAGAGGGTGGAAAAGCTAGAATTAATTATATACCTATGTTAGATCTAAAACTGTCTACACACTTCTGCAGTCTCTCTCATCAAGGAGGGGGGTCTTTTTTCCCCACACCTTGAATCAGATCTTGTCCAAATGAGTTGCTTTAACCAAAAGATCTGATGTAACTTGTGCACATTTTGAACCTATGACTGAAAAGGCTTGCTGTTTCTGCTCTTTTTCTCTTGCAATATTGCCAAGATTGGAAATCAATCTAAAGTGGATTGAATGACCACATGGAGGAGAACCTGGCCAATAGCCTGCCAGCCATCAGATACGTGAATGAGGCCATCCAGCCCCAGTAGGTCTATCAGCTGACTGCAGGTGCCTCAGTAAGCCAAGCCTGGCACATAAAAACTTCTCAGCTGAATCCAGTACAAATTGCTGACTCACAGACTTAGGAACACGAAGGAAAAAAAAGATTGTTAATTTGAACCATTAACTCTGCCATGGATTGTTAGATAGCACGGGCTAACTGATTCAGTGCCCATGAAGAAAAGAAAATGTTAAACAGATTGTGGCGAAAAGCCAGCACCTTTGTGATACTCATCAGAGGAGAAAGATCTAAAATTGTCTAGAATTTCAGGATTTTCCGAGTTTCTTAGTGGTAAAAATTAGCAGTTTCTTACTTATGATTTTCAGGTTCTATCAAATACTAGAGGAAATAATATAAAGAAATATTGTGATGCTTCTTAATTTACAATATTCACAAATCTATACTCTGCAATGTAAAGGATGTTAAAAGCTGATGCATACATAACTTGCTATTTGCAAAATCTCTTATTTTCTGCCTTACATTTTTATATTTTAGTAAGAATCAGAGGCAATCCACTCAGTGCCTAGATTTAACTGTAAAATATTTTATAGACTAAATGCTTTTAATTGAAGGGAATATATTCAGGATATTCTTTTAATTGAAGGGAACATACTCAGAATATGCACACTTGGCAAAATATATTCAATTTGAAATTCACAAAACAAGGATAACTTAACCAAGAAGAAATAAGTATAAAAAGAGAGAGTGGGATGTAAAGAAAAAGAAAGTTGACAATAATATTCCTAAATCTTTACCAATTACCCCTAGATATTTAGCACTATATGGTGGCAACATTTTCCAAACCAAATATCAGATATACAAATGTATGAATAAGGACTATTGGACAGAATATTTGGATTCAGGAAAATACAAGATAGAGGCTCTTAGATGAAAAATTTTTTGGATTATTCCATGTAATGTATGATTCATATTCATATCTTGTTTTGAGCCACACAATATACAGAGTTGATATCTTACAGTACAATTTCTAACTGATCTATGGTATGACCTCAATTGAGGGCAATAAAAACAGTTTCTTTCTAACCTAATATAAACGAATATGTAATTTCTAGACTAAAAATAAGACGCATCGCTTTAAATTTATATTTATACATATATTATAATACTCTGGAGACAGATATTTATAAACGCAAGTAAAATTTTCCTTGTTTTAGTAAATGATTAGGTTTTGCAAACGATTTATGTTGCAACAAAATAAAATCTGTAGCATTCTGTGGGCTACCTTGTTTTATTTATAGAATTGTCTCATTTCTCTGGACCTTTTCATATAAACGTGGTTTCAGTAAACATAAACAATTGTGATTTTACAGGAGAAAGTTTATTCACTAAATCTATGCCCTAAGTTTAGCACTAAAAAGTTCAGCCAGACAATGGGGTGTATATGTATGTATGTATGTGTCTGTGTGTATCCTATTGTTTATGTGTTTCTGGAGAAGACTGACAAATACAGATATGCTTTATATTTACTTAAAAATAAATTATTAGATGAGCAGAGAGACAGTGAGCTCTTGATGTATTCTGACTATACCTACCTTACTTTTCTCAGTTAGGGTGTGAACAAATAATTCCCTCTTAGCACTTTAGCTCTAGCACCATATTTCAATCAGAGATTTTAAGGAAATTTTCTTCCTAGCAGAAACCAGCTTAAATCTCCCTGTTAGAAGCTTGTAGATATTTGAATCTGCTATGGCTGTTGGGGTTATGGGGTAGAGGTGTAACTTTTACTTATTTGGTTTTACATTATTAAAACATGAGGTAGGTAGATATTAGTGTTAATATTAATATTCTTATCATTTCCATTTTAAAGATAAAGAGGTAGAGTTTATGGAAATTAAGTACCTTGCCCATTTATAGCAAAACATTGCCCAAGTCAGAATTTTAACCAAGGTCTATGTGGTTACACAGGTAGTATTCTTAACAGTCACACCAAATTAATAAAAACAAGTAAATAATGGTGCCACATATCTGTATGTCATCAAGAAACAAAATTCCCCCATTTTGATTGTGCTTCTTAGTTAACAAAAAGGAATGGGATATTTCTTTCTTAAGTGCAATTACAAGAAAATATGCCATTTTAACAGTTGTCCTGATTTGCTCTGAAATGAGGAGATAAGGTTTTATAATCTTATAAATGTCATTGGATTCATGAAGATTAAATGAAATGAAATTTTAAAATTTATATCCAGGTTTTAATATTAACTCTTCATTATGTGAGGGCTATTACGAACTTAATTTAGGAAAAATGGCATATTTCACTTTGTTTAGAAAATATTCATTATAATGGAATTATTATCATAGACGAATGCTTCTAATGGAGTTATAATACATACATTCTCATATAGATATTAACTAAAGCATTTTAAAACATTATTTCATTAGCTTTACTTCAAAAGGAAAATGAAATATGAATGTATATATACACATACACAGAAGGAAGTGGTTCAACTAACTTACTGTACTCCAGTTTTTCATTGGTATTTGACATTGCATTTTGGAAATCTGGGATGTTTTTGTTTATTGCGATTTTTCAAATCAGAGAATTCTGGTAATATAATTAACATTTCATTTTTATTTTTCTCCTTTAATGTATCTTCCTGAGCTCAGAACATTAAAGTGTGTTGAGTTTCTTCAATCGCCCCTCCAGATCTACATTATACCTTTTCCCACTCTGATATCTAACCAGGATGTAGACATTTATAAATTACATCACTGTAATCTGTACCATCTGCCTTCAGTTTGAGTTGTGTCAATAGGACACTGATCAGAATACCTGGGAAGGAGGCGAGAGAAGTCAGGTAGTCCCCCCTTTTCATCTGAAGATCCATTTCAAGACCCCCAGGGGATGCCTTAAACCACGGATAGTACCAAACCCTATATATAATGTTTTTTTCCTAGGGATACATATATATGATAAAGTTTAATTTATATATTAGGCATAAGAGATTAACAATAATGAATAATAAAATAGAACAATTATAACAATATACGTAATAAAAGCTCTGGGAATGTGGTCTTTTTCTCTCTCTCAAAATATCTTATACACACTTAATACTTTTTCCATCTTAACAAAGCGCTTACCTCTCACTGTGGCCATAACTTTTGCAGTTTGGGTTGCGACAGCAGAAGTAGCACAAATTTCTTTTTCCTTCTTCACAGTTTCATGGATAGAAGATTTGTTCTTATGGTAGATCTTGGCGGCCGCAGCGTACAATTTTTTTCTTTCCTTAAGTCAACAACTTTCACCTTTTCACTTAAAGGAAGCACTTTATGGCTTCTCTTTGGCATCTCTGAATTGCCAGCACCATTACCCTTGTGCTTTGCGACCATTATTAAGTAAAGAAAGGGTGACGAACACAAGCACCGTGCGAAACCGCAGTCCGTCTGAGAACGAAGATGGCTACTAAGTGACTAATGGGGAAAATCTGGACAAAGGGATGATTCCCGTCCTGGGTGGAAACAGCGCGAGATTTCATCATGCTACTCAGAATGGTACATAACTACACAATTTAAAACGTATGAATTATTTCTGGAATTTTCTATTTAATATTTTCAGACTGTGGTAGACTTCGGGTAACTGAAACCTCGGATGAGGGGGGCTACTGTATTTATTTCCTGTTTCCTTGAGGTCACCAGGACCGACTTTTCTCAAAGGGAGGATCACTTCTGCTCTCAGTGAGGTCAGCTGTACATGGACTTCCTTCCTTCTGGTTTCCAGTAATATCTCTCCCCTTGCCCTTTGGGCCTAGGAGTGATGTCAGCCCATTGCTGCTAGCTCTGTATTTCTGTACTATCCCTTTCACTTCCTCTGTTCTCTATTCACACCTGTGTAATTAATTTCTTATCCATAAACTCTCTTCTAACTATCCTAATGTGAGAATGTCAGCTGTTTCCATTTTGTTTCCTTATAGACTAACAAAAGCAAAGCAACTAAACTCAACTAAGATGTAATTTAGAAACTATATGCTTTTCCTTAATATTTTGAACCTAGCAGATATTACCAAGATTAATTCCTCCAGAATATTGTGGAATTGGAGATATTAATTTTGATTCTTTGAATCACTTCATCCAAAATATTAACAAGTATTAATTATGGTATAGTTTATGAATAGCAAGCATAAGTGTAGTTCCAAAGGCAATATGCTTTTGGTAAGAAATCACTTATTATTCATCCATATTTTGCAGACAGAAGAGTATGAACCAACAGATGTTGAAATTATTAACAGTATTCTGACAATGTCAAAATTTTGGCCTTTTATTTAATTTGGCTGGAGACCATGAGCTCAGATTTTATCTGAACCTTGTCTGAACTAAAGCAAAACTTACAGGATTTGGTTCACAGAGATGGAGCTGAAGATTTTCTTTGTGTGTGAATTCATTTTGCCATCCATGAGTTTTGCTTAGAAGTTTGGGTTTGCCTCCACAATGATTTTCCAAAATTACTTCTAAAACCTTAGAAACTTTAAGCTTCTATCAATAGCACACACACAAAAACTGAACATAATAGTCTTTAAAAGAAAATATAGATTATTGCCTTTTAAAAATTTTATTATGAAACTTTTCCATTTATTTTCTAATTATCGACTTGATTACCTCTTTCACTCATGCATTATGTGAGCCGAGCACAATAATCCAGGATTATTTCAATTCTAATTTAACTTTTTAAACATACTAAGTTAAATATTACTGTTATTGTTTTATATGATCAGTATTTAGTTTACCCACGGGTTAAGCATTTTATGTGATAACCATCCTTTTTTGTATCTCGGTCCTATCTTTAGGAATTGCCCAGAGCCAAGTTCTAGGTGGGTGTGCCCTGTTTCTATGGAGCAAGTTCCTTGCTAATGTACCCACTAAAACTGTTATGCACAGAACTTGACTTTTTGTAAGTGATTTTGTGTGAAACTCCCTTTTTCCTACTGACCCCCGCCCCGCACACACATACCCCAGGTGTCAAGCTTTGACCCTATACTAGGTTCAATTGGTTAATCAAAGGCACATTTTAGTGCTCCAGAAACAGGTAGATTCGCCCAGGCTGACACTGTTTCCAAAGTTTTCTTAATCCTATGGATTTGTGCTTTCTTGTCATTTTTGACTTCAGTAAATATTCTTTGTTTACCTCCACATAACTAGAGACTAGAAACTGTGTTTAAAACTGTATTTTAAAACTAAAGAGGATTATAAAAACAAAAACAAACCCCTATATTTTAATATATTTTTGTATTTTATCCAGTGTTTATAGCTGTGTTTAAGGTTTTCTCTGAACATCTGGCTCACTATATTGCTGGAAATATAAGTCTAAACATATATGCTTCCTGAGTATATTAAATAAATATTTTATGAAGTCTATATACTCTGTGCATGTATTATTCTTAGAAATAAGTTTTGAACAATATGTTCATGAATGCATTCTCAAATATACACTTAATACAAATAATTCATACTATAATTATATGCTGTGTGTATTTATATGAAATATTTTTAAAGGACATAGTTAAAAGCAGTGTGTAAATTTAGTCAATTAATCATTTCACAAATTTACCAGTTAGTAAATTAGCCATCTGGAGCAATTAATTGGTTTTCCATGAGTTGATTGTTGTGGAATTGGCCATGTAGTGAATTGAAAAGGTGAATTGGCATTTTGGTAATGTTCTTTTGTTGAACGAGCCTATATTTATCTCCAGTTAAATCTTCTTTTCATCTGCAGAGTGAAGGTGGACAAGAAGGACAGTTTTCCTTGTTGTAGGGGCTAATGGAAGAGATCTGAGATTCTTAACTGCTCCTTACACACATTTTCAAACCTTTTTGATTTTAATTCAATGTTCTCTCCATCCTCTAAGGGTTCTTGTTGAGTCAGTTATTCATCCTTCCTGGAGTTTTGAGTCAGAAATATACTTGCTTCTTGCTGACTTTGTCCTGCTGTAGGCACATAGGTTCCAGATTCCTAACTCTGGAATTGACAATTGCTAAGTCAACTGTCAAGTCTCCATCTCCATTTATCTTTCTCAGTTTTGCTGTCATCCCTCCTCTGCTATTATCTTTTCTACCATTTCTTTGTTAACATTTTTTTAAAAAGATTTCCTTCCCGGGCTTCCCTGGTGGCGCAGTGGTTGAGAGTCTGCCTGCCGATGCAGGGGACACGGGTTCATGCCCTGGTCCGGGAGGATCCCACATGCCACGGAGCGTGGCTGGGCCCGTGAGCCATGGCCGCTGAGCCTGCGCGTCCGGAGCCTGTGCTCCGCAACGGAAAAAAGATTGCCTTCCCTGCTGTTTTAATGTAGTTATGACAGGGACTAGAAGTAAGAATGTATTTAATCCTCCAGGGTTACTTGATGTCTTTCCCCACTAGCTGACTGACTTAAAACGTATACTAAATAATGCAACGATAAACCTCTTTGTACCAACATCTTTTCCATAATAATTTTTAAAAGAGGTTGACGTTCTAAGTATTAACTTAAGCATTTTGATTAAATGTGTTTTTAAGAATGTATTTGGATAATTATGGTGCATATTTTATTTTAATACACACATTTAATTTCATAAGAATAATAACTACTTCCAAGTGAGTTCAAGACCTCTTGAAAATTTATGTGATGGGTTATATATCTTAAATATTTTAAATGTTTATTCATTTTCTAGGAATAGGGTCTTTCATTATAGATTATCAAGGAATTCTATAACAGCAACAAAAATGAAAGTTGATATATTGGATAAGTAGAATTGGGATTAAAATTCCCCAATTCTTTCTGTTTTATCTACTAAGCCTTGGAACTATTAATGAACAATTACTGTGCATGAGAAAATTCCAGGGCTTAATACAACTTGAATTATGTGTGTTTAAATTTTCATGGGTGTCACTAGAACAGATGACTGTCAAGATGTTGTGTTCTCAACTGCTACCTACTATAATACAATTTTGGATAAACATTTGATAAAATTTGGTCCAGATCAACAGTAATACAATTATTGCCCATTGTAAAACATCTTCACTGGATTGTTATTTGTATCAAGAACTTAATTTGTATTGCTTGTCATTAAAATACTTTCTTTTTCTCATACTGATATGAAGTGTTTTAAAATGTACCTCTAGCAAATCTGCTCATTATTAAAACAAGCTGAGAAAAATGTTGAGATTGGTATTTTCAAGACTTTTAAATGAGTTACTAGATGCAATTCATCATTTATAATATTTATTTCTCTTCAATTAATTAAGCATATGGTTAATTTTTTTAAAAAACTTATTTTCATGAAATACATAGACTATCTTCATTTATTCATGACTTAAAATTTGTGATTTTATTTTACCATCGTCATCAAACTCCATCAAACTCCATCAACAGATTTAGTTATGGGGTAAACAACATTCTGTTCAGAATTTATAGTAAATCTTGACAGTAAAATTAATAATAGTGATATATTTGAAGGTTTTTTTTAATAAAATAAGGAGCTTTTAATTAAAAATGTCTATGGTAATATAATAACTTGTAGATAATACTGCTTAATTGTATCAATCATTCATACTTTAGGTAGGACAAAATGCTCAAGATTGGTAAATCCAAATTCACTTATTGTAGTTTTTAAATATAACGTTTTAGGAGGTATTACACAAAATTTTAACAAGATGATTTTCATAGCTTCCCATTTAATAAAATAATACTGTTGAAAAGTTATAACTATTTTATCCTGTAATAAAAGCAAGTTGGCACACTCCTTTCATTTGTCCATTCTACTATCTATTTCTAGTTGTTTAGTAGTAACACCTTTAAGTCTATTTTTTTCTTTTTTCATAATTACTTTTGTCAAATGAAAGAAACCAATACATTTTTTATTTGATAAAATGAAATGTATCACTTCAATTAAAATAGCACTGAAAAGTAAGGAGAAATAAAATCCCAAATCCTCATAATATTAAAACTAAGAGACAGTTATTATAAACATTTAGCATATTTTATTTTGCTTAACAACATATACACGTTCCCATGGAATGACTATCTACTTACAATCTTTTTTTTTGTCTCATTTTTTTTAATGTGTAGGATTGTATTTTATCCTATCTGATGAACATATTACAATTTGTTTAACCAAATTTATTTTTTACATTTTTTCTCTAATATAAATAAGGATAGTAAATATCTTTAATATAATTCGCTTCCACTTACTGACAGCTCACTCTCCTGACCCCATAACATGAGTGCACTTATTCTTATTGTATAGGTGGAACCAAATCTTGCCAAAATCCGATGGTTTTGTAAGTGACAGATCTGAGATTAAAACCTGAAATAAAAATTTTAACAAAGTCTATTCTTTGTGAATAAATTTTTGCTGAAGTTGCAGATTAATTCTTTATGACAGATTCTCAATCAATTTGTTAGATATGAATATTTTTATGTCTCTGAGGAACTACTAAAATACTTTTACAAAATAATTGTAATAACTTACATCTCTATGACCTAGTTATAAGCATGGCTTTGAGTATTACTGGGGGGAGAATGTTCATTTTATAAGAAAATGGTGAAGATTTGTTATTTTGTCTAATGATGCTTTCATTTTCTCTTCTTGTGGTAATATTGCTGTAGCTTTTTTTTTTTTTTTAATTTTAAGAAAACTAGATACTCTGCAGTTGTCTTCATTTACGGTGTCTTGTTTTCTCCCAAGTAAGACACATGACCAAATTTAGAACAACTGGGCCCTCTGCTTTGGATTTTGAATTTTTTAAAACTGTTCATTAAAAAATAACTTTTATTGATTTATTTTTCTTCCGCTTACTTTTGGTTTAATTTTTTCTTCTTTTTCTAGTATCCTAAGGTGGAAGCTGAGGTCATCGACTTGAGATCTTTCTTCTTTTCTAAAGCAAACATTTAAGGCTATAGATTTCTAAGCACTGCTTTAGTAGCATTCCACAAATTTTGATAATGATATTTTTATTTTCATTCAGATTAAAACATTTTCTAATATCTTTTGTGAATTTTCTCTTTGACCCATGGGTAAATTTCCAAATATTTGGAAATTTTTGCAGATATTTTTGTTACTGAGCTCTAGTTTAATTCTCTGCTGGTCATAGAACATACTTTGCATAATATTAATTCTCTTAAACCTATTGAGACTGTTTTACAGCTCATAATAATGTCTATTTTACTTAGTGCTCTGGGTGCCCTTGAAAAGAGTGTGTATTTTGTTATCAGATGGAGTGTTTTATAAATGTTAATTAGGTCAAGTTAGTTGATAGTGTTGTTCCAGTCTTCAGTATCCCCACTGATTTACTGCCAAAACTTTTGCTATCGATTATTGAGACTGAAGTGTCAAAATTTCCAACTATAACTGTTACCATAAAATGTCAGGTATCAATATAACCACACCAGCTTTCCTTTGCTTAGGGTTTACATGGTATAACTTTTGCCATACTTTTATTTTTAATTATTAAAATCTATTTGTTAAGTGGTACCTTTCAGGCAGCACATAGTTGGCTATTGTCTTTTTATCTAATCTAAGAGTATTTGTTATTTAATTCAACTGTCTAGACCTTTACATTTAATGCAGTGATGGGTATTGTTGGTTTTAACTCTTCCATATTGTTATATGTTTTCTCTTATTTTCTCTTTGTTTATCCCTTTCTCTATTTTCTGTTGGTATTAGGTGAGCATTTCTATTATTCTGTTTTATTTTCACAATTGGGTTATTAGCTATAAATCTTATTTTTTTAGTGATTGTTCTAGAGTATACAGTAAAGATTTTCAATTTATCCCAGTTTACCTTCAAGTAACATACCACTTCACACATGATGTAGACCCTTACAACATTACATATCATTTCCCCTTCCATACTTTGTTTCACTTTTATTTATGACATAAAGTCCAGAACTCACCACTTTTTTTTTTAACTTTAAAGAGCTGTGAAGAGTTGCTCATCTTTTAAAGAGGTGGAGAATAACAGAAAAAATATCTGTTCTGTTTATACCTGCATATTATCCATTTTTGGTGCTCTTCATTCCTTTGGGTAGGCTCAAACTTCCACCTGTTATAATTTTCATCTGCTTAGAGAATTTCCTTTAATATTTGTTGAAGTGAACATTTGTTGGTAATGAATCAAAACCTCCTTGTTTTTGCCTGAAAGTCTTTATTTGGCTAATTTTGGAAAAATATTTTTACTACATAAAAAATGCTTGGTTGACGATTTTTGTCTGTCAGTACTTTAAAGACGTCTTTCTACCATTGTTTGGCTTGGATAGTTTCTGACAAGAAGTCTGACTTCATCCTTACTTTTGTTCCTTTCTATATAATCTATCTTTCCCCCCGGTTGCTTTTAACATTTTACCTTTATTACTGTGGTGGGATTTTTTCAATCTCATTGTGATTTTTCTTGGCTTCTTTTTTCAAAAAATTTTTTTCTTTATTCTGCTTGAGATTCATTGAATTTCTTGAATCTTTGGGTTTAAAGTTTATAGTTTTCATCAAATTTTGGAATTTTTAGCTGATATTATTTAAAATATTCTGTTCCCCATTTCTCTTGCTAGAACTCCAATTTTATATATGCTTCCCGATGGTACTGTCCCATATCTCACTGATTTCCTATTCAATTTTTTTCCTCTCTGTGTTTATTTTGGGGTATTTATTTTGCTCTATGTTCAAATTTACTGATATTTTCTTTTACAGTATCTAGATGTAAGTCCCCCTAGTGTATTTTTTAAATCAGATATTATACTTTTATTCTCTAGAAGATCCATTTGGGTATTTTTCATATTTCAACTTTTCTCTTTATCATGTTCATCTTTACCTCTACCTTACTGAACATATGAAGAGTATTTATAATAGATGGATTTTTGAATTTGGAACAGAAAATGCAAACACTAAAAAATGTAGCAGCCATTCAAATTGGCAAGGGCACCCTGACGTAACTGTAATTATTTTCTGCTACCTCAATTGCAGAGCCTTTCTAAACTTCTCTTTCCTTAGGCCTGATTTCTTTACTCTTTTCAAATTCTTTTTTGTTAACATGTATTTGTTGAATAAAATTATTTTTTACTTAAGTTGGCTGCAGTGAGTTTCTATAGCACATGCTAAAGTTGTAATTAAATTTTTCTAATTAAATTTGTTTATTAAATAATCCTTCACCACAATTCTTTACCAGTGTTTTGTATTGTCACCTTCATAAGACGTTAAATCTTTAATTTATGCTTTTTTATTTCTTTGTATTTTCCTCTTCTATTTAATAAGATTAAATTATCTATTTTAAAGTATTATAGAAATTGTTTCCTCAGACAATTCTTCGTTAATTTTTAAAAGATTCACTTTATTTCCTTTTTATGGATATTTCTCCATGTAGCACAATATTTTTCTTTTTTTACAAATTTATTGGAGTATAATTGCTTTACAATGGTGTGTTAGTTTCTGCTTTATAACAAAGTGAATCAGTTATACATATACATATGTCCCCATATCTCTTCCCTCTTGCATCTCCCTCCCTCACAACCTCCCTATCCCACCCCTCTAGGTGGTCACAAAGCACAGAGTTGATCTCCCTGTGCTATGTGGCTGCTTCCCACTAGCTATCTATTTTACGTTTGGTACTGTATACATGTCCATTCCACTCTCTCACTTTGTCACAGCTTACCCTTCCCCCTCCACATATCCTCAAGTCCATTCTCTAGTAGGTCTGTGTCTTTATTCCTGTCTTACCCCTAGGTTCTTCATGACATTTTTTTCCCCTTAAATTCCATATATATGTGTTAGCATACGGTATTTGTCTTTCTCTTTCTGACTTACTTCACTCTGTATGACAGACTCTAAGTCTATCCACCTCATTACA
The DNA here is from genome assembly GCF_963455315.2 of Globicephala melas. Classification (NCBI taxonomy): domain Eukaryota; kingdom Metazoa; phylum Chordata; class Mammalia; order Artiodactyla; family Delphinidae; genus Globicephala; species Globicephala melas. The sequence goes on along the minus strand of NC_083323.1, from coordinate 35,052,161 downwards.
AATAGCTCAATTTTGTTTCTTTTTATGGCTGAGTAATATTCCATTGTATATATGTGCCACATCTTCTTTATCCATTCATCCGATGATGGGCTCTTAGGTTGTTTCCATCTCCGGGCTATTGTAAATAGAGCTGCAATGAACATTTTGGTACATGACTCTTTTTGAATTTTGGTTTTCTCAGGGTATATGCCCAGTAGTGGGATTGCTGGGTCGTATGGTAGTTCTATTTGTAGTTTTTTAAGGAACCTCCATACTGTTCTCCATAGTGGCTGAACCAATTCACATTTCCACCAGCAGTGCAAGAGTGTTCCCTTTTCTCCACACCCTCTCCAGCATTTATTGTTTCTAGATTTTTTGATGATGGCCATTCTGACCTGTGTGAGATGATATCTCATTGTAGTTTTGATTTGCAATTCTCTAATGATTAATGATGTTGAGCATTCTTTCATGTGTTTGTTGGCAGTCTGTATATCTTCTTTGGAGAAATGTCTATTTAGGTCTTCTGCCCATTTTTGGATTGGGTTGTTTGTTTATTTGTTATTGAGCTGCATGAGCTGCTTGTAAATTTTGGAGATTAATCCTTTGTCAGTCGCTTCATTTGCAAATATTTTCTCCCATTCTGAGGGTTGTCTTTTGGTCTTGTTTATGGTTTCCTTTGCTGTGCAAAAGCTTTGAAGTTTCATTAGGTCCCATTTGTTTATTTTTGTTTTTATTTCCATTTCTCTAGGAGGTGGGTCAAAAAGGATCTTGCTGTGATTTATGTCATAGAGTGTTCTGCCTATGTTTTCCTCTAAGAGTTTGATAGTTTCTGGCCTTACATTTAGGTCTTTAATCCATTTTGAGCTTATTTTTGTGTATGGTGTCAGGGAGTGTTCTAATCTCATACATTTACATGTAGCTGTCCAGTTTTCCCAGTACCACTTATTGAAGAGGCTGTCCTTTCTCCACTGTACATTCCTTTATCAAAGATAAGGTGACCATATGTGCGTGGTGAAAGCAAAGCTATACAGACAAAATCTCACACAGAAGCATACACATACACACTCACAAAAAGAGGAAAAGGGGAAAAAATCATAAATCTTGCTCTCAAAGTCCACCTCCTCAATTTGGGATCATTTATTGTCTATTCAGGTATTCCACAGATGCAGGGTACATCAAGTTGATTGTGGAGATTTAATCCGCTGCTCCTGAGGCTGCTGGGAGAGATTTCCCTTTCTCTTCTTTGTTCGCACAGTTCCCGGGGCTCAGCTTTGGATTTTGCCCCGCCTCTGTGCATGTAGGTCGCCGGAGGGCGTCTATTCTTCGCTCAGACAGGACGGGGTTAAAGGATCCTCTGATTCGGAGGCTCTGGCTCACTCAGGCCGGGGGTGGGGGGGGCGGGAGGGGGGGCCGGGAGGGAGGGGCTCGGAGTGCGGGGCGGGCCTGCGGCGGCAGAGGCCGCCATGACGTTGCACCAGCCTGAGGCGCACCGTGCATTCTCCCGGGTAAGTTGTCCCTGGATCCCGGGACCCTGGCAGTGGCGGGCTGCACAGGCTCCCCGGAAGGGAGGTGTGGATAGTGACCTGTGCTCGCACACAGGCTTCTTGGCGGCGGCAGCAGCAGCCTTAGTGTCTCATGCCCGTCTCTGGGGTCCTTGCTGATAGCCGCTGCTCGCGCCCGTCTCTGGAGCTCCTTTAAGCAGCTCTCTTAATCCCCTCTCCTCGCGCACCAGGAAACAAAGAGGGAAGAAAAAGTCTCTTGCCTCTTTGGCAGGCCCAGACTTTTCCCCGGACTCCCTCCCGGCTAGCCGTGGCGCACTAACCCCCTTCAGGCTGTGTTCACGCGGCCAACCCCAGTCCTCTCCCTGCGCTCCGACCGAAGCCTGAGCCTCAGCTCCCAGCCCCGCCCGCCCCGGCGGGTGAGCAGACAAGCCTCTCGGGCTGGTGAGTGTCGGTCGGCACCGATCCTCTGCGCGGGAATCTCCCCGCTTTGACCTCAGCACCCCTGTTGCTGTGCTGTCCTCCGCGGCTCCGAAGCTTCCCCCTTCCGCCACCCGCAGTCTCCGCCCACGAAGGGGCTTCCTAGTGTGTGGAAACCTTTCCTCCTTCACAGCTCCCTCCCACTGGTACAGGTCCCGTCCCTATTCTTTTGTCTCTGTTTATTCTTTTTTTCTTTTGCCCTACCCAGGTGCGTGGGGAGTTTCTTGCCTTTTGGGAGGTCTGAGGTCTTCTGCCAGCGTTCACTAGGTGTTCTGCAGGGGTTGTTCCACGTGTAGATGTATTTCTGATGTATCTGTGGGGAGGAAGGTGATCTCCGCGTCTTACTCTTCCGCCATCTTCCCTTGCACCCTCTTGTAACTTAAGCATACCTGCTAGTGTTGGAGAGTCTCCTGCAGAGGTGGGGAGTGGCTGTGGCTCACTGCGGGGACAAGGACACTGGCAGCGGAAGTTATGGGAGGTACTCCTTGGCATGAGCCCTCCTGGAGTCTGCCATTAGCCCCACCAAACAGCCTGGAGCCTCATGTAGCACAATATTAAAATTATTCTTTGAATTTTATAAAAACCCTGTATTTATACTCCCTACCTTTTTTAGATTAATTTTTTAGCTATTCTTTAATCGCCTTTAAAACTATTTTATAATTATTTAAATTTATACAGGGATTTATGGTAAACTAGCATCTTTATAATATTTATTCAAGAATAGTTATTTGGAAGATATCTTCAGAAAGGTCCTACATATATGGATATACACTTTCTTGTGTTTTATTCTATGGGTATTTTTATGTGTGGCTATTTTAATCAAGTATTCATTATGTAAAAACTTGGATTACTTAGGATGTGAATAAAAGCACAAATATCCAAAACACATATACATATGAACATATATAATCATATATATACAATCATACATATACAAAATACATATATATGATCTAGGCTACCTTATTCCCAGGAGCTGCCTTGCCTGATATACCTTCCGTGGGTACAACTCTTATCTAATGATTGATCAGTGTGGGCAGATCACAAGCCCTGGTTCTCTTGTCAACATTTTGCTATTGCAGCTTCAGAGCTTCCCAAGGCACCAGGTAGTATCTTACTTTCCTAATATTTTTACCTATAGAAATCCTAAGAGCACTCTGCTATAAATCCACAAAAGAAAAATCTACCTCTGAGTTCCTTTCCTGGGGAACCTGACTGAAAACATGGGCATTTACATATCTAGCCAAATGTAAACTTTTGGCTTTGATGGTGTAGCAGGGAAAGGGCAGTGCAACCTCAGGGCCTCTCTAAGGTGGAAAGACTGACAGGAAAATGTCTTCACCTTAAACTTGGACCTAATGGTCTATATCCAAAAGCAAAACCAGTCTGAAAACAAAATAAAAATGTTCTTCCTAGGCCCTCAAATATACACACATGCACACACATTAATATAAAAATGTTGCTTTGATGCTAAAGAGAGCCAAGGGTGAAAAACACTTATCCTTACGTTATTGTACACACAAACTAATAAAGTGAGATTTTCCAGGGCAGGGACCATGTTTTTTATATACTTATATCCTTAACACACTGTAAGAGAGCATTAAATATCTGAGAAATGAACACTTAGAAAGACACATATGTTTTGTGCCGAGGCCTGAAACCAAATAAATATATTTAAGGTAGTAAAGTACATTTCCGATGGCTACAAAGTATTATAATGATAAAGTGATGGTGTGAGTTTTCTTGTTAGCATGGTAATAACAAACCTAATTTTTTTAAAGATATTGCCCTAAGCTTCCAGGTTAAATAACTAAAGTTAATGTGACAACATGCACAATGTAAATTTTCTTGTTTGAGAAATATTTTATAGTAAATTGAATGACAGGCCAAAGATGGTCTGGATAAATTAGTATAACATCTAGTCATTATACTAAGTTCATGTTATATTTTAGATGAGCAGTAGAAGGTAAAATCATTTTACAAAGGAAAAATAAAAGTAATAGCTCTCCTTCCTTGAAGAGCATTAAAAATTGTTGTCTAATACAAACACTAATACAAGCACATTTGTCTCAATAAATCATTAAAACAAACATCTACAAAAGAAAAATACTCATAAGGTCATTGAAAAGTTTGAGTGCATACAGTGTGTGTGTGTGCGTGCACGTGTATTATAAAATTTCATTTTCCCATTCCATGAATATTAACTAAATTTAAGTCTCTAGAGAGAAACTGAAGAAACTGTATCATTGTTCAGGAAGCAGGAACTGGCTTTTGATAAAAGGCTTCCCTTTCTCTTCCACAATGCATCTGGGACCGTCACTGTTGATTACTGTAATATTTATATAACATAGCTTTGACGTACAATTGAGAACTATAACACATTTAATAGTGGAAAAAGTTGGCTAGCATCAGATATTCTTAATGAATTGGAAGACCGCCTATTTTGTTTCGTCTGAAATCAAGAAAGAGTGCCAGGTTGGTCACTAAACACTAGTCAGTTTCTTTTAAAAAGAATGCTTTGGATTTCAAAAAATTTTTGGATGTGGTTTCCAAAAATCCTTCATAATTACACTATAAAATGAAAATAGTGCCTTTTTACAGACCCCATTAACTGGAGCATCGGATTGATGGCCTTCCTCTTACAAAGATCATTGTACTGTTTGTATTTTTTTTTTTAATCACTACTTTTCTTCGTATGGACATAGAGAGAAATTTTATTTCGCTCATTTGGAAGTCTTAAAAGTGATGGGAATCCTTTTCTTTTTGCCATGTCTCTATTATTAGTAAACACTATTCTATTCTGAATAAACACTCTTCAGATAGGTATTCAAATAAGAAAATTAAAAAGGAAAAAACAACCCACAAAACCAGGAACCTATTTAGTATCTAGGGCTATAAACAAAGTTAGTAATTTAATTACTGCATCATCTCCGAACTTCCATTTACTGCCCCTTGTTTTCATTGGTTATATAACTTGTACAGGTTTATTATAAATATATATATGTAAGAAATATTTTAAGAAAATGAAAAAAAAATTTTTAACATCTTTATTGGAGTATAATTGCTCTGCAATGCTGTGTTAGTTTCTGCTTTATAACAAAGTGAATCAGCTATACATATACGTATATCCCCATATCTCCTCCCCCTTGCACCTCCCCCCACCCTCCCTATCACACCCCTGTAGGTGGTCACAAAGCACCGAGCTAATCTCCCTGAGCTATGCAGCTGCTTCCCACTAGCTATCTATTTTACATTTGGTAGTGTATATATGTCCATGCCATTCTCTCACTTTGTCCCAGCTTACCCTTCCCCCTCCCTGTGTCCTCAAGTCATTCTTTATGTCTGTGTCTTTATTCCTGTCCTGCCCCTAGGTTCATCAGAACCATTTTTTTTTTTTTTTAGATTCCGTATATATATGTGTTAGCATATGGTATTTGTTTTTCTCTTTCTGACTTACTTCACTCTGTATGACAGACTCTAGGTCCATCCACCTCACTACAAAAAACTCAATTTCATTTCCTTTTATGGCTAAGTAATATTCCATTGTATATATGTGCCACATCTTCTTTATCCATTCATCTGTCGATGGACACTGAGGTTGCTTCCATGTCCTAGCTATTGTAAATAGTGCTAAAATGAACATTGTGGTACATGTCTCTTTTTGAATTATGGTTTTCTCAAGGTATATACCCAGTAGTGTATTGCTGGGTCATATGGTAGTTCCATTTTTAGTTTTTTAAGGAACCTCCATACTGTTCTCCATAGTGGCTGTATCACTTCTCATAAGTAATATTGATGTCCTGCATCCCTGGTAGGATGTATTGAGAAGGGCATATCACCCCTGCAGTACTCTTGCTAAAAATGTGTAACTTCAATTCAGTTATGAGAAAATATCAGACGATCCCAAATGAGGATGTTCTGCAAAGATAACTGGCCAGTATTTCTCAAAAAATGTGAATGTCTTGAAAGATAAGGAAAGAATAATAAGAACTGTCACAAACTGCAGGAGACTAAGGACATGAGGAGCAAATGCAATTTGTGATCCTGATTGGGTCCTGGTAAATAGAAAGAATAATAGTAAAAAGAGCAGCAACAAAAACTACTTGAATACAAATAAAGTCTGCTGTTTAGTTAATTGCATTGTTCTAATTTTCTGTGTCCACATTCAATGCATGTCTTTGTAGGAAATCATCTGTTCTATTTTTATGATCGACAACTTTTAAAAAGTCATTTCTACTTGCTTCCTTAAAATAATTCATCCCCAAAGGAAACAACTAAATGGGTTTCCTTCTGCACATTTCTATATATAATCCTACACAAAAATTGTCACACACACACTTACAGAAGATTTAGTGTGATTGCTTTTCAACAGTAATACATCACGTATTGTTCAAGCAACACTTTGCCTAACTTTAAAATTACCTTATGAGAATCTCTTCAAGTCAATGGCATAGATACGAGTAATTATTTTTATAGGGAAATATTCTATGTTACTCAACAATGTTTCAGTGTTTTTTCAACCCTTCCCCTATTGATGGGCATTCATTTTGTTTGTAATTTTTTTTCTCAACAAGCAATTCTACAACAAACTACATTTTACATTTCTGTGCATATTGGTGCTTTTATTTTTCTGAGATAGATGCTCATGAATGGGAGTATTGGAGTAAAGAAGGTACTTATTTTATCTATAATTAACTATAATTGCTATTGCTAAATTGCTTCACTTGAGATAATGAACTAAATTTCTATGAGCAATATATGAAAGTTCATCATTCCACTTATTAATGCCAGTCATCAGTGTTGTAATCTGTTATCATTCTTTTGTACTGGTAATAAGTGAGCTTTCATTATTACTTTAATTTTGTCTTAAATCAGTTTTCTCCTCAACTTACAGAGTGCTTCAACATCTTCTGGTATACTTACAGGTTATTGAAAGCAACTTTTTGAATTGTTAATTTGTACATATTTCTATCGGGATATTTATTTTATAGTTTTCAGTATGCAGATGTCTTTGAGTAACATCAGTATGAATACATCATCCACCAGCTGTGGTGCAAAGTTCATTTTCTTTTGATTTAGTATCTTGTACTACATAACTTTAAAAAGTTGTTTATATATTCAAGTAAGGATGGCTTTTCTTATATTGCTTTCAGACTTAATTAAAATGATCTTCCCAGGGCTTCCCTGGTGGCGCAGTGGTTGAGAGTCCGCCTGCCATTGCAGGGGACACGGGTTCATGCCCTGGTCTGGGAAGATCCCACATGCCGCGGAGCGGCTGGGCCCGTGAGCCATGGCCGCTGAGCCTGCGCGTCTGGAGCCTGTGCTCCGCAACGGGAGAGGCCACAACAGTGAGAGGCCTGCGTACCGCAAAAAAAAAAAAAATAAATAAAATAAAATAAATGATCTTCCCAAATCCTAGGTACCATATATATTCCTAAATTTTTTTGTTTTATTGTTTTCTTTTTTAAAACATTTAAGCACTTAATCCAATGGCAAGTGGTTTGATAATGCACTCATTTTTGTTTCCCTTCCTTGACTTCTAACATCTCAAATGGTGTTTCCATTACCTCTTAAATAAGATACTTTCATTCAAGTCTTTGCTCAGAATCTGGGTTCTAGAGTAACCCAGTTTGACACAGAATTTAAAAATTTTTTTGATTAAGGTTTTTGAATATTTTTATTTTCAATACATAAGTCCTCAGATAGTGTGGTAAATCATCAATCCCCAGAATTAAAAAGAAAAAGTTTATATTTGCATTTAAGATCAGTCTAACAGCAGGGAACTGACAGTGAGTTTGAAGATATTAATAATTTCAGTTTAAGCAATAATCTATGACTGTCCAACCAGAAGAATTCTAAATATGAACGGGAACACATTTGACCACCTAAATTTAGGACATTAAAAAAGAAAGTTAAATCAATTGGATAAGGGATATGATTAAGTTTGAAAGTACAAATGTTATTATTAAAAACCTTAAGCTTATTTCTTCTTATGCATTCCAATAATGAAGTGTTATTTATCTAATTCCAGATGGCAAAATTGATTTTTTTCACTTTATATGTGCATACTTTCACTAAAATACATATATTTTTACAACTAACTTTTATTTTTATAGCCCAGACCCTACAAAATTGCACTGAACCTAGTAGGTACTCAATAAATGTCTACTGAGTAAATGAATGACTTTTACTCCTATCATTTACTTTCTTATATTGTTACCTCAAATAGTCATAGGTCTTATTTTTTTTTTTTTTTTTTTTTTGCGGTACGCGGGCCTCTCACTGCTGTGGCCTCTCCCGTTGCGGAACACAGGCTCCGGACGCGCAGGCTCAGCGGCCATGGCTCACGGGCCCAGCCGCTCTGCAGCATGTGGGATCTTCCCTGACCGGGGCACGAACCCGTGTCCCCTGCATCAGCAGGCGGACTCTCAACCACTGCGCCACCAGGGAAGCCCATAGGTCTTATTTTAACCATTTAATTTTACAGTCAGTGACTTGTGAGCAAGAATCATTGTGAATTACCACAATGCTCAACTATTTATAGCTGACTATTGACTAACAGCTGACACAAACAAATTTATTAATTGACTTGTTTATTGAAAAAATATACTTCAGCTACTTAGTAAAGGTATATCTTGGCCCACAGTGTGAAATTATCTCTCTTAACCACTATATTTATGTTAACTTTGCATATATTTTTGTAAATCATCTCAAATACCTTCTCAAATAAGGCAGGTTTGAGTGGTAACTCTCTTATTGTTAAAATTGTTTGATTTGTTTCTCAAATCAAACATGAAATACTGTCAAACACTCCTATATACTTCCTCTTATTGCATTTCTTCCTTCTTCCCTACGAATACCACTCTGCTTCAGAAGGCCATTACTTCCTGCTTGGATTGATACAATTGTCTTCTAGATGCTCTTTTAATGTCTAGTCTCACCAACCTCAATTTTATTTGCACTAATCACTCCTTTGAAAATGAAGATCTGAATTTGTTCATGTCATTCTCTGCTTAATAAATTTTAATGACTTCCCTTTGTTCTTAAGCTAAAGAACAAGACTCATTTTATAACTGTTGCCTCAGTTTAATTCTCCTGTCTTGTGTGCTTCTTTACATCCTGAACTTCCCCATCATGTGAACTTTCACCAACAACTCTAAAAGATACAAAGAAGAAATCAAGCAATCAGGACGATATGGTATTGATTGAATATAAGGTCAAGTGGAAAGGCAAGTCTTTATATTGCCCAACATCTCTGAGTTAATCAAATATATTATTCATCTCTATATTGCCAACACTGATGCTTATGTGTATTTTGTAGTAGATGCTCAAATAATTGTCATTGTATGAAGATCATTGTGTTAACCTTATACTCATAGTTCATTCATTTATTAAGAATTTATCAAAACTTACTATGAATGGAGCTCTATGCTATGTTCATCAGCAATAAACTAAGCTTGAGACACAGGCCAGGACTTCAAAAAACTAGGGTTAAGTGGCAATAATATTATTGTTTTCTAGTATAGTATGATAACCTCTTCTCCATACTGAGAAGTTGGTAAGGCCTAGATTTTGTTATGTGGGATCTTGATAATTATACGACATTACCAAATTCTCAATTAGAAATTCGGAGCTGAAAAAAAGAGTTAAATCTTTGAGGCTGCTGCTATGACATTTTCACATTATATCACCAAGACATTCATTTAAATAAATACAACAGAACAAATAAATCAAAGAGCCATTGCATCAGAATTGAGAATTGACACTATTCATTTCTTACTTAATTTTTAACAGGTCACTGCCTTTAGAGTAGCAAGTATAATTTATGATTAATTATGAAAACAATTTCCTCAGATTCATGTCTCTTTTGAGCAGTATACTGGAAGATCATTTAATATGAAACCCCAGCAAGCAAAGTCCACAAACGTTAACAACTTAGATCCTGAGGAATTATTATTGTTTTAAACTAACTTGATATCCCTTACTTTTCTAAATTAGCACTTACTGAATTCTTTCTTTGGTTTTCTTTCATAAGTGGCATAATAGCTCATGTTTTAGGAAATGGATTCTTTAAAAAATTACATTAACTTTTGTGAAATTTGTAGTAGATATTAGAATTAAAACAATGTTAAATCAAAGATTTTTTTGAGGTGACCAACTTCCATGTAACTAAATTCATATTAATGCAGATTTTCCCTAATTGAAATTGTATTATTTCTAATCTCAATAAAGAAATAAGAAACAGAATCAATATAACTTAAATCTGTACTGATGTTTGCACTGAGTATTTTTCTTGTAAAAAAACCCTGAAAATTGTAGATAATTGCTAGTGTTAATTTTTTTCACTTTGCTCAATATAATTCCAAACTTGAAGAAAAGGTACAAAAATGATAGATAACCTCCCCACAACCTTTATCTAGATTCACCAGTTATTTACATTTGGTATGCTATCTCTCTCCCTCTCTCTCTCTCTCTCCACCTTCTTTCCCTCTCTCCTTCTCTTGCTCTTTTCTCTGTCCCTCTCTCTTGATAATTAGATAGATAGATATCCACTGCTGGTGAAAGATATTCACTGCTGGTGAAAGCAGTGTTACTTTATGTTGGGTGGACAAGGAAAGCTTTAGTCTTCGATTATCATTTGAGAATAAACTTGATGGAAGTGAGGAAGTAAGTATGTGAATATATAAGGGAATTACACTCCAGACAATGGGAAAAGCTAGTACAAAGTCTCCAAGTAAAGAGAGTTCTTTGCCTGTTTGACAAACAGCATGGCTTCATCAGAGAGAGGATATTGAGAATAATAGATTATGAGGGCAGAGAGACCATAGGGGGTCAGGTGACTTAAGCAATAACTTTGAGTTTTACTTAAAGTGAAACAGGAAGCCAAAGTAGTGTTTGAGCAGAGGAGTAAGTTAACTTATTTTACATTTCAAAACAGTCACTGTGGCTGCTTGGTTGAGAACAAGCTAAAGGGGCAAGTTTGGAAGCAGGATGCTCTTGCATTACTTGAGGGCAGAGTTGAGAATGCCTTGGACTAGGATGTAGAAGTAAATACAGTAATTTATGACTGGATGATATAACTAAGGCAGCTCCTGTTTAATCTATTCGTGAAAATCAGTCACTTTGCAGGAAGATGCTAAGCTCCTATTTCTCACTATTTGAAATTTAAAATGTTCTAATGGGTCACAATCAAATCAAAACCATCAACAAATATCCTAGACATAACTGCCACCCAGTAAAACGTCTGTATAAACATAAAAACTATTGAAATAGCATGTAAAATGCATAGCAAATTGCTTCCTGATCATCAGTTAATATGCTTTCAACAAATTGAGTCCTAAAATAATGAAAATGAATGAAGTGAGAAAATATAAAGACAATTAGAATCAGGATGTGTACAGAGGACATAAAATAATTATAAGATCATACTAGGAAAACCTCATGGGAAGATTGCCAAGAAACATTTGGAAGATAAGAATAAGGTTAGAGAATCTAATCTGATGAATATATATTTTGAAAACATTTTAAACACTATAGTAATTAAAAGACTATAGCTCTGAAACCAAAACCGACCCAACTAAAAAAGTGGAAGAGACTAGATAATAACTGAATAGATACAATGCTCAGCATTTTGAGGTGATAAATAAAGATGAATGCAAGTCTATCAATGTAAAATTATTGAAAATAATGATGAACTAAATGTAATTTAAATTCTATACAAGGGCATGTCAGGGTTGCTTAATAAAGTAGCTTTAACCACTTGACAGGTTATTCTGTAGGTTTTATGTATGTTTTCAACACATTTAATAACATAGAAATATTATGATGTAATAATAAGAAAAAATAACAATAATAAAAGCTATCATGTTTTCATATTTAGAGTACTTATTGTGCTAACACCCTTGCATATACATATATGTATATATATCCTCACAATTTTATAAGCAAGAAGACAATCTTTGCAAGGTTACATAAGGCTTCACGGCTTCTAAAATGCAGCCAAGTCTCAACTCCAGGCAGTGGAGCCCCTAAGCCCCATATGCTCTACCAATCTCCTTTGACACCATTCCACCGTCACCAAAAGCAGAACACAATTGGTTTTTTTCCCTATTATTTTAAGCCTACAATGCAATGTTTGTACCAAGGAAAATAAACCTGAAGAAAATACATTAAAGTGCTAATCATATTACAGTGTTAAGTATCACAAATATTTATTTTCTCTTTTGTTTGATTTTTCCTTTTTAATTCTATAAAGAGAGAAAAAAGATAAAGATGAAGTAAAAAAGTGTGAAAAGTTTTTACCAAGAATGACTAATAGTAAAGAATAGCTAAACACTAAGTTTGAAGAATAAAGGTATTATTTGATTTTACAAGGTGAAAATATACAAATGTACTTCTATACAGTCAGCCCTCCATATCCATGGGTTCAGCATCTAGGAATTCAACCAACCACAGATGGAAAATATTTTTTAAAAAATTCTAGAAATTTCCCCAAATCAAAACTTGAATTTTCCATGTGCAGGCAACTATTTACATATAGCATTTATATTGTATTAGGCAGTATAAGTAATCTAGAGGTGATTTAAAGTGTACTAGAGGATGTGTGTAGGTTATTTGCAAATACTACACTATTTTATATTAGGGACTTGAGCAGCCATGGATTTTGATATTTTTGGGGGTTCTGGAACCAACCCCCCATGGATACTGAAGGATGACTGTATTATATTTTAAAGGGTTTCCAAGTGTCTGCAAAACTATCAAGGAAAAACGGAGAATCAGCTGTGTGATGAGTATGAACTTGCTTTCTGAAGTAGGCACATTCTCCTAGTAAAGGTTTTAATGTAAGTAAGACCTCATTGTAGAAAACCTATGAATATCAATATATAAATTGATGTTTTGAAAGGTATATAGCTGATTCTTACTTCATCTGTTTCATGATTGTGGCACTTTGGACATCATGGAGTCCAAGCCAGTAAACAAGGACACCAAGCCCCATGAACTTCGGATGTTTTCAATACAACCAGTTGACTCTGGGACTCCCATCTCTAAACCCCTCTACTACACCACTTTCTTCTTTACCAAATGGTTTCTGACATAGGATGTACCATAATGTAACACAGATGCATATGCTAGTTTCCAGCCTTCAGCATAATATCAGTATGTCAGTGTTTTTATTTTACTTTTATTATTTTTGATGGTGTTTTTGTTGTTTTTTAGGGTGCAACAGAATATATGTGGTTTGAATAAAAACATTTCACTTTTCATAAAATCCTAGTAAATAGTAGGATTTACTATTAGTAGCGCATTTAAATAACAGGGACATATAAAAAAGTAAGCTGCATAGAAACAAATTACCAGTTACATAATTAATTTGAGTATTTTCCCATCACTGAAGTATTTGAGTTTTCCCAAATGTTTCAATCCAGGAAACATTTGTACTTAAAATGTTGTGTCTATAATATCCAGTGGGGAATTATAAGCTTATATCTTCTTTGGTTTTATTCATGGGACACTTGACTCTCCAGAGCTATTCAACTGAGTCCACACTTGAGGACAACTGTAATTTTCTTTAAAGAGGAGAAAAACATGATTTTATTCTATGGATAATAGATATAAATTACATAGATTTAGGTAGGATATGGAGGCACAGGGCACCTATTAACAATAGAAACATTCTACATGTGTTTTTACATGACCCAGGAGAGCTCTGCATATGGAAACAAATAAGGGAAATCAGAGAGTAATGAGTTCCTATTACAAGTGAATCTCAAAAACACCAACTGATTCAGAAAGAAGAGTAAAGAAGGAAAAAAAGAAAAACTGGGATAATTTTAAAGCATATAGTACTCCCCAAAATTTATCCACGTGCAACAGAGTTTTCTTGTGCTGACAATGAGTAAATAAATTACAAACAAGGGAAGAAAAACCCTGGTTTTTAAACAACAGTAAAAAAATATGTATATAAACAACATATAGTATGAGTCACTCATATATATCAATAAGGTACTGTGACTTTTTCCAATAATACAATAGTAATCATAGAGTCGATATATATTTTTTCACAATCATTAAATTCAGGTATGAAAGAAGAAAACATTTCTTAAACTTTATGGTACTTTGTATTTATTTTTGACTGTAAACTTAAATGGCAATTTTTCTTTAAACCATTATTCTTAATATATTTTTTAACTAAAAAGCTGCCATGTGCATGTGTCTTGCAATGCTTAACTTGACTTTATGCGTTCAGTTATACTACTAATCATTTTTCCTGCTGTGACTTTTAAAATTGTGTCCTTTCATCATGCCAGAAAACTTTTTATGTAATATTATCATTGCTGGAAACTCATTCTTTTTTTTTTTTTTTTTTTTTTGCTGTACGCGGGCCTCTCACTGTCGTGGCCTCTCCCGTGGCGGAGCACGGGCTCCAGACGCACAGGCTCAGCGGCCATGGCTTACGGGCACAGCCGCTCCGTGGCATGTGGGATCTTCCCGGACCGGGGCACGAACCCGTGTCCCCTGCATTGGCAGGCGAACTCGCAAGCACTGCGCCACCAGGGAAGCCCTGGAAACTCATTCTTTGTGGAAAGTTTACATGCCTTATGCCTTAATCACTATGGCTTCACTAATTTGTCTCTCATATATAAAACAAGGATACACACACACACACACACACACACACACACACACACACATTCTGTAGGCTTCCACAACAGATATAAGATTTGAGTTTCCCTTTACTATGATGATTTCACATACTATTTTTATTTCATGTTGAGAATTGTTTTCAATATTCAGATTCTTCATGAATTAGTGATAATTGAAAACATTCTTGCTCACTTATTAGTTAGATTTTATGTGCTCTGAAATTCCCAAATTTGTTATTTGAGAGAATGAAATATCATGAATCCTCACCACAGTGTTTTACTGAATATATTCCATTTATTGGTTACTTCTGTCCTTCCTTTCTTCATTTACTATTCATTGAGTATCTACTATGTAGTAGGTTCACTGCTAAGCAAGAAGTTAAAACATTAATAAACCAACATACTCTAAGGAGTTTATGATAATGAAAGAGGAATCACTGTTTACAAGGCAGAAAAAAAATCATGTTGTGCGTGTGTGTCTGTGTGTATGTGCATGTGTGAAAGAGAGATGGGGGAGTAAAGGGAATATGATTCTAGGCAGAAGGCCCAGTATGAGCTGGAGCCATATTCAGGAAACATATGTAGTTTGGTGTGGCTGGAGTGTAGGGTGCAACTTGTTTTGACAAATCCTGAATAGCATCTTATATTCTCTGTCTTCCAGGAAAAGATAAACATAAAAATGCATTTCTTACACATATACTTTATTGATATATAGTGCAGAGAATCCAAAGGGCAATCTGCATCTATGATAAACACATTTACTCATCTTAATAAATTAATGTTTCTCTTCCACTTAAAATTCAGATGTTTTCTTCAGCTACTTTATCAGTGGTATACCTAGGGTTCAACTTGTAAATTGCACAACGGCATTTGGTAGAATTCACAAAGTATATCTGAAATTGTACAAAATTCCAATTTAAAATCAATCACTATCAACTGCAATTTGTTTGTCTGACAGTGGATCCCCCTGGTAGGAGCATTTCAGAAAAAAAAGAGTTTCCAATGAGATCTGAGTGGCTTGCTCATGTTGCAAAAGCAGAGGAGCCAGAGATTAAGGGTATGGTAAGACATTGATTACAGCTGATGTTGGCCTTTACGTAGAGCATGTGCCAAGTTCTCCCTGGGGATCTCAATGTCTACTATATTTTGTTTTTAGTTAGAATTATTGGCTGATCTGAATAAGGGCTGGCCTTTCCACATCATCTCCTGTCTTGAAGCATAGGCCTTCACTGAGAAAAGCCTACATGCTTTACTACATAATGGGAAGAGTAGTAATTTGAAATTCCAGAAAGATTAAAGCATGTAATCCCAACAACTACACACACATTTACGCATAAATTCAATTTTCTCTTACTCTTTTTGAAGAATGAAAAAGACTAAGTCATGAATAGAATAGAAAAGGGGGATGTCTCTTTTTTTCTTTTTTTAAAAAAGCAGTCAATGCCCCTTCCCCTAATCCCCCACCTCTGGTAACCACAAATCTGATCTCTTTTTCTATGAGTTTGTTTGTTTGTTTTTGAAGTATAATTGACTTACAACACTATGTTAATTCTTGATACACAACATAATGATTCAATATTTCTATACATTTCAAAATGATCATCATGATAAATCTAGTTACGATATGTCACCATACAAAGATATTACATAGTCATTGACTATATTCCCCACACTGTTCATTTCATACCTGTGACTCATTTATTTTGCAACTAGAAGTTTGTACTCTTAATCTCCCTTACCTGTTTCTTTCCTTCCCCCACACCCCTCCCCTCTGGCAACCACCAAATACTGTTTGACAAATACTATATGATTTCACTTTTATGTGGAATCTAAAAAGCAAAACAAATGAACAAACATAAGACAGAAACAGAGTTATAGATACGGGGGATACCTTCTTAACTAAATGTTTTTTAGGTTTATTTTCTGAATGTTCCTGAATTAGAAAACAGTCCTGTGATTTCTTTGAAGGCAATGGGTTATGTCTTAGCAATCTTTGTACAACCGTAACTTAGGGTAGAACCTGGCACATGAGAGGAATTCAGAAATTTGTTGACTAGTTGAGCAAACCAAGTTTTAAAATTTTTTCTAACACCTACCTACATCCTAAATTTCCAAAGGAGTATTAAAAATTCTAGAACCTAAGCATCATTTCCTATATTTTGGGGAAGGCCGTCAAGGTACTAATGTTTGAACTGTGTGGGACTGAAAGTCAATTCAAGGCAGGGTTAGTCACCTCATCCTGGATAAAGCCAAATGGGTAATAAACTTTCTCCTTCAGTGCCATGTGGCTAAGTACAGCAATTGCAAGTTTGCTGTTGGAGTGTCTATGGGTTCAGAGCTTCACATCTTAAGTCCTATACATGTGTCTGGTATGAAATTAGCAATATCAATAATTAAATAATAATATAAATAATAGTATCTTAGGGGCCAAGCCAGAGACAATGCAGTGTGTTTACCTAGAGGTAATAGAAAACATTTCACCAATAGGGTAACTGTGGTAATAAGATCTATGTCACACACTTTTGTATGAGTCCAAAATCAAATAATTTGTTTGAAATTATTTTGTAAATTATATAAATAAAAATGCTGCACTTTCTTTTTTATCTCATATTTTTGAGAGATCTAATTTCCTCTTTTATAATAGGAGATCCACTCTTTGATTTTAATACTATGACAATCCTGCTTCTATTGTGAACACAGCATTCTTTGTGAAAATTGATAGTTTAATCTCAAATATCCTTTGACTTATCCTTTGATATATGCAGACTTTCTATGAATTTTATATTCCTTCTCACAGAGGCAATGCACTAGTTTAAATGGTGTCAGACTTGGGTAAATTAAAAGCAATGACATTCAAAAAAGAATTTAGTGTGAAAAACTTTATACTTCCATTTATCCATTTTTAGTAATAGAGTAGATTAGAAAATGAAAATAACCACAAAAATTAAAATGCTAAACTAGAAGACAGCTCTAGAAAATTATTTGTAAATCTCTTGTTATCCACAGCTTTGTTTTTCACTTTTCGGTTTGCTTTACATCCTATTGAATTATAGCATAATACATATAAGTGTACAAATTATAAATGTACCCATCAGTCTTCATAAAGTTAACTTAGCTATTTAATCAATACCCATATCAAGAAGTAGAACATTTATAAAAGCCCAGAAGCTCTCTCATTGTTCCCTTGTTGTCACTACTCGACTCTTCTCCAAGGGTAAAACTTCTCATTTAGGTTTTAAAAGACATGGAAGGATGAAAAAGAAGGCCTAGAGTCTACAATTTGATTAGTGCAATGTTGGGAGATTGAAACAGGCAACGCTCCCTAAAGAAAGACTGCTGTTTGATGAAATGATAAACTTAACCAGCACCACCACTACTACCATGACAAAATACAATCCACAAAGGAAACGTACATGTCTTGGTTTTGATTTGGAAATGAGACTCCCCTGAAAACCTGAAATCATAAGTAGGTTCAGAACTCATATCCATGTTACCTGAATCTCCAAAATAAACTATAGCCAAGGAAATTTTCTGAAACGTTATCAGGTGGTTTGGATTCTATTGTAATTTCCAAATTTGGCCTCATTGATATAAATTCTGTCTCACAACCTCTTCTAAAAAACTTCGCTCCTCTTAAACCTGGGTATTTCTCTTAAACTTCCTGTGATAGAGCATGACAGAATTGATACTATGTGACTTCTGAAGTGAGATTATAAAAGGCAACACAGACTCCACCTAGCCCTTTCTATTAGAACAAGTGCCTTTGGAGCTCTAAGCTGCAGTGTAAGAAATATGAGTACCCTGAAGCTGTAAGGCTGGAGAGAACACATACATATGTCGAGAGCTAACTGAGGAGTCCCAACTGTTCCAGTTTCCAATTGTTCAAGTCTTCTCATTCAGGTACTATACATGTGAGGGAGTAAGCTTTCAGATGAGTACAGCTGTTGAGCCGCCTAGGCAGCTGGCCAAAGTAATACACAACCTTTTGAGTGAAGACGAAATCAAGCCAGATGTCATGGTATTTCCATGAATCCTCAAATTCATAAAGTCCAACACATCCTAAGTAAATCAGATTGTATAGAAACTTCATTGCATCAAAGTCAAGAAGAACATCTTAATAGCATACAGAGAAAAAAATCAGTATCGCCTACAAAAGAATATCATTTAGACTGATAGTTGACTTCTTGGCAAAACACAGGTGGCATAAGAAAGAACAATATCTTCAAGTGCTAAATAAAAATATCACACTTACAATGTATATACAGAGAGACTATATATGATACTAAACACATAATACCAAATTTTATAGGCTGAAACAAAAATCTTCATAGGAGCTCACAGCACAATGCATATATTTTTAAAAGAGACTAAAAATAATATCCTTTGATCCAGATTTAGATGTTACAAACAAAATAGAATAAAATACAGGCATTCCTCTTTTTATTGTGCTTCTCTTTATTGCACTTCACAAATACTGTTTTTCTTACAATTTGAAGGTTTGTGCCAACCCTGCCTTAAGCAAGTTTATTGGTGCCATTTTCCCAAGAGCATTTGCTCACTTCACGTCTCTGCGTCACCTTTGGTAAGTCTAGCAATATCGCAAACTTTTCATTATTATTATATTTGTTATGGTGATTTGTGATCAGTGATCTTTGATGTTACTACTGCAAAACGATTATGACTTATTGCCCTGAAAAGGAGTTGCATGCTACTTTTCTGTACAATAAGATGTACATGAGCAAGAGGTGATCATGAAATGACTTTTGCTTCTTAATAAAAGGGATAGTTATAGCTTGAACCACTCTTCTCCCATCTTCCTGCCATTTAAAGGTTATTTTTGCTAGAGCCATGGTGGTCATCTTAGGATGTTCGTGAAAGGCCATGAGAATTACAGTTACAGAAGATTGGAAGATTATTGAGCTGTTCCAGCTATTACCATCACCACCTCTTTTTGTTATGTAATAATAAAAAAAACCTAACCATTGTTAGGCACAGTTTTCTTGATAATGACCAAGATAATACATACTATAAAGACCAAGTTAACAATAATGTAATAAAATATTTGAAAGCCAGGTTGTAGATAGCACTCAAATACAGTGACTGCATCAATTCACTGTTATGTCATGTTGCCTCTTTTTCTCAGTCCTTTGATCTCAGTCTCCCTCAAAACATAACACAAAGACAAGATTTCCAAGGTCTCAAGCGTTGATCAATGTATGTAATGTTTTATATACTGAGCAATATGTGTAAGTTTCAACCCCCTTATATAAAATTATGTAAGGCAGAGAATTAAATCTATTTAGATGCTTAGAGAAAAAACGGGGTTAATATAATTTGAGGATACAGTCCATTCCTATAAACTCAGATCCTTTGGATGGTATGATTTTTATTTTTAGGAAAGAAATAATGGTTAGAGGCATTTAATTCAACAATCCAATGTTTTTATCACTCATTTCTTCTCTCTACTATTAGAAAAGAAATGCAATGAGAGATGGAACTTGAGTAATGTTCTAGTAACTATTAATGTTCACAATTTCAGTAATAATTATACTTTAATTTTTGTCAAGGTCCTTTATTCATTTGTTTCTCTCCCAAGTATGATAGCTAAGGTGTGGTTTGACATATATTTTGCAATATTTAAAATATAATTTGTGAACACTGACACTTTTCCTTCTATGTGCAGCTGCCAGATGAGGGGTTTCCCAAAAAATGGATTTCCCAGACCTCCTGTCTGCCCATGTATTGTAACATTGTTCCCTCCAGGTATTTTAGCAGATTTAGGAAACAATTTTGCTACTATTAGCTTCACTATGTTGGGTCAGAGGTGCTTCATAAACCCTTGCATGGTCATTTTAATTTTATGGTTTTTACTGAGAGAAAGTCATAAAGCAGTCTAAGCCACAGAAAGAATCAAAGACTAACATCCCTATGCTTTGCAAAGGCATACTTCCCATTATTTGACTATTTCAAGGTCTGAACAAATTTAATGAATATGTCATAACCCCTTTTAAATTTCTGGATCATTAAGACAAGCAAAGAACAATGAAAAATGCCAACTGAAACCACATAGGAAATTGCCTGAGCTAACAGAGCAGAGAAATATTAAATAATGTTAATATTAAAATATAGTTATTTTATTTTAGAGTAAAATGCTATCTGTGGAATATTTATTGTATGAACTATCCCAATGAAAATATGATTTATGTTTTAGTCATGAAGAAGTTTTATTTAAATTAATTAAATCTTCTCTTTTGTCGTGAAGAGAAATTGTGTGATGGAATAGTCATAGATAAAGTATTCAAGATACAAGTTGTTTTTTGCAAGGCAAGTAATCATAACTATATTAACAGTTACATTTTCTTCTACCTTCAAGCTAGATAGCCAATTAGAAAGATATATAAGTATCATGTTTTCTGAATTGACAGTAAAATATGTTCATATAGTTAGAGAGATTCACTTTATGAATCTGCTATTATCCTTAAAAAAAATTATCACTTAAAAATTTCATTATGGGGCTTCCCTGGTGGCGCAGTGGTTGAGAGTCCGCCTGCCGATGCAGGGGACATGGGTTCGTGCCCCGGTCCGGGAAGATCCCACGTGCCGCGGAGCGGCTGGACCCGTGAGCCATGGCCGCTGAGCCTGCGCGTCCAGAGCCTGTGCTCCGCAGCGGGAGAGGCCACAGCAGTGAGAGGCCCACGTACCGCAAAGAAAAAAAAAAAATTTCATTATGAAATATCTCGTACACAAAACAGAATAAGTACAATATATAATATAAAATATACCATGAATACTTGTGAATTCATCAAACAGCCTAAGAATAATAGAACATTACATAACTTTTGAATGTCCTTATCTTCATCCCTTTCCTTCTCTCTGCCTCAAATTTATTATAATTTTATTTCTTATCTCGGTCATTTAAAACAAACAATGTTATAAGTTTTACCTGTTGTTGATTCCTATCTACTTGAATTATATAATACATAGTTTCACCATGCTTTTTTGTTTGATTTTATATTATTTTCCCTACTGTGTCTGTAGTTATCTCTTTTCATTCTTAATAACTTCTATTTTTTTTCTGTTTTTTTTCTTGTCAACTCTTGTGAGAGTTTGTTAAATTTTGTGCAGCTATTCAAAGATGCAACTTCCCATTTGTTGATTCTATTTAGTTATTGATTTAATTCATTAATTCCTGCTCTTTATCATTTTATTTCTTATATTTTTGCATAGTACTATATTTTTGTTCATAAGAAAAAATAAAATATGGGATAGCAATATGCATGAATTTATAATCTGAAAAACTTTCTACTATAAATATCTAGATGCACACAACAAATTATATCAAGCATGCATAACTGAGATCTTACAAAGGGAAGCACAATTCCTCATTTTCTACAAAGAAGAAAGAGCTCAAAACAAACTCAGTAAGCAACCAATGCTGAGGCTTGTGTTGTAGCTTTTCTAAGTTGGTGGGTACGTGAAGATGAATGGGAGCTTTTCTATAATCTAGAGGATTGGGACTTACTATCTATACAGAAAGAAGAACTCTGTGTCAGGACCCTGAAAGGTCAGTTTTTGAAAATAAAACCCCTACTGTAAAACTAACCTTCAGTGAAAAAAAATAGGCTAAAATATCCATCCACAAAACAAGAAAAATGAAAAATAAGTATTTATTTTTTTTCTTGGGGTCGAGCTGGGATGTCTGCTAAGAATTTGTAACTACATGCATGCCATCAAATAGGTATGGTTTCAGTGTACACCACAACTTTACTCAGGAAAAGTCTAGCTGATAAGTAAATATAAAATTAAATTCTAAACTAACTGCATTTCTGTGGCAGCACAAACTCTAAACCCATGCCATACAAGAGTTTTAGGATAAAGCATTACAAATTTTTAGCTTGTAACATAAATGTAAATTTACAAGCCTATGAGGGTTACTATTGCTATATAACACATTCCCACTAAACTATTGGCTTAAAACAACCTTTTCATATATTCATGGGTTCTGTGGGTTTCGAATTCAGAAAGATCATAGTATAAGAGGTTTATTTGTTGCATGATGTCTGAGACATAGACTTGTGAAGACTTGACAGGAAGGGGTGACTCCATGTGATGGCTGGAATCAACCAGAGTCTTCACATGTCTGTGAGTTGATTTTGGCTGTTGTCTAGAAACTTAGCTAAGATTCACAGAAGCACCAACATGTGACCTTTCCATGTGACCTGGGCTTCTCCACTACATCATGGCCTCAAGATTCCAAAAGGAAGTGTCTTAGCAAACAAGTCAGAATTGACATTGCCATTTATAATATAACAATATAGCTTCAGAAGTCCTGCAGCATCACATGCACTATATTCTATAACAGTGAGTTATTTATATCAGCCAAAGGAAGGAAACACAGAAACTACCCTCAGTGAGAGAAGTGTTAAAGGATTTGTGGACATGTTTTAAAACTATCACAGTCTGCATTTTGGCTACAAATTATTTATTATTGTTCATTATTTATTATTTTTATTATTATTTATTTATTTATTAAATATTTATTATTATTTATTTATTATTGTATTCCTCCCACTTGAAAAACATACCTAACTTCTCCCAAGACCCCTCAAAAATTATATTTCACTATAGCATTATGTTCAGGCTCATGGACCAGATCTCAAAATCCAAATCAGATCCAGGTCAGATGAAATTTGTCAGATACAGTTACTCTTGATATGAAGACCTGTGAAGCAGAGATATGTTTTCTGCATTCTCTGCCCACACTTTTGTCCCAAATGTATGCAATATCTATGGTGATACAGGCATGGATAACTTCTATTGATACACCCACTTTAAAAAGATGTCAAAAAAAGTTATATAACAGTGATTGGTCCATACATCCAGGTACATGATGGCAGTTCTTTCATTAAGGCTCAGTCCTACTCTCTGTACTCTCTGAAGGTTTTTTTGTTTGTTTTCCCTGTGGTACTTGGCTTTGACTCCTGGGTTCTTGGTTCTGCTCTCTGACAAGCTGTATTATACAGTATTTTCATAGATAAAACATGACAGGTTATGAGCTAAAAAAACTGAAATTACAAAGCCCATTAGGAAACAATCTAATATGATTGAATGCAATGAATATTAAATAAAAGTAGGTTAGAGTGCCAAGAATTTATAAAAGTGTTATGATAGATAGTAAAATTAATATTTTAAATGATTCAGACACAATCTTAAAATCTTAAAAATAAGATACCATGAGACAATGGATATAGGCTTAAAAATGGAATTTGAGAAATAAAAATATTATTAAAATTTAAAACGTATTGCATGGGTAAAAATAGCGCTTTAGATACAGTTGAAGATAGAATTGGTTATTCTAATTCTAACTTCTAATTCTAATTAGACTTCTAGTTATTCTAATTCTAACTTCTAATTCTAATTCTAAGTGGAAAAAAGGACTAAGGAGAATGCAGATCGGAGTGAAAAGGGACAAAAAAATGTGTGAGGTTTAAAGGACTTGTGGGATAGAATTACATGGTCTAACATAGACTAATGGAATCTCTTTAAGAGAAGGATAGTAGCAATTTATGATGTAAAAATGATTTACAATATTTCAGAACATCTTAAGTTGTCAAATACTAGGAGTATAGTCAATTCCCATAAGGATAAATAACAGTAAATCTATACCTAGAAATATTCTAAAGGATATTTCAGAGTCAGAGGGATCTTTTTAGCATACTGGTGAAAAGGACAGGGTAACTACTCAGAACAATAAGTTTGACATTAAACTTGACATCAGCAAAGTGTCAGAAGACAATATGATATATTCGTGGTGATCGGAAAAAGTAATTATTAGTCCAAAATTCCAACCCCAGGTAAACTACCATTAAGAGTAGCCACGAAATAGAAAATTTCTAAAGAAACAATGAGTGAGAATCCACCACTCATAGACATTCATAAAAAACTTACTAAGTATGTTTAAGAGGAAGGAATTCTCTATACACTAGGAATGAGTATGATGCTATGTGCAATAATGATCAAAGGATATGTTAAATATATGGATAAATCCAATTAAGGCTGACCTAAAATTTGGAGATATGAAAAATTATGGACAAGAAAAATGTGTAAGACAGGAGGCAGTGGCATAATTAGAGGTAATAGACAACAAGCATATTATATATCGTGGCAGAAGGTTAATAATAACAGCTAACTTTGAACATTGCTAGATAAATTATGTTCATTGAAGTTGTTAAACTATCATGAAAGTAAGAGAAAGAAGATAAAAGAAAAAAAAACTTGTTTCAGAAATATAGAAGACAAGGTACTTTGAAAATCTCTTATGACAAAACACTTAGGATGTTGACTAGAATATAGTAAACATTATTGCAAATGTATACTGAAATTCTCAGGATTTTAAGTGCAACCTCATGGGTCCAAAAACAAATAGCAAATTGGAAGCTAGAGTAGAAAGTGAGAACAACCGTATCACACAGAAAATAAGATGCAGCAGCTGTGCCAGGAGGCATGTCTTTATAGTGGTAACCAAAGGCTTGGCTGATAAAAGTCCAAAGGACAGAATGTAGGTAAGTTGAAAAGTAGGGCAGAAAGTGAGTACTGATGCTTCAACTGTGCCTGGTGGCATTTGCTGATAGTGATAATCAAAGAGCTTGAGTGCTTATGGCTATGCAGGTACAGGGTCAAGGTAGGATATGAGAATTTGAGAAGCAGACTTTGGCATGAAGCCTGGACTTTCAAAGGGTCTCAGCCCTCTGTGTAAATGTGGACAGAAAAAAAAATCCCACTTTTAAAAGGAAATGAAAAGAAATATTGTGGGTTTCAGTTTTGGCTGTGGATAGGTTAGAAAAAAATATTCCCCATGACATTTTGTGACCACATGTTTCACATGGATTTTGTATTAACATTTATACTACGTTACTTGTGAGATCTGGGAACTCAGACAACATAGAATTTCTGAGATAAAGCCCCACCAAATATAATCTTTTAATCTAAAGTAACAAAATACAAGAGGAAGCAAGCTACCATAAAGTCAGCAGCAGACAGAAACAAATTGCATGATTAACCGTCAAGAACTGCAGAACAGAATTATTGGATAGAGACTACGTGATATCGACTGGCTAGCTGTTCTTCCAACCTACGCCATCTTCCTCTTGGATTCAGAGGTGAAGTGACTACATCTGTTATATGCAAAACACTCAAATAGTAGCTGAGGACACTATTTGAGAAATGAATAAAGAGACAAACTCCTAGCCTCAGAGAACTTAGACTCTAGAGGGAAGTAACAAAAAACATTTCAATAAAATATACAGTGTTAAGTGCCATGTTAAAAATTAAAGCAGAGGATGGAAACAGAGAATGTTCGGAAGGTGCTTCAAGTTTTAGAAGTGTGGCCATGAGAGTTAAATATATTTTTCCCCTTTGTTTGCTGGCTAAAGGCAAAGTTTTTCCTGTTCTCTTACAACATTCTGACACCAAAAATGTGGGGATTTTCCCACAACAACTGATTCTCCAACTTTCTGTGGACGCCAGCTGGTTGTCTTACAATTTAATTCATTCAGATACTAACTGCCCAAACAAGCAACTACAAACACAAATACTACAGATCAGTCCCACAAGACTACTCCCCACTTCAGAAGCCAATGGTACAGATACCTAGTTGCAGGGCAGGAATAGAGACACAGACATAGAGAACGGACATGTAGACATGGGGGCAGGGGGGAAAGAGGAGGGTGGGACGAACTGGGAGAGTAAGATTGAGATATATACACTACCATGCGTAAAATAGATAGCTAACAGGAACTTGCTGTAAGGCACAGGAAGCTCAGCTTGGTGCTCTGTGACAACCTAGATAGGTGGGATGGGGGTGGGGATGGGAGGGAGGTCCAAGAGGGAGGGGATATAGGTATACATATAGCTGATTCACTTCATTGTACAGCAGAAACTAACACAACATTGTAAAGCAATTACATTTAAATTAAAAAAAGAAATAAAAAAGAAAAATGGTTATCTCCTATACATATGATTCTGCAACTTGCTTTTATCACTCAGCATTGTGTTGTCTAGATCTGGCTCTATTGTCACATATAGATTGGATCCGTGTATTCTAGTTGCTGTATAGTATTCCACCATGTGGATGCTCCACAGTTTATTCATTGTATCCATATCTCACTGGTGGGCATTTTGTGGTTTTTAAATTTTTTGGTTTCTATAAGTAATGTTTATAAAACATGTACAAAATTTTCTCTGATATATCTTGGAAGTGGAATGCTCAGTCACTGGGTATGTGTATTTGCAATTTTATTAGAGTTTGCCAAAACAGTTCTCCAAAGTTATTTTAAATACCTGCTGAATTCCTGTTTCCCTGCATTTTCACCAATACTTTGTATTGTCATAATTTTCCATTTTTACCAAGAAAAATTGAATTTCCTTGTTTAAGTTGAATACCCCTGTTTACTGGTGAGGCCCAGACATTTTTTCATATGTTTATTGGATATTCAGATTATTGGATTTCTTCTGTAGATTACTGGTTTATAGTCTTTACTCATATTTTAGCTGGGCTCTTTGTCCTTTTTAAAAATTGACATAAAGAATTTCTTTATAGATTTCAAGTATTAGTCCTTCCTTATGACTTGCCTTTATTTTTTCCGAAGCTTTAAATTTTGACATTATCCTTTTTGATGTCTGATTTTCACATCTTATAAAATAAATCTTTCCCTGTCTCCATGTCATAAAAACATTCCCTCAAGCATCTGGGTCTTTAAGGCGTTTGGAGTTTATTTTTGGGTGTGGTGTGACGTAGGGATCTAATGTAATTTTTTTCCATAAAGGAAGCCAGTTGTCCTAACATATTTATTAAACAGCTCATAATTTCTCCACTAATTTATAATGCTTATTCTATCATAAACTAAAGTCTAATTTATGTTGTATCTATTTCTGGGCCTTTTATTCTGGTGTGGTGTTTTTTTTTGGCATGCCACATGGCATGTGGGAGATTAGTTCCCCAGTCAGGGATCAAACCTGCATCCCCTGCAGTGGAAGCAGGGAGTCTTAACCACTGGACCGCCAAGGAAGTCCCCTCTTATTTCCCCTTCTATTCTGTTTTATTGATAGATTACTCTATCCCTGACCCCCCATTCACTT
Source organism: Globicephala melas (assembly GCF_963455315.2). Classification (NCBI taxonomy): domain Eukaryota; kingdom Metazoa; phylum Chordata; class Mammalia; order Artiodactyla; family Delphinidae; genus Globicephala; species Globicephala melas. Next base: position 35,024,422 of record NC_083323.1, on the reverse strand, counting down.
CAGTTGAAAATGATAGCTAAACCCCCTAGCCTCGTATTTCACTGCCCATCTCCGTCTGCTCCCTCAGTTTTGCCCTGCTCTCTGCACTCATCACTAGAACCATCTTTTCAAGAACCATCATCACCTAACTTGTTGAGTGCAAACTGTGTGCTAGGCAGTGTGATAAACATGTAAAAAAAAAAAAAAAAGGCTAGGTTGTCACCTGTGTAGCTGACTGACCAGCTATAAATTGGAAGCACACATGACCCCCTTCCCTGGTTTGATAATTTGCTAGAATAGGTCATAGACTCAGGAACACATTTATTTACATTTACGAGTTTACTGTAAAGGATACGACAAAGGATACAGATGAAAGGCCAGATAAAGAGGTACACAGGACAAGGTATAATTTAGGGGCATGGAGCTTCCACACCTTCTCCAGGCATTCCACCTTCCCTGAACCTCAGTGTGTTCACCAACCCAGGAGCTCTCTGAATTCCCTTGGCTAGATTTTTTATGGAGACTTCATTACATAGGCATGATTAATTAAGTCATTAGCCATTGGTGATTAAATCAATCTCTAGCTCTTTAATCATGTGGTTGGTTTCTCTGGTAACCAGCCCCCATCCTCCAAGAGTCACTTAACTACTATAAACTCAGGAATGGTTGAAAGGTGCTGATTATAAAAAACAAAGGACTATCCTCTCAATCCTATCACTAAGGAAATTCCAAGGGTTTTAGGAGCTCTGTGCCAGGAACCAGGGACGAAAACTAAATATATATTTCTTACATATATCACGATATCACACTGGCCAATACATATTTAGAGAAGAGCCCAAAGCTTAGCTCAACTTCTTCTATGCAGATGTTCATTTAATTTATAGTTCAAACGGGCTACATTTGAGCACTGAACTGGGTGCTATTAATAATTATTTTGGTACAACAGGTGAAAATAAGGACTGTACTGGAAAAGTTGAACAAAGAGCCAACATACCTATATATGGAAAAAGTTTTGGCCATCACTTTTAAACTATGTCCTTTTCCTTCTGGAAAAGTGAACTTGGCCCAAATACTAGAATCTTAGCTTAAGTTTAATGCCAGGTGATCAAGACTGGAATGTACATGTAAATAAATGTTTGTATTATCCTGTAGAGTCTTAAAGTGAATGAAATGAAAAATGAAAGATATATAAACAAAAATATTAGTCTGCAACTAAGAAATATCTGGAATAATTTAAAATAAAAATTAAGAGCAAAATAAATTGATCTAGGTAAATTTAAATACAATTTTAAGTAAGATAAACACAGAAGGCCGATTAAGAGATTAAGCAAATATTAATAGAAGTAAGGCTAAAAGGAAATGAACCCTATTAGGTAAGTAATAATCTAGGATAACTAGCAGAAAAGAAATAGGAAAAAGGACGAAATGACTTAACCAAAGAAAATAGTTCATAAGAGAGTCCCTGGAATGGCTCACGGCCTTAGGAAGTAGCTCCTGTTGGGCTTGCTCCTCTTTAGGTTCCCATCACTACATAGCACCCTCATCCACTTCCATCGTCATCTGTGTGCATCCTTTCTGCTTTTACCCTAATATAGATATCCCTTTCATTTACCTATAGAAAAAAGACTCATATTTATAAATTTGAGGACACAAACAATGGCTGAGAATTATTTTGAGTGAGAGTCTTTCTCTCCTTAAGGAATGTATAAGATGTCCACTTAATTTTTCTCCACTCTTTTCTCCTTAATTATAAGCTTTTCCCCCGCCCCGGATCAGGTATTGAAAGTCCTTCCAAATGAGCTTTTCTAAAAAAGGAGTATTTTCATTATGAGATGCAAATTTCAATCAGTTAGGGAGAGTATCAAAAGATACACAAAGACTCTGGTTCTCAAATTTAGCTAGAATCACCCAGAAGCCTTGTTAAAACACAGATTGCTGAGCTGCAACTAGTTTTGATTCAGTACATCTGGGAAGGGGCCCAGGAATCTGCATTTCTAATAAGTACCCACTTGATGCTGACATTGTTGGTCCAGGGACAAGAACTGAGAATGACTGCATGGACACTGAGAATTAATTCTTTCTTCCACCCTGAACCACATTAACACAGTCTTTTTTCTGCCTTTTACTGGAATATTTTATCCCTAGAATCTGTAAAATCTGAGTATCTTACAGGGAATGTTGTTAACTCCAACGAGGCAATATTGCTCACAAGTTGAGTTCATTTATATTTGGCGACTATTCAAAGGGCTGTGAGTTCATCTCCCCAAATTTTGATTTCCTTCTCAATAAAAGAAGAAAGATACATCTGGATTGTTAGTGTTTGTACATGTGGTGAGGTTTAATAATAGACTCCACATAAAGTGTTTGATATGATGCCACAGGATATGTACTTATCACTGGTAAGAGGATGAAGAGAAAAAGAAAGAGGAAGGGAAGGAGAGCCTTAGGAGGAAAAACATTCGATGTGCTACACATTAATTTCAAGAGGAAACACAATATTATAACTTTTCAGAAAACACTAAGCAGCACTTTTATATTTCTTACCCAATTCTGCACTCTAAAAGTAAATAATAGTATTAATAAAAATCTAAAAGTTTTTTCTATAAAAATAAAAGCAGTGATTAAACATTTTTATTAAACTTACAAATACACTGCATATACTATATAAAACTAAGCAAGTACTATGCAAATAATCCTTATACACTGAGATAAATATATTATAAATTCTAAGTATGGGAATGATTATGAAAATCTTTTCTTTGGCTTAAATACATATGATATATTAATATGTGGTAACTATTTCTCATTTTTTCCCAATTTTGAGATTTCAGTCTGAGGTTATTGAGAATGAAGATTCTGCTAGCTTTAAAGAAGTAAAAAATTGCCCCCAATTACAGATAGATAGAAAGGATTAAACAAATCCACTTCCCATATGACTATTTTTACAAATTAAAAATTCTTAATGATAAATCTGTGCTGTTTAAGAATGTATTTCTTATGATAAAAAGGCAAGTGATAATAATGTTATCTCAAACCCATTTTCCTAAATAAAATATGTTACAGCACATTTATTTAGCACTACTTTTGGTTTTTTTTTTGGCTGTGTTGGGTCTTTGTTGCTGCGTGCAGGCTTTCTCTAGTTGTGGTGAGCGGGGGCTACTCTTCCTTGCGGTGCGCGGGCTTCTCATTGAGGTGGCTTCTCTTTGTTGCGGAGCACGGGCTGTAGGCGCACGGGCTTCAGTAGTTGTGGTTCACGGGCTCTAGAGCGCAGGCTCAGTAGTTGTGGCACACGGGCTTAGTTGCTCCCTGCATGTGGGATCTTCCCGGACCAGGGCTTGAACCTGTGTCCCTTGCATTGGCAGGAGGATTCCCAACCACTGCACCACCAAGGAAGCCCTACTCAGCACTAGTTTTAAATTCTGTTTTACATCTACATCTGTGGAGTGCTCAAAACTTTTCTTCTGATACATAGAAATCAGAGGAATTAATGTTATCTGTTTTTCTCAATCTTTCTTGAATGAAGTGAATGAAAGTTGTATTCTCTGCTAATGCGGTTGAAACAATTTACTCACAGTGAGATGGGAGGAAAGAAAAAGGAGACGAATACAAAGCCGTTAATTCAAAGAATCCTTAGAAAACATGTGTAGAATAGTGATTTATGAGAATATACTGACTGGGGACACGCCCAAACTCTGTTGATATGTAAAATAAATAGCCCCAACCTACTATACTATGAATTCCTTCCAGTTCTCAGTGTGGATTAAAGCTGTTTTGACTATTAAACAGCAAATAGTAACATCTGGAAACGTGAAGGTCAAAGGTCATTTTACTCATAAAACTGCACCAACATGATTCATAATAACCTGTATCTGACCTTTGCATGGATTGAGGACTGCTGCTGATATTGCTGTATAAATAAATAAAAACCTATTCTTTCATTCTGCTGTGATTTTATTTTGGTGACTTGTGTTACTTAAACAATTAGTATAGAATTCAAAAATTCCAAATGCTGCATCTTTATGTTTAAGTTGAAAAGTATCTATTTTTGCTGAAATTCATTCCATCGTACATATGTTATAATAACATTTGGCAGACAAGCTTTATTAAAGTAAAAATGTTTTCATATTCAAAGCTTGCATGTTATTTTCCACTTCTTGGGTTGATAATTGAATGTATTATATTTTCATTTGAAAGCATGCACTGCTTTAAATGATATTTAAAACAGAACTCCTGAATTTTCTTTTTTCCTCTCATTATTTCTTTCATCTTCCACAACATACTTGCTAAGGACTGAATGTTTGTGTGCCCCCCAAATTCTTTACTTGGGGTTATTCAGATGATGGTGTGTATAGGACTACCCTCTCAATGCAATAGGGCATGTAGTTGGGGTATATGTTATTCACAGATATTGAGGGAGAATGGACTAGTTTCAAAGAAAGCTAATAATGATGTTTTGAATGATCATCTCCATATTTGTAGATCTTAGAACTGAGCATTAACTGTAAGGAAATCTTAACTTTTAGCTGGTCAATTTCTAAAGATTATATGTAACTGAATAAAATGTCATTTTGTAGAAGACAGCAAATAAAAATATCTTAAGAATGTCATATATAGGACTATTTTTGCAAGTAATTAGGGCAGTGAAAATTTATTCTCTTTCTCCCTCCCTCACTTTCTAGATAAAATGTACCCCAGTCTGTCTCAACTGAGATGGCTGCATAAATATAAATATCCTTTGACTGCAATTCTGTTGCATCCTTGATCTGCAGAAATACATCGGAAAAATTTTAACAGAAGTTGTGGGTTCATTTGGAAAAGCAGAACTTCCAGAGAGCAGATGTTCCATAAGTGTGTATATTAGATGCCATTGGCAAATCAATGTTCTACTTCTACTCTCAGCTTCTTTCTTTTTCTAGTACTAATTAGTCTTTAACTATTAGACCACTAGTTAACTGCTTCCAATTTATGAAAAGGATGACTCTCTGATTGGGTAGATTGACTTTTAAAAATCATGGTTTTATCTCAGTTGAGTTGTTTCTTGCTAGAGAGAAGAACGTTTAGACATTCAGTGATGGTGATCTCCATATTGGCGTGTGGTTGATTTGTTACTAGACTGCATTGGGTGTTTAATGGTTAGTTGCAATGGGTTTGCTGAAGAGATTGTCATTCTAGCTGGTGAGCTAATGATAGCAGCAATTGTTCCTGATGAAATTAAGAGGTTGTTCCTAAGGTAAAAGTGGCGGGGGGGCATTAACAGCATTAAATTTTATATTTTTTTAGAAAAATCATTGGTTTATTTAGTTATATTTCCATCATAATAATATTTTCTTATATTTGAAAATGGCTTTAGTCAGTTTCTTTGTGCTGAGTTTTTTACTGAAAAAAAAGGTATATGATCTATGATTAATTGTAGATCTTATTTAATAAGTACCAGATGCTTGTCAGTTAACATTTGTCAGTTTTCTATCATTATCTCTGAACAAATGTTCTGAGTTAAATAAAATAGGAGAATTGGGGACTATGAAAGGGTAAGCCTATACCTGGATCATAGTTGGCTTCATCTGATATGTTAAAGCTGATGTCCGGTTTCTTTAAATAACATATTAAAACCAAAGGATTGAGAAAGAAATAACAGGTTTTGACCTTAGAGGCATTAGCAGATGGATTTAAAACACTGCTTCTGTAAAATTTTAAAAACACAAAAAACCTGTTTGACAAAAGAAAATTAAAAATTATAATACGATTACATATAGGTCAGCATATTTTTGTTAACAAATATATATTTCATATCATTTTGGCTTTTTATGTGTTATTATATGGAATGTCTTCTTAAAAACTACAAGTGTTACTTAATTGGAGTGCTATAACTCTTGATCAAATATCTAAGGAGGAAGACAGAAATAAACAGTATAAAAAGAACTATAATCAATAGATTCTGATAACTTTTCTTTGAGGTTGTCTTTAAATTGAGGTTTTGTGTGTGTGTATCTGTGTTGTGTAGCAGATTTCCAACATCCCACTGGTAAAGACTAAAACTGGTGAGAATTTATTAGCATATAGAAGTGCTTAGCTCTGGAATCACTGCATGAAGTTATAGATTTTTCTCTAGTATCTAACTCACTTTTAAAAAGAGGCTTACCATCTGGATCTTATTTTTTTTCTCTTTACAACTTTCTGCTGTTGCTCTTTTTTTCTTCACCTTTAGTCTGTTTTTCTGTGCTTCATTTCATGAACTAATCACTGAATCTTACTTTCATTTTAATACACTAAGAACTCAGTGTATTGGGAAGGTTATTATCACTAGGTTGGACTTAGAAGAAATAATTCTGTTGATTTCCATTTTTTCATTATTATTTTCAATTTCTAACCAATGCTCCAAACACACAATTCAAATGCTTACTTGATATCTTTATCCAGTCTACTTCTAAAGTGCATAAACCACTCCCACCTTCCTTTAAAATTTTACATACTTTAGTCAATTGCTGTATCTTGTGTTTCACAAATAGAATTTTAATGTTACCCTAAGTGTAATGTAAGTGCTTCTCATTTAAGTTAACACAAAAAGTTCTTTCTCCCATTTGGAGAATAGATTTGAGGGGAGCTAGAATATAGAACGTTGCAGTAATTGAGTAATGAGATGAGTTGCTACAAGTAAAGATGCAAAAAAAGGGGGACATTTAAGATAATTTTGGAATTAGAATAAATAGCACTTCAAGTAGGACAAAAATTTGGGAGAAGCGAGATTAAACGTTAATAATATCATCTAGATTATTGACGTGGGCAACTTGGAGAAACAGATAGCATTGATTAAGGGGGAGAAAAATGAAGGAGAAACAGTTTGGGACTTATTATTTTTCTTCCAGCATTAGTGGACAAGCATGGACTTCAGCAGACACAAGACTTGCAGTGCTTCTGGTTGTTTTCCCCATATTGCCTACCTCATTGGTGTAAGCAGCTATAAACATCCTTTGAAGCTTCCTGTGATTCCTGCAACAGCCTGACATCTTGGGAGGAAGCAGCAAACTGGGAAGATTGTAAAGAAAATACGATTAAACAGTGACTTTTTGTACCTTTATATATTCATTACTCAATGATTTTATAAACATCTAATTACCTGTATTAAAGCTATTCTTGTTTTAAATAGCTCTAATGACTTCTGTTTTACTGGCACAAAGGACTTATTTTTCATCTCAATTCTTTAAAATAGAAATATACTAAAAGTATTCTGAATGAAAGTATGTCAAAAAGTTTCAATAGTATTATCTCTTGGAGTAAGGGTGGGGAATGATGATTCTTGACAATATAATTTTTGCCACATTATTTTCTGAAATTTATAAATTTATAAGCAGTTACAATTCAACAATCAGAAAAAGAAATGTATACCCTCTGGATCTTATTTACATAATAATTATAATAGCAATTAGATTAATTAATTAATACTAGTACCTACTGCATTCCAAGCACTGTTCTAGGCACTGGGATAAAACTTTGAATAAAAAAGAGTACTTCTGCTCATTAAGCTCACAATATATGTCAAGCAGTGGCATATAAATAGAATGACAGAGAACAGTAAGGGAAAAGAGAGTGTATGAATTTTGAGCAGAGGCCTGAATGAACTGAAATAATGAGTCATATATTATTTCTGGGCAATAATCAACCAAACCAAAAGTGGTAAGTGCAAAGGTCATGATGTGGAAATTTCTCTGAGTTATTCAAGGAAGCTCAAGAAGATGAAGGTAGATGGTTTGTCATAAACAAGTGGAAGAGGAGCCAGATCTTATTAAAGACTTTCAATGTTATTCTAAATGCAATGAGGAAGCACTGCAGTTCATGAGATGTGGAGTAACAATTTAACTCACATTTTAAAACCATTTTTGTGGGGCTTCCCTGGTGGCGCAGTGGTTGGGAGTCCGCCTGCCGATGCAGGGGACACGGGTTCGTGCCCCGGTCCGGGAAGATCCCACCTGCCGCGGAGCGGCTGGGCCCGTGAGCCATGGCCGCTGAGCCTGCGCGTCCGGAGCCTGTGCTCCACAATGGGAGAGGCCACAACGGTGAGAGGCCCGCGTACAGCGAAAAAAAGAAAAAAAGAAAACCATTTTCTGGCTAGTGTGTAAGAATAGTCTGAAAAGGGAGGGGGTGCCGCAGTAAAGCCAACTGACCTGTCAGAACAACTTTGCAGGGAGCCCAGCTTAAAGCTATTGGAAGCTTGAACTGGGATATTTCAGTAGAAATGGTGGGGAAAAGTGGAGTTCAGAGCATATTTTGAATATAGATCCAAAATGATTAGTTCAGCAAAAAAGAGGAGTAAATGATGACAACTCAATTTTGGGTCTGAGTAACAAGTTCAATAATTGAATGTTGCTATATTAGAGTTGGTAACAGTTTACATGTGTCATCTCATATTTTCACAACATTATGAGAAACATCCTATGTTATCACCTTTTTTTTGGATGAGAAACTGATATAGAGAAAAAAAGAAAAAAAAACAACTAGTACAAGGTCACACAAACACTAAATAGTGGAGAAAAAGAAAAGTTGTACTGGAGAGAAAGTTGCTTTCAACTGGTAACAAGGGATATAACGTTTTGTTATATTCTATTGCTCTTGTAAAATATTTCTGCTGTCTTATTTCCTACCACATTGTTCAAAAACATCAAATGACATAATCTTTTTCTACAATTTTTTAATAGTTTTTTTTGGTTTACTGTTGGTACACTAGACACATCTCATGAACTTATGAGGAATTATGGTTACATCCTTTGTACCAGATTGGCTCAGTACAATATGCCTTGATATTTAACCAGGAACATTTTTAATTTTTTTGGCCTGTGCTGTGTAGCATGTGGGATCTTAGTTCCCTGATCAGGGATTGAACCCATGCCCCCTGCACTGGAATCAGAGAGTCTTAACCACTGGACCGCCAGGGAAGTCCCCAAATGACATAATCTTTTATCCATGAAGGCTATTATTACAGATTCACTAATATAATTGGACTGAAGGAAAACATTAACTTATTGACCTGCTCCAAGACTTTCACATCATCAGCTAGAGACACCTCTTCTAATGATGTATTAACTGTGGTAGTCCAGAAATTCCATAATTTAAAATGTGATATGGAAGTTTTATTATGGAAGGATTACTAGTTCATCAGAAAAAATTACCTGCAAAAATTCATAGGCTTCAAAGCCTGTTCACATATGCATTTGTATATATTAATAGAAGATCATGCTTATTGTCATTATTGCGTGCTTACTGTTTGCTAGCCACTGTTTTAAGTGCTACGTATGCATTCATTCATTTAATACTCATAATAGTTCCAAGAGTTGCATTACTATTATAGGTAATTATAATTATTTTCCTTTTACACGTGAGAAAACTAAAATGACCATTTTACAGTAATAATTAAAATTTATGAACATTAACACAAAATTTGAGTTCTAAATATGTAAAAGCACTATTCTAGGTTTTATCTTCTTCAGTTTTCACAACACTCTTATTGGGTAAATGCTACTGTTATTTATTATTTGCCGAGAGAGGTTAAGTAACTTGCCCAGGATGCAGAAATTGAACTAATACAGACTGACCACAGTGTCCACTCTCTCAGAAATAGCATTCAACAATCCAAAAATAGCAATTTATTTTCTCTATTTTCTTCCACTAATCAAAATTAATAATTATATCTAGCAGTTGCCAAGTGCTAGTTATGTTCTAAACACATGAATTATCACATTTAAAACTCTCTGCAAGATAGAGACACTATTATTATTCCCAATTTACAAAAGAGGAAACTGAGGCTTAAAGAAATAGCAAAACACCTACAGGAGTCAGAAAATATTGTCAAAGTTTGTATTCAAATCCGGATAATCTGGTAATTGAGCCCATATTGAAATATTCCCTTCTGCTTCCCAACAGTTATTTATATGATGACATTTTTATACAGTGTAATCATAGTATTACATACTACATAGCATTTAGTATTTTATGATTCCATGTTATAGTTAGTCTAGTATTATATTTTCCTAATGAATATATAGTGTGCAGTCATCTTATGATTCAATTATGATCTGTGGAGTTTGATATACAAAAATTTTCTTTATTTATATTTTGGGATTGATGTAGGTCAGGAGTCCCCAACCCATGGACTGTGGACCAGTGCAGGTCTGTGGCCTGTTAGGAACAGAAGGAGGTGAGCAGCAGGCGAGCCAGCAAAGCTCCATCTGCTGCTCCCCATCTCTACCCATCACTTGCATTACCACCTGAACCATCCCCCTTCCCCGTTCTCCCATCTGTGGTAAAATTGTCTTCCATGAAACCAGTCCCTGGTGCCCAAATGGTTGGGAATCGTTGAATTGTAGGTAATTGGATAGATGATACAAAGAATGTCCTTTTGCATTTTTGGTTTTTAAAATATATTTCTTTGTCCTACTTAACTTTCCAAAGATATCTGAGAACATTGAGCCGTAGGTCTCTACCCTAGGGACTTTTGTGGCTCATTCTCTGCTTTGTTAATTGATTGCATCCTTCTTATTGGCTCCTCCTTCCACCTGTAATATGTGATTGTCAAATCTCTTCCCCCAGCTCTGGTCTTTCTCCTAAATGTCATCACCACATATTTCTAAATACTCGCTAGACATCTTTTTTTTTTTTTTTTTTTTTTTTTTTTGCCGTACGCGGGCCTCTCACTGTTGTGGCCTCCCCCGTTGTGGAGCACAGGCCCCGGACGCGCAGGCTCAGCGGCCATGGCTCACGGGCCCAGCCGCTCCGCGGCACGTTGGATCTTCCTGGACCAGGGCACGAACCCGCGTCCCCTGCATCGGCAGGCGGACTCCCAACCACTGCGCCACCAGGGATGCCCCCCTAGACATCTTCATCTCACTGCTTCACAGGCACCACATGTCAAGATTTCCAAACTAATTTTTTCTTTCTACACACATGGGTTTTTTCTTATAGCCAGTATCTCAAGTATAACATTTTGTATTCTCCCAGAAAGTGAACATATTATTTCAGTCATTCCTGAGTTCTCCCTTATCTCACATGTAATTATTTTCTCTTGCATGTTTCTAGAATCTATCTCCTTTGCTCCAAGCTAATTGCTTTTGTTTTAGTTCATACTCTTACTCTTCCTATTTACTGCAATAGCTTCCTAACAAGTCTCTCTGGTTCCAGTCTGTCTCTCTTCTAAATTCTGCCGATTATCTTTCTGAAGGACATATCACATGATGTCATACCTTTAAGTAAAGTGTCAAAAGGATCCCCATTTCTTACAGATAAAAGTCTGTATTTTATGATATGATAAAGGTTAGTTACTCTTTTCATCAGGAAAAAAAGAAAAACAACTTTATTTAGTGCTTTTGGTCATGAAAGGCAAGCCCAGATAAAAGAGGCTTAGCCAACAATATCAAAATATTGCACTGATATTATAGTAATTCTGTTATATGAATTTAGATTATCTGCTTAGAGGTTGTGTTAACAAGGCTTGGGGACCCTGGAACTGACTGGAGAAAAAAAAAGTATAATCAAGAGAGGACAGAACTGAGTTGCCAGAGAAAGGGACCCAAGTAAAGAAAGAAAATCTTTAGAAAGAAAAAAATAGAAAGAAATATCCAATAGTGAGAAATGTAGATGTCACTTTATCTGTGATTCTTTTTTGTTGTTGTTGTTTTTATAATTACTCTGCTATATATTCTTACTACTTGTTAATTTATAAAGCAATTATTGAATGTCATGGATTTTTCTAGCTACTACCTAATAAGGGAGCCAACAAAATTGGTAAACCAACCAACAAACAAAAAACACTTCACGGAGCTTGCATTCTAATAAACAGCATAAGTAAAGAAAATACGATTAAATTTTTCAACTTCTAGGGCATATTTTCAAATATCTCACTCTCTTTACTTAATTATAAATAATTAAGACCAATAGTAAAGAAAAGAAAAAGTTTAAAAATGATTGGCATTTCAAAGAAATGCATATATTTTTTTGATATCTCAGAAAAAGCTACTGGTATATGAATAATTGAGCAAAGCCATTAACCTTTGTCAACACACATCTATGAATTCTCTCACACACAAACTACACACATACAAACATACAACATACATACACATACACACACCAACACCTGGAAAGGATATGGATGCCCACATATATACATACACTATATTTTTCTGTTTGGTGACTATCTGAGTCCCAAAAGATCTGGGTGATATTAGGAGATGAGGTAGAATAGCTTGGTGGAGTCAGAAAAGTATGGGTTTTGAAGTGTCGGACTAATTTCTATTCCTGTATATCACTGGACAAGTTACGTAGCATTCTAACTCAACAGTTCACAAACTTTTGGGTCTCAAGACTCTACGCTAGTAAAATTACTGAGAGCCCTAGAGAATTTTTGTTTTGTGTGGTACCATGTTGACAGTTATTATGTTAAAGAAAAAACAGAGACATTAAAAAAAAAGAGACATTTAAAAGATATTTATATATTAATTCATTTTAAAATGACAATGATAAACTTATTACATTTTAATAATCTTTTCCAAACCCACAATTTTTTTTTTTTTTTTTTCAGTATGCGGGCCTCTCACTGTTGTGGCCTCTCCTATTGTGGAGCACAGGCTACGGACGCGCAGGCTCAGCAGCCATGGCTCACGGGCCCAGCCACTCCACGGCATGTGGGATCCTCCCGGACTGGGGCACGAACCCACGTCCCCTGTATCTGCAGGTGGACTCTCAACCACTGCGCCACCAGGGAAGCCCTAAACCCACAAAAATTTAATGAGAAAAGTGGGATTGCTTTTTATTTTCACCAAATCTCTTGAATGTCTTGTTTAATATATTGCCATATCTGTTTTGGTATTTATTGTGTTGGAAAATACTGTTTTGCTTGGAGTGTATGAAATAAATTCAGCTTCACACAGATATATAGTTTTCAGATGATTATAGATATTCTTCTTTAATATTAAACCTTAACTCACTATATATAGTTTCTGAATGGTCACTGCAATATGGAAACTGAAACCATATGAAGGACAAGTTCCTACTGTTATATTAAAACTCATCAGTCTATCTTACACTTTGAATGAATTCTTTACCTATGTATGATTTTGGAAAATATTGGTTTATTGAATCATGTATATCTTCCAAGCATTGCCACATTTCATTACATACTTTCAAAAAATTGTATAATTATTGATATCATCAGAATAGTTTTTAAGTATTGAGAACATGTCAAGGTCATAGTGGTAGATACAAATTTTCCAAATGTCTTATTTTCCTTTGACATCTCCAGATGGCATTCTCAGTTTTGGATCTTGACTTACTCTTCTGATTTTCAGATTCCTATGCACTCCAGGGGATTCCCTGTGCTTTCTTTCAAACAAAGCTTTATATTTAGCTATTTTTAAGGCATTTACAAAATTTTTTGGTAGATTTTGATGTTCCAAAAACTAGAAATCTTTCAATCAGTTATCAGTCTTCAAAAAAGGGAAAAAATATTTGTACCTCTCATAGGCTATAGTTTGCACTCTATCCTACTCTTTGTGGATTTAAATGTTATTTTATTATTTTATTCATCATTTCAGTGGGTTTTTGAGAAGCACATTTCTCTAAGTAGTGTTGGTTATATCTCAGTGAATTACCAGCCCCTGTTTGTCCCATGGTCTATGCATCATTATTCTAGTCATTCCTAGGAAGTTGTTTGGCATGAGAATTAAAATTTTATTAAAATTACACAAGTATTTTAAATTTTGTATTTAAAAATATGATTTAGTCAGTCTCCTAAGGGAATAGAAATAAAAGCAAAAATAAACAAATGGGACTTAATCAAACTTATAAGCTTTTGCACAGCAAAGGAAACCATAATCAAAACAAAAAGACAACCTATGGACCAGGAGAAAATATTTGCAGACAATGCAACTGACAGGGCTTAATTTCCAAAATATACAAACAGCTTGTACAACTCAACAACAACAACAATAAAACAACTCAATCAAAAAATGGGCAGAAGACCTAAATAGACATTTCTCCAAAGAAGGCACACAGATGGCCAACAGGCATATGAAAATATGCTCAACATTGCTAATTATTAGAGAAATGCAAATCAAAACTACAATGAGGTATCACTTCACACTGGTCAGAATGACCATCATTAAAAAGTCTACAAATAACAAATGCTGGAGAGGGTGTGGAGAAAAGGGAACCCTCCAATACTGTTGGTGGGAATGTAAATTTGTTCAGCCACTATGGAAAGCAGTATGCAGGTTCCGCAAACAACTAAAAATAGAGTTTACATATGATCCAGCAATCCCAGTCCTGGGCCTATATCTGGAGAAAACCATAATTCAAAAAGATACATGCACCCCAATGTTCATAGCAGCATTATTTACAATAGCCAAGACATGGAAGCAACCTAAATATCCATCAACAGACAAATAGATAAAGAAGATGTTGTACATATATACAAGGAATATTACTCAGCCATAAAAAAGAATGAAATAATGCCATTTGCAGCAACATGGATGGACCTATAGATTATCATACTAAGTGAAGGAAGTAAGACAGAGAAAGACAAATATTATATGATATCACTTATATGTGGAATATAAAAAATGACACAAGTGAACTTATTTACTAAACAGGAACAGACGCACAGACAGAAAAGAAACAGTTACCAAAGGGGAAAGGGAGGGGAGGGATAAATTAGGAGTTTGGGATTAGCAGACGCAAACTGTTATATGTAGAGTGGATAAACAACAAGGTCCTATTGTGTAGCATAGGGAACTATATTCAATATCCTGTAATAAACCATAATGAAAAAGAATATAAAAAAATATAAAACTGAATCACTTTGCTGTACACCAAAAACTAACACAACACGGTAAATCAACCATACTTCAATTAAAAAATAAATTAAAAAAAAAGAATGCTTGCAAATTCTAAAAACAAAATATGATTTAAATAGAATCACACAGAATGTGGGTGAAATGGTAGAAATGAGTGAAATAATGAAGTGTCCTAGAATATTTCATTTTGTCTTAAATAAAGGTAACGATGTTACATATTATTCAATAGCATATGATAATGACATACATTTTCACTTTTTTACACTATCAGGTTTACCCTCACTTGTATGTCTGCCTGTAATAGTAAGGATAGTTAAATCTTTTCTTTTTGTCCTCTTTTGGCAAGGTTGGAAATCTGTAGGATAATCTGTGACTTTTGAAACCAAAAATTAAAAAAAAAAAGAGATTGAAGAAGGCTAAAGAAACTATTGTAATTTATGGAGGGCAAAAATCTAATAAGCTTATATGTAAACAAATAATTTATGCTGCTGAAATATTTTAAGTGTAAAGACAAAATATAGATTGCATGGTGTCAAGGCTGCTTTTCACTTATATTTCAGGTAGAACCAAGGAAAAATAGCGGGAATGTAGAATAGATGAGATGTTGAGATTATTGACAGTGAGCAGATGTTCAAATCTGTTGAGAAAGTCATTGCTTTCAACCCTCAGTTCTTTATGATCTGTAATCTTGGGAAATGCCTCCAGATTTCCCTGACTATACTAGAGGAAATTTTTAATACAGATGTCTGTATTATAAAACAGGTCACCATGTAATTTCTATATTTATCAGTTTTTCAATAGTTCAGAGAGAAAGTTTCATCCAACAATGTGGCACAAAGAAAATCTGGATTACTTTTAGTTACTTTTCTATCATTTTAAAAGTTCAATTTAACCCAAGAACAGTGAAAAGGAGGGCAATTGGTTTTTGTCTACAGTGACTTACGAGATCTGATCCCTTCTGAGATATGGTACTGATTAAGAAAGTTTTTGCAGCATTTGGAATGCATTACCGAGTGATGTTATGAAATATCTTTTCTTAAGAGCTTTAGGAACATGGTAGAAAACTGTTTTTTTTTTTTTTTTTTTTTTGTCTATCAGACAATGGAATGAACAAAATCAAAGGTCCTAAACCCTTTGAAACTGTATACGGAAGTTTGTGGGTGGGAGTCTTAGTGTATTATTCTGAAGAGAGGGTACACAACTTTCATCAGATTCTCAAAAGGGTAAGAACCCCACACACAAAGACAACAGACACTCGAACACAAAGTTTTTCCAATCCTATAATTGTAAAATTATGCTTTATGTTCAGGTTAACAAAGAATAAGTAAACTGGTAAATAGGAAGAAACAGCTTGACTACATGGGACTTTTCAAAAAGTAAATATTTAGAAATAAAGACATGTTTCCTTAGAACACTTGACACTGGCAGATTTTTATAATTTAGAGAGGAATGTTATTTACTTCATTCACTGCAAAAGAAACATATAGAAATGTACACTTGCCATTCACAATTCCTTTGTTATGTTTTAAAAATCCTTACAAAAGCTGTTAATTTCCTCGGTGACCAATGGTGGTCTAACATTAAGATACTCTTTGACAGAGAGGACACCAACAAAACTAAAGATAGGCCTTGCTTTTCTTTTGTATTCTTTTGAGAAACTACGTGCTATTGTGCAGAAACCATTTTCTGTTTAACACAAGGAAGGAGAAAAGTCACTTAATGAACTTATTTTATTAAAGGTGATTTATTTCACATTATTCACAATGACCCAAAGAACAAAGTTTTATGAACCATCAGGAAATAAAATACTACACACTGAAGCCCACATAGTTGAAATCCACACTTAGAGACTTCTGTATATGTCAGTCACGTTTACAAGACTGGAAGAAAATACTATTACTCTCCTCTTAAATTTTTCCATGTTTATTAAATGCATTTAACTTAATGTCTCTATATACAGCTCTATCGACTTGACTTACCTTGCAGTAGAACCTTTCAAATACAAATTTAGTGTTCTTTCAAGAATATAGCAGTATTCTTATCATTACATCTTAAAGATTGGGACAAAGAATCTGAACACTAAAGACAACAAGGGCTGTAAAGTTTTATTTCCCACATCATTGATTTACCTCATCCCTGAAATGTAAGCAAGTTCTTGGCGTTCAGTAATCTAGTCTCCTTGTACTTCTTCAGATCTGATATATTGCATCTGTGGTATTTACTACCCTGAGTTTCCTTTAATTAATTTTATAGAATTTGCAACACGCAGAAGATTTCCATTTGAATTTATTAACTGTTAAAATTGCTTTAATGTCTAAAGTAAGTATGCTAATGAAGTTTGATGAGATAAAGTTCCACACTCCAGTAAATCTAACGTGTCCTTAGATACTGTTTTACCAGTGTCATTTATAAGAACCTCAACTATACTTTAAAGTAAACAAAGAATCACGGATAACATCAAAAAAACTCTTCACTGAATAACAACTTGCTAGAATATAGTAAATCATGCCAGTTAATCCAACAAAAATTCTTTTCAGATTAATTTATAAGTAGCAACATATCCCCAAGATACTAAACATGCCAAAAAACAATTACTAATGCATGATAAAGATACCAAATTAAGTGTTTCAAGGATACATGAATAAGTGATATGGTCCTCAGGTTCAGGGAGATTATCTGCTAAATAACTTAAAACCCTGCATGAATAACATGGTGTAGAGACCAGTAAAATCCATAATTAAATTGCAAAATGATAGAACGGTTCAAGAGAAGACACTATGTCAACAAATAACTATGAAGTTTTATTTTGATGATATTGGAGAATGATGTAACTCATATGGCATCTACCCCTACTTTGTGACAATACTGAACACATTTTAGAAGATGTGATATCTACCTGTCTGTCTGAATTCATTTTCTGCTACTTTTTTCCATATTATGTTCCAATAGTATATATCTTCTTTCTGATACTGAGATAGCTCAAGTTAGTTCCCATGTCAGTGTCTTTGTAACTGCTGTAACCTCTGTCTGGAATGTGTTCTGTTCCCACCTCTACTACCAGTTTCAGCTCAGCTGGCTCCTTTTCAAAATTAACGCCTTAATTCAAATATTATCTCTTTAACCAAGATGAGCTGACCACCCTGTCTCTTGGTCTGTCCTGTGTCTGAGTTTCTTTCAGTCATATTACTCTCCTATATTATTACCCATTACCCTCTTTTATTTCTTCATATCACTTTTTACTAACCAAAATTATAGTATACTTTATTATATTTATTTATCCATTTGTTTGTTTACTCTCTTTCCCAATTAGAATATTTAAACTTTCCTGAAATTTCTCATTTTTTTTCAATAAAGAATTTCAGCCCCATTTCCCTCACTATTTAAACCCCCGATGAGTTTTTCACAAACAGAATTTACTAATTCGTATAGGTCTTAAAATATATTGAAAGGATTTGAAAGGCTAGAGAATCAAGGAGAGGCAGAGAAAGACAACTCCATACAGTGGGCATAGCTTATGGAAAGGGAAGACAATAGAGAAAGTGAGGAATAGCAAATAATGAATGAGGCAGGATCGCAAAGTTTATAGAGCAGAATAATGGGAGATAAGACTGAAAGGGAGAGAGAAGATGGGTTAAATTCTTTTAGGCTAGCATATTAAAATTTTACAGAGATGACATTTGAATTCATGCATAAATACGGATAGAACTTAGGAAAAGTGTATTTCAGGTATAAGAAAGAATCTTGTAAGTGTGGAATGAAGTAGAAAAACATATGAATGCCATTAACACAATTTGAGCAAACATTGAAGGTACCCAACTTTTATGCCCAGCATAACAGCTGTACCCATTTTTACCCACCTCCACTGTGAAAACTTAGAAAAGTTTTCCCTTGTCTATATAGTGTCTCTCTTTCATCTCCCTTGGTACCTATTTTTATATTTTTCTATGGGATTCCTCTTTCACAGCACAGTTTTTTTTTTTCCCTTTGGTTTGTTTAATTTTGAAAAAGATTTTTCCTGTTTAAAAGCATAGTGTTTGTGTAGACACAGAATTCTCCTTTTGATGGTGCCTAGGATTAACTCTTCTATCCTGTAGTTAGACAAAGACTTCCTCATCCTCACTCCCACACACTCTCCACCATGCTATGCTCTGATTTTACCACAGTCCTTTGGCCATGATTATAGAATGGTGTCCAGGAACATTATTCTCTGGAATAATGTTCCTGAAAAATCATTTTTATTTGATGTTTTTTTTAAAGTTTGTTCTGCAATGTCTGGTAAAAATTTTCTCTCCTTCCACATGCTAATTATATTAAACCTAATGTTTTCATGAACATATGAAATCTCAGAAGAGTCCATCTCCCTTAGAATTTTCTTTTTTTAATTCCATTAGGAAACCATTCTAAGATTCCCACCAAGGCAACCTAACCCTCACTGACACCTAATCTTTGCTGGTATATTTTCCTGGAGATACCTTACTGACCTTGAGTGAAATACCTGTTATTTCTTGATCTTCACACTGGTATTTCATAGTTTATAGCTAGTATGTGTGAGAATGGCATTGGCATTTAACATTCTTTATTTTTCACCTTGACCATCACAGAAATGATGTATTCTTTAAATTCAACCAGCAAAGTCAGATCACATTTTAATGACATATAACATTGAGACAAGGCTGTAACTATAAATAAATAAATAAGTAAATAAATACATAAATCTCTAGTAGACAATGTAAAAGCTGATTAAAATGAATGCCCTTTGGGTTTTATAAAGACTCAGCACCTGTACGGAATACATAATGCAACCAATTGATTTTGAAATGATTAAGAAACATCTTATAAAATATGATGTATCATTTGCCTAGATTTTAAACTTAAACTATCCATTTGAACAAAACAAAAATCTAATTGCCCCGAATTTTTGGACTACTAAATACAGGTGCTTGAAAAACTAATCAGAATAACAACTCTCTTTATTATCTTAAGCATCAAGAAGATTTTAGAAACAATGCAAAATAGGGAGAAAATTGAAAAACAAAGTTTGGAGATTTGCTCTGGCATGATGGAGTGAAGAGGCTAAAAATTCTTTCTCCAAAAAGCAACTGTAAAGTTGAATAAAAGTATCAAATAAACCATTATGATGCTCTGGAAATAGACTGATGAGATTGAGATAGTGGAAAAGTGTTTATTCATGAAAATTACTGGTCTTCAGATAAGAAAAGTTTGAATGTGTGGTGACCCCAAAAAGATATGTCTACATCCTAATCCCTGAAACTTGTGAATGTCACCTTATTTGGAAAAAGGGTCTTTGCAAATGTAATTAAGTATTTTGAGACAAGATTATCTTGTATGATCCGTGTCGTCCCTAAATCAAGTGACGAGTGTTCTTACAAGAGTCAAATACCAGATGAGAAGACAGACATAGAGGAGGAGGTGATGTGAGGACAGAGGTAGACTGGAGTGACATGGCTACAAGCTGAGGAAGCTGTCAACACCAGAAGCTAGAAGAGGCACAAAATGGATTCTCCTCTAATGTTTCTGTAGGGACTGTGGCCTTGCTGAAAACTTGATTTTAGATTTCTTGCCTCTAGAACTGTGAGAGACTAAATTTATGTTGTCTTAAGCCATCAAGTTTGTGGCAATTTACTATAGTAGCCTTAGGACGTTAATACGGATATCAAGAAGTTATTTGTAAAAAAAGTATTTTAGATCACATGGTAAATAATAAGAGGAATTTGCTTCAGTGGAATGAATATATTTCAATGAAATAAAATGTAAAGTCAGTTTGTTTGATAAGCCAATTAATATTAAGGAGTGGATCACATGAACACATTAAAAATGTAAGCTCATTGATTTGACATGAAATACTGACATAGAGATTTGTATAATTTAAAAAATGCTTCTATAACACAGACATCTATGATAAACAGGTTAATGAATGTTACCAATTTAAAGACTACTTAGAATTAGTCACTGCCAAAATGAACTTGAAATACATGAATATCTTACATCTTGATAAAGGTTTCCCAGATTTGACAATAATCCTGAAAATATAGATACTATTATTAATAACAAGTTGTGAAGAATTTATTAAACTACTAATGACAAAAATTAAATTTTGATTGATAATTTTGTAGAAAGACTAACTTTTCTTTTTCCTCTATAGAGAAACCATATTTTAAAATAGTTTTTATATAAGGAGAGTGTATATATATATATATATACACACATACACACTAGAGTATATAGCCAAAAATAAAGACCAAAAATGTATTACAGAGATATAACAGGGTAGTTAATAAAATCTTATTTTCTTATTTTGAATTTGTATCATGCTATTTGTCAGTTCTTTAAAAATTTATAATCTGTTGGGATTCTTTTTCTTATTTAAATAAACATGTATTTTAGTACTGTGTTCATAATTTTCGGTTTTTTCTTGAAGAGTTTCCTTGTTGCATTCTGTATAAGCTTCTCGACTTACTTACAAACTCTCCATCTGTCCTTGCCCTTAATGACATTCTAAGTCCGTGATGCTTTTTATATCAGCATCCAAAAATTACCAGTTTATGATTTGCTGAGTCCTGGTCTCTGCACTAGAGGAAAACCTCAAAGTTTTCTTCTCCCTTCCCAAGGTCTGAGTTCCTCTCTCTATTTCTCGTGGCTCAGAATCCTTGGCTAGTATGAGACAGTCCTATCTGGCACAATACAACTACTTGCTTTTTTGATCATAGTCTTGGAAGAACAGAACTCCCCTATCTTTCTACTTGGTGCAAAGGAACGCTATTTCTTTCTCATTCGAAGCTCAACTTTTCTTCTTGGAAGGAAAAGGGGAAATTGACCTCTCCTTCCTTCTGTGATATCTTGCATTGCTGAAGAAAATTAAAATTAGACATGCTAAAATCTTCTTTGAGACATGCTGCAACACAAGGTACTGGATTAACCGAATTTAATAATTGTCTAGTTTGAATCTCAGAATGTTTCCCTGACCACCTTCCCATCTCCACATCCCATTCCCTCTCCCTTTAGTAACCTTTGATTCTAATTTCCTAATGAATGCAGGAAATATTCATTTTGGTAGTAATATCAATAATACTCTTATTTTGAACCTATGCCATTTGGAATTGATAAGATTTCAAATCTTAAATTTATTATTTATTTTTGTCTCTGTAAGAAACTAAAAAAAAATCCACAGTGTTGCCTTGACAGCAATTAAAATTAGCTGCAGTCCTTGGTGCTCATCTACATACATTTATTTGCCTCTAGGCCTTCACCAGCTGTTACAAGTTCCGCCTCGTGGTTCATGCTTGACATTACTATTGGCACATAGCTCTCCTTTCATTGTCACAGAGGCATGGCTCCTCCTGTCACTGCCAATCTTCCACTGCAATCCTCATGTCACTGCTGAGCTGCTTCACAGAAGTGACTGAAGCACCCTTCCACTTACGTGACTACTGCTCTCTTGTTTTCAGCTTCCTCTGTCAAGAAACTCATCTCATTTCCTGGTCAGGGGTTATTTGAGTGTCACCCCACAACATGCACTAGAAAATATTCTTCTCTGTGTTCTTTTAATCATTCATAGAGCATAGGTCTCTGTTCTAAGCTCAGGTAAATTTCCTTTCCCTTCATCCACAGGTATTATCTAATAGAGTAGGGGTGGTCTTGCCCCAGTCATAACATTTATTTAAGAGATTTTGCATCAAATTCTAACCTTATACATTTCCATGTATTTTCGATTTTTCTTACAGGAAGATTATCTGGTACACATGGGCCACAAAGAAGACGTGATGGCTCATCCATACATGTCAGTAGAAATGTAGAACAGTTTCTGCCAGAAAAGTAAATTGTTCTTTTTTAGATAGAATCTATGCTTTTATAATTGTTATATCTCCACAGAAATCATTTTGTCTAAATGTTTATGTATATACCATATATATATATACTATGAATCAATTATACATATATTACACAATTATGTGTACATATATATATAGAATATCCTACCAGACTGTCTTAATGATATTTCTCACCTCATTTAAGCCTCTCAGTAATCCAAAATTAAAATTTTACCACGCCCTAAACAAGAAAATAATACTGACATTTTGAAACACTCCATAGTTATAAAATTGCATCAAATTTACATGATATGAACTAAAAATGTTTGAAAAAAATCATTGTTATAAAAATAAAATTTTAGAGATTAGTTTTAAAATTAATAAGAATAGCATTCCTTTTAGACTTTTATAGATTAAAAATATATTAATTGAAGAAAATGAGGGACATATGGAAAAGAACAAAGACTACGTGATCAATATCTAAAGTTCTACTTTATAGAGATAACCACCATTGCTAATATTCTCTTTCATGTAGATCTATATCTATACCCACAAATATGCACACAACTGGAATCAGTCTGGACCTTCCTATTTACAACTTACTGTAACCATTTTTTCCACTTAAATACTGTGAACTTTTCCTCAGTTTATTAAAATTCTTCCAACTTATGGCTTTTAAAAAGTAATGCTAGTTTTCAAAAATTATAAAACAATAAATTATTATTTGAGTATATGTGAGGAATGGGAAAAAGCCGAAGCCATAGCTAATCGAAATGATACTTTGATGAGATATATTTTTCAATTTCTTTTTCCTTAAAGACTAGTTGTTTGATTAATAAACCTGTACCTAGGGATTCTAGCCCTAAAATCTCAAATCACACACATTATCAGGAGCAAAATTCCATAAAATCAAATCATGCCCAGTATACGCCAAATGCTTTTAGTGATTTGTAAATTTGAAAGAAAAACAAACTAAGAAACAAAAAACTTCCCAGGTATTGGTTGCTGTACGTGGGTAAGTATTATTAAGCAAAAGTTCATAGGTATTTATTTATTTTGCACATTTTGCAAAACCGAAGGAATATTTTGAGTGAGGTACCAAGTTACTTGACAGTAATATTTATAATTTCAGATTTCAGAATGCACATCAAAAACTAATACCTCCAGGGCTTCCCTGGTGGCGCAGTGGTTGAGAGTCCGCCTGCAGATGCAGGGACACGGGTTCGTGCCCCCGTCTGGGAAGATCCCACATGCCGCGGAGCGGCTAGGCCCGTGAGCCATGGCCGCTGAGCCTGCGCGTCCGGAGCCTGTGCTCTGCAACGGGAGAGGCCACAACAGTGAGTGGCCCGCGTACCGCAAAAAAAAAAAACCCAAAAACTAATACCTCCAGGTATTATGACAGAGCCATATTTACAATAAATATTTTAGTATTTATCCTCATGTAAATAGCAAACAAGTCTAAACTTAGTTAGGAGAGACTTTTATTCAAAAGGATTATTGCAAGGGGAGAAAGGGACAATTGCAGTAAGGAGAATGCTCTGTCCACAAGGTCTGCAAGCAGCTCAAGAGTTAGAAAAAAAATGTTTTATTGTTGTTTGGTTTTTTACAGAGAGGAAATAATGCTAGGGGAAAAAAACAGGTGTGAGGAAGTGGGAGGGAAGAAACGGTGAGAGGATTGATAATAGTTCAGAGAATATTTTACCTTGAGGACAGTCTGTTTTCAGGAGGGGCTGTATGCTGGCTCAGGCTGAGAGTGAGCCAAAGTTCAGGGTCCTGAAGGAAGGAGAGAAGCTTAACCAAAATTTGTTTTTAAAGCATTTTGTTGTAATTGATCAGTGGGTACAAGCAGTTCAGAAAATCATTTATGAGGCAAAGAAAGGGAACATTGAGAGTCGGTATCTGGTCCTATCATAGATAAACAAGTGTGGCATCTAGTCTAAGCCCTTTTGGGAAGTGTAGTTCTTTGCAGGAAGCTATTTTCCAGAACACAAAGGGTGGGGAGGGTGGTGGTGGTGTTACAGCAGGCAGGTAGCTAGGTAAGAGCAGAGAAATGGGGGCAGGAGCCAGGCGGCAGGAAATCAGGCAGCTTGTAAACAGCGGGGGGGTCCATAGGCAGACAAAGGAAAGCAGGAACCTCCAGACTGACAGGAAGCCACACATTCTGGGTGATAAGTGTAGGCAGCAGACAAAGAAAGGTGGGGGAAAGGCGGGAATCTCCTGCGTCCCTATGTAACCTGTTTCTCATTATGCTCTCATTACAATACAATTAGCCTTACAGGTAAGAAGTACCCATCATGCACCGACACCATGACACTTCTGACCTAAGCTAAATAACGACAAAAATACTTCCTCCTCTTGGAAAGACGGAGCTGAGATGAAAATCAGGGAATACAACCCCCAAGCCTCTCTTTCCCCAGTGAATATTCCTCCCCTTCATTTGTGTGCCCCTCATAACCAGCTTGCCAAAGAAACAGGGCAGCAGTTCCTCACCTGTCTGCCTGCTCTCCCTCTGAGAGCCTATCCTTGCTTAAAGAAACTCTTACTATACTTTCTTAACCTCTCTGCTTGTCTCCAAATTCTTTTGCCACGAAGAAAGAACTTTAATTCGCCAGGAACAGTGGTTCTTTTAAACTTCCCTGTTTCCAAGAGCACAGGGCTCAGGTAAAATTCAATATTGTTATTCAATTTAAAAAAATTCTGCCACTGCTGCTGTATATAATTATATTTATAAAGCACCTACCCAAGCCCACTCCTCACAAACATGTGCACATGAAAAATTAGTAGATAACGTGAAGGTCAACTTTTCCTTGCAATCAAAACCATGCTAAAGTCACCCTTCCACTAACTCACAGTGACTGAAGTCAAGGAACCCAATGGCTGAACTGTATAATAAGAGTATGTTTAGCTTTGTACAAAACTGTCAAACCATTCTCCAAGGTGGCTGTACTCTTTTGCATTCCCATCAGCAATGAGAGTCCCTGTTGCTCCACATCCTTGTCAGCATTTGATTCAGTATTACCTGATTTTGGACTTTCTAACAGGGGTGGTATGTCATTGTTAAATTCAGTACTTTGTCAATTACAGTTCAGGTTTTCCTACCCCAGCACTGGTTCCTGGCGAGGTTGCAGCTTGTGGGTTTCTTCTCTAGTAAGCTGTGATTCTCTGTATTAGCCTGTAGGTCTCTCTAACTTGGGGGGCAGTTGTTTGCCTCATGATCTCACTTCTCTTATGGATGTAAGAAGAGTTGATTTTTCACTGTGTTCAGTTTTAACTTGTTTAGTGTGGAGTAGTGACTTCCAAGCTTCTAACTTGTTTCTAACTTAAGTACTGCGTTGCCATATCTTTTTTTTTTTTTCTTTTTGCTATGGTACGCGGGCCTCTCACTGTTGTGGCCTCTCCCGCTGCGGAGCACAGGCTCCGGACGCGCAGGCTCAGCGGCCATGGCTCACGGGCCCAGCCGCTCCGCGGCATGTGGGATCTTCCCGGACCGGGGCACGAACCCGTGTCCCCTGCATCGGCAGGCAGACTCTCAACCACTGCGCCACCAGGAAGCCCACCATATCTTTTTATAAGTTTCTTTTTCTGTTTTCAGTCCCTTTGGAGTCTCTTCATCAATCAACAGACCTCCTTCTCTAGTAGCACCTTATTTTCCACACAAGTCCTGGCTTGGTATACAGTTTGCTAATTACAATACAACCTCAGGATATTTATTAAGCCAAAGTAAAAAAATGTGAAAAATGTACTATATTTATGAATTCATTTGAATTAACTAGGCACTTGTTCATTTCTCTTTCCTGCACCAAAATCATTCATTATGTTTCCTATAATTATTTATGACTAGTTCTATAAAAAATAACAGAGATGAAAGAAAAAAAATGGTTTTACTAACTCTGCAGACAAATCTCCTTTTCCCCAGTTGTAACTATATCTCTAGCTAAATGCAGACATTCTTAATATTTCAAGAACACGCTGGGTGGCATATTGAAAGGCATTCAGAACTCCACAGAGTTTTAAAAGTGGAGCAGTTTGTCCAGGCATAGGCCTCAGGCTTAGCTTTTCAGAAAAACAACATAATTGAAACTAAGCCAAAAGGTCTGTCTTCCACCTTATTTAAGGGAGGATTGTATTAGTCAGAGTTCTTCAGAGAAACAGATCCAATAGGATATATATGTACATATATAAGTAATACCTTAATTTAAAAATATTATTTTATTGCTTAAAAAGGCTAACCATCATCTGAGACCTCGGAGAGTTGTAATGTTTTTTGCAACAGTAACATCAAAAATCACTGACCACAGATCATCATAACAAATATAATAATGAAAAAGATTGAAATGTTGCAAGAATTACCAAAATGTGACACAGATACGAAATGATCAAATACTATGCCTGTGAGGCATGCTTTGTTTTATTGTGTATCTCTTCACTGTGCTTCACTTATATTGTGTTTTTTACAAATTGAAGGTTTGAGGCAACCCTGAATCAAACAACTCTATTGGCACCATTTTTCCAATGGTGTGTTATTTTTTAATTAAAGGTATGTGCATTGCTTCTTTTAGGCATAATGCTATTGCACACTTAACAGACTACAGTATAGTATAAACATCACTTTTTTATGTGCTGGGAAACCAAAAAATTTGTGTGACTTGCTTTATTGCAATATTCACTTTATTGCGGTGGTCTGGAACTGAACCCATAATATCTCTAAGGTATGCCTGTGTGTGAGATGTATTATAAGAATTGGCTCACGTAGTTTTGGAGGCTGAAAAATCCCACAATCTGCTATTTGTGAGCTGGAAAACCAGGAAAGTTGGTGGTATAATTCAGTATGACTCTGAAGGCCTGAGAATCAGAGGAGCTGGTAAAGTAAGTCTTGGAGTCCGAAGGCCCTAGAGCCAGGAGTTCCATTGTCAGGAAAAGATGAATATCCCAGCTCAAGAAAAGAGAAAGAGAGGATTCACCTTTCCTTTTTTTTTTTTGTTTTTCCATTCAGACTCAGTGGATTGGATGACATTGCCACTTTGGTGAGGGCGTTTCTTTTAACTCAGTCTTCTGAATCAAATGCTAGTCTCTTCCAGAAACACCATCACAGACACACTCAGAAATAGTTTTACCAGCTATTTGGACATCCTTTAGCCCAGTCAAGTTGATGCATAAAATTAACCATCGCAAGGATTAAGCTGTACACTTGAAGGAAGCTTACATGATGCCTACTCCTACCCACTCACTTCATCCAGGGCAGATTCCTTCTGTTGTCCTCTCTGGTCAACTGCAGTGCTTTGGGGAGTTGTTCTGGGTAAATTTAAAAGTGCCCTATGTCAATATTGAGGAAACCCATTCCTGTTAATATTATTTCTTAATCTAAATCTGAACTTTTGACTATGAGAAAATAACAACTGAAGAAAATTTACTTCCAAAAAGAGGAGGACAAGTTATCAGAGAAAATGTTTCTCAGTGAAATAGAACTAACTCAGGAAATAAGCTGGTACTTTGAAAATATTAAAGTAGTATCCTAAGTGAGAGGTAGGAAGACAACATATTCATAAAACATGAATATTCGGCTATGAAGAAGGAACAATTACGTCTTTAAAATTAACTGAAAAGTCTTTGACATTTAAGAGAAATCTGTCAATAGGATTTGTATTCAGAGCATGCATTCATTTAGATTTGAAGGCATGAGTTAGGGAAGGGCATCTGAAATGAAAACACAATTATAACTAGGAAATAGTCCAATGAAGGACTAATGAAAGAATACCCCATAGTTGAAGAAAACAGGTGCTGAAAATGAAAAGGTTTTGGCCTGCCTGAAAAACCATTAAAACGCCAGTTTGGTGGGTGAGAGCAATACTGCCAGATAAATTCAAAGAGGAAGGAAGTCTAGGGTTAGACTTTAGTGCCTTGTAGGTCTTTAAAAAGAGTTTGACTCTTACAATTGTAATGGTACACCACTGAAGTAATTAAAGCAAAGGATCTGACTTTTTGTGTTTTGAAATCATGCAGTACATATTGCAGAAAATAGACGTGGGGAGGGACAAGACTGGAATGGGGGACATTGTTTAGAACGCTATTATTTAGCCAATTTGAAAAAAAAGATAGCAATTTGGACTAGTGTGATGTCTGTGGGGATCAAGATGAATTCCAGCTATATTTTAGAAATAGAATTGGTAGGAATTTTTGATGGCTTGGTTATGAAGGTAAAGAAGGTGTCAACAAAACAGAATAGGAAGTTCAGGAAGATAGCCTATTATTTAGAGAAATTTAGTGTATTATCAAGATGACAATTCAGATCTTTGGGGATATATAAATTAACCTTTCAGTGACTTGGAACAACTGACTCACTATTTGGAAAAATAAATTATATACCCATTGGACATCATTCATAAATCTCAAATGGATTAAATATTGAAGGTTTAAATTTTAAGACTACAGGAAAATATAAAACATATATTTTCATAAAGTTGAACAGGAGAAACCTCTAATTTTGACACAAACCCAGAAGCCATATAGAAAAACTTGGGCGGAATTAATTATGTACAAACTAAAAACATCTGTATAGCAATAAACACTCTAATAAAAGTTGAAGGAAAGCTACAAACTAAGAAAATATCTCAAGATATATGGTAGACATATAATCTCTTTACATAATATATGAACTGAATCTAAACAATTACATGAAGATAAAAAATGACAGAAAAAAGGACATTAATTGTATGCTATTATACTGTTTTGTGCTAAACGTGTCATATATATTATTTCATTTATTCCTCACAAAACATCTATGATATAGGAACTATTTTGAATCCTTATTCTACAGATGAGGAAATTGAGGCTCTGTAAGTAAAGATACTTCATTTTTAGCACATGTACATTGAAATATCTCCTCTTCCCTGTTGGCTAAAAGTGTATTTCCTATTTCTACCTTATCCTTTATGTATAAGCACGTGCATGTGGGTGTGTGTGTGTGCACGCACACACACACATACACAAACACACTGCCTAATATTTGTCAGCAGCACTACAGAGATTTAATGAAAAATAGCTTCTTATGACATTGTGCTGAGCACTGTTTGTAATGATTGTGTATTTCCAACATGAATTCATTGTTATATATAAGAACAGCAAATGATATGCACTGATAATCTGAAGTCAGCCAGTCCAAGAAAAGAATTATTCTATATTAAGATGTTTTATTGACTTTATGAACTCAAAATATTAATATACTCCTTAATAAAAAACACATGGCTTTCTTGATGTGACAACACTCCTCATGATAAAAGTATTAGTTTACTGGTTTAATAATGATTTTGAAATCATCATTTATACACCACAGTGCTGCATAAGCAGCTCAATATTACTAATCATTTTATGATCAAAGAGCAGTTTTTATTACCTGGGTGAATATACTCAAGAGTTTATCACTGACCAATTGACATATTTAAGCTACAAACACTCTACAGAAATATTTTCTCACATGGAAGTATTCTCTAGAGGAAATAGAAACTAAATTATACTTCAGGTTCAACAAACATAGAAATTAACATGCAGTTTAATTGTCTTGCTCTTGCATTTCCTTTTCATAAAGAGAGAATCTAGCTGGGTGTCTTGGCTGTGAGACAGATCACCTCACCAGGTAATTTATTAGGTTCTTATCAGCAATAATCTATCACTGTTCCAGCCAAAACATTTGATTTGGCAGAAAGCCTGGCACTTATGAGTTTATTAGAGATGCACTTTTTTAATTTGGGAGAAATATACTTAGATCGATAGCTCTAGGCTGGCCTATGGAAAAAATCAGGGGATAACTGCTCATAAGCATTTCCTAAGCTTATAGATTTGGAGTTAAATAAGCATCCCTAAAGATCTTTGTTTATAACTGTCACCAAGTATTTAATATTTAGAGTAAAAACACTAGTATTTTTGGAAGTAGAGTCCCTCCTGTTTTATGGCATCAATTTTTGGCATAAGGCCAACAAATTGCAGTTTGAATATAAATAAACCTCTTCCAAAATCTCAAATGGATTGTCAGAGTAGTTTTCTTTTTTTCCTAGTGGTCTAGCAAATATTATCACATCACAATGCTCATAATAAACTTGATGCTATGAGAGTATGTAATATTATTCTAACCCAAGAAATGGGAGACAAGTGAAAACAGCCTTAACAAATATTTGATGTCCTCCAGTGGCCAAATAAATTATGATAGCAGAAGAGATATAATTCCTCTGGCAGAGCATTCTATTTCA
Source organism: Globicephala melas (assembly GCF_963455315.2). Classification (NCBI taxonomy): domain Eukaryota; kingdom Metazoa; phylum Chordata; class Mammalia; order Artiodactyla; family Delphinidae; genus Globicephala; species Globicephala melas. The sequence goes on along the minus strand of NC_083323.1, from coordinate 34,993,537 downwards.
TTTTTTTAAATGGCCTGCTATTTTTCTTGGGCCTGATGTAGTTCTTATGATAGAATGTAAAGAAGGCTAAATTCTTCACAATATCTGATTGGTTGCTTAAAGATTTCAAACACTGTGAGCGTGTGCAAAGTGCAGCGCATGGCATTGAGCTGAGTGTATGAGTAGACTAAAAGAAAATTAAGGATGTCCTTTTATCACAAATGAGAATAATTCATGTAGCTATATTGAATGCTAAAATATTGATAAGTTTGATTTAGTTCGAGAAATCTTTCTTGCTATAGATGAGAGACTATATAATTTGATGTGAGCTAACATAAACCAGAGTAGGTTTCTAGATAGCTAATATTATTATTTTTTTCTTTTTTCTAAATCACATGTTATTCTAAGCAAGGGACTTAACATTTTCCTTTCTCAGATTCTCCAGCAATTTTTTTTTTAAAAAGACATGTATCTAGATTGCTTTATACAATAAGTTTGTCTGGCTTTCTCCTTTCCCTCAATCAATTCTAGTCTCTCTAGAGGCAAAATAAAGGATAGCAAATACAAGCCTTGGGCCTTTATTTAGCTTGTTAGCAGGTACTTATTGATCATACACTTTAAAGCAGTTTTTTAGTAGTTGTACTCTTAATTAGAGTACTGCATGTTTGGACCTTAGTACAAATTGGGGGCGATTATTCCCAATTACTGAGAAAGTAATTTTGTTTTCTTATATATGAGAGTGTGTTAGGGACTTGAGCTAAAGAAGAAATACATATAAATGAAAAGAACTATCATTAAGTCTTATAATTTGATTTCAGGGAAAAATATTTATAGAAATACAATACAAAGGATATAAGAGCAGTAAGAAAAAGAAGTGATGGAATGATGTGATGGACTTTTATTAAAGAAACTTTCAGACTAATACATCTTTTATATACCTTCCTAGTATATAAAAAATAGAATCCAAAATATATCCTAGAATATAAAAATCGAATCCAACCTCAGGATATGTTATATGTCTTTTACTTATGCCTTAGTGTAGGTTTATATTTCTAAAACATGGCTTCCAATTATTTACAAAATAAAATCCAAATTTCTTCACAAATTACCCAAGGCCAATTAATATCTGTCTTACCTCTAGACATTTTCCTTGGATATATCATATAATCTAGACAAACTGGACTATCTGCTATTTCCTGGTGATGACCCAGACTTTCATTACACCATTTCTTGGTCAATATTCTCCCCTTTAAGAGGAATCCTCTTTCTCTAACCTCTCCCATCAAAATCCCATAAATTCAGTAAACTCTTCAGCATTCAGATCAAATATTATATCTTCTGTAATACCTTTTATGTTCTTCCGATTAGAAATAATCTTTCCCTTCTGGAATCCAATAGCACTTGTAAAACTATTTTTTTTCTTATTATACCAGTAATACCAGGCATGACCTCCATAGGGGAGGCATGAATGTCTCAACAAACTCAGGATGCTGTCAGGCAAAAGCTATGTGAAACAAGGCTGGATAGGATGCCAAAGGTGACCTTATCACCTAGTTAAACAACAGTCCTTGGGGAGAATTCTCAGGAAGCACTAGGGTACTGCTTGTGACTTCTGAATATACACTGCAACAACAACAACAACAAAATGACTTTAGCTTATTAAGCTGTTGCTTTCTTTTTTTCCCAGTTCAATGGCAATATGTACCTATTATTTGCCTTGGAATTCTTTAGTCGCCTGTGAGAGTGTTTGTGTTCATATGATTTTTGTATGTGTATATGCATGCTTTTAGAATTTGGGCATCACTAATGATTCCCATGACTCCTTTCATTCTCTTCATGGAATCCTCAGAAAGTGGAAAGGTGAGCACTGTAGATAATTTGATGACTCTTGGAAAACAAAAGTAAACAGAATTCCCTTTGGTCCAATGACTGAGAGAACTGCAGGTTTTAATCTAAAAAAATACAGCCAGCAAACTCTCTAATCAATTGTGAACTTGAATTCTGAGCACAGTAGAAAAATCACACTTACATAGTTAAAGATAACTGAAACAAAATAAAGGGAAAATAAATTAAACAAACATAACCTTCATAATCATAAAGGTACTAATATTTTATTTTGATCTTTTAATTAAAAAATTAATCAACATTTGGTCTATTGTATTTCTTAGTTGTTAAATTAAAGCAATAGTATTCATTCTGATCTCTTAAATTGCAAATATTGATTCTTTTGACCTTTAGTTTGCTTGATAAGATGTTGGGTAATGAGTAACAGCAGAATAAATATATATTATTTGCATGTTTTTAAATTCTATGTTTGAAGAACATGACTTTAGTTCTATATTTTAGTTATCAAAGCATTCCTTCAGGTGTCATTTGCAGAATTAGTGTTAAAACAGTAAGGAAAACACTAAGGACAGTTAGTTCTATGTTTATAAAATAAGCACCTCATTTGGAAAAGAATACATGCCTAAAGATAAAACTCTGGGCAAAGAATGAAGACAAAATGAAATAACTGGAGAATTTCATTGACTCAAGAATTTAACTAAGTTATCTTAATGCCCATGCAAATTAAGTTATCATCATAAATGAATCCTTGATAATATATAAAATCCACAAAATATACCACAGAAAAACTGTGCACTTAAGAATGAAGAACTGTGCTTGATAACTTGTTGTATAGCCTTCAAAATCAGCTTCCAAACAAATTAGAATTTACTTGCTCTAAGGATTGAATTTTAATTCAAAACCATGCAAATTTCATGGAACAGAGTTTGATTGTAATTATTCCTCAATCTTCAGGAAGAACTAAAAATCTATTATTTCGTTAATTAATGAATCTTATTTTGATGACATTTAGTTCTCCTGCTCATCCAATTCTTATTTCTAGTTCTGCTAAATACAGTTTGTAACTGGCACTAAGTAATTTCGGTTTAGTAAATAACGTTTTACTCTATTTTACATATATATGTACATATAGGTATATATATAATTTAAACAGTATAGCTTAGTAGAAATTAGAAGTTTACTCTTTTCACTTTTTCTTTTTCTCTCTCTAATGCTAGTGAGAGCAATATGAATAGTAATGCTAGTAAATCAACTTGAATAACAATTGAAATATGAAATTTAAACCACATCGACAGAACTGTTTAAAGGAAGTAACTCCAGATGGCCCCACTGGTGATTATTCAAACTTTAAAACTGATTACATCATGAAAAATGAGTAATATATCAACCACCCAAAGGTAGTTTATTTATGAATATAGTTTCAAATATTTTAATAAATATTTCTTATTTATGCTTCTACATTCAGCTAGCTGATGAGAGTGCTTTTTTTTCTAGGCTTAATATAATGAGGTCTATTTCATATTTCCTACATTATCAATCAGATCTAGAGAGAGAAAGAAGTCATTTAAGCATTCGAGGAGAAATCCTCTATGTAGAAAAATACCTGTAACCATAAAATTGTCATTAAATGGTGATATTAAGATTTTCTGATTCTCTCAAAGTAGAGAGATAATTGAATCTCAAAGAAAAAGAGGATGAACAAGAGACTTTAAGAATAAAATACTTGAAACATTACAGTGACTACAACTCATACAAAAGGGTATTTTTCAACTCATTTATTTTTTCATACATTGTGCTGTGCTTACTGTGAAAAAAGAGTTTGAGACAGGTTGCATTCAAAGATAGAAAGTAAAAGTTTTAAAGGGAAATACTCAATAAACAAGAACATGAAGAAACAAGAGAGATAAGCTTTCCTCAATATTTGCACCCTGACTTAAAAGATCCTTAAAAACTCAAACTCCTGGGTGAAATGTAACCCTAAATTCAATGTCTCCACCGCTTCACTGCATGTTCATTCCTCTATTACAATCTACCCTCACTCTACTACCATATTGAATCTGCCCTTTCTGGGGTTACCAAGTGCTTCCTTGTTGATAAATCCAGGAGCATTCTTCAGTATTTACATATCAACTTCCATTTAGCTTCCCCTCCCTCCAGTAGTAAGCATCCCTTTGCTTTTCAAAATAGGCTGTTTCCTTGCTGGTTTCCCCTTTTCTTTTATAGCAGTACATGGCATTGGTCAAGAATAGCATGCTTTTTCCTGCTCTGGAATCTAGGCACATGACTTTTTCATAAAGGGCATGAAAGGGTTATACTAATATAGTTCATAAACAAGCCACCTAGCTTGTTAGACAATATATGAACTATATCTAAAGCTAGCAAAAGTTCACACATATTGCTGAATTACATTGTGTTCGTGCTTTGCGGTGAGATTGGCTGAGAAGTTAAGTATGGTCAAGAGGTTCAACTCTGAGATAAGGAAAGACATTGAATCAACAACTGAAGAAAAGAATGTGGTGCATAGTTGCAGGGGATGTCTGTGCTTGTGTCCAGGTGAGGGAAAGTCTAGATTTCATATTTCTGCCATGTTACTTGAGAAAAAAGTATACTACATGATAATGTGAGGTGGATAGTTGCATCACTAAAATTACGTTTAGCAGGCCCCAGCATAGTTGGCTGTTTAACCACCTGTAATGCAATGATGGCAGAAACCCTAAATTAGTAGAGAGATATTTTGAAGATTTATTCTCGCAGCTTTATTGTAAAACCTCTAGAAAGCTCTCCTGCCTGACTTGGAATAGGGGTGTTTATGTCCCTAGTTTTTCTAAGTCTCAGCCAAACCCAATTTAGAGGAGAGTAAAGAGGCTTGTGCATTGCAAGTAGCTTTTTCTTCACAGAGAGAATGGTTTTAACATTTGAGCCTTTTCCTTGGGTTTGAGGGATTAAAAAGCAAAATGACTGCAATCCTAAAGGGTGATCCCTTGGATTGTAAAGGGGACCTCTGAATCTGCTCTGTGTGGTGCTACTGGGGTGGAGTAAGATTGAGGAGTCTCACAGGCCAATGCTGTATGGATAACTACTTTAAATGTGAATGGTATGAAAACACCAATGAAACACAGAGACTAGCAGAGTGGATAAAACAGCAAGGCCCAAATATATGTTGATTACAAGAAGCCCACTTTAAATACATAAGGACACGGACAGATTACAAGTAAAGAGAAGGAGAAAACATACACCATGCTAACACTCACCAGAAGAAAGCTAGTATAGCTATATTAATTTCAGACAAAGTCAACTTCAAACAAGGGAATTTATTGGGCTAAATAGGGTCATTTTTCTTACGCTTCATCTCTGTCCTACATCAGCAACAATAGTCAAAAATCATTTTGATAAGTATGGACCTTTGATATGATGTGATGAACATGACACTATAACTCTGTGGTTTTCCTTTCCAAAACACATAACATAAGTTTAATTGTGAGAAAAACACTGGACAAATTTCAAAAGAGGGGCTCTGTGATATATATGACCAGTACTCCCCAAAACTATCAAGGTCGTCAAAAACAAGAAAGATTGAGAATCTGTCACAGTTAAGAGGAGCCTAAGAAGACATGACTTTTAAATATAATGTGGTATCTTGGTTGGGATCCTAGAACAGAAAAAGAGAATTTGGAAAAGCTAAGGCAATTTGAATAAAATATGGACTTTAGTTTAATAATAATGGATCAAAATTGGTTCATTAATGTAACAAATGGACCATACTATTGTAAGATGTTAATAATAGAGGAAACTGGATGCAGGAAATATATGGGAAACCCTCTGTAGTATCTGCTTAATTTTTTTTGTAAATCTAAAACTATCTTAAAATATACAGTCTTTTAATAAAAATAGTAAAAGTCAATAATAAAAAAATATGTCCTTGAAGTGTGTTCATTTAGTTACCATGTTAGTCAGGGTTCACTCACAGATTGCTTATGGTTCAGTTCTCAAGAATAAACTCAAGATTCTTTTATAATTGTGGCCAAATCTTTTAAACACATATGGAAGAAAAGAAAGCTGGCTTCCTTTTGAACATGTGGCATTTGAAGAAAATCTAAGGAAGACATTTTTTAGCAGCAAAGAAGATTAAGTATTTAAATTGTTGTCAAGAGAAGCTGTGGAATCTCCACTTTTGCAGGTGTTTATAAATAGAATTATTTTAGATGTAATCTAATCAGAAGACAGATTGATGGATGAGATGACTGCTTAGATTTGCCTCTTCTAATAAATTTAATATTACAGTGGCAAGTTGCCATCCTAAAGAAAATAATTGAACATTGGAAAATGATGAATAGTAGGAAGGGATGACATAGATGAAACAGAGGCTAACACTGTCCTTGAAACTATTAACATGATGAAAAGCCTACATTTTGGTACTGGACAGATATTTGTGTCCACTTCACAATGTCAAAAACCCATTCATTCAATAATCCATTTGCTGCTCAACAAATATTAAGTGGCTATAATTAATACACTTTGATAGTTGATAGATGCTAGTTAAACTTTTAATAAAATCCTTTTTTCATGAGGGAGAATGTTTGGAATTGAACAAACAAAAAAAACCAAATTAGGATTTCTTAATTTTCTTTTATAAAACCCAGTAATAGTTTATTCAAAAAATTTTGTTTTGGAAAGTTAAAATATAAGAACAAAGGAAGGACAAATCTATATTGTGAATGCTTTACTTATGAATTGCTACTCTCTCAATTTCAACTGATCCTGCAACATGGTTAACAACCATATGTCTTTTGGTTTAGTTTGTTTTTTTCCTTGTTCTTAATCATTTTTCTTCTTAGTCTCCTCTCAATTTTTATAAATGTAACCTCTTTCCTCAAGACTACCATGCAAGACCGAGCTTCTTATGTTTAACAGATGACTAAGATTTCCATTGAAATCTGAGAAATTGAAGCTTCTAGATACGGACAATCTTAAATTCCTGGCCACGCCACTCACCCTTACATATTTATCTGGAACTTGATCTAAAGTATCAATAGTTCCTATTCTACAGTTTCAAGGGCTGAAATCAGTTTCTATTTAGTCAGGAAGGAATTCAAAAGCACTTGCTCTGTGCCACACATTGTGAGGAGCACTGTTTAAAGCTGGATTGCCTTCTTCCTTCAGCCTTCTTCAGAATTAATTATTCCTTTCCTTTTTCGGCTAAGTCATTCATATCAGCTTGTAAGTAAGCCTATTTATTGCCTGGGATTTCAAATAACAAAGATGTGAACTTTATGCATGTTATCCCCAAATTATTGGACTATTCTGTCCCTTAACATTCACTTTTCATAAAGTCAAAATCATTGTCTCAAAGTAAAGCAATCCCCACTGCAACACACACACACACACACACACACACACACACACACACACACCAGAGAAACTGCTCTTACGAGGAACACCAAAACTACCTTACTGGCAAAATGAACAACCATATTTTTTCAGGTTTCCTACTGGGCTTCTATACTATGTTCATAATTGTAATAGGTACTGCCTTGTTAAATATCTCTATACCCACAAGTACAGAGATGTTATTCTCTCAAAGTTCTCTGTCCTAGCTTACTCTCACTCTAAAATTCCTGGTTTGTGTTCCCCTTAAAATGTGTGTTTCACTATAATTACTTTTTTATTAAGGTAACATTGACTTATAATATAACTTTCATATGTATAACATTATATTTCTACTTCTGTATACCATACAATGTTATAATTATTTTGTTTTTATTATTGAGGCCTTCAAAATCTTGGCTTCTCCTCTGAACTTCACATTTAATATCATACTTTCTTATAGCAGTGGATAGGGAAAAATCAACAACTAATACAGATAATTTTACCTACGGAATATTTCTATTTTCCCTTAATAAGATTCCTATTTCCATTTCTGTGTTTAATACCATTATTATACATATCTTGAAATATTGCAATAATTTCATTCTTGTTCACCTTGTCTTTAATATCATCTCCTTTTTATTTATTCTTTACCTAACTTCTAGATAATTCCATTTAAAAGAAGTCTGGACCATCCTAAAGTTTTATAAAACATTTCAATGATTCAACTTTGCTTTCAGAAAAACATATATATGATCTTCATGACATAATTCAAAGCCTTTCAAAGTCTAATCTCTACCTATTTCTTCATCCTCATATTCTGAAACAGCTTTTTTATAAATTGTGCCAAATTATCTTTTTTTCGTGTAAGTACATTTTTTGTTGGATTTTTTTTTCTACTCTATTCATCTGGTGAATTTTGCTTATATTTTAAGTCTCATTTCAGGTATCATACCCTATAAGAAAAGTCTCTGAACTTCTGGTTTTAGCTGAGTAGCTTTCCTTCCCCTGATTTCTAGACAAGTATACATATCTATTTCTTCCCACTTACATCATTTAGGAATAATATATATAGGTTTGTTCCTTCTCTAGTAGAAAATAATTTCCTTGAGGTCTAAACTTTCCTTGTATAGCACAATACAGGGCACATAAGAGATGTTAAATTATAAACTTATGACGCTGGCTTCAAGGAAGATGGAATAGATATACTTTTCCTTTGTACCCTACTGGGTACACTGAAAGACTGAAACATCATATATAAAGCAACCATAAGAAGAAGCTGAAAGGTAAACAGAAGAAGACCTATGGGATAATCACCCAAGGAATGCACAGTGGTGAGTATCATGGGTTTTCTTTTTCCCTCATATATCTCATACTTGGGTCTGAATAAGCTGGCAACCCTAAAACACCAATAGCACAGAAAAAAAAAAAATCGCTGTAACAAAAGCCTGTAACGCTGTTCTCTGTAGCCATGAGACCAGGAAAGGAGCTTAGCAAGACAGAAAGCTTTTAGAAAATAACTGCTTTATTCTAGCTAAACACCACAGAAAAATACTGTGTCCCCCTACAACTTTGTCAGTAAAGACTGAGAAGAGAGCCTAGTTACTTACATTTGCTAGGCTGTAATAACATAGCCCAATCTACCATCGGTGTCAGAGGAGGTCTACTGGGGAGCAGGGACTTTCTCCCCACTGGACAGTAAGATCCCTCCATCCCTCTAGAGTGTAAGGAGAGACCTTGAGGAGCCTGGACTTTCACTCCCACCAATTTCTTTCAAAATCTCAGCAAGTTTTTTTGTAGTTATAGACAAATTTTTCTAAAATTTGTATGGAAAGGCAAAGGAACAATTTTGAAACAATTTAAAAAGAAAACGTGAGATGAATCACTCTATCTGATTTCAGGACACATGCTATAGCTATAGTATGCAAGATTCTGTGTTCTTGATAGAGAGATATATGCAGAGATCAAAGGGACAGAATAAAGAACCCAGAAATAGCCCCACAGAAGTAGGGCCAAGTGATTTTTGTCAAAGATGCAAATGTAATTCAATGGAGGAAGGATAGACTTTTAAATAAATGGTGCTGGAACAACTGGAAATCTATAAGCAAAAAAGTGAACCTCACCCTGAACCTTACCCCTTTTATACAAATAAACTCAAAATGGATCACAGACTTAAATGTAAAACTTTAAAACTTTTCAAAGAAAGTGGGAGAAGGTCTTCAGGAGCAAGGGTTAGGCAAAGAGTTCCTACACTCGATACAAAGAACGTGATCCACAAAAGAAAAAAATATATATATATATATATAACTCAGACTGCAGCAAAATTAACATTTCTGTTCTGTGAAAAACCTTAATGAGAAAATGAAAAGACAAGCGAGAAACTTGGGGAAAATATTTGCAAACTACTTATCTGATAACATATCTGGAATATTTAAAGAACTCTCAAAACCCACCAGTTAAAACCAAACAATCCAATTAGAAAATAGGCAAAAGAAATGAAGGGATATTTCACTGCAGGTGACACTAAGATAGCAATAAGCTATCTTGGAAAGGTGTTCAACATAACTAGCCTAGGGAAATGCAAATCATGACTATGATGAGATTACCTATTAGAACATCTAAAGTTTTAAAAGAAACAGTACCAATGGCTGGCAAAGACACAGAGAAACTGGATCACTCATATACTGCTGCTGCAAATGTAAAATGTTACAGTAACTCTGGAAAAATAATTTGGCAGTTTCTTTAAAAAAAAATCCCCAAAACTAAACATATATTTACTATATGACCCAAGTATATGATATTGTACTTCTGAACCTAGAGAAATGAAAACTTATATCCACACAAAAACCTGTATGTGAATGTTCATAGCAGCAAATAACCAAAATCTGGAAACAACTATAGTAAACAAAATATAGTATAGTTGACCCATGGATAACATAAACGTTGGGGTGCTTACCCCACCCCCTGCAGTCAAAAATCTGTATATAACTTTATAATCAGCCCTCCAAATCCGCAGTTCTGCATTCTCGCATTCAACCAACGATGGATCTGTGTAGTACTTATTGAAAAGAATATATAAGCATATAAGTGGGACAGCACAGTTCAAACTTGTCTTGTTCAAGAGTCAACTGTACTACCATACCATGAAATACTACTCAAGAATAAAAAGGATAAAGGATAGACCCTGGATGGATCTCCAGGATGTTATGCCAAGTAAAAAGCCCCTAATGTAAAATATTGCATCCTGTCTGGTTCAGTTTACATAACATTTTAAAAATGACAAAATTAGGGCTTCCCTGGTGGCACAGTGGTTGAGAGTCCGCCTGCCGATGCAGGGGACACGGGTTTATGCCCCGGTCCGGGAAGATCCCACATGCCGCGGAGCGGCTGGGCCCGTGAGCCATGGCCGCTGAGCCTGCGCGTCCGGAGCCTGTGCTCCACGACGGGAGAGGCCACAACAGTGAGAGGCCCGCGTACCGCAAAAAAAAAAAAAAAAAAGGTAAAAATGACAAAATTATAGAAATGGAAAGCATTTTAGTGTTTACCGTGGGTTAGGGATGGTGGGGTGAGGGCGATGGGTGTGACTGTAAAGCGTAGCATGAGGGAGATCTTTGTGGTTATGAAAGAGTTCTGTATCTTGACTTAATTGGTGATGACACAAATGTACACATGGGTCGAATGGCATAGAGGTAGACACACTTTGTACCAATTCCAGATTCCTGGTTTTGATTTTGTACTAGAATTACGTAAGAGGTAATCTTTAAGGCGAACTTGGGGAAGAGTACCTGGGCCCTCTCTCATCTTTGGAACTTGCTGCCAATCTATGTGGCGTGTGAGCACCTGACAGTCGGCTTTTTTGATTGTAACGCAGGTGCCGGGCATTAAGCTTTTCAAAGACAACTATCTCAAATAAACACGTTGCCAGCTACATGACTAGAAAAAGAGCCAGGCTGCCGCAGCCCTGAAGGTTCCTTTGCACAAGAGGTCTCAAGTTTACGTAGATAACTGACGCTTCGTCACTTGTTTTTCCCTCCCTGGGCTTTATTTCCCGCCCTTAGGTTTTGAATTCACCAATAAAGAGTGACCCCTGAGACCGCCCCCGCCCCTCCCCTCGCCCCCAATCAGAGCAGAGCCCCAGGCGCCCATGCGCCAGCTTTCTCTACCTGTGACTTGGGCGAGTGGAATCCTGTGGGACGTGTGAGTAACAAAGCTTTTTCTTTTATTCCAAAGCTCCCTGACGGTGGTGATGTGCCTCTTGCAATCATAACGGGAACAACAAGGGCTGGTGCAGCCACAGCTCGCCTCTGAGGGGGAAATGTCTTTGGAGGCCCCACTCGCGCCCTGGGAGCGGGGCCCCCAGGCATTTCTAGACGATAGCCATGCAATCGATAGGCTGAGAGCTGCGCGAAACACTAGGGCTGTTTCAAAATGAAAAGTTAAAACATATACACAACTTAAAATCTTGAAATAAGTTAGATTTCACTTATATGTGGAATCTAAAAAACGAAACTCACAGAAACAGAATATTGGTGGGGGTGGTGGTGGAGGGAGAGAGGAAAATGCGTGAAGGTGGTACTTACCTTCCAGTTATAAGGTAAGTGCTGGGGATCTAATGTACAGTGTGGTGACTATTGTTAATACTGTACCGTATGCCTGAAAGTCGCTGGGAGAGTAAATCTTAAAAGTTCTCACTGCACACAAAAAACGGTAATGTATATGAAATTTTAAAGTTGTACACTTTAAATTGACAATGTTTTATGTCAGTGATATCTTAGTAACACTGGAGAAAAAACCTTGTCGAATATGAAGGTAGATTGTAGGTAAATGAGGCTTTTAATGGAATGATGGGAAGTACATCGAAAGGCGTCAAGGCCATTTACCATCCTTGTTTGAAAGATGTGCAGATCTTCATGCAGAATGGTGGAAATGAGATTATATATGCATAGAAACTCAAGTATGAGATGGGGAATGAAAGGCAAAACCAGATATTTAGATGTCCCACAGATGCTGAATTACACAGAGAGCATCTAGGAGGGGGTTGTGAGTGTGTGTGTGTGTGTCTGTCTGTCTGTCTGTCTGTCTACACATTACTGAGCTGTCTACTCACTGCCAGCTGATGTTGAGAGTAGTCCTTCATTAAGCCCTGGGCCAACTGGGCAGATGCCTGGTTCCAATCTACAAGGATGATAAGCGATCACTGGAATACATTTAAAACCTGAAGCCAGTTAATAGGGTTTCTCATAGGCACAAATTAACATACCTGGCAGAAACTAAATTTTTTCTGCTCCAATTAAAGTAGCAATTTAAAACTTGGTGAGGACCGATATATCCCTAAGTATTTTGGCGGATCAGTGTCTTCATGTTGCACGTTATAACTAAGGGCCACATCACTAACTTAGAAACAAGCCTGATTGTAGTATTATCTTGGCAGTTACAGCTGGCTGAAATTCTGCAATTGAATTTAAGATGCATGGCATACTATTATTTATGGTGAATCGGTGACTTATTTTATAAAAAACTAAATTTTATACATATTAATATTCCTCTAAAAATATTGCCAAATGCAGAAAGCTAAAATTGAAAAATAGGAGTTACCCAAGAGTGTATGTATTTTGTCAAATTGAACATCTGAAAAATATGTTTTAAACATGTTTAGTCCCATTGTATACCAGAGCCCAAGTAGTTATGCCTCTGAATGGTTTTCTGTCATTTTCTGGAAGTAAAATAAAAAGCAGTTGAATACTAATTGAAAATGTTACCTTATTACTTGTTTCTCTCAGGGCATCAAAGAGGAAAGAATGCAGTTCATAAATAACAGCACTTAAATGTTTTCCAGAAGGTGCTCTTAATTGTTAAAGTGTTAGGAAATTTGGTGTCCAGTCTTTCATACCTTTACCAAGTTCTCCTTGTTTCCACATATATATTTGTATATGTACACAGATACATATGGATTTTAATTTTTTTGTTTTATATGAATATAATCATACTATATGAATAAATCTAAAACTTGCTTAACAGTGTATCGATAGCAACTTTATATATAATGGATATACCTACAAGTAAATTGATACAAATCTAGTTTTACCCTTTCTTCCACCTACTTTGTCATGCATATATTCACAGTGCATGACACAATGCATTATATATACCTTATATATATATGTTATATGTTTATATATATACATACACATAGATGTACACATCTATAATTATCCTCCTAGCTCTTGAAAAGCTACATTACTTTTTAGACAGCAAATCTTTTTTCCCCTCTTTTTCTGTTAAAAACATGCTCAGCAATTATTTTGTCACAAGAATTTCCTATCAGAGAATATCAGGTGGCACATGTTTTCTTTCACATGCCTTAAACAAGTGATAGGGATAAAGAGGCATAGCATCTTCTTAAATACTTCAACCCCTGTGTAGTAGGCTCTTTGACACTGATGCACCCTCATATTTAGTCTTTATGTTGCCATAAAGCTGTTTTTCTGAGCTATAACTATTTTTAACTGCAATTACAGTGCAAGATAACAATGGACTCACAAAAGGTTCAAAATTGGTGAAAAAATCATAATGATGCTTAATAAGTATTCCTGAAATTGAATAAACACACAAAAGAGAAAAGACTGTCATAGGCTGAAATTAAACAAATAAATCCATCTCAACAAAACTCAGGATCCAGTGTAGGATTAGATTATGAGAGAGGGGAGAATATGGTGCAAATATCCCATTTGTTGGTGGAAAGAAGAATCAGGAAATTAAAATCCTGGGTTTCTTGGAGTTTTGTTGTTATTGTTGTTTTTTAAAGATGAACGATAGTATAGATCAGCTTGTGGAGACAATAATTGGTATTTTGTTTCTCTACAAATTAGAGACACAGGTGTGTAAGTGTGAGCAAAGAAAGAGGATGGTACCATTAACAACATGGGAATATGGAGTTGAATGCTTTGTTGCCACAGGCATAGGATTGGAGGCACAGACCACTTTATCAAGACAAAACCACCTGGAATTTTAGGTACCAGGAGGCTTCTCAGGAGAAAGTCAGAATGATTACTCAATTTTAGCAAAATCAGTATACCTATGGAAGTATAGCAAAACAAAACAAACACACAAACGAAAAAAAAACTGTTTTCATCCACTAAAATGCAAGCCACATGAAGGCGGAGATTGTGTGTGTGTGTGTGTGTGTGTTTGTGTTTTCACTTAGGAATCCCAGTGCCTAGAATATGCTGGTGCCTAGTAGGCACCCAAAAATACTTATTTAATCAATAAAGTGTTTTTATTCTTTCTAGTTTAATTTATTGTCTGTTTTAATTTTTGTGTAGTTCTCTCAAAGCTGAGTCTCCATAGATTTAATTTTATCTTTTTGTCCTTTAAAGTGTCTCAAGTACTTCTTTCAGAAGTTTTTATTTTGCTGCTCAGAATAAATACAACATTTTCCAGGTTGCTTACAACTGTAAATGACCATGTGACTAAATTTTTACCAATAAGATGTAAGTGGATACTTATCAACTTAAGACATCACTTTTTTAAGGAGTTGAGATTACTGGCCCAGGACTAGTGATATCTATACTTCATTTATGTGACAGAGAAACTCTGTCTTGTTTGAGACACTTTTGAAATTTAATTTTCGAGATTTTAGGTAAATCTAGTGAATCTAATCCTAACAAATGAACCACCCCTTCTCCAGGTTCTGTATCTTGGTAGGAGTGCATGATAAATGCTACCCAGGTCTGTGTAACAGACACATGAAAGTTGAAAGATAATTCCCAAATAGTTTAAATATTATGTAGTATTTATTTTTTGTAATATAGCATGTCTTTCAAATATCAGCATGTTTACCATTTCTATCAATAGAGAAATGTTTTATTTCCATCCTACTTAATACATGTAAGTCAAAAGTACAAGCCTATGGGTTAGAAGTATACCAAGAGATAGTCTTATAATGTGCTTATATGTTTTTGTCTGACATGTACATTTTTATTCTGGGGTGAAGAGGTATTTGGCAATAAATTATCCCTATGATATGACTATAAAATAACTGCATCTTGAGGTGAGGAGTGACGGGAAACATGCCAGGATGTGCTGCCTCTGCTCAGAGCAGAACACACACACACACACACACACACACACACACACACACACACACACACACACACACACACACACACACACACACACACACACACACACAGAGTAGGGCAGTGAAAACCCTGGATCAGTCCCTAAGGATCTATCTTATTCCCATTCCCCCTAGGTAGTACCACTATATCAAGAAAACAGGAGTGAAATCTCCTAAACTAGAGGACAAATTAGCAACAATTGGAGAATTTAGATTTTGCAGATATCAGATACTGATGCAGATGAAAACAGATCCTTGAGGCAGATCAAAGTCCAGACCTTCTGTTACCAGGATTAATTTAAAGCCTTCCATCATCTTCATTGGTTCTTAATATATTCTACATTTGACATACTAGGAATTTTACATACCAGAAGCTAAGAGTTAGGGACATGGGAAAAAGGATGTATATTTTCAGTTTTGCCTTGTATTTAAGACAAGTCTCCTGTGTTCTGGTTACACAACTGCTGGTTTACAAGAAAATATCACATTGACATGTGCCCTGAAAACTGGACCAGATGAACTAGTACAAGATGCTCCTAAACCTAGATTTATAAAACTGTAGCAGGCCAACGGATTTTTGTTCCCATTTGCAAGGCAATACCTTTTAGTCTGCAAACTACTCTTATGACTGACAGCCACAATAAAAACAACTTATTGGTTTGAGTGATCCCCAAATGCTGACACTAGAGAACTTAGGGTGGGGTAGAGATATGGTACCCACTGGTATAGTTCACAGGTAGCTACAATCAGATATCACAGAATTATTGATACATTTTTATGTCACGATTATTGTATTCCATAGTTGTTAACGTGCTAGAATTATAAAAGTTTGTTAATGGACCAAGTAATGCAGAATGTTTCAACACTTAGTTTGTGCCAAAGTATCTTAAACCAACTTATCCTGAATCAGATACCAAGACAAATTCCGTGGAATTCTGCCTCTATATATGTCATGGACTGTTTATAAGATATGTTACTTTGTAATGTTTCATTACTGAATAGTAACAAAATACATCTGGTGATGAAAGTTGGCATATAATTTTAGACATGTTTACTGGGTCATGAATGTCAGTATTAGAATTAGCTCAGTCTGCTTGAAGAAAGATAGATAAGTAATTAATAAATGCAATGTTAACTTTTTATTATAAGGGGAATAAACTCTCTACTTCTATTAGAGAATTTGAAAGGACTAGTTATATATTTAAATAGATATTTTATGGATGTTAAGTAGAGTTACTGTGGTAGTCATTCTGCAGTATTTACAAATATCAAATCACTATGTTATATACCTGAAACTAATATGTTGTTTCAGTTGTAACTCAATAAAATATGATATTTTAATTAGATTATCTAAGATTCTGAGTATTCAAAATTATATTTATTTTATTGTCGTAATAATAAGCATAGATAATGGAATTTCTAAGAAATAAATCAGTTCATGTAGACACTAGGGCCTGATTAAATATCAAGGGACCTTAGGAAGCGCACATATTTAAGAGCTTATCATGGTGTGTGTGTGTGTGTGTGTGTGTGTGTGTGTGTGTGTGTGTGTGTGTGTGTGTGTGTGTGTGTGTGTGTGTGTGTGTGTGTGTGTGTGTGTGTGTGTGTATGCACTGCCTGTGTGTTTTTCTCATAGCACCATATACCTGTTCTTTGACAAGTGTGCTGTTGGGTCACCTGAATGCCTCAGAGGGAGAATAGGGAGATGAGCAAGTATAAGGTTACATATCCTACTTGAGCATTTGTTTTCTTTATTTTTTTGAGGTTATATTTAACCACTGTTTATTGTGTTAAAATCTATCGTGTAATATAAATAGATGAATGGCAGTTTTAAAAGATGACTATACAGTTAATGTTAAATACACAAATCTAAGAAAAGAAAGTACACAAGATACTCTAAGACAACTTTCTGTTACTATATCAGAAACTGGTGTGTGCTGTGGGCTGTGTTTTTATGCAGACCTGGAAATGCACATCTAATTAAACTCACATCCTCTTCTAAGCTTCCATCATCTCAATCAAAAATAAAATTCTTGGTGTTCTGTGGGAAGTATAAGAAGTATAGCAGTATATGCTGTCCATCCCCAAATTACTCTTTTTCCCCTAAAAAGTGTTGATAGGTTGAACTTTTATGACTTGGAACACATAAATAATACTATTCATGGTGGTTTGGTTTCAGGCCAGTTTTCAAATACACTTGACCCAAAATGTAATTTAAAAATTGATTCTAATCTCCATATGTAACTGTATTTTTATGGGAAAATAAATCAATATGTCTTTCTCACTGAACCACTAATTCCGGACTAGTTACTATTTTACTTCTTTAAACTTTTAACTTTTGTAAAGGGTTTACAAGTCCTCTACTGGTGTGATAGATTATTGTTCAGCAAATACCCACTGCTTAGCTCCCAGATACCACCCCCTCCATGGGAAGAGTATACTTCCTCACCTCTTGACTTTGAGTTTGGTCATGTAGCTTGCTTTGGCCAATGGATGCAATCCAGACAGAACCTTTAAATGTGCTTGTTCTATTTCCCTTGCTGTCCTTCATGTTTGCCGTTGTCATAGGAAACCATGCCTTGAAGAGCCCCTGCCCTTCCATCCTTGGGCCCAGAACAAAACATGTGGAGCAGTGTCTCCACAGGCAGCCCTTAGATGTGGGAGTGAGAAATACATGATCTTTTCCCACTTTTGTAGCACTCTGTTATGAATAATTACTGAAACAATAGTTAATACATACATCCACCTTCAAGTCCCTGGAGGATGCCTCAAGGAGACTCAAAGGTTGAAAAAAATACTATAAAATCCATGTGAAAGTTAAGCTAAGGGTTTAAAGTTTTGCATGTGAAGGGAATGACACTAAATTTTGTCAGTTTAATTAGTCCTGACTCTTAAAAAAAAGTAATATATTAAAAATTGAGTAATATATTGAAATTGAGTAATATATTAAAAATTTAAAATGAATGCATCTTTGGAAAATACCTCTTTCATCCACACTCACTCGCTATAATTTGTTCTGGCTCAAATGACCCAGAGGAAGATGGATAATGATAGAAAATTAATGATGGACGTTAAAAAAACTTTGATCGATAATAATAAAATCAATGAAGGACGTAACATTGAGAACATAATATTGGAAAAACAAACAAAAAAACCCAGAGGCTCTGAAAACAACATCAAAATATTAAAAATCTATTTGATAGTCAAAGCATAAAAATTTTTTTTGGTGATATGAAGTCTAGACAGGTGTCAGGGGCAACGAGAATTAGAGAAATATTCTAAAGTGTATTAATATATTAGCAAGTATATTACTAGTACTGGGAAAGCTAGAGAAACGTTACAACTAAAAGTATTATGCCAGCTGATTACCCTGATGAGTAAGCTTAAGAATGGTTCACCATCATCAGAGGTGAACATTCTTAGTCACCCATGGGATGTTTTTCATAATAAGGATAGAATCAGGGAGAAGGTATATGGGAGTGTCCCTGATACCATGTAAGGAATGCACAGAGAAACAAGGTTTGTAGCTCTCAGACTCCTTATTTCTGTCATATTTTTTCTCTCAGAATGGTTCTGCTCCAAACCACACTTTGACTACTGAGACAAAATTGGCACTTGCTTTCCATGAGCGAGTCATCCATTTCTTTGATTACTAGGGAGGCAACAGCAATAATAAGCACCGACATTTAGTACATTTAGAGGCACACTGATGGGCTAAACTTATTTATGCTTATTTTTTAAGCTTGATGTGGATGTTTTTTCAGATGTTATACCACTGAAAGCCAAAGCAGTATAAAACAGAACATCCCTAAGAAATTTGTGGGAAAAGGTCATTGTCTACAGTTTTATTAATTTTGACATGATGTATCAGAAATATCCCTAGGTAACTTGTATAAACCTTTTGTTTTTGCCAGGACATAAAACATGGATTCTTATTTATCAGACAATATTTTCTCAAGAGGAATCATACTAAAAATCAAATTCCATTCTAATGTTGCTTTTTACCACAAACTAAAATCCATTTCAAGATTCAGACATTCTTTCAAATACAGATACACACCTCAGACATTCTTTAGCTCTTCCCAAAATGTGTATTTCTAGACTAGGATTGAGGAAACAAGAAAATAAATCTTAACTTGCACAGATGTATGCATGGAAAGTTGCAAAATGTTATAATTTTTCTACATGGAATAAAATGGTGAGTAGTATAAGTAAATACCCATTTTTTAACTTTCCAAAGGTATGCTAAACAACTTATGTTTGCTATCAACCTAGATATAGAAATTAAATATTTATTTCATAAATATTTATTATGATTATGATGACATAAAAGATAGAGGTAAAAGCTGAGAATTTGTAGTTATATCTCTTATTTGCTCAGTCTTTGTACTTTCAAATTATTTTCCTACACATATGTCAAAAGTCCAGACATTTTAGTATTTGTAATCTGTTAATTGAGGATTTCCTATTGTTTTTGTCATTTTGACTGTATGACTGTTTTAAAAGCTTCAATGAAGTATAACTGACATAAAAGTTATATTATATTTATTTATATTTGAATATATTTAAAATATATTATATATTTAAAATATATTATATATATAATATATATATTTGAATATATTTAAAATGTACACGTTGATGTGTTTTGACATATGTATACATCCTTGAGCCCATCATCACAATTTAGATAATAAACATATGTAAAATCTCCAAAATCTATTTGTATCACTTTTTAACCCAATTTCTCTCTGCACCACTACCCCTTCCCCAGACAAAATACTACTTTGTCTCCTGTCACTATAGATTGGTTTGCATTTTCTAGAATTTTATATTAATAGAATACTAATTTATGAATTCTTTTTGTCTGGCTTTTTTCACTTAGTATAGTTATTTTGAGAAACATTTATTGTATATATCAATAAATTCTTTCTATTGCTGAGTATTGTTCCACTTATGGATAGATCATAATTTATATATCGATTCACATTTGATGGGCAGTCAGGTTGTTTCTACAAACAATGTTGTTATGAATATTCATGGACAAACCATTGTATGAATATGTGCTTTCATTTCTTTTGGGTGACTAACTAGGAGTCTGATTTCTGGATTTTACAACAGGTGTATATTTTACTTTTTAAGAAACTGTTGATCTGTTTTCCAAGGTGGTTGTACTATTTGACATCCCTACCAGAAGTGTTTGAAAGTAAATCTTTGTGACCTTGCATGTGACAAAGATTTGTTAGTACAATACCAAAGTCCATTAAAAGAAAATTATAAATTGGATTTAACCACAATTTTGAAATTCTCTTTTTTGATAAAGTTAACAGAATGAACAGTCATAGAGTAGAGAAAATATTTGAAAATAATAGATAAAGGATTTGTATCCAGACTATATAATGAATTCTCAAAATGCAATAATGACAAAAACAAATCAAATTTTTAAAATAGAAAAAATACTAAGAAGACACTTAACCAAAAATATATATAGATAACAATTAGTGAAAAGATATTCATTATTAGTTATTATGGGATTGAAAATTAAAGCCACAATGAGATACCATTTTATACCTATTAAAATGGCTATGTTAAAAAACAAAGAAACAAACAACTTGAGAGTATCTAGTGCTAACACAGATATGAAGCAGTTAGAACTCATACATTGCCTGTATGTGAAATGGTACAGCCACTTTGGAGAAGTGTTGTGCTTTCTTAAAAAGTGAAACATGCACTTATTGTATGACTCAGTTATCTCACACATAGATATTTACTCAAGAGAAATGAAAACTGATATTTACACATAAACCTGTATGGGAATGTTTATAATAGTTTTATCATAATTACCCCAAACCTAGAAACAACCCTGATGCTCTTTCAATGGCGTTTGGATAAAGAAATTGTGCTAAATGCCTACAACAGACTACTATTAAGCAACAGAAAGCAAAAAACTGTTGATTCATGGAACAACATGTCTGAATTGCAAATATGTTAAGTGTAGGAGGTCGGACTCTAAAGTCTTCACATTGGATGATTCTATTTATATGATATTCTGGAAAAGGCAATTATAGGAAAAAACATTATTGATAGTCAGGTGGTAGAAGAGGAGGAGAGAGGGTCTGGCTACCAAGTACCATAAGGGGATATCTCTGAGGGCTGATATAACTTCTCTATCTCAGTTGTGGTGGTTGGTTACAAGACTTTATCACTTGTCAATACTCATGGAACTGAATAGCATAAAGAGTGAATTTTACCATATGTAAATTAAAAAATATATTTAAAAAATCTTTGTGACTCATGAAATTTTTAAACATTAATGCGATGAAATTTATTTTTCTTTTTGCATTTTGTTTCTATTAAAAATGCATTTTTATTCTGAAGTCATAAATAAATTGAACAGTTTTAAAAGTTTTTTAAGTTATTAATTGAAGAATTATTTTTAATATGAAAAAAATTTAATATTTTAATATGAAAAGCATAACCTCTTCAGATATGATACATGCTTAGAATTGTAAGAGAGTATTTTCTTCTACTTTTTAAAATGTTTTGATACACAGTTTTTGCTTCAATATTCTTATTAAATGATAGCTTCCCTTCTTATGTAATTTATATGTTTTTCCATTGTATTTTTTAATTGGTTATTGCTATTATATAGAAAAATAAAGGTACATGTGTACATTTGCTCACATGTATTTGCAGTGTGGAGATCCTATGGATGATCTTAATAGTTAATTTGGAGATACTTGTTCTCTATTATGGTCTTTATTTGCACTGTAATTTTTTGAGGTCTGCTTGACATATCAGTTCCAGGTTTACAATATAATGATTCGATATTTGTATATGTTGCAAAGTGATCACCACAACTTAAATCTAGTTAGCATCTGTCATTATACATTGTTACAGAAATTTTTTTCTTGTGATGAGAACTTTTAAGATCTGCTTTTTAAGCAACTTTCAAATATGCAATACAGTATTATTAACAATAGTCTCCATGATGTACATTACATCCCTATGATTTATTTATTTTATAATTGGAAGTTTGTACCTTTTGAATCCCTTCACCTGTTTTGCCCATCCTCACCAGCCACCTCTGCCAACCACTAATCTGTTCTCTCTAAGCTTGTTTTATTTTGCTTTTTTTTTTTTTTGTCTTGGACTCTCCATGTAAGTGAGATCATACAGTATTTGTCTTTTCTGTCTGATGTATTTTACTTATCATAATGCCCTCAAGGTCTATCCATGTTATTGTAAATGGCAAGATTGCATTCGTTTTCATGGTAAATAATATTCCATTGTGTGTTTATACAAACACACACACACAGACACACACATGCCACATCTTTATTTATTCATCCATTGATGAACACTTAGGTTGTTTCCATATTTTAGCTATTGTTAATTTTGCTGCAATGAACATGGGGGTGCATATACCTTTTTGAGTTAGTGTTTTTGTTTTCTTCAGATAAATACCTAGAAGTGAAATTGCTGTATCATATGGTAGTTCAGTTTTGAATTTTTTGAGGAACTTCCATACGATTTTCCATAGTGGCTGCACCAATTTACGTTCCCACCAGCAGTTCACAAAGGTTATCTTTTCTTTACATCCTCACCAGCATTTGTTTTTGATAATAGCCATTTAATGGGTGTGAGATGATATATCTTTGTGGTTTTGATTTGCATTTACCTGTTGATTGGTGGTGTTGAGCATTTTTCATGTACCTGTTAGCCCTCTGTATCTCTTCTTTGGAGAAGTGTCTATTAAGATGCTCTGCCTAGGGGCTTCCCTGGTGGCGCAGTGGTTGAGAGTCCGCCTGCCGATGCAGGGGACACGGGTTCATGCCCCGGTCCAGGAGGATCCCACATGCCGCGGAGCGGCTGGGCCCGTGAGCCATGGCCGCTGAGCCTACGCATCTGGAGCACAGCAAAAAAAAAAAAAAAAAGATCCTCTGCCTATTTTTAAATCAAATTGATTTTTTTTTTTACTATTGAGTTGTATGAGTTATTTATATATTGTGGTATTAACTCCTTATAAGATATATTATTTGCAGATATTTTCTCCAATTCAGTAGGTTCAGGTCTTTAATCTATTTTAAGTTAATTTTTGTGTATGGTGTAATATAGTGGTTGAGTTTCCTTCTTTTGCATGCAGCTGTCCAGTTTTCCTGGCACCATTTATTGAAGAGATAGTCTTTTCCCCATTGTATATTCTTGGCTCCTTTGTTGTAAACTAATTGACCTATATGCATGGATTTATTTCTGGGCTCTCAAATGTGCTATTGATCTATGTGTCTGTTTTTATGCCAATACTGTGCTGTTTTAATTACTGTAGCTTTGTAATATAGTTTGAAATTAGGGCGTGTGATGCCTCCAGCTTTGCTCTTTCTCAAGATTGCTTTGGCTACTCCCAGTCTTTTGTAGTTAGATACAAACTTCAGGACTGTTTGTTCTATTTCTGTGAAAAATGCCATTGGAATTTTGATAAGGTCTGCATTGAATCTGTAGATTGCTTTGGGTAACATGGACATTTTAATAATGTTAATTCTTCTAGTCCATGAACATGGAATATCTTTCCATTTATTTGTTTCTTTTTCGATTCCTTTTATGGATGTCTTAAAATTTTCACTGTATAGGTCTTTTACCTCCTTAGTTAATTTATTTCTAGGTATTTTCTTCTTTTTGATTCAACTGTAAATAGGATCATTTTCTTAATTGCTCTTTCTGATAGTTATTGATGCATAGAAATGCAACTGATTTCTGTATATTGGTTTTGTATCCTGCAACTTTACTGAATTCATTTGTTGGTTCTTACATTCTTTTGGTGGAGTCTTCGGGGTTTTCTATATATAATATCACATCATCCACAAATAGTGATTGTTTTACTCTTTCCTTTCCAATTTTGATGCCTTTTATTTATTTATTTTCTTGCCTAATTGCTCAGGCCAGTACTTCCAATATTATTTGAATAAAAGTGGTGAGAGTGGTCATCCTTGTATTGTTCCTGAGCTTAGCGAAAAAGCTTTCAGCTTTTCCCCATTGAGTATGATGTTAGCAATGGGCTGTACTGTTATTTTAATCTTAAGTGCAAGCCTGCAAAAATATATTATTTTCTCCTGTTTTACACATGAGGACACTGATGCCCATTGAAACTAAATAACTATCAAAATAACCTATTCTGTAAATGATGCTACTCAATCAGAAGCTAGGACTATCTGCTTTGAAGTTTTCCCCCCATCCAATAGTAATGTTACTATTTATATTTCTTATTACTGATTCTAGATGCTTTTTATTTGAGTTTTTAAACATTTCCCAAGTTATAAGCATGTGAAATTAATTTTGTACTTTTTAATTGATATATAATTGACATAAAATATTGTGTAAGTTTGAGGTGTATGGTATGCTGATTGTTACATTTATATATTTCAATTTGAAGGGTACATACTTCCAGTTAGAGGATGAATAAGTTCTGGGGATCTAATGGACAACATTGTGATTATAATTAACAGAATTATGTTGTATACTTGAAAATTGCTGAGAGTGATCTGAACTGTTCTCATCAAAAAAGAAAGAAATGGTAATTATGTGATGTGATGGAGGTGCTAGTTAATTTTGTATTTTATTAATCAAACTTATTCTTCCTTTCATGCGTATTGCGTTATTAGACCTTTCAAAAATATATTAACTATGGTGCAAGCAAACATCTTTATCTATTACAGACACCAATGGATTATGTCACTCCAGTGCTTTTTACTCACAAAGACTTTTCTCATTTTTTACAATAAAATCTAAACTTTTTACTTTGGATGTTTGAAGAAACTACGCTACATTGATAGAATGGACTAAAGTTAAGTAATAGGAAGGGCAAACTATCAATTTGCATAATACATCTGAATTTCACATGTGTTTTTCTAAATGAAAGAAGCTAGATCTGGCTCCTACATACCTGTTCTCTCATCTCTCTCATCCTTTCCATGTGTCCACTATGTTGAACACTCATTGGCCACTTTATATTACTTATATACAACATGCTTTTCATGCCATGGGCTTTCACACAGTTTCTGCATCCTCAAAAATCCTATCCATTGTTCTGGGCACGCCTAGTTTCTTCTGTCTTTTTCAATCTTAATTTTTTTTAAAAAATTATTTATTTGGTTGCACCAGGTCTTAATTGTAGCAGGCAGGCTCCTTAGTTTCAGCTCGCCGGCTCCTTAGTTGCAGCTAACCAGATCTTTAGTTGTGGCACGTGGCCTCCTTAGTTGTGGCATGCAAACTTTTAGTTGCAGCACGCATGTGAGATCTAGATCCCTAAGCTGGGATCGAACCCGGGCCCCATGCATTAGGAGCACAGAGTCTTAACCAGTGTGCCACCAGGGAAGTCCCCCAATCTTAATTTAATGTTACCTCCTTAGAGAAGTCTTCAGAAATAAGGAAAATAGCTGCATTAAGCACTGCAACAGATATATGCACTATTTATCTTGAGAAATATGGGTCTAAACCTATAGCATAAGACTTTCATGGGCATGGTTAGTATAGTATATAAAAAGTGACTCTCAAACCCTAGCACCATCAGAGTCACAACCCAAGACACTGACTGCTGGGAGCCAGTCCCAGAGACTCTGATTTACTAGGTCTGGGGTGGGGCCTGATGTTTTGCTTTTGTAGCATGTGGCCAGTTAATACTGATGCCGTTGGTCTGTGGACCACACGTGGAGAATCACTGTAATATAGGGGAAATTATGGGCATGGGGGAGGGGGAAGATGGAGGGAGAAGTACTAGATTCTGACTTAAGCTAGAAGGGAGAGGAAGCCAATAGCTGGCAACTGAGGAGGCAGCATGGACAGAAGAATCCAAGTTCCAAGGTTCATTTTTGACTTAGAATTTTTATTTATGAAGATTTTAAAACAATGAGTGAACTAATAAAATTGCCACTCATGAAAATATATTATTTGAGATATAGTCAAGGAACTGTAATATACTGTGTAGCAAAATGCTTCCTGACCAATATTAGATTTAATCAATTTATAACACATTTCAAAAAATTGTGTAATCACTAACATCTGTCTTCATGTGTGAAATGCTCTAAAGAAACCTATCAAAATTTAATTTGAATCCAGTGTTTGAGCAAATCTGGTTTAAATAATTTTTCTGTGGATAAGGGACAGCTTCCTTTCCTTCCTTCCTACCTTTGTATGTGTCATTATTTAAAAGCTTTATCTATGTGAAAGGTAGAACAGAAAGTGCATGAAACTGGAGTAGAAATACATGACCTCTACTTTTCTCACAGGGATATTTTGAAGGTTAACGAGATTTTCACTTGTTGCATGTTTGATGTCTTTTGATGAGAGGAACAGTATAAACATCAAATATTATTCTAGACAAAGGGTTCATTAGTGCTTTATTTTCCATTAATATTTGCCAAAACCAAATTGGCACTGAGTGTAATTCTACAGAATGTTTGGCAACCACTTGTTTTCTGTCAAAGTCATGTCAATATACAGATGGATTCCATTTTCACAGGAACCAAAATAAAGTGATATTTAAGATTAAAATTTGGGATGAAATAACTATTAATGTGTGAAATGCCTTAAGGAATTTATGCAGTAATGCAAAACTGTGATGAAATACAATAAAAGCTAACTAAATTATAAAACTACTCAGGAAGATAGATGAAGTTGGATGTGTTATTATGATGACTGTTGGCAATTTCATTTAATCACACTATACCAATAGCAAAGGGAATATTTTAAAATTACACATTGTGTAATTTATAGAATGAGTAAATCTAGCCAGAAATAACTCCTAATGTTTATATAAAGAAATTACATTTCCCTTGGGAAAAGTGGTGTTTGTTACTGTTCAGGCACATTGTAAAACTCCAATGATAGATTGTGAAAAATTTTTTTTGTGTGGGAGAATGTGCATAAGGGTGAAACTATTGAGAGTCATGAAGGAGATTCTGTGGAAGTGAGCTAATCTGGCAATATGAGGCATGGAACGCTTGATCTTTCACAGGGCTGAGTGTTAGTTAATCTTCTATGCTTTAGAATTATCTGAGATTAATGGATTTAATCATACTTAACAAAAGAAACTTAATAGAGAGTCTATGCAAAGAGAAGCAAACAGTCCTTACTTCCTTCATTCTTTCAATGGCTGTTTATTGATGGCAAACCATGTAGGTAGTACAGTCTTTGGCACTGGAGTTATAGCAACAAATGAAACTGGGTATGTGTTCCTATAGAATTTAGTGGCACTTAACTTATAGTCCATTAGGGGAGGGATCTAATTTAAAAAAATACGTATATAATAGATAACATATATAATATAAATATATGTAAAATGTATTGTAAGGGTCATAGTTTTATAGAAAAAAATAAGCAGTTTAGATAATAGGAATTGAGAAGATGCCATTTTAAGAGGGTGATCAGGCAGGAGTCTCTGAGGGAGTGATATTTGAACAGACATCTGGAAGTGGATGATAACCCTTGGAAAGAGATTTCCAGTTCAAAAGAATAGGGCAGTATGAGTGGAGATATTTTTCAAGGACCAGCAATAAAGCCAGCATGAGCAAAGGAGAGCACGGAGGGAAACAGTGACGGCTTGGGGCAGATCATGGAGGCGTGCAGCAGACCACATTGGGCATAGTAAAATTTAGATTTTTAATCTGAACTGAATGTAAATCCATTAGAGGGTTTTAAGCAGGAAAGTGACATGATCTGACTCATTTATAAGTGAGAAAATCTATCTGAATGTGGAAGGTTGCAGATTTAAGTAACTTTGCTGGAATACAGACATATGCTTTGTTGAGTCTACTAAGGTGATACTGTCATCCTGATGAAATACTCATTTAGAATACTACCTAAGTGGATTTTACCTAGAGGGAATGATAACTTACTGTATGCTAGGAATGTTCTATAAACACTTTACTCTTCCTATGAAACATATGTATTATATCTATGCATAGTTTTTAAAGTAGTGATAAAATGAACATGTGTAGTCTCTACCCAGATTACATTAAAGCCCCACAAGCCCCCTCTAGAGGTCTTTCAAGATGTTTGTTAAATATATTACTAAGAATTTTTTATGTCTGATTTTTAAAATATAATTTGCAATATTGTGATGCCAGCATATAAAAACAGATTATTAAAAGTTAACCTACTTGTATCCTGTGATCTTTCTAAATTGATTTAATAATTTAGTAGCTTCCTTAGGATCGTCTATATGAAGAATCTTGTCCTTTGTAAATAGAGACAGCTTTATTTCTTGCTTTCTAATCTTCACTTCATTGTTATCTTCTTTTAGTAGTTATTACTTCCAGAAAATGTTGAAAAGTGGTGAGAATCAGCATTCTTTCCCGTTCTCCTGATTTTAGGTGCAACTTGTCCATTTTTACCATTAAATGTGTTACTAGTGTGGTTCACTAGTAACAACCTTTATCAGGCTGAAAAAGTTTCCTTTTATTGTTATATTTCTGAGAATTTTTATCATGAATAAACAATCTAAAATCATGGTTTTTGTTCATCACATCAAGGCCATCTTAATGTAGGTCTTTCATTGTCTTTTCCCTTAAATGTGGATCAACGTTTCTTGGTTTTTGTATTCCAGGTAATTTTGGATTGTATTCTATACACTCTGAATGTTATGTTATGAAGACTCTAAATTCTGTTTTGTTTTATATTTTTTTCTTCTGAAGAGCATTGATTCTGGTTTGTTTGTCTTAGCAGGCAATAATCTGGCCCTACCCAAACTGAAAACTGTCTCTTAGGTGGAAGCCTAAATCTTAATTCAGTTTTTTCATTCTCAGAAAGAGTGGGTATAGTACATTTGTAGTTCAGAAGTCAGCCAGATATTTGGGAAGACTTTGTACATAACATTTGAGGTTCCCAATCAATGCTTCTCTCTTTTTAAAAATAAAAAACCTTATTTTCTAGCAAATATGGATGCCTTACATTCTACCTCTGATTTTTTAGGCCAGAAAGACTGTGGGTTTTGTTTCGTTTTTTTTTTTTTTTAGGATTTTATCCTTTACACAATACACTGACTTTAGCCAGCACTCAAGCTAAAGCTGGAAGAATGTGTAACTACTTCCAAGTATTGACTTACCTTCAGAATCTTGCTGCCTTTGGATAGTTTTTGTAAGTTTGTGTGTGTGCATTTTTCTTTAAGCTTATATTTGCTATCTGTGGCATAGCTGGTTCTGGTAGGAACTACTTAACCGGATAATAAGCAAAAGTCTTTATCCTTTTACTTGTAACCTATCTGAGTTTTAAAATTTTAAGTAAATTTTGTATGGACAGTTCTTAATCTTGAAGGTCTGTAACTGTGTATATTTCCTTCAAAATCTTGCTTGACAATTTAGCAGGGTATTACAGCTATTTAGATAGTTATTTCTCCAATTGCAATTTGAAAATATCACCAGAATATCAACTGGCCTATCTTGATTTGCAGATGATATTATCCTATATATAGAAAAATCCCAAAAAATCTACCAAAAACTTATGGGAACTAATAAACAAAGTCAGCAAAGTTGCAGGGTACAAGACAAATACACAGAAATACATTGCATTTCTATATACCAGCAATGATCAATAAAAAAAGGAAATTAAGGAAGCAATCCTATTTACAAGAGCATACAAAAGAATAAAACCTCTAGAAATAAATTTGATCAAAGATGTGAAAAACTTGTATACTGAAAATTATAAAACAATGCTGAAAGAAATTAAAGACTTAAATAAAATGGAAAAACATTCTGTGTTCATGGATTGGATGACTTAATATTGTTGAGTTGGCAAAACTCCCCAAAGTGATCTACAGATTCAGTGCAATCCCTACCAAAATTCCCAGTGGCCTATTTTGCAGATATGGAAAAGTAGATCCTGAAATTCATATGGAATTGCAAGGTACCTAAAATTACCAAAATAATACTGAAAAAGAATAACAAAGATGGAAGTCTCACAATTCCTGATTTCAAAACTTGCTGCAAAGCTACTGTAAAAAATATATATATGATATTGGCATAATGATACAAATTTAAACCAGTGGGGTAGAATTGAGAATCCTGAAATAAACTCATACATCTATGACCCTATAATGTTGAACAAGTTGCTGAGAACATTCAATGGCCAAGAGTAATCTCTTCAATAAATTATAATGGATTGGCTGGATATAGACAGGCAATAAAATGAAGTTGAACTCCTCTTTCACAACATATATAAAAATCAACTCAAAATATATCAGTGACTTAAATAGAAGAGCTAAAATTATAAAACTCTTAGAAGAAAACATGGTATAAATTTTCATGATCTTGACTATGAATCCATGGCAGTAGATTCTTAGATATGACACTAAAAGCATGAGCAACAAAAGAAAATTGGGTATATTAGACTTCATCAAAATTAAATACTCTGTGTATCAATGGACATTATCAACTCAGGGGAGAGTCAGTCTTTAGAACAGGAGAAACTATATGCAAGTCACATATCTGGTAAGAGTTTATTATCTAGAATACATAAAGAATGCTTACAACTCTACAACAAATAGACAAACAAACCAAAACAAAAAAGAGAGAATCAAGAGTTTTGTCTGTGGAGGAGAGTGATTCCTCTTAAGGGTAAGAGAATAAACATCCAAAAACCTTAAAGAAAAGGTGGGTAAATGACTTGAACCAGCATTTTGCAAAGAAGATATACAAATGTTCAACAAACATTGGAAAAGATGCTCAACATCATTAATCATTATGGGAATGTAAGTCAAAACCAAAATAAGGTACTGTTTGGCACCCAGTAGGGTGGCTCTGATGATGAGGATAAAAATAAGAATAAAAAAATAAGAATTAGAAGGAGAATGAAAAGAGGAGGAGAAAAATAAGTGTTGGTGAGGATGTGGAAAAGTTGGAGTCCTCATAACATTTCTGGTGGGGATATAAAATCATGAAGCACTGGCAAGCAGTTTAACAGTTCCTCAAAAAGTAAAAAATTTCTATATGACCCTGTAATTCCACTCCTGGGTACAGATCCAGAATAACTGAAAAGATACTGAAACACATACTTTTAGAAGAATGTTCATAGTAGCACTCTCCACAACAGTCAAAAGATGGAAGCAACTCAAATGTTCATCAAGTGATGAATAGAGAAACAAAACTTGGTATACACATTCTTAATTAGTTGTTAAAAAGGAATGAAGTACTGACACATACTACTATTGTGAATAAATCTTGAAACCTATGTGAAAAAAGCCAGACACAGAAAGGTCACATATTGTATAATTCCATATATATGAAATAGCCAGAATGGGCAAACCCATAGAGACAGAAAGCAGATTGGTGGTTTTCAGGGGAGTGAGTGGGGCTTGAGGATGGGAGAGTGAATGAAGAGTGACTGCTGAAGAGGTACGGAGTTTTCTGTTGGGGTGATGAAAATATCTTGGAACTAGATATAGAGTGATGGTTGCACAATGTTGTAAGTGTACTAAATACCACAGAATTTGTGCGATTTTTTTTTGTTGTTGTTTTTTTGCGACACGCGGGCCTCTCACTGTTGCGGCCTCTCCCATTGCGGAGCACAGGCTCTGGATGCTCAGACTCAGTGGCCATGGCTCACGGGCCCAGCCGCTCCGTGTCATGTGGGATCTTCCCGGACTGGGGCACGAACGCATGTCCTCTGTATCGGCAGGCGGACTCTCAACCACTGCGCCACCAGGGAAACCCAGAATTGTGCACTTTTAATGGTTAATTTTGTGTTCTGTGAATTTCACCTAAAAATGGCACTGAATTACCATTTTTTACCTATCAGATTGGCAAAAATTCAAGTTTTACAGCATATTCTGTTGCGAAGACTTGTGGGGAAACAGGTGCTTTCATAAATTGCTGATGGGAATGCAAAATAGTATAGATTCCATTGAGGGTAATTTGGCAATAGTTAGCAAAATTAGATGAGCATTTTTACCCTTTGACTCAGCAACCCACTTCTAAGACTATATCCCATAGATGCATGCAGTAGAAAAAAGACCAAACGATGTATGCACAAGGCTATTCAGTGGAACTCTTTGTAATATAATAGCAAAAGAGTAGAAATGGGATAAATCTGTATCAGTAGGGGCTCAGTTGAGTAAGTCAGAGTTTATGCACACAGTGGAGGGCTCTCTGTCTGTAAAAGGGTTGACACACTGCTGTGGAGAAAATTGCTGAGGTGGGTTGCTCCATGAAAAAAATCAAGGTAGGGCTTCCCTGGTGGCGCAGTGGTTGAGAGTCTGCCTGCCGATGCAGGGGACACGGGTTCGTGCCCTGGTCAGGGAAGATCCCACATGCCGCAGAGCGGCTGGGCCCGTGAGCCATGGCCGCTGAGCTTGCGTGTCCGGAGCCTGTGCTCCGCAACGGGAGAGGCCACAACAGTGAGAGGCCTGCATACCACAGAAAAAAAAAAAAAAAAATCAAGGTAAATGTCCAGAATAGGCAAAGCTATAGAGACATGAAGTAGGTTAGTAGTGGCCTATGGCTGGGAGGAGGGAGACCAGGAGATGGGCAGATTGGGGGTCTGGATAGTTGAAAATATTCTAAAATTTAGTGGTGATGAATGTACAACTCTGAAAATTTTAAAAAATATATTGAATTGTATAGTTAAATGGGTGAATTTTATAGCATGTGAATTATATCTCAATAAAGTTGTTATAGAAAAAGAGAAAAAAGGATTTGGTATGTGAACTCTGGACTCTCTCAGATTGCATATAATCAGTGATTGAGCTACAGTAAATAGTCCAGAGCCAATGGTTCAGATTAATAGAGATTTTCAGAAAATATTTCTATTTGGGTGGGAGGAAGTGATTTCAAGTATAGGGTATCTTAACAAGTCAGGGAAATAAACTTTGAAATAAAACAGGAAGTGATTCCTCATCTAGAAGGCCAAGAACCAAACTATTGGTTCTTGTGAATGTGAAATGGGTCCAGAGAGTTATTTGAAACCTCTTTCTTACCTGATGAAAAAATATTTCAGGTTGGCTCCTGAAGGGACAGAAAAGCCAGTGAAAAATTACCAGCCAAAAGTGTAAGTAAGTTGATCTGGTATCTAATCTTGACAGGATTGTCTATACTGTAGATGATTTATAAGAAAAAGTCCAGAAGATTCCACAAGGGAACATTACAAATAAAATTAGAAAAGGTGCCTAGGAAAGAGCTAGGCTTGTTGGCCAACTTTTCTTTGTTTAATCACATCTGAATCTTTATTCTCAGCTAGAATTCCTGTGGAATAGGTTATTTGTGCACTTTTCACAGTCAACAAATTGGAGGAAAATGAAAAAAACTGAGGTGAATCCACTGGCACAGAAAGTGATGGTAAAAGAAAAGAGTAAGCCAAATTCTTGGAGGCTGCAAGATGTCAGATGATAATATAAGTAGACAAAGAGTAGTTCATTATAAATTAGTCAACAAGAATAATTTTGCAGTGATTTAAAGCAATTAGTCACATCATTACATTAAAATCACTTTAATATTCAAATTATCTGTCACCTGTCAAAACAAGGTTTTTAGAAAGAATAGCTTTCATGTGAAATATTCCATAGTAAATTCAAGGACATTCAATCCTTGATTATATTTTCATGAGTGAAGGGCACATGAATGAAATGAGTCCTATAGATAATTTGACTGATTTTTATATAGTAGGTACTGATGATTGAACATTTGTGGGGTTAGTTTATGTTTAAAAATTACTTATGCACCTTAAAATTCACACACTGGATAAGATATGCACAGAGAAATGACCCACCTTTAATCTGGCAAATTAGATTTCTTGATTTTAAGGAGTCTGTATCAGATGCTTTCTAAAGTAGTGTTTTTAAGGGGCACCCGATACTGGTAGGGTGAGCTGGTATGGAAAGAATGATCATTCCCTTTTTTTAGAACCCTGACCAATATCCAAGTCAGTCCATTTAAAAAAAAGGGGGGAGAAATCTTGTTTGAATGATAAACATTTCATAGGAGACTTTATGATTGCAAATCAGAGAAAATATGAGTTTTCTCATTTCCTCACCTTATTTCCTCCTCAGAACATTTTGGATGCTTCCCAAGTGTTATTTCATATGCTAAAATCCAAGATGTAATAGGTTATTATATTTCCCTGTTGATTTTAACTCTAAAATGAGGATTCAGGATTAAAGTCTGCTGCTAGTTTAGCTTCTTTCAGCATGTTATCTTCTTTTCAAATGTTATCCAAATGGAACACAAATGTTCTCTAAGAATTCACAGGAGTAAAAAATATTTTTGATGGTTTGCTTAATGTTTTAAAATTTGTTCTCATTTTTTCCTACTGTATAGAGACAATCTAAAAGCTATATTTTAAATCTGAGG
Source organism: Globicephala melas (assembly GCF_963455315.2). NCBI lineage: Eukaryota > Metazoa > Chordata > Mammalia > Artiodactyla > Delphinidae > Globicephala > Globicephala melas. The sequence continues at coordinate 34,958,902 of NC_083323.1, read as the reverse complement.
AAAGAAATCCCACATGCCAGAGACCAGGAAATTTACTTATTTAATTTGTGATGGTTGAAAATTATGATCTGGACATCATGATATGGCAATTACTTTTTATAAACAGCAATTATTCTATTATTACTGTTGTTATTGTTATTACATTATTGCAGTTTAAGAAAATTATCTTAGTAATTTGCTTTTTCAGGTAAAATGTTGTCTTCTTGCTAGGTTTCATTATACCAAGCCATGAGCTTCTTAATGTTTATATTTCACTTGATACACAATCATTTCGTTAGTATTCTTTCACACATTAGTCTACTTTAACATTAACAGTATACAATTTATATGTGAAATCTAGATATGTCTCACAATTAACACTATGTCTGAATTGTTTTATCTTTTTTAATGAGAAATGTATCTCTCATTAACTTTATTATTCTTCAGCATAGATTTTCAAAACTCAATTGTGTTAAAACAAAATACATTTATACTAGGGCTTTAATAGTTGGCATTTCTTTTTTTTTTTCTCTAAATATTTATTGTTTATTTACTATGTGCAGTTATTAGTCTAAGCAGTGAAAATGAATGGTAAGCCAAATGAAAGTTGTCTTAGCCCCTCTGGCGGCTATAAATTCTGTTATATAATGAATTACATAAACATAATTTTTTAATTTTTGGCTGCGTTGGGTCTTCGTTGTTGCGTGCGGGCTTCTCACTGTGGTGGCTTCTCTTGTTGTGGAGTATGGGCTCTAGGCATACAGACTTCAGTAGATGTTGTCATGCAGGCTCTGTAGTTGTGGCTCGCAGGCTCTAGAGCGCAGGCTCAGTAGTTGTGGTGCACGGGCTTAGTTGCTCCACAGCATATAGGATATTCCTGGACGAGGGCTCGAACCTGTGTCCCCTGCCATGGCAGGCAGATTCTTAACCACTCTGCCACCAGGGAAGCCCCAGAAACATAAGTTAGGAAAAATAAGGGGTGCTATAAATTTTAAAAGGGGAACTGATCCATCATGGATGTAATGATATCAATAAATGTCCTGAATATGTAAAGTTTTAGTTGACCTCTAAAAGAAGAGTAAAAGAGTAGGTGTTGATAAAGTAAATAGATGGAGGGATCCCATATTCTAGGAATGTGGAAAGTTCCAAGGGAAAGTGAGAAAGTACTAGCTGCAAAACACTAAAAGAAAGTTGATATCAACTCCATTTTGACATTATCTGAGAGTATCTTACAGTGACTTTATCAATATCTCACTGCTGACCAGATGGAAGTATTGTGGTGGGAATGTAAACTGGCACAGGCACTATGGGAAGCAGTATGGAGGTTCCTCAAAAAACTAAAAATAGAGGTACCATATGATCTAGCAATTACACTCCTGGGTATATATCTGGAAAAAAATGAAAACACTAATTTGAAAAGATATATGTACCCCAGTGTTTGTAGCAGCACTATTTACAATAACCAAGGTATGGAAGTAACCCAAGTGTCCATCAACAGATGAATGAATAAAGAAGTGGTAAATATATACAATGGAATATTAGTCATAAAAAGAATGAAATTCTGCTGTTTGCAGTAACATGGATGGACCTGGAAAATATTACGCTTAGTGAAATAAGTCAGACGGAGAAAGATATCACTTAAATGTGAAATCTGAAAAATAATAAAAATGTATATAGCAAAACAGCAACAGGCTCACAGATATAGAAAACAAACTAGTGATCACCAGTGGGGAGAGGGAAGTGGGGGCATGTTAGGAGTATGAGATTTAAAAATATAAGCTGCTATGTATAAAATATGTAAGAAACAAAATATATTGTATAGCACAGGGAATTATAACCATTATCTTTGTAATAACTTTTAATGGAGTATAAACTTTAAAAATACTGAATCGCTATGCTGTAACCTGAAATTAATATAATCTTGTAAATCAACTATGCTTCAATAAACAACAACAAAAGAACTTGGTCTGTCTGATGCTAAACCTCCTGATGGTATAAATAAATATAAAATCTTTATCACAATATGGAAGAATTGTCATGATCTGGCCCCAGCCTCCCTTTCAATCTAATTTTCTATTCCATCACATTATATAACCTACATTCCTGACAAATAATATGGGAAAATCTTAGAGATCATAAACCAAATTTTATTTACCTTTCTATCTCCCTCAGGATCTGGCAAAATGTCTTGCTCTAGTAGGGACTCAATAAATATTTATTAAATTTTCATTAAAATTTCTATTGCCATGGAAGTGTAGTTTCAACTGTAAAAAACAAAACAGATACTACTAATCAGATAGAAAAGCAGAAGAGTTTTTGTGTTGTTTCAATTATTAATTTGTTCTGAGAATAAAAACCAACTTAGCCAAAAGAATATAATAAATAAATATTCTGTGAAAATTATTGCATAACATAGAGTGGTTAGTTTTCAGTAAAAGTTTAATTAATCCTTTAGCAAAATAAGTATGGTGTCACATATGTAAAGCTATTTGAAATATTTTAAGTTTTTGTTTTCATAAACACAATTTATTTCATTTTGTTTTGTTTCACATAGTTTATAAGAAGGCTTAAATGTTAAATAATTTGGAACTTGGTGATCTATGAATAAATAAAACAATAATTAAGGTTTCTTTGTCTCAGAAACTCATTACTATTGTCTGAAATTCTGTCATTTGCTTTATGTAGTCAATTTGTAATGGGGAATTGTCATATAAATTAATAAACGGATAAGTTCACTTTTCAGTTATACTAACAAATTATATTACTAAATAAAAAACAGATTTCCTAATTATAAAATGCAATTGAGATATTATTTGAGATACATTCTTTAGTAAAGTTTCTAATGAAATTCTAAAGCCAGATGGTTGGTATTTTTATCATTATGAGATGATTTACATTCTTGGTGTTCTGTGGTTTTGTTTTATTATTCTCTGTGCTGTGTCCCTGGTGAATTTATGCTTTCTAACCAATTATGTAACTCTAAGCTCGGTTCACTTAGGGAGGAATCTGTGGCAAAGCTTAAGACAACAACTTTGTCTTCAGGCTTCACCATGATGCGGAAAGAGTTTTTATTACTCCTCTGCTGGCGGAAGGGGTGGGGTGCGGGTACCTCACTGATGTTGTGCTAAGTACATTAAATGAATTCCTTACTTAAACCTCACAATAATCTTTTAAGGAATGAATTCTTTCTGTTCCTATTTAATATGAAGAAAGTGGCATTCCTCTGGTCACACAGCAGTAAAAAATCCTGGGCTGTTTTTCTCCTATAATTTTCAGGTTCACGTAGTTGGAATCTTCTGAGTTAGCCATTAAGCACTTTTGCTTCTAAGGGAGGTAGACCCACTAGCTGTGTTTTTAGGTTGAGCAAGGTGAAAGGTGCTCACACTTCCATTTTCTGTTTCTGTGACCTTGAGAAATTTATGAAATCTTTCAGTTTCATTCTCTAAAAAATGAGGATAATAATAGCACTTATCTTTTAAGGTTATTGAGATAGATAAATAGCATAAAGTGTGGAAACCATACTGCCCAGTGCCTTGTACCGAATCACTTTTACTGTTATTATTCTTAATGGTAGAAACACTGAAACAAGTAACCTAGTCAGGACTTGAGGCTTTTCCCCAGCAGCCTGGTTTAGGTGAGTTGTCTCTAATCTAGTCACCTGTGTAATCAGAGTAAATTTACTACCTCTAAGGATTTTCATGAAGATTTTAAACTGATAGTGTATATAATGCTCCTAGGATAAAGTCTGACATAGGTCTTTGCATATATTGGTTTCTTACTCTTCTCTGTGTGAATTACCTTGGCTACAATCTTAATATATGGGGAATGGAGCCATCGGAAGATGCAGGGACCACCAACTGAGTTTAAAAATCTTTATGAGTTTTTAAGTCTGTGTGGAACACTATTTGGATAACAGTATTTGGACTGGGAGAGATACTCTAAGGTGCCAAGTTGCAAGTGTACAATTTATGTGGCTTTTCAGATTAATATGTTATAAAGGAACTTGGCAAATTATTAATCCTTTAATATGTTATAAAGGAACTAACATGCCAATTATGCTTTTAAAAGATTAATGCATTACATGATGAAATAAGATCCTGTGATTTTAATGTCTTTTAATGCAAATTTCACAACCTTTTGAAATATAGCTTTTTAAATTAATTTTAGCCAGAGAAAATACCTTAAAACATGTAGACTTATTTACGTAATTCTTTAAACATATTAAACAATGATCTATTAAACTGGCCTCAATGAAAATATAGTTATATTAAACAACTTTAATATTGAATATGAAATTTTTTTTTGTCTCTGTGGAAAGGCCCTATTAATTGCCAAGTAAGATCTGTGAAAATACTGCGTATAAATAAGCATTGATGTGATCAGCCACACTAAAATCAATTTTGGTGGTCAGATGTAAAAATTTGATGACAAAAATTAAATATTATGTAGTTTTATAGAAACAGTTTTAAATCATTTATACAAAATGGATTACTAAACTCTTTATGTCATTTAAAGATATTGTCATTTAGCAGAAATTTATGTTTTATTATTTTAACTAAAAGTTTTATATTAGTCGATTGAATCATATTCAGAGATCTGAATCATTTGTAAAATTTCTAGGAAATAATCCAAGTGTTTTAGATTATGAATATCCCGTATCTGAACAGTGGAATTACAACATATGTTTTTTTAACTGAAGTCAGCTATATATGATCACTTGCTTATATCTATATTTTTAAACACTTAGACTTTGCATATGTATTCTGCTAAATACTACAAGTCAGTTTATATATTATTAATTTATATAGAATATCACTCAACAGGCTAGATTTTATACTTCAAGGGTTATTTATAAAATTATGAAGGGAAATTTTTACCATATGTGCCGTACATACTTGTTTTAGAACCTAATAAGGTAAAATGAGTCACCTCTGGGTTGGAATTCAACAATTTGTGTAAAACAACATAATTTTTGATCAACATTTTACTAATGTACAACACTACAGAAAAATGTAAAAATTTTCAATAATATAAGAAAATGTATCAATTGTGTTTTTTAGTTGTTTTTTTTTTATTTTATACTTTTCAAGAGTTCCAAACCTGAGGCCTTTTAGTTAATAGCAAGTTGATTTAATATTATAACCTCATTGATAGAGTTAACTAATTATTCTTTGTCTATAAATTCAAACACTATGGAAGCAGCTAAAATAAATATTCATAAACACTCTAAAATCAAATATAAAATTTTAAATAAGATGTAAAGAAACTGTATTCCCATCACAGTTCAGAATATTTCTGTTGACTATAAATAATCAATTTGATTAGTCAACACAGAAGAGCAATATATACCAACATTTTTCTTGGCAAAGGAGCTATAACAATGAACAAAACAAACAAAAAAATCATTGCCTATAGGAGCTTTCATTTAGTGGGAAAATTAGGCAAAAAGCAAGGAATAGTTAACATAATGATATGAAAAATGGTGATGTGTACTAAAGAGAAAAATAAGAGGGGTTTTAGAAGGAGGTTAGGGAGTTGAATAAAAGAAAATACTGGTTTTGCAAAATTAAATAGAACAGTCAGGGAAGATTTCATTGAAAAAGTGACATTTTATTAAATATTTGAAGGTGGAGAGGGAGTCAGCCATGCAAGTCTATGAAGGAAGCACATGTTAGGTAGAGGAAACAGAAGTGCAAATGTCCTGAGGCATAGAACAGTTAAGAGGTCAAAGTGAGCCAAGAGGATAGTAGTAGATGTTGAAAACAAGACAGCAGGGCCAAAATGGAGTTGCTTATGCTAAGCTCTACGTCACTACCTTTGAGTGATCTACCTAAAAAGCAAGGATTTTGTAACTTACAAAATAATTTACTGTGCTTCATATTGTCTCTGAGTTTTTCACCCTGAGCAACTTGGAAAATAAAATTGTTTTTTGCAGAGATGATGAAGAAATAGATTTGCATTGGGAGGTGGGGTAGTGGAATAGTCAGGAGCTCAGTTTTCAGTATATTGGTTTAATAGTTCTGTTAGATATTCAGGTGGAGATGTTGAGTAATTAAGTTGGTTACATGAACTAGGCGAGGAGAGAGCTATGGGCTTGAGATAATAATCTAGGAGATTTCAGTATATTTAAAGCAATTACGAGTTCACCAAAGATTTGATAGAAATTAGAATGTAGATGAAGAATCTGAAGAGATAAACTCTGGGCCCAACAACTTGTAGGGTTTGGGAATAAACAAATGATTGAGAAGGAGACCCTAAAAACATAGAAGAAAGACAATGAGACCATGGGTTACAGAAAATTGAATGAAAACAGGAGGTGGGAGTGAGTGATCAACTCTTACTAATGGAGCGGGGAGAAGGGGAATGGAGAACTGATTTTAATCTAAACCTTTAGTTCAGAATTGTCAAATTCAAGGGAATCTTATGTTATTCAACACAATAAAATTATTTTACAAATTAAAACTACATATCCAACAATGCCAAATAATTAATTCTCAATCTACTAATATGGAAATAAAATTTTCTGGCACTTGAAGAAAGAGGAAATTGTTCCTGGCCCTTTTAAAATAGCTCTGAGACAGAAACAGCCACTTTTTGGGGAGATTTGTGTTACTGTTACTTCATACTGTGCTCATTATCTCATCTGCTTTTTATGTTATTTTGGGGGGAGGGATATTTTCCCTGCTTGATTTTAGACATTTGCTACTAAACTCTTAAGTGTAGAACTTGGTGGCATATTGAAATTTTTTCCTTTGACCTCTTAATTAAATCTGAAGTTTACCAGCCTCTTTTTGATCATTTGACCCCTTGTAATTCCTCTTGTTTCAGTTTTACTGAGCACCTCATTTTGACAGGTAAGACTGGTATTCTTATGACATGATAGAATATTAGCCAATTGACATTTAAATCTCAGACGGCTGGACATTTTCCTTAACTTCCTAGCCCTTAGCATGCTTTTATGAAAGAATAAAAAAATCCTTTTGGTCACATTAAGGGTCTCTCATTGTTTAGTGTCATCATGTGACAAATTCTGATCCATGATCTGTTACAGGAAGTGTGACGATTTAATTGCCAGTACAAGGTCGTCTAGAGCTTTTCTTACTCTTGCACATCAATGGAACTTTGAGATGGTGGTTGCTCTATCAGTCTGGGTTCCTGAGAAACTAAGATAAGCAGAGCACTCTCTTCCCACCTGCTGACCTGTGATAGACATGTAATAAAACACAAAATACACTTTTGTTGTTTGAAACCCCTTAGTTCGAGATAACATTTCATTTTTTTGTTTTGTTTTGTTCTGTTTTTTAAAGTACAGTGTAACCCAGCTAATCTGGCTGAAATACTTTTGTAGGAAGTTTGCTTCCACAGTTTTTCAAAGGATCTAGAAATCAGTGATCAGTGATGGTTTTTATCATTTACATTAATTGTTAAGTATATTTTCACAATTCTAATTTTTATTGTAAAATATTGGTTTATTTGTAAATATATTTAAAAAATTTTAAAAAAATGAAGTTAATAAATTTTAAATAAAGTCATCATTGGTAATATCAAGGTATATTATCATTGTCAATTACATTTAGTAATTATTTTAATGTTTTATTCTTGTTTATTTCTAAGTTGTTAAGATATTACTTTAGAGTTAAAATAAAATCCTCATAATAGCTCATCTTTTTTGAGCATTAATTACCTTCCAAACACTGGTCAAAGAGCTTAATGTGCATTAATTTATTAAACGGATTAGCTACATTTGGTCCTGTCCAAACGTTTATTGAGACATTTGGTCTGCCAAAAAGGTTTTGATATTTTGTCCTATCCAAAACATCCATTGAGATATTTGACCCATGCCAAAAAGTCTTTGAAATTTGGTCCTGTCTAAAACGTCCATTGAGACATTTGGTCTATGCCAAAATGTCCTTGAAGTTTGGTCCTATCAGAAACATCCATGAGCATATTTGGTCCATGACAAATGGTCCTTAATATTTGAGCCTGTTAAAAATGTCCATGCTTAGAAAACATCCCTGGGTTCAAATAGCCCCTAACATTTATTTATACTTTTTGTTGACAGGATTAATACATAAATACTATTATGTTTTATTGGTCCAATAATTGTGTTGTGGTTGTATTGCCAATAATAACCTTTCTTGCCTTGGTAGACTTGGTAATCACATGTAGGGCTAAGCAGATGGGTCAGGGTTTGAAGCTTGCAGAAGAGTGTAATTTATATTAACTATATATACTGAGGAAGAGTCCTACAGTTTGAGAAATGCACACAGGACAACAAGTCCAGGACAGGATCTCACAATGCATGATGTGTTAATATGCTGCTGGGCATTTGTTTGGATGTGGCTTGATCATTCAATAAGTGTAGAGTTTAAAAGGAGGAACTTGGTCAAGTTGCTATGTAAAATGGGCTGGAAACACATTGAGGTAAACACTTTACAGAGAGTCTCACTCGTTTGGGAGGAGTGAGAATGGGTATGGCTCTCCTACTCCTTAGTGGTTGAGTGTAATAGACACCTTGAGGGTGATACTGGACATCTAATTAATCCTTCTACAATCATTCCCAAGGTTAATGGGCAATATTTCCCTTGAGTTGATGTCTTATAAAGGTATGATAGCAGTAGACCACAATAAGTGTCTGCTGCTGTTCAGAGAGGTTTTAGTGGGTGTGACTCCCACACATACCTGCTAATCAGCATGGACCATCACTGGCTGGTACCTACTTACTAGCTGATTCAGTCCAGATGAACCTGGAGTTGAATCCATAAGACATAAGTAAGGTTTTTCCTACCTAGGCAATCCATCCATCCATCCATAACCATTTTTCTGTTGCTTGTCAATAGGACATTTTTATTTGAAAGTTCTTAGTGGAATATGGCAGAAATAGTATACTCACAAAAAGAAAAGCCAATGCTACCTTATAATGGCTTTTGTTACCTTTTCTATTTCTTTAACAGAGATAGGAGTAAAAGGTACAGTTGTTGTAAAGAGAGGGGAACCTGAAATGTCCAGTGTACAACTAGTCAGGATTTGGATAATATTACAATCATTCTAGATGGTCCAGGAAAACATCAGCACAAAGTTGGTATTGAAGAGGAAGTAAGGAAGACTGAATAGGTTGAAATGACAGGCAGAAGGACCAAACGCAGTACCATCACAGTTACTTCAAAGAACTCTCCATGATATTCATGATGAAGGGGAGAAAGAAACTCATTAAAGTAGCAAGTAAATAGAATTCAAAACAGGCAACAATCTTTGCACGGAATTTAAATTCCAGAGGAGTGTATAGTGACCAGATGTGGAGCATTTTTTATGCATGATTCCAGTGCTCAAGATGATGAAAGAATTATTTACACAGCTTATGACAATATTTGATGTTTAAGTGCCAATACCACACTATTTAGCGATGGCACCTTCACAATGGCACCAACACAGTTCACTCAGTTATGTATGTGCACTGTGTAGTATTGGATTACAGTATGCCACTGATTTATGTACTAACAATAAAAAGGCCAGAAGACACTTACAGTTATAAATTTGAAAAAGTATTTGCATTTGCATAAGAAAGAAATCTCAGCATTAACCCTTCATTATGCATGATGGATTTTGAGATTGCAAATATGAATGCAATTTGACTTTTCTTACTAAATGCACACGTAAATGTCGATCGTTTCACTTTTCACAATCACTGTGGTGAAAAATATCTTATTTAGCTCTAACGTGTGAGTATATGAAAATGGAAAATAACACATGTAAGTGCATCCATGTTGTTTGGACTTCCATTTTTTTGTGGCTTTGGAAGATATAATTGAAACGTCTAAGTACATTGTGGAGAATGCAGAAGAACATTTAGATGACCTATTTTATTATGTTGAGACAGTATAAGTCCATGAAAGGTGTAGCAGAGAGAGAAGAAAACAAGAAGCTCCAAGATTTCAACCAGAAACTTATTGATTATACATCAGTACTGAATAGCAATCATAGGATGAACAATGCAGTGGAAGGCTGGCATAACAAATTTCAAAAGCTGATGGTAGTGCATCACCCTTCAACTTGGAGATTTATTGAAGTGATACAAGACAAACATAAAAGCAATGACAGGACAAATTAAAGACATTTTGGCAAAGTTAAATGTTTGTATTGTTTAACAAATCATGGACCACATTTCTCAGTGGACATGTTGGACAGGATGAAATGTCCTGCAAGGATTAAGTGTTCACAACAACCTGTGAGGTAGTTACCATCCCTGTTTAATGGCTGAGCAAAAAAGGAAAAGAAAGAACTTTTCCCAAACTACTCAACTAGTAGTTTGTGGAAGATATTTTGTGGGTGCAGGTTGTAGAAGAACTCAGAAAGTCTAATGGGACCTGCACTCTTAACCACTAGACTAGATTCCTATGTGACTAAATAGTCCTTATACCCATTATTTTAGATGTTTTATAATGCACTTGACATTTGGCTGATATTGAACATTAATATTCTTTCCAATATTTTACATGAATAATTTTGAGATAAACATTGGGTAAGCTTTCCTCTTTGTGGTTCAGAATATTTCCATGACTTAGGTGCCTAGAAGTGTCTATTCTGATTTAAAGAACGTAAGCTTGTTTTTTAGCACTTGAATAAAAAATTCCATATTGATATTTTTCTAAATTATTGTATTAAACAACTGCCAGCAGTATATGAAAGAGTCCCCGTTGAATGGATGTGCATCTAAATCAGCCTAGAATCATGGGTAAATATAGTGTAGGAGGGACTAAGGCTATTTCAACATTGAGACTAGAAGTATGTGAAGGACAATGTTAAATTACACAATTTCTTTATTATGCCTACCTTGTGACTTTCTCAAAAATCTACTTTCAGTGCATGTATTTATAAAATATTCATGTTCTGGATTCACATTGACTTGATTAAATGTAAAATAACAGTGTCCAATATTAGGAAATAAGCAAAATAACTGAAAAAAAAAAACACTTGTGCAACACTGTATCAGACCTAAAGAGAATGTCACACTGTTCAGTTTTAAATTAAGAGGACAAAATAAATTCATGATATAGTAGATAAGTGCAGGAGCATGAAGAAAATGTTTACCAGATTGAAATAACAAAGGAGAACAAATGAACCACATCCAGGACTGAATAACAGAATTTCTATGCTTCTTTTGTTAAGCATTACTTTTTCATAGGCTTTAAAAGGATTTGACTTATTTCTTGTGGTTATAGAATATACAAAATCCATTGCCAATGACACTCATTATTATGCATACAGAACCTGGTGTGTTAGCAATGAAGTGAACCAGAGAATAATGCTGGGAGAATCTTCTGCACTCTCTTCATTTACATTGTAAGCAGAGTCAGAGGTTTGCTAGAAGAAAGAATATTCTACATTTTTGGTCTGCTTTTTCCAAGTTTACTAGAAGAGTTCTTGGTGCCAAAGTTTACATCATTGTTTAGCTGACCCCCTTCTTACGACTCTGCTGTTAGTCACTCTAATTTATTCTAAAACTGTGGAAAAAGAGAAAAAAAAATAGTTGAAAGATCTTAAGATTGTTTTGTAGCTTTTATTTCTAAGAGGAGAATGTGTCCCAGTCAGTGTCTGTAATAAATCTTGGTTGTTTGTGACAAATTACTTAAATTTTCTGATTCTAGGTTATCTATTTTTAAAATTTAGTAGTATTAGTAACTGTTCTATTGAAAAGGTTGTTGTGAGTTTGTGGGCTTTAAATAAGAAAGTGTATGTGGAGATTTGAAAACCATAACAATTATGTAATGTACAAGAAAAGAATTGCCACAAGAAATCCAATATTTAATAGTGGTTTATTAAATCTCTTCCCCAATACTATATCTGCTGTATAATTAGATTTTTAAAATTCCGTTCATAGCATGATCTAAATGGCTTTTCATAATATTTTAGACCATATTGCTTTTGTTCTTCTCTGAAAGGGACCACTGGGATATTTGACAGTGAGAGAAAAATAGATATCTTCTAGTTGGGATAAAAGGTGCCATTATAAGAATAGATTCCTTGAATAAGTAATAACAGAAATACACCTCTTTTTTTCTAAATGTTATTCTCATAATATTTCCATGTATATAAAATGTATTTTTACTTCTGTTATAAAATATAAAATCTGATATATAGTTAAGTGGTTTTACTACATTTAGAAACCATTTGGGTCCAGATTTAAGCCTCCATATCTAGATCAAATATAACTATTTAAGAATATACTAATTGGTTATCCCAAATTCCAAAACTGATCTGAGAGTAGAGGCAGTTAGGAGCCATAGCCCCAGTGCATGCCAGGCAAGTTAGTGTTAGCATTTAGTACTTATTTCTGCCATATGCTGGAAGGCATTGTGCCTTTATGTATTGACATTTCCTTTGATACTTCCACAATATATGTTTAAAAGACCAAATAAAGTAGTTTTACAAAGTAAAATTTGGATTTTGATGTCTGCTCAGGAATGGATATAGAACATTAGAAACTTGTTTTACTGTACTGAATCTGATATTTATTCAAACTCTGTGGGAAATCCAAAAATAGATTTGCAAGTTTCTATTCATGTTTTCAAGGCCCTGAATGAGAAGTTAACAGGAACTTTCCTTCATCAGTCGTATTGTGGTGTGATTTCTAGCTTGAAACATTGAGCCTTACACTGTAATAGTTGATTTAATGGAATAGGAATTTTGGTTTCTAGTTAGATTCCATTAACATTCATGTAGGAACATGGTTAGAATTGAACTCAGTTGTTGTTTTCCAGTTTCACAGATGTCCTTGCTTAAAATTTTAGTGTAATTTTCCTAATACCAATTCTCTGTATAATATACAATTTGAGAAAAAGATAAAGTAAAATTCAATATTTTTGCTTCGTATTATGATATTATTACTTTAGGTAAATATATCAGTCTAGGTATTAAGTATAAATTAAGTATAAAATAAGTATAAAATAAGTATAAAATCAGTCTAGGTATTAAGTATAAAATAAGTATAAAAATAAGTATAAAATAAGTATAAAAATAAGTATAAAATAAGTATAAAATAAGTTGTAATATACTGATTGTCAAACAAATAATAAGATCATGAAATTTACCAGAAGATAATTCACAATAACAAGGCACCATTTAAAACACACATACACCTGGGCCCCTATAGTTAATCTGTCTGTTTCTCCGAAAATCAAATTGAGAACTTGTTCACAGGAACTCATAAATCGAACCACGTTCTTATAAAAATGCAGCATTAAAAAATAAAATGCAGCATAAAAATTAGGCATCTGGGTATCTGGAACTCAAACCCTCTTTAAACATTAAAATCAGTGCTTAAATTGCTTCTAAAAGTGAACAGGAAATGCGTCCTGGCTGTGTGTTTTATGTGGCCAGAAACCTTCTGTACGTGGGCTGTCGAATTATCCAGACACTTGGTGTGAAACTGAACATATTCAAGATAAGTCGCAAATAGGTGTTGTTAAAATAATATGACCTGGGTCTTCAGTTTGATGTGTTTATTTGACAGTTTTCTAAAAAGGGGAAGTGAAATTGTCCTGTGCATTTTTCATAAGTCAGTTATTGTAAATACATTTATACTTGTCTCTGACTCTGTGTCTAACTAACAGCAAACTGAAATTGGAAAGAGAAAGACTGAAAGACGTATTTATTTATTTACTTTTAGTATCCGCTATATGAGTTTTCAGACTCAACTGAATTTTAAGGGCATTTTATTCAGATCAGTGAATATGGGGAGATAAGAGATAATTCAAAAGAATATTCCTTGAACTTTTAATTATCCCCTGCATCTATTGATATATAGGGAGTCTGTGAGTACGAGCATTTTTGTTGCTGTAGTTATTTAATTTTTTACTATATTAAGAATGCATTAAAATTTAAAGACACAGAGCACTTGCCTAATGGAAAAACAAGTAGAAAGAGTGAATTGTTTTACTGACTACTTACTATGTTCATAACATGTCAAAATAAAGACGCCTCTTCTCTTTGTTATTTATAAGACTGAGGTTCCCTCCCATTGCCCTCAAAATGTGAGAGAAAATAATTCCTAAGTCACACTGCAAATATCACCATTCTAACATGGAATCATCTCCCTCTTCTCACTCAGGAGAGCAGGGACTATGAGTGATGATGTTTCATGTCAATGCATGAGGCCTGAAGTCAATGTTTAGAACTGTCTCCAGAAGCCAAGGAGGTTTAAGATGGGGAAGTATATATTAATTAGCAAAGCTAATGCCAAAAAAAATCAAAATAAATAGAAGGTCATGAAAGCCAAATATTGAGGTTCACCTGAAAGCCATGGATAAATTGAAAATAAAATAGATATAAGCATAGAAACTCCATTTCTGTTACTCTCTGCAATGATAAACACCAAGTTGGAGACAGGCTGGGCAGGGCTTCTTTTCTTGTTGATCTTAAAGAGTAGATTCACCAGGTACAACCTGACAAGTCTGTTATGGAAAAGGTATCAGTGATGCTTTCAATATTTGTGATCACAATTACAATAGCAATAATAATGGTTAACAGTAGGTTATCTTAGAACAGAAAGGCAATCTTTCTCTGTGCTGGTCCTTCATCTCAACTATTGTCAGTGGAACCAAGTCACTTATGTGTATTATAAAAGTAACTTCAATGTGTTTTGATAGATCATTCACCTTTATAATTATTTTTGTGTATGTTAATACTAAAATTATATTATTTCTTGGTACACCCAAAATACCTTTTGGATAAATGTCAGTGGCAGCACTTGGTCCCAAGCTTTGGTTGTGGGGGAAAGGTTATAGATAAAGACTGGAAAAAATAATTCCTGGGCAAGGACTTAAAATTAAAAACCTATATTGAAAATAGTGCAAATCTAGAGACCAAAATTCTTATATAGATTGAAGATTAAAAAATATGAATGAAGTTAAAAATTAGGAAACATTCAAGTATTAAAGATGAAGGGAAAATAATAAGACAGCATGGCGTAACTGAACGTGTGGAGGCACAAGCTGCAGAGATAGGGGATCCAAACCTAGCTCAGCTTCTTACTAAGTATAATATATAAATCTCAGTTTCATCACCTAAAGATGAGATTCATAATAGCTAGCTTACTGGTTTGAGATGAATATTAAATATAATTATATCAAGAATATAACAAAATATTTTAGTAAATGGAGTAATTGTCTGGCAAGCAGTCACTGAATCAGGGAGTAAAAGTAAGAGTAAGAGTAAGTAGGAAGGAAGAAATTTTTCCAAGGTAGTGAGATGCAAAGTTCAGGGAGTCAGCATGAGGCCAAGCAGTTTGGCCAGTAACAAGCAAACTTTGAAATGTATTTTTCTTTAACTATTCCATAGCTGTAGACAACTGTGTTAATTTCAATGTTTCTGGGGTATCCTGTAGTATGAGGTACTTTGCCTAAAATATAGAGGATGATCATGAAATGGCTTTAATGAATAGATATATGTATAGAGCAGATAATGCAGTGTAATGAGCACTGGGTTTTAATTGAGGTTCTTATTTCCAGTTCCAAGTAAGTCACTGGATAGCTGTGAGAAACTGAGCAGGTGATTTAATCCCTGGAAGTAGTGTGGTCAACTGATGAAACAGTTCTTAAAATGTAGCAGATTTAATTTTTACTCATAAACAAAATTTATTTTTAATCTTAGCTTTTTTTTTTTTTTCTCTTAACTCTGGACATATTCCCCAAATGGCTATGGCTTAGGTTCCAAATGCCAGTATGGGCAGTGACTCTTCATGACATCATTAGATGTGCTGTTCAAATAAAATAAAATTACCACTAACATATGTAAAATATAATTTAAGAAGTAACCAAAGTACACCCAAAAGATGTGGAATCTTAAAGCAAATATAAATGGGATTAATGTTATCTACACCATGTATTGCTCCTCCCAAAAAGGAAACTTAAGAATGGATAAGGCGGTCACTGGGAAAGATTCCTTTCCTGTTAAAAAAAATAACATCATTAATTATCACTGTTTGTATAATCAGCCACTGTAGGACTGAAAACAAGTGATACTCTATCTGGCAGTATTCTGAACTCTGCACATTTCATGTTGTAATTGGTGAAGTTGGTCGTGTTAAGAAAGACTCAACATGGTTACAGAAGAATTAGAAAATAGGAATTTAAAAGCATCAAGCCGTGGATATACTGTCACATAATTTGATTTTTTTGGTTGTTTATTCAACAAATATTTATTGAGCAACTATCCTGTTCTTGGCCATATTCTAGATGCTAGTGAGAGTGAGATACACATGACCCTTGAATGTTTAATTTCATTAAGTACTACAAGCAGGTGAACATGAAACACATACGTAAATGCCAACAAATATCAAATAATGATGAGTACAATCCAGAAAATTAAAATAAAGTGAGGTAATTGAGAATAACTGAATAATCACTTTAGACGGCCAGAGCAGATTTCTGTGGCTGCTATGTCAGTAATAGGTGACAGAATAATAGCAGTGATAGCTATAAATGCCTTTACAATGGTCACTTGCAGGAAAGTGGTAGCTTGAACTAGATTTAGGTTAGTGAAAATGAGAAAATAAAAATATCGGTGCTATGTTTTGGGATAGTACTGAGAGGATTTACTCATATATTTAATGAGGGAACTAAGAAAGGAGGGAAACCAGGATAAAACACTAGATATCTTGCTTGAGTTCTGGGTCTATAGTTTTAATTACAGAGCTGGGAAAGACTGAGGGAGAAGAATTTGAAGGAGATAAATAAGAGTTTTCTTGAGGAAGGTGCATTAAAGTTTAAGAATCCTCTTATATATCCAGTGGAGAGGTCAAGGAGACAGCTGGAGTCCAAAAGAAAGTTAAGAACTGGAGATGCAGATTTTAGAGTAGCCCATATATCTTAATAACTCTGCTTTTATTGATCCTCAAGGCATGGTGCTACTCCTCCTCTCAGTTTTGGTTTTTACAACCTAAAGCTTCCTTGATTTTGCGTTTTTTAAACTTTGAATTCCAAAGACTTTCCCACCACTTACATTGGCTCTGTATCATTAACCTCAGGAAATTTACAGAACCTTTCCAATACTTAGACTATAGTATAAAAAAATGGTTTCATGCATGAATTAAACAAAAGAACATTTGTGTCTGAGTCATGGGGCTCTTTCCACTCTCTGGAATTTTGATTCTTTATCTGTAAAGAATAAAATTTGGTGGTGTTTTTAATTAACAAAAAAAAAAATCTTTGAAACTCTGGTTGAAAAAAATGTCTCAAGTGGAACCTCAGGAAATATGAGTAAAACAGATATGTTCTGTTTAAAGGAGACTAGAAAAATTCAGCCTTTTAAGTCAACACTCTATGCCACTCATTGGGTACTCAGAACTGCACACTTAGGGCTCTGCTTATGTGCCATATGATTAGATGGTACCTAAGGCCCCCTGTGGGACTAATGATTTTATTAGGTTATTGCCTCAGGATGGAAATATCTCCTATGGATTCAGCTGGGTCTGAATTAGTATTAGACTGTTGCCAATTCCAGAATCTGCAGGTGGTAACCTACACACGTGGGAGCACCTGGATAGGCAGAGGTTAGAGATGGAGACAGAATCTGACAGTCAGAAATGTTCTGTGTAGTGCAGAGCAGTTGCTCTGTGATTTGAAACACATGGTACATAATCTGCAGAATCCACAGACTGGAAAAACTACACACTGATAATTGAGATTTCACAGTGTGACATTGTGCATCTCCTCTTTTATTTAGAATCACTGGCCAGGGTGCTAATCTACATCAGGATTTTCTAAATAACTGAGAAATTAACCACTTATGCTTTTTTTTTTTTTACTGTTCAAACTGCTTTCAGTTATACAAAATGAATAATAATGAATAAATGTATTATCTTCTCCAAACTTTTAAGAGTACACATGGAATGTATTTTAGCAGCATTTCCTTTATGAATCTCAAGTTATTGCTATGAACAATAATATTTATGTTGTGCTGTAGATAGAGAAGAAACTGTATATGTTAACAAGGTTTCAGAGGACTGACTAATTAAGCGTATAATTGTTTTACCAACTGTATCAATTTCTCCTCACAGGTTTGAATTGTTTGTCTCCACTCTGGTTAACAGATGCCCTTAGGAATTATTCAGATGTATGTACTATTTTTCATCCCTGCCTTCAGTACTTTTCTGAAGTAAAAGGACTATCATTTCAAAGGTTATTGTAATCAGAGCAGTGATTGTTCTCTTCTCCCTGTTCATGCCATAAAAGTTATCGAGCACCTACTCTATGCCAGGAATTGTTCTAGGCATTTGTCAGTAAACAAAATAAAAATCATTGCCTTATATTCTAGCAGTGAAGAGAGACAAAAACAAACGAACAAAAACCAAAACAAGAAAGCGAAGACAGGTAAAAATACCTAAAAATAGTTAAAATATTGAAGATATAAGACCTTGTGCTATTTTAAAAAATGAAAAATAATGAAGGATACTAGAGATTGGGAATATTGGATGTAAGGAATGTTGGAGCAAGAGTGCAGGCTGTGATACAAGATGGACCTTATTAACATGGTGACTTGGAGCAAATATTTAAAGGAAGTGAGGGAATTAGTTGTGCAGACATCTGGGAGAAGAGCCTTCTAGGCAGCCGGGAAATTAGCAAACTCCCTGTTTTGGGAGCATTCCTGGAACAACACAGAGGCTAGTGTGACTGGAATGAATAGTGTTGAGGGAATAATAACAGAAGATGAGGTCAGAGAGAGGACAGAGAACAGATAATGCAAAACTTCATAAGCCATTGTAAGAATTTAGATTTTATTTAAGTTGTGATTGATTCTCCTATTGGAGCATGCCATAAACTCCAAATAGCACCTTTTCCCATCAGAGGTACCTTTAGTGCCATAATTCCTGCCAAGTCATATGACCCAAGTGGCAGGATTTCTTGTACCATGGCTGGACCTGCAGCAGAATTCATTCATGCTGTGGAGCTGCTGGCCTGAAGCAAATAGACTGCAGATATTTCTCCATCAAAGATGAGTTTATTTGGAATCAGCAGAGAATTGCAATTCAAAGTCTGCAACCACATGAGCCACATTCAAGTCCCTGCATGGGAAGGGAAGGAGAAAGATTTTATAGAGAGAAAAAGGTAGTTGGGAGGGTCATAATAAACAAAGAGCCCATGGCTTTTCATTGGCTGAGTCATTGTCAGGAAAGAAGAGGAATCTTTCTTTTTCCATTGGACTCTGCTGTTATCACAGGGTGTGAGATTCCCCCCCCACACACTTTGGTCTCCCACCTCTATTTAATTGAGGTTTCTGTTTATTAATTTTTACAAACAGCTTTTCTTGTCACTTGATGTATGGCTGGAGAAGTATCATCAAGCATGAATAGGCTGCTTTCAGAACCCAGAGAAGCCTGTCAGGTGTTGTGCTTCCTCCTTAATTATTAGCCTGTGTGAGATGCGATGATATATGCTTTAAGTTGGAGGTTATCCCAGCATCCTGAGGTTCACTAAATTCCCTAGTACTCCACTGATGCAGCAGGCCCCTGAAGCTTCATAGTGTTTATGTCTTTTCCTCAGGAGTATGTGTTTTACTAAGGCTTCCAATTTATTTGACATTTCCTTGTTCATTATATCCAGTCAATGTTCTGTTATTGGTAAAATGGATATTCTACAGAATGTCCAGGTGGTTTAGGTCTCTTTGGACTATATTATGACAGACGGCAGAAGGGTTAACTTAGCCTGGAGTAAAGTTGTAAATGTGTGCTCTATTTTTCATCCTATTTGATTGTGAACTGCTTCTGATTCTCCTTCTTCAGAGGTAAAAAAGAAAGTACTTGCCAGATCAATGACCCCATACTATGTACCTGAGTCTTTGTTCATTTTTTTCTAGCAGATTCCACATCTGCCATAGCAGCTTCACCTGGGGTTCTATGTGGCAAAGCTTGATCATTGGTGTCTGCTACTATTCGTCTTCTTTTTATAGTAGGAGGAATGAAATGAGGTATGATAGCTCCATAGACTTTTTTTTTTTTCCATAGACTTTTTATTGGGTTAGCTTCCTTCGAAATCCCAATTATTCATCCTTGATTTCTTTTTGTTGTATTACTGTGGTGATCTATTGTTGGCTACCCATCTAGACCTATCCTCTATTAATTGTCGCCATAGTTCTCTGAAGTTAGGCCTGCCTGCTGCCTTCAAATGTTTCCACTCTTTGTTATCATTGGGCCTATTTTTCTTTGAAGGCTAAGTGTTACCACTTGGTCTCTATCAGTTCAGGATTCTATCATGCCATTGCTATCAGTGAGCCCAGTTCAATAACAGCATCTCCTTCAGAGATGCTATTGTCTACAGGGGAGAACCTTATTGCTTTGGAAAATAGTATATTCTAGGGTGTGCCATAGAAGATAATTGGCTGAAATTTTCTGATGTTATATGGTATATTCACTCTAGTATGCACACTTCTCTGTGGTTTTTTATCCTTGTCTCTACCATCTGCCACATCTATTCTGGTCTTTCTACAACATTTAAGGTGGGACACCCCTTTCAGCAAGCTTCCAGTTTCCAAACCCCAACTTAGCAGCAGCATATTAATTTCATTTTTCTGAGGTCCTTTCTACAGAGTTAAATACTGCAAAGAATGCTCCTTTATTGGTAAACTCTCCTTTTTTCAACTTCCTATCCCTTTGCCCTATATTCATCATTTTCAAAATTCATTCCCTTTCACCACGGGAAGCTCAGCACTCCCTGGGAAATGTTGTGACTCAACCATAGTTACTGGTCTAGTGACCAAGAAGGAAGGAAGGAAGGAAGGAGTATATCCTCAGGAGTGCACGTGTGGTCTTACAAGGAAGAGACCTCTGGATTATTGTTAAACAAGAGTCAGAAATTGGGTCACATCTGCAGATTTTCAAGTGCATTTAGCCAGATGTGTACATCCCAAGTTGCAGATTACCTTCCATCCCAGTTCATGCTTGAATCGAGAATTAAACCTTCTCTGAAACTCTGCTACCCTTATAATGACATTCTGTCCCTTGGCCTCAACTTCTTCTGTTCCTTAGCTCCGGGAGAAGAGGATCTTTTTATATACTGACAAGAAAGTCTTCTAATTTTTACACTTCACCTTAAATTACAGAGTAATTACCCTAAGCTCTTCATTGTTTTCCTCCAGTGCATTCATTGTCCTATATAGTTAGTATTTTCTCTAATTTCTCAAATACCTGATGTATTGTATGCAAGACTGTGTTCTCTTTTACTAAGATTATTTTATGTCTGTGAAATATATAACAATGTCACCACGAGAATTTACCAGGGGCTATCAGTACTCTACCACCAGTGATAGCGTATTCATGCCAGTCAGTCAGTTGGTGATTCAGCTCCAAAATCCCGTCTTACAGTCTGCTTCTAAGACCACACTTCGGACCAACTCTCTTCAGTCAAAATCTCCAGTAGGCAGAATCAGAAATGGAGATTTCACCCAGGTGGATTATCGTGGGAGATGAACGACTGTAAGGAATAAGGGAAGCAGGGTAGAGCAGAGTTAGAAATATGACTCAGTTACAACAGAGGCCTTAGCTGATGCTACTAGTAATTCTGGAGCTAAGATGGACCCTCTGAGTTGTCCAAAGTTTAGGCAAGAGTGTTGGGCCTTGTTATCCCTACATTGAATATTCATTGGATGTAAACTACTGTTGGAAATGGGGCATAATCTTGCCACATGAGCTTCCATACATTCGCATCAGGAAACACTGGGAGAAGAACTCAGCTGTGATCTCTAAGCAGCCGACACTCCTAGCGCCTGGGGGAATGAGTGCCTCCGTGCTTGTGAGGGATCTTGGCAGTGAGTACAACATCCAGTATATCAGTAGAGAGAAAAGTTGTGGGTAAGGCAGATTTTGGGAGAATACAGAATTTAGTTTTAGATGTATCCAGTAAGAAAGATCTATTTGACAGTCAAACGGAGATTTGATTAGGCAGTTTGATGTGAGTCTAGAGTTTAGTAGGGAAGTTGAACTTTAAAAAAACTTATTTTTCTGCATGTGCTTCTGAGTTGCAGGGCTGATGTTAATGGCTATTGAAATTCTCAGACTGTACACTGTTGTGCACCTGTTGTTTGTTGAATGTCAGTCTCTCACATTAGAATATAAACTCTACACGTTTTGGGTTCACCATCCTATTCCTAGTATCTAGCACCTAGAAGCTCAGTATAATTTTGCTGAATCCCTGCCAGGTCAGGGTGTACCTTTACTTCTACTCAGAAATTTAATTAATTAAAGTATATAAGAATGTCATCTTTTGGTTGCCTTTTAAATATTTTCATTCCATGTAGAGGGATACTTTTTCAAACTGCTTTAGAATTCAAAGATCTTAGAAATATGGAGGTTTTAGCTTAGAGTTAATCAGGAATTTGATATAGCTCAATATGTTTATTAAATTATTCTTGATATGATTTTCTACATTATAATATTTTTAAATTATAGCACATGCATGTAGGCACAGAAAGCAAGTTGAAAAAAGTTGCAATAATCCCTCCTGGGAAAGTGTATGGATGTGCTTTAATGATTCTAGAAAAAATATGAAGCATTCACTATTTTTAGCAATCATTTATTAGCAAACAAAAGAAGGCTTTTTCCATCGATAATTTACCTGTTTTGTGAGAAGAGATTCTATCAAATTCCATGACTTGACACATTAAAGCCTACTATAAGCAGAGTTAAGATATCTTATTGTCCTTCCTAAAAATTAAATATCTCAATTTTGATTAAGTTAAATGTAAAGAAATTGGTTTATTCTCCAAGATACATACTAAAAGGAAGTAGGGCATGCTTTTCGTTGGTCTCTTCATGTTATTAATTTTCTAATTGTGAAGAGCCCTTGTGAATTGCAACTCAAATAATAAACGTAACATCCTCTGAGGTCAGTGACTTGACAAGAGAAGAAACTACAAAAAAAAAAACTGTGTGTATTTTCAAAGTGCTAATTATTAGTGTAAAAAATTAAGGAGTTATAAAATGGGTGGAGTATGATGGTTTACTAGGTTGAAATAATATTGCAGATATGATGATAGTTAAAACCAAAAACTCTATATTGCATCTTTGAAAATGTTATTCTAGCATGAAATACACGTACAGTATTTTTAAAAATACAGAGCAAAGTTATGCATCGTATAAAATAGACTAGCTCAGAATATATGAAAGGTGAAGAATTTCTGTTTGAAAATCATCCTGACAGCTGAATCTGGTAAGAATTATGTAAATAATTTCAAAAAAGTATTATTCACTCTAATTTGTGAGAACTTTCTTTTACTTCCTGTGGACTGCAATTTGAAGGAATGATATATTCAGACATAGGTGGGTGTATGTCTTTATTGAGTTAGAGATGGCCAGATTTCTTATGTAGATTTATATTATCATTATCCAGAAGCACTACCTTATGATCAGATACTTAAGGAATATCACTAGGATAATGATGCAACAGTCTCTGTTCTTATAATTGTCTTTAGAAAGGGTTATGATGAAAAATAACATACAAATAAGGGACAAAGACAAAAATTTCTTTTTATCATAAGCGAGAATCACTATAAAGAACTACATATTAGACAAAAAGTGCATTTCATTTCAACAAGTTTCTTTTGAGTATCTACATTTGACATTTTACTTGTTTCTGGATTAATGGAACTTAATGTGATTTCTGAAGACACAGATAAGAAGAGGAGACAGATTCTAAATAAATAATCTTTGAAACATAAGTACAAGTAAGTTGTGAGACAATCTATAATGTAATTACAAAGTGTTATGTGAATTTATTAAGATTTGTCCTATTTGTGGACATCATTAATGGCTTCTTAGAGGAGGATAATGATTTGAACTAGTTTCAAAAAACAGAAAAAATTTAGCTGGAGAAGAAGGGAATTCTAGGTAGAAGGACTTTTATAAAGGTAAAAATTGGGAAAGACTGTGAGCATAATTATCAATAATATAGCCTGCCATTCTTTCATGGCACCAAGTCCGTCTTGTCCTCCCTTCAAATGGAAGTATTTTAAAACCATTCCATGATTTCCAAGTTTCCATTCAACCTGCTTGTCACGTATTTCTAGACCATTGCTTATTAAGGAGAGCAAAGAGATGGACTATAGTCTTCCTATAACTAAGCCATCTCTAGGAAAATTCAAGTTTTCATCTTTACAATAGAATAATTTAACGAATATCTCCTCCAGTATGGGTCTCTGTCTTGATAATCCCAGACCTAAGACCCTGCTCCACCATGTAATAAAGGCTACATTTGGAGATGAACCCTGGAGATAGCCCCACTCTTTGTGACTTGGTCTACCCAAAAATATGTTATTTAAGCTTGTGAATTGGATCATTCAAATGTATGTAATTCTTTCTGAAGGTTAAGGCAGATTATCTGCCACCCCACCAGATGGAAGTGAGACATCAGATCTATTTCATTCATACAGAGGGTCTAGAGATCTTTGTAAAGAAGGAGAGTGTGGAGTTTCATCCAGCTAAATATTTTGGCTTCAGTGAAGACAAAGACCATTACTTCTGCTTGATTATCAGTCCAATTTATTCAGTGTCCACTACTCAGGAAGAGTAAGTTTGCAGAAGAAGATAATGGATTCAGTTTTGAGTGTGGTGGAATTTAGATTCTCATTAAATGTCCATTGTAAATACTACTACTACTACTAGCTGTCATTAATCAAATGCTAGTTTTGTACCAGGGCTGGAACTATATTCTTTACATGAATTGATTTATTATTTGTGTAATGAATACCTTATATAGATAGATGAAGAAATTAGAGTTTAGAGAAAGAACCAAAGAAAGAGTTAAACATGTCCCATATACTTGAAAGTTATCCAAAGAGATGATAGTTAAATTTGTGAAGTGTATATAACTGCTAAGGGAGAGTGTATATGGTGAGAAAAGAGGGCTGATTATTAAGCCTGACCAAACCCTTTTACTTGTGTAGAAATCAGATGGCAAAAACTAGAACTATCAGTGGAATTCCAAGTGGCTGGGCAAGGGAGAAAGTGTCTTTTCTTAAAAACAGAGATGTGTTTATGTGGCCAAAAGCAAAAACACTATACAAAGGTGTGATTCATAAATATTAGAGCCAGGTGAGCATAAGAACAGTGAAATAAATGTAAATGGAGATCAAAATGGGAACAGAGGGCATTTTCTACCATTGGCTCATTTCTTCCACTACTTATGTCAAGGTGCTCAGGTGATTAAGATGCATTTATTAGTCCAGAGTTACGGTAAAGAGAAATGAGAATTTGCTTATCATTCGGGGGTAGACATGGAAAAGAAAGCAACCCAAAAACATTACGGAAAATTAAAATTCTTGGATATATCTGTTAGTGCCCTGAGAAGAAAGAGATGGCATTCTTTAACTGGGTAATATGAGAGGAGTTTAATAAAGTGTTTATGAAAACTAGAAGAGATGCTAACCCCAGGATTAGTAATAGCTGAAATCTACTCATGCCTCGAACTCTAAAGAAGAGGAAGTTGCTCCCAGAATTCAGAGTAAAACAGCTGTTTAAAGAGGACCAACAGATAAAAACTATGGCCTGTCTAGGGTTGCTACCAACATTGGAAATCCCTCCTGGAGGAAAGACAGTAGAATACGTACTGGAACTTTACCTTCCTATATTCCTTAACCTTCTGTTAGTGATACTTATTGGCCAAACCTAACCATAAACTGTAGGATAAGTGAGTTCGTTAATGTAGATCGAATAGGTTAGCCTCCTGATACATACAGCAGAATGGAGAAGGGTTTGTAAGAATGCACACAGAAGTTTGGTGTTTAGCAGCTATCTGTCTTCTTAAGATTCTTCCCAAGGTTAACACACAAAAGATATATATTCAGAGGATAAAGAGTGAAAAAATAGAGTTCTGAGGATAAAATACATAAGAACACCAAACTTTGAGACAAGCAGAAGATTTTCTTGTTATTTAAGAAACAAGAAAAAGGATATATTTCTTATCCTTGTCCCCATAGGATGCTGTACTATTCCATTCTGTCTCATCTGTCCCTGCCCTTGGCCCTTGGGGATAAGTTATGGATATATAGAAGATAAATCACATTATCAGTTGTATCATATACTTCAATATAGTTATGTACAATCAAAGCCAAAATAAAGGCATTTTATATGTGAATACTTGGTCATTAGTGATATGAAAGAGAATTTATAACAGAGAAGTTGAGTAGGAGCAATGTTTCAGAAGAACTGAGGCAGGAATGCTCCCCGAAGAATTAGAAAACATGAATCTAGATTTTTCTTTTAAGAAATGTGATGGTAAACAGATAATATCTTGAGAAAAAAACATTGGACAGAAGAGGATTCTCATTTCAGATGCAAAAGAATATAATACATTCCTAACCGAGGTAACGCAATAATGAAATAAGAAGACATTCACCAAGTAAGGAAGGGATTGGGGAAGAGTGATGCAGAGAATTTCTAAAAAAGATGCGTTGGGGGCGAGGCACAAATTTGGGGATGCAGATGACAACAGAGTGGTCTCCTCAATAAATAAAATGGGATATTTTTCTTTAATACCAAAAGATTTAATTATGACTCAGGAAAAATTGAAGTGGAGGGACAAAGAAATCACATCATAGTTTATAACCAGGGTGTCAGTAATGTAGGAGTAGTCATCTAGGTAAGTGTGAGCTCCATGCAAAAGTATTTTAATTAAGTGCTTTTTGTCAGAAGGAACAGAGAGTCACACAAATTATTTTAAGTAATAAGAGAATAATTTTAGAGCTATGCAGAGGATAAGGATGTGACCTTATAAGGATAAGGTCCAGAACTTTTCAGGAATGCAAACAGGTTACACAGAATTCAAGGCTGCAGGCTTTGGATAGGTATTTTAGTGCTGTGCCATCAGCATAAATCAATAACTCTCTCTGTACCTATCTTCTTTCCCATTATAAACTGGATGTTTGATTTTATGCCACTCAGTTGAAAATATTCCTACCAGCTTTGCTAGAAATCATTGTTGAGAATTGGCAAGTGCTTTGTATTAGACTGCTAGAACCATAGCATGTCTGTCCTTTGATCCAGTGCTCATCTGTGTTTTAATCAGGGTCTGGAGTCATGGTCATGATCATGTTTGCTCTTAGATACTTTTTCAGCAAGATATGTGTGTTTGGCTAAGTCCATAGAATTGGGAGGTAGGCACCTGTGCTGATATATCTAGCATGAAGTGTGAGATACTACTATTGCTGATGGGCCAAATTCTCAAAGAAAGCCAAAGCTAGTGCCAGTCACACAAAGACTTTTCTAAATTGCCCAAATTTGTGAGCCCAAAGATAAGGATGATCCTCAAGAGCAGAGCAGTTTTTATCCATGCCGTTACCTTCTATCTTCTGAGAGATAAATTTTATATTTTTATATATATATATATATATATATGTATCTGGACCAAATAGGTATCCTTCCTGCAGAAGAGAATAATGTTGGCTACCATAACCTAGTTTACTGAAAATTTAAGATACTAAGTAAATAACTGACCTCAAAGTTCTGTGTTTGTAATATCTCATCACCTCTTTATTTGTACCCAGATAGTGTCCTGTGAGAAATGAGGGCAGAGTACGCGATCCTTCTGAATCAGCATTTAAATAAATGCTTTATTCTACTGATGTTTATTGAGAGGCTACTACTAGATGCTGTGTTTTATGCTGTTATAAACAAAAAGGTATAGCTTCTTTCGTGTTCTTGTATTTAGCTATTGCCAGACAAAAAGAGAAACACTGCATAATCTCACTTTCAGTGTGGAATCAAAAATCGTCAAATCATAGAAAGACTGCACAGAATGATGGTTGCCAGAGGTTAGGGGTGTGGGAAATGGGGACATATTATTCAAGGGATACAAAATTTCAGTTACGCAAGATGAATAGTTTTGGGGATTTAATGTACAGCAACGTGACTATAATTAACAATACAGTATTGTATACTTAAAGTTTGCTAAAAGGGTAGATCTTAAGTGCTCTCACCACCACACACACAACACACACATACACAAACACACATACACACACATGCACACATACACAAGATAACTATGTGAGAAGTTGATGGATATGTTAACTAGCTTGATTGTGATGATCACTTCACAATATATATGTATATCAAAATTTCAAAATTGTATACCTTCAATGTATACAATTTATATGTGTCACTTATACCCCAATAAAGCTGAAAAAAATTAGCCAAGGGAAGTAGAGTACAGAGTCAGAGTCCAAGAAACACAGAACTTCCACTAGCCTCTCTCTGAGAAGTCATGGATGGCTTACTTTCCTGTTCTGATTTGTGATAAAACAGAAGAGTATTATCAACCAGGGAAGTTCATTCAAACCTTGGTGCCCAGAGTTTTTATTGGGGCTTGATCACATCCTGCCATCTCTGGCCCTTCCAGAGGTTTGGCTGATAAATTTATTCTCCAGTCCTTCTGGAAAAAACTGATACTGCATGACTCAAAGCTCCCATTGTAAATAATGCTGATAGACTGTCTGGTAGCCAAAGCCCTCATGCAAACAAAGATATTCCTGACCTATGTGACACTCTAATGACCTAGGCATCATCTCAGGAGTGAAGGGCAAAGACCACAGCTTAATTCTTCACTACACAAACACAAAGGAATAAACTACTAGTGTAATAACTTCGTTGTATCTCAAAACGTTTTTACTGAGTGAGAACAGCCAGAGAGAAAAGAGTAGATACTATATAATTTCATTTATATGAAGTTCAAAACTGGCAAAATTAATCTATGATGATAGAACTCAGAAGAGTATTAACTGATGGGGCTTGATTTTGACTGAAAGGCACAAGAACATTTTCAGGGTGATGTAAATCATCTACATCTTGGTAGGGAGAGTTGTTACACAGCTATATAGTACATATATATCAGAACTTGAATTGCACCCTCATGGTCTGTATAGAAATTTTTCCTCAATTAAAAACAAGCTGGATATGAAAGATGATTGCTAAGTCTACATGATGTGACTAGATTCAATGTGGAAGAACATATTTAAACTGTCTGATATCCTAGAAACAATCTTAAGGAAATTTTTTAAATTGATCTGATGCTTCTGGGTCATATTAAGATGTACAGTCATGAAAAATAGCCAGAGTTGATCTGATTTATTTCAACCACTTTCATATAGACAATGGTCTCTTTCTTTTCCTAGAAGTTAAGTGAGACAAAAGTAATAGTCACATTTTTCAAACATTCCACTCCAAAGCATTACTAAATTGGTTTATTAACATAACATATGCATACTAATTTCAAAAATTTCCTGCCAGAGAAAATTATTTCTTGTGCAACGAAAGTCCAACTCTTTTATTAATGTAAGTTATAAGAGTAATTCTGAGACTGTGATAATTGTAAATAAGAATACCAAAGATAATATTAATTATCTTCAGAATAGCTTTGATACAATAAAAAGAACATACATTGGTCATATATTTTATTTTTCATATTTAAAATGACAATATATGGTAGTATGCATATGTTTTGTTTAAAATTGTCTAGCCTCTAGACAATTTTTTAATTTCTTAGTGATAAGGGACCTTTTTATATTGCTCAGTTTAGTTGGGGAATTGCAACATTTACTTGTATCATTTGCATAAGTTTCCTTTGAGTCAGTGGGAATGAACTCAGAATTCTGCAGTACTCCAAATGTGATAATTATAGCAATATCTTTCAGTGCTTTTCAAAAAAGTGATAATCCTCTCAATCACCTGGTATGTATATATTTATAAAAAGTTATAAAGACAATTTCTGAATTATTTTCTTTCTATATTAAATAAGTATTTCTTTTGATAAATAACAAAAACCTTGATTTTGGTAAATTTATAAATGTAAATTGGAAGTTTAGGTAAAACTAGAAAATTGGCAGACATCACATAAAGAAGTGAGGATGATAAATAACAATGTGGAGGTTTTGCTAAGTATTGACAGGGTGTATAAAAAAATATTTTCCTATTTATCACAACCTCCAAGCAAAAAGATCAATATAGCAGAGTACTCAATAAAAGGCATAATATCTATTACATGAAATTATTTTACATTAATACTGGATAAAACAGAAAATAACAGACTAAAAGGGGCTGTTTAAAATAAACACATTAATTATGCATGAGCCCTGAGAAAAGTTCCTGCCTCAGTTTTAAATAATCAGGTTGAATTTTTCTATGAGCTTTTATTTTCATACCTCAAATATATCTCAGCAATGGGTAACTGCCAGCTTATGAATATTTATAGCACATTTCCTAGTTTCTCATGCAAGATAAACTCTGAAGAATTTCATGGACAGAGAGTTTGATTTTGCATGAGTCCCAATTGCATATTTCCTAAAAGTGAAGAGATGTTATTGATAAACTGAAATCACAACAACACTCCTTGAATCTAAAAATGAACTTGGATTATATGCCATCTAAAAAAGGATTGATTGAGGTGTGGAAGTGTACTCTTATATCATTATATTTATATGAAATACTTAAAATTTTTTCTCTGTGAGTCTTAAAAAAATATGTTTCCCGTCTGATGACATTTTTATTAGTGAAAATTTGGGGGGATGAAGGGGAGATTTATAATCCTAAACCAGTCAAGATGGTTGGAGTACAGTTTTTTTTTCCATCTCCCTTAGGTGTATCTAGAAACCATCTGGTGTTCCATGTTAGGGTTTCATGTAGGCAGACAGACATGGTTAGTTTTATTATTATTTTTTCCTAAGATATGGTCAGAAACTGGCATTCTGTATTTGCATTAAGTCCTACTTCTGTTCACAGAATACTACATTTTTATTATTTTTCCTTAATTCAAAATTAAAGTGAGTTTTTAAAGTGATTATTCTAACTTAAAAGTGGTAAAAGGATACAACAAAAATATCACATTCTTCTGATATCTGATATCTTAGGCAATTACTTCAAATAGAATAGCTAAATATACTTAGGTTCATGATATAACAAAAACATCAGGTAATCCCTCTGTCTTGTAGTTGCAAAATTGTGTAATAGACACACAGAAAGACTGACAATAGATAGGAGTGTGGGTAGTTTACCACACAAAGGTAAGAGTGTGTGGGTAGCTATGAGAGTGGGAGTCTATTGAAGTTCAACTTTGTTTCTTTTTCTCTCAATAAAATAGCGGGCAGGTAATAAACTGAGCATTTGTGTTGAGAAGTAGTGGTTGGAGTTTTCAGGGGAGGGGATTAAATGGTTACATCTGATATTGGGGAGTGAGAAAGTATGATTGCTGGGCACCGTTAAAGATCCTTGAGCTACCTTAGTTGCCATGACTTTAAAGAGAGGCTAGTCAAAGTTAGACCAGTCAAAGCCATTGTGTTTTGCTCAAGCCAGTGCGGACATACAAAAGGTAGATATAACCTGGGTTTAAGATCAACAGAGTAACTGGAAGGGGAGAGTTACAAGAGGAAAAAGGAACATGCAAAAAATTGATTGTAAAAGTTGACTATGGAAAATAGTAAGAAGAGGAGAAAGAAAAGAGATAAAGCAATGACACAAAATAGATTTAAAGTTATAAGTTATGTTTTTGTCAAAGGCATCAGAGATCTTTTTTCCCCAGCTTTATGGAGGTATGATTGATAAGTAAAATTGTATATATTTAAGGTATATAACATGATGATTTGATATATGTTGTGACATGATTACCACAATCAAGTTAATTAACACATCCGTCATCTCTCATAGTTACTATTTAGTGTATGTGTATGGTGTGAACACTTGAGATTTACTCTCTCAGCGAATTTAAAGTGTACAATGTAGTTTTATTAATTACAGTCACGATGTTGTACATTAGATTCCCAGAACTATACTCATCTTATAGTTGAAAGTTTGTCCCCTTTGGCCAAAATCTCCCCATTTTCCTCACCTTACTGCCCCTAATAACCTCCATTCCAACTCTCTGTTTCTCTGTGTATGACTTTTTGGATTCCACGTATACGTGATACCATATGGTATTTGTCTTTCTCTGCCAAGTATGGAGTTTGATGCCCAACAAATTAACTAAGTGAAAGACAAAACTTTTAGACACCATCTGTTGTCTAATGAGTATTAGTGTGAATGATTGCTTGTTGTTTTGTTTTCAGATAACATTTTATGGACTTCAATACTAATTATTGTACTTAGAGAAATATATCTCTTCATAGTTCATGTGATCAAACATTTTTAAATGACTTTTGTCCAGGTGCTCAGTGAAGAGTTCAGACTTTTTCTCATATAGGTAGACAACCTGCCAGTCTTTAGACTATTTTAATATTAAGTTCATCCTTACCTCACTGTGTTCTCCTGTGTTCTGTGCATACATACATATTCTTCTTCTTCTTAATATTATTATTATTATGTTGTATTAATATATAGTAGTACATGGAAGCTACATTCCCTAGATCCTGTGACATATTGCTTTAGGCTATTTGGATATTAGCAGGCATCAGGTGGAGATGGTGTGGTAGGTCTCCCCATCTCCTTGCCTCACCTGTCATCTCTGGAAAAGTTTATATTTCCTCTATGGCTCCAGGACATACAGAATACGCTTGTGACATCCAGATGCTGTTCATGACACTAGTCTCTCTATTTATGTAAACTTACCTCCTCCTTTTGTTCCTCTAGCCTAGGAGTTAGCAGCTTCTTCTCTTCGACATCTCTAATTTTCTTTACTGTTCTTAGTTAGCTTCTCAGATTTTCTGTCAACTGTGTAACCAATTCACTATCATCGTGTCCCTCTATTTTATTTTTTTATGTTGTGTATTGAGGTATACTTGATGTACAATATTATATAAATTTCAAGTGTACAGCATAGTTATTCACAATATTTAAAGGTTGTATTCCATTCATGGTTATTATAACATAATGGCTATATGCCCTATGTTGTACTATGCATCCTTGTAGCTTACTTATTTCATATGTAGTATTGATAGTTTGTATCTTTTAATCCCCTGGCCTCCCTTGCCCCCCCCCACAACTGGTAACCACTAGTCTGTCCTCTGTGTCTGTGAGTCTGTTTCTTTGTGTTGTATTCACTAGTTTGTTTTATTTTTTAGGTTTCACATATAGGTGATATCATACAATATTTGTCTTTCTCTGTCTGTATTCATTTAGCACAATACTGTCCAAGTCAATGTATATTGCTGCAAATGGCAAAATTTTATTCCTTTTTATGGATGAGTAGTATTTCATTGTTTATATGTACCACATCTACTTTATCCATTCATCTGTTGATGGACACTGAGGAAGCTTCCATATCTTGGCAAGTGTAAATAATGATGCTATGAACATGTGCGTGTACCTTTTCAAATTAGTGTTTGTTTGTTTGTTTTTTATAAGTACCTGGGAGTGGAATTACTGGATCACAAGGCAGTTCTATTTTTAGTGTTTTGAGAAACGTCCATAGTGTTTTCCATAATGGCTGTACCAATTTACATTCCCATCATCAGTGTACAACGGTACCTTCTTTTTCACATCCTCACCAACATTTGTTATTTGTGGTCTTTTTGATGAAAGCCATTCTGAATGTCCATTTTAAATACTGGTTTCTGTTTCTCTTGCTTGACCGTGAATGATAGAAACATTATGTAAGTTTACTGATTGTTGTATACCAAAATGTCTATATATGTCATTTATTCATCCAACAAACATTTAAGTACTTCTTTGGCATTAGGTACTAAACAGAGTTTTGAGAATATATTAGTGAGCAAAATTAAGTGTAGTTTGTCCTTATAAAACTCCATCTAATAGTTCAACAGATATATAAGAGATAATACAGAAATTCTTGGTGTTGAACTGGTTGTGAATAAGGTTGGGGGCGGGGAGGAGATAGTTTTTGCATAAGTAGATAGATACTTGGCAAGTGCTCATAAAGTAATGTTGCATGTAGACCATGTTTTGTGGGGAAATGTGCTGAGATGTGTTTTGTTTTGTTTTGAAATGCTGAATTTTAGATGTCTTTGATATATCAAAACATCCAAAGGGAGTTGCAAAGTAGTCAACTGGAAAAGTGAAGGCTCAAGATAAATACTTGGTTGTTATTTGCAGATGACTAAAACTAGAAGCCCTGGGAATGAATGAGCTCACCTCAGGAAAAAGGGTATAGAAGGAGAAGTTAGGATGGATTTCTAGAAATGTATAAACTTGTAGACTTAAAAATAGTCCAATTCAGGAAATGAGTGATCCTCATTTTCCCTAGAACTACCTTTAAATATTCAATAATTGTATATCTACTGTTTTTAAATGGATTGTTCCTCAGAATCTAAGAAGAAAACAGCTTTAAAATTCCATCACATGAAATGTTTTGAATCATATATTATAGTTTTCTTTTATGTGTACTTGCGTGTGACACAAATGTATTAATACTACTTTCTAGATGTTGGACCTTGAGTAATACCTAAAATTTAAAGATAACTTTTTCACCTAACCCCAGCCATAGACCAAAACATATGGAGAATTATGTGGAAACATCTTTAACAGATACCACTTTTTTTAACTTACCCACACATATTTATTCATTTTTCCTACAAATGCCAGAATATTGATATACACTGTGTTTATGTACAGAGACATACTTTCACTGACAAATAAAATTTTTGAATTAGTTCTCATAGCAAAACTCTGTATTCTTCAAACATTTATTTAATACTCAATTTAAAGCACTATTTAGGGAATAGTTTTAGAATATCTTTTCTTTTTCCCCCAGCTTTTTTTGAGGTATAAACGGCAAATAAAATTGTATAGACTTAAGGTATATAACTTGATGTTTTGATATACATATACAGGCATACCTAAGATATATTGCAGGTTTGGTTCCGGACCACCACAATAAAACTAATATTGGAATAAAGCAAGTTACACAAACGTTTTGGTTTTCCTGTGCATATAAAAATTAAGTTTACACTATATTCTAGTCTATTAAGTATGCAATAATATTATGTCTTAAAAAACAATGTACATACACCATTTAGGTATATTAGGTGTCTTAAGTTTAAGCAGTATTGCTCTATCTGATTCAAGTTTCCTGGTTTCTCTAATCTGAAGGTACAGTCCTCTGTCCAGGTTTACTCTGTACTCTCAGCCTCTTGCCCATGCCCAGAATTAGCACATAATCCGGGAAAAAAAGCAACTGCAAATAATAAGCTTTCCCCTTCAGGAATCTCTCTTTTCCAAAATCTTAGCCTTTCTACTCTTCCCTGTTTCTGCAGCTCTCTGATGTTTTAAGTAAATTATTTCTTTGTTTTATTTAGCTTTTATAGTTGGTATGTATGTAAGCATTGCTCTGTTGCAAATTATTCCATCCTAACAGTAAGCAGAAATGCATCTTACTTTAATATTTATTTCCATATACAAATTATGTGAAGGTAGAATGCTTGATTTTGAATCTTGAATTCACCCATTACTGTATACATGACCAAGAAAAAGTCATTTAATCTCATATCATCTCAACTTCTACTTGTGTAAGCAAGAAAAAAAATCTGCCTGCTGATAGATTTGTTATGAGGATTAGTTAATACATAGCGATTGAAATAGTGGGTGACTTATTTTTAGTGCTCAATAATATATTAGCTATTATTATTCTTATTGCTTTTACTTTTGTTGTTTAAAATCATGAAATTAGCAGATATCCATGGCTGCTTGAATATAATACAATTCAGAAGTTTAATTCAGTTCTGTATACATTAAAGAGGTGCTATGTGCAAGGCCTACCATAATTACTAACACTGTGGTGATCAAAATGAAAGGAAATACTATCTCGGGAAGTATATGCATTAGCAATGTACTTATGTAAAGAACAGTAAGTTCTATAAGAAAAACAAAAACAAAGATAAGTTTAGAGGCAGAACAGAGAAAGTTGCCCCTCCCCACCAGATGTTAGATTAACATATTGGCAGCTCAGAAAATAAGTACAAATAGTTCTACCTGCTCAAGCCACTTTAAATACTCTCCCTAGTAAGTTCCACTTGTGTAGACTAGAAGTTCTCATTATCGAAATGCCGCCTCTAAGCACAAACTAGGTTCCTGAAATATCTTTGAATTGGCTCATTGACTACACTGAATATGCTGCTCAGAACTGATAGAGAAACTGCCAGGGAAGAACTTGGCTGAAAAGCAAATTACATTTTTAAAAAGTTTCAGAAGTGTTTATTGAGTTCCAACCTGTTTAAGAGTCTCTTTCTTAATTGTCTTCATCTAAATGCAAGTTTCATTAAAATGCATGTAAATATTCAGCATTTTTAAAGCAATGATTCTCTTGTCTTTCTTTGATTGTACTTTTACAGAATTTACATTCTGAATGAATTCGGCTAGTGTCAGTTTAAATGGGGTTGAGTACATTTAGACTAATATTTGCGAGCAATTCAATGATTTCCTTCTTCCGGCGAACCATGGACCTGAAAAATTTATTGGTTTCTTTTAAGAAGGGAGAAGATGAGAATGAGAAAAAAATGTGTGTGTTGAAATAACTTGAGGCAGAAATCTGTTATACCTTTAAGATATTCTTTTAAGTCATTGTATTCAAAAACATTCTTTGAGTACCTACTCTTTGCCAGAAATGTTAGAAAAGAGTAACAACTAAATCAGTGTTAGTCTATGATTTTTTTTACCACTAGCCCCATTCTTCTCAAAATGCACATGTAAATCAAAAAGTGTTAACTTTAATGCTGTAAATGAATATATTGGTAGTATAGTTTATATGTCCCAGATAATTTAATACAAAGCTTATTTTATACTAATATTGTAATAGATATTGAATTTGTAAACAAAACTATCTTTATAATGAAACATTGAAATTGTCAAAAGAACACTGATCTTTAGTTCACGAAGTGTTTTTGAACTGTTAATGAATATGTTTTTAAAATTTCATGAAGATTGTTCTAAAATGCTTTACACACTTTTAAACAAGCATCTGTATATTTCACAATGAAAATATGAAAGGTAAGTAAATCAGAACTATTGAAGTTAATCATCACAAATACAGTAAGACATAAAAGTTGACATTTCAACTAGGTACAGTAGCTTTGACATGCAATGCTATGTATAATCTGTAATGCACAGATTTTTAAGGATACGGCCTGCTACTCATTCATGACTCCAGCATCCTAGAACATACCCTTCCCACCTACCACATTTTGAGAATGTAAAAAGAATGAGAGAGATGAATAAAGTAGGTTTTTGTGAATAGGATATCTTTGAGAAAAGCAGGGCTGTAAGCCCCTTTTCCATCCCACTTTGTTGGGGGTAGTATCTACCTTTCAAAGAAAGTGAGGGTGGGACTTCTGTTAAGCTACTCAGAATACTTAATATGAGTCTCATGTAGATTGAAGACGCACTGCTCTGAAGATCTCACTCCTGCTAAAGAAATTTAAGATGACTAGAGACAGTCTGGAGAATTACTTTGAATTTGGAACCCTTAGAATGCTGCTTTGCTGGGATCAATTGGGCTGAACTCCCAGAATTTGTAGCATACAGGTATGCATGACCATTTCTCATGGAAGATATACTAGTCCCATATGACTCTGGGATGGTCTTCTGTCCTTCATGCTTCCTGGAAAGGTGAAGGCACTCTATCAGCAAAAGCCTAGATGTGAACTTCTAGAGCCTGAGGAAGGAGCCAAAAATGAGTACCAGAAGAAAATAAAAGCATTCCAGGGTTAAAAGAATTTCAGGATGGGGAGCCTAGTGGGGACCTTCTGAGGATTGCTTGAAAATATTCCATAACAAAACCATGTTGAAATACTTACTAGCTCCACAGAGTACAAACCCAGTTTAAGGCACTGTCAATTTAAAATAAGGCCATTCCTCTTCCTTTTTAGAAAATTTAGAGAAGACACCAACCACATACACCCTTTTCCTATGGTGAATTTGCAGCCAAAAGCTGGTCCAAGCTACACAAGGAGACGATATTTAACTTTAAAGAAAGCTCAGAGTTTTGAATGATATTTTAGATTGAAATTTTTATTACTAACTGAGTAAAATAGTAATAAAATAGCACTTGTGGTAGGTAAGAGCAAACTGAACAAAAAGTAGAAAATAGGTATGGGTGATGGTAAGTTCAAGAGTTGGGTGATGGTAAGTTCAAAATTTAGATGATTGACTAAATTTCTCAAATTTTCCTAGAAGATTGGCAAGAGTGGTGGACTAGATTACAGTCTTACTGAACACTTCCCCCATAGTGCTTCATCTGTTGGGTGGGTCTTGATTTGTGTAAGCCTGTAACAGTAATCTTCCCACACCCCAGACCCTATCACAGGGATAAGAGACAGGTAGTGACATGACCTTAAGCTAATCAATACAGGACATTTCCAAACCAAACAAATATGCTCAGGGAGGTAGAAGGAATCTACCTTCAATTTTTGAGAGTCACCTTGGGGTCATGAGGGCAGCAAACACCTGGAGAAAACCAAATATACGTAAAGCATTCATGAGAGAGAGTCACAAAAATTTAGAGACACGAACCCAGCTGAACTGGTCTGAAGTCAGACCAACTGGTCTGAAGTGCAGTGAAATCAATTTTACTCCTCTCTTGTACTCCTCTCTTGTTTGACCTGTTTGAGTTGGGTTTTCTCTTATTTGTATCTAAAATACAATCATATAGATTTGTTTACAGATTATAAAATAATGTTAAAAATGACTTCACCCAGGACTTCCCTGGTGGTGCAGTAGTTAAGAATCCGCCTGCCAATCCAGGGGAAATGTGTTCGATTCCCTGGTCCGGGAAGATCCCACATTCCGAGGAGCAACTAAGTCCGAGGAGCAACTAAGCCCGCATGCCACAACTACTGAGTCTGCGTGCCATGACTACTGAAGCCCACGTACCTAAAGCCCATGCTCTGCAACAAGAGAAGCCACTGCAATGAGAAGCCCGCACACCACAGCGGAGAGTAGCCCCTGCTCGCTACAGCTAGAGAAAGCCCACACATAGCAACCAAGACTCAACACAGCCAAATAAATAAATAAATAAAATAATTTTAAAAAATTTTTAAATAAAAATAATAAATAAAATTATTTAAAAAATAATTTTTAAATAAAATAAAAATAATAAATAAATATTTATTTATTTGACTTCAGACAATTATACATGATCATGATTTCATATTAAAGATATGCATAGAGAGGATTTCATGGATAACTACTCCTTTAAGAGGGCAGAATAGCAGTGTGTTTGATACGGTGGGCAATAGAATCATGTTCCCGAATTTTAACACCTCATTTCAGATTCATTACTTTTGAGCTGTTTCTTCGTGTATCCAAATCTGAAATGGAAATACCACCGGAAAAATCTGAGAAGCAATTCTTACCTTTCTCTCTAGTGTGCCAGACTTAAAGAAAAAGAAAGTTTTGATGGGGTTGATTTTCAGCAGGTGCATTTATCTTGAGAGGACTGTCCTTAGTTGGGGGACTATAATACTGCCAGTTTTCCTCTGATGACTTCAGAAAGAAAGGGAAACAACAAGAGTAAGAATCATAGAGAAAAATAAGGTATAGGTTAATTAAATTTAATTGTATAACTTTCTTTACTTTTCCATTTTCCTTATGCAAGGTCAGGAGGACAGGTACTGTATTAACTCCTATTTCTGCCATTACCACAATTTATCAAAAATATAATGGCTTAAAACAATACCCATTGATTATCCCACATTTCTGTAGGCGAGAAGTTTAAAGAAGCTTGACTGGACTCTCTATTCAAGGTCTTAACAGGCTAAAATCAGTGTGCCAGCCAGGGTTGCAGTTTTCATCCGGGTCTTGTAGTCCACCTCCAAAGTCAATGATTGTTGGCAGAATTCATTTCCTTCTCATGCTTTCCATGTGGTCCTCCTGACTGTCAAATAAGCCACAGGAGATAAATCCTTTCCATGCTTTTTATCTCTCTTTTTCCTTCTCCTACTAGCCAGAGAAAGGTCTCTACTTTTAAGGGTCCATATGATTAGATTAGGTCCACTGGATAATTCATATTTCCCTATTTTATGATCAACTGATTAGTAATTTAAATTGCATCTCTAAAGTCCCTTTTGCCATGTAACATGACATATTCATGGAATTCATGGAACTAACACCAGTGGGTGAAGGTCCTGGGACTACACAGGTTCTGTATTTTATTTTTTCTTTTGAGAGGAAGCATGAACATACTAGAATAAAAAGCACTTATTTATATTGTAATCTTGGTTTAATTACATGGCAGTCCATTTATATGAGATGAATAAGCCCT
This sequence comes from Globicephala melas, assembly GCF_963455315.2. Lineage (NCBI taxonomy): Eukaryota > Metazoa > Chordata > Mammalia > Artiodactyla > Delphinidae > Globicephala > Globicephala melas. Next base: position 34,918,745 of record NC_083323.1, on the reverse strand, counting down.
CCAGGTATCATTTCCTTGACACTTTTGAAAAAAGTTGTTTGAAAAACAAACAAAAATTTGGCTTTATTTATTAATGTTGTACAAAATCAAATTTATACAAAAGCTTGATACTATTTCACATTCTTCCTAATGTCTCTTGCAGAATTTTGCAAACATCCCTCACTAAATAAATTATTGAATCGCTACATCTGAAGGCCATAAAAAGGCCAACAGCATAATAGATGACATTTGTTTGGAACTTTGTATCAGTCTTATAATTAAAATTTCATATGAGATCTGTTTTTTCCAGTAACTGCCTTTTGCAAATTACAATGACATTTCTTGAGGCATTAAATATTTTTAATTGTTTGTAACAATTAGTCTTTGCAAAACACTCTAATGAACTAGAGATCTTGACAAACATAACTCAGTAAACAGTAGTCCAGTTGGAAGACAAAGTGTTAACAGGCTTAAAATCCACTCACATGTTATTCACTTTACTTAGGTCAGCTCATTGTGGTACAAGAGCTGTGATCAGAAAAATAACGGAGGAGCTGAGACAAAAGCCAAATGTTTTTTAAAATAAAAAAAAATAAAATTTAACTATAGTTTCGGTTATAATACAGAGAAGACTATGGCAACATAAACTATGTTTGTAAAGAAAAAAATTATACTGAAGCCAACAGTTTCTTTTTTTATCATAGTTCTAGCTTTCCTGTAATTCCCTGTATGTCTTTCACAGTTACAATCACAATATACGTAAAATCATATATATACTTCTCCTACCTAATATTACAGGACAAACACTATTCCATTTTTCTTCATAACCCTATTTTGATAGTTGGCTAAGTCTGTCAATTTCATGAAACATAAATTCCTTAGCTATTCTGTTGTTGGACACTTAGATGGCAGTATGTTTTTAATAATATAAATAAGACTGAATATTTTGCCAGTATTTTCTTTTTTAAAACAATAGTTTCCAGAATTAGATTATTTTGAAAAGTTGTTGAATGTTAGAAAGAAATTAGACAAATATTTTGAGGAAAATCCCTGAAATAGTTTTTTCAGAGGACTTATTGGATACATGTCTTTTGTGGGTATATATGGATTGTTTTGGCTGAAAAGATAAGGCCACCCACAGCACAGATTTGTTTTCACACTCCATCTGTTTGGTATATACTGTGTAGATGAGAAAAAAGTTCTGACCCCAGTGAGACAGAATGTTTAATAATATTTCTATCATATTCTTCAGTTGTTCTGTGTCACTCTCTCCAGATGCCTAACAAGATTGTGAGCTTTGCACAAACCTTGCAAAAATGGAAGCTACTTCTCAAAACTGAATAAGGTTTAATGACCACATTGAATTCATCACAAATAAGTGCTACTTAAATACCAAATAATGTATGTACAAGTATGGAGAGGTACAAGGCATGTGGACTAAGCTTATGGTCTAACTCTTTGTGATAAAAGCACACATCCCTGAATGGGGATGTTTCCCTGCGTGTGTGAAAGACTGTTTAAAATACTGTTGTACAAAATTTTTATCTGCTCAAAAATCTTTGTATTCTTGATATAAGTTTGGACTGATTTAATGATAAATTCTTTATCTTCAGTTGCATTTTATGATTTGATTTAATTTTCCATTTAAGTTTTATTCATAATTTAACAGCAAACAATAATGAATTTGAAAGGTAAAATGTGAAATTTCATCCAACTCAAAAATGACCCAAACCTATATCTTCATTATTGCACTGAAGGTTTTTTATTATGTTTTCTTTTTCCTTTCCTAAACTAACAGCACTGGTTTTACATATTATTACCTTAGGAGTTAATCATGTGTCATCTTAGAATACATATTGTGTTGTTACTTTTAGTATTTTTAATACTGTTAACTCATAATTTATTTTTAAATGTTCTTAATGAAAAGGAAGGTCATATAAAAATAAGCCCAACTCTGCAAGTAGTTAAGAATCTATTGTACTTAATATTTTTGAGACTTCTGAAAATAATTTTAATAGATGTCCACTAAACTTACTTCTAGATTTAAATCCTTGACATTTATAAATGCCTTTGGCTTATTTTTCAACGTGGCTGTAAATTTCTTGTGGAAGGGACTGTGAATAAAATGCCACTCACTGTAAACCACACAGTGCCCAGCAAAGTGTCTTGTATACAGTAAATACCCAATAAGTAACAGTTGATATAGCCAGGGAATTAGCTGAATTGTTAGAGCAAAACTTTTATGTAAGAGTTATCAACTTTGTCACGTTTTTCTCTGCTTTGGTTTAAAACCACTTTCACTTCTTCTATTGACCAATGGTTTTTAGACCAGTTTTCTGATTGCTTGTCAATAGTTTGGTCAGGTTTAGAGAAGAAAGTCAATGAGCTTTTTTTACCACTCTTCCTCATTTTAAATATCAAATTTTCATGGAAATATACAAATATGAATATTAGGTTTTTAGTCAGATAGTTCATCCAAAAGCATTTGCTTCAGGTGGTATAGAAACTCACTATGTTCCTGAGATAATTTGGTATCAGAGTTATTACACATGGGTACTTTTCTATTACACATTGGTACTTTCTCTGTAATACACATTGGTATTTTTACCCTTCCATAAACACATTCCATCTTTTTGGCTTTTATTTTACCTTCTACTTTTACACAAGAGTGGAAAATAAGCATGATTTATAAACACTCATGTTTATAAAAGCTCACTGTTCTTAAACCTGTGTTTCTTAATGTGGATTATTTTTCAGGTCTAATCTTATAGAAATATGAGAATAGAAATCTGAACTGCCCTAAAATACACACACACACACACACACACACACACACACACACGTTTCTTAATTGAGAAAATTTTGAACTGAATTTAAGTCCTATATTAGTACCTAAGTAGTATTATGTTACTGTTTCACTGACAATGCAGTAACCTGTTTCTCCTCTTATCTAAACACTTCTTTTTCTCTTCACCACCTCCTCCTCTTCACCTTGATCCCAATCATGGGAATCTTGTAAGACCAAAGGCATGGTCTTTTGTTCTTTTCCTGTTCTTCTTTCTGTGAGAAATATTCTCTCACGTTTTCAGACTGTGCATTTATAGAAATATTTTTTGCATGTGCTACTACTACTAATTAACCTTCAGTCTTATTTTCATTTTTGACAATAGAAAACTCTACTGCAGGATCTTTGTCACCTCAGATTCATAATATCAAAAACAAAGTCAGCATTTTCCCTCACAAAAGGGATTTTTTTCTTATATAATTTTGGTAAATGCTGTAGGTGTATGCCAGTATTCCAGATCAAATGCTGAAATTCATAGTTAATGCCTCCTTCACTTTCAGCCCCCAAGGAACTGCTGGTTATCATTTATAATATGTATAAATTGCACTTCTTCTTTTCCAGTCTCACTTTCATTACTCTCATGTAGATCCTAATGAAACTAGGCCTGAATTTCTGGAAGAACTTAGAAATAATCTTTTTATACTTTACTGTTTCACTTAAATGTAGTTTTCTGATGCCTGTAAATAACTGGGGAGTATGTTTTTTAACAGTATCTCTTAAAATGTGAGATGGCACTGAAAAAAGTTCAAGGCTGTCACATATATAAGAAATCCCTAATATTTAAAAATGATTAGAGAGGGGTCTAAGATGGAGTGTAGGAAGACCGTGAGTTCATCTCCTCCCATGGACACACTGAATCTACACCTATGTATAGAACAATTCCTCCTGAAGGAGACTCGAGAGCTGATTGAACAGCTATTGCATATAGAAGGACACATAGAAACAGGTAGAAAAGATGGAGACATGGTATCCATGGAAACCCCACCTCAATGCAGTGACCTGCAGTAGGGAGGCATATAGCTGAGGGGCTAGAGTGCAGACTACCTGCCCTGGGACACAGAAAAAAAAATTTTTTTAAATCCCAAACAAAACAAAACCCCCAGCAGTTTAAAGGGAACCTAGACTATACAAGAAGGAAATCCATTTACAAACCCTAGAGTTTCTGCCAGTTGGACAGGGGACTGCTGGAGCCCTCTATGGGAGCCCTCAGAGGAGCCAGTCAAACAAAATGAGGAGACAGAGAAATAGTTTTCAAACAAAAGAACAAAAAACCCTGAAAAAAGCCCTAATGAAAGATAAGTAATTCACCTGATGAAGTGTTCAAATAAATGGTCATAAGGATGATTACTAAACTCGAGAGAGGAATGGAGGGACTCAGTGAGAACTTCAACAAAGACTTAAAAAGTATAAGAAAGAACCAATCAGAAGTGAAGAATAAAATAACTTAAAAATACACTACAAGGACATCAACAGCAAATAGAAGGATGCATCAGTGATCTGGAAGATAGTGAAAATCAATCAGAAGAGCAAGAAGAAGAAATGATTTTTAAAAAATGAGGCAAGTTTAAGGGACTTCTGGGACAACATCAAGCATAACAACATATGCACTATTGGGGTCCCAGAAGGTGAAGAGAGAGAGAGAAAACAAATACCATATGGTGTCTCTTATATGTGGAATCTAAAAAAGAAAACAAAGAAAATAAAGCTAAAAGAGACTCAGATACAGAGAAAAAACTGGTGTTTGCCAGAGTGGAGGTGGATGGAGTGTTGGTCAAAATAGATGAAGGAATTAAGAGGTACACATTTCCAGCTACAAAATAAATAGATCACAGGGATATAATGTACCTATAGGGAATAAGGTCAATAATACTGTAACAACTTTGTATGATGACTGATGGTAACTGATCTTATTGTGATAATTTTTTTTCTTTTAAATTTAAATCTCTCATCATTTTTAAACATTGAAATGTAGTTGATTTATGATATTGTGTTAGTTTCAGGTGTACAAAGTAGTGATTCGGTATTTTTGCAGATTATATTTCATTATTGGTTATTACAGGGTAATGGGTATAATTCCCTGGCTATACAGTAAGTCCTTGTTGCTTATCTGTTTTATATATAGTAGTTTGCATGTGTTAATACCATACCTCTAATCTGTTGCTCCTCCTCTCCCTCTCCTCTTTCTTAACCAAAAGTTTGTTTTCTATGTCTGTGAATCTGTCTCTGTTTTGTATATACGTTTATTTGTATCATCTTTTAGATTCCACATATAAGTGATATAATATTTGTCTTTTTCTGTCTGACTTATTTCACCAAGGATAGTATTCTCTAGGCCCATCCATGTTGCTGCAAGTGGCAATATTTCGTTATTTTTTATGGCTGAGTAATATTGCATTGTGTCTGTATACATTATATATAACATACCATATATATATATGGTGATTACTTAGTAATTTGTAAAAACATCAAATCACTATTTTGTATACCTGAAACTAATTTAATTATGTATATGAATTATAACTCAATTAAAATTTTATAAGTTAAAAGGATTATAACTAGGCTTAATTTCCTCACTCAGGTCATTCTTTCCTTTATTGCATGTTTCTAACTCTTTCACAATATACAGTTTACACTTGAACAACATGGTTTGAAATGTACAGTTTCACTTGCAAGCTGATCTGTTTAAATAAATCCACACTACAGTACTGTACAATCTGCAGCTGGTTGAATTCGTGGATGCAGAGCCATGGATATAGAAAGCTGACTGCAGAGTTGTATGTGGATTTTTCACTGTGTTTGGGGTTGGCGATGCTAACCCCCAAGTTCTTCAAAGATCAACTGTACTCTTTGTCTACACCCAACATCAATGCACATACACACACAGACACATAGACACAGACACAGTAAATATATCTAAAGATTACTTTTGAGGAAGCTTTTTAGATGTTTTGTTGATACATACATCTTGCAAAGCACAGAGCTGCAGTCCTGACAAATAGTAAACACTCAATGATATAGACTAATCAATTGTTTATAAATTCAAGTTGACCCTTAAGATTATACGAAACATACAATTAGAACTCTAGCATATGATAGGTTATCAAAATATCTGAATTTATATCAGGCTTCATTAGTATGCTTTGTAATCTAGATTTTCTTTAAAGGAAAGTCTCGAACTTCCTCTACATCTGGGAAGATTTTTCTTCTTTTGGACAGAATAATGTGTTATATAACATATTGAAACAATTGTTTTCTAGTTTATCTTCCAATATAAAATGGAAATCTGAATATGATATGATAAAAGTATAGACCTTGAAGAGTGAATATAATGGATAGATTTGATCACTTTCACCCCCAAAATACAGATGTACTCACATATATCTGCGTTATCTTGTTACTGATAAATGTGTTTTAGAGACCTTCTACCAGTAAAAGAATTCACTCTATTAAATTTGTTTTTATAAAGATCCCTTTGATAATTTATTCAACAAATATTTTGTGCCTACTCTTTGCCAAATACATGCTAGACTGAGGACAGAAAGAGAAATACAGAGCTGTGTACTTCAGGATGCTGTCAGTCTAAATAGAATAAAATAAATATGTTGAACATAAATAATTACATGTAAGAGCTAAAAGACCTATGCCCTAGATGCAATAGTAAAGCAAACAATGGATTGATCAACTCTGATAGGGTTAATCAAAAAAATATTTAATAGAGGAAGAGATACTTATAGTAGGCTTTTAAAGGATTAGTAGTTATTCAGGTGGGGAAAAAAAGGCATTATTATAGGGAAAACTATAAGGCATTATTACAGAGAAAACTAGCAAGATCCCAAAGGCAAATCTGTCTGAAATTAACTGATGGGGGTTAATCAAAAAAATGTTTCATAAGAGGAGGAGATGCTTATAGTAGGCTTTAAAGGTTTAGTAGTTATTCAGATGGGAAAAAATCATTATTTTGGGGAAAAGTAGTGGGATCCCAAAAGTAAATCTCCCTGAAATTAACATGGAGTTTGGGGAAATTGTAAGTTTGTCATGGCTAGGGCAAAGATTATATGTAGATGTTTGGCTGGGGAAGATATTGAAGAAATAAACCAGGTCAAACAATGAGGACTATTGTCATGAGTTTGGATTTTTATTTCTGGTGACTTGGAGACTAGAGACAGTCAATGAATTTACTGTGAGAATTGCAGGATAAGTTTGGCATTTCTTACTTTTCTTCAAAAAAATTGGAGAAAATATTGTAGAAGTAGGTTTGAATGGGAGGTTAGAAGTCCCTACATAAGCATTTTTAAGCATCCAGGGGAGAGGAAGAAGAAATGTAGATGATGACTAGGGGCAGAAAAGAAAGAGAATGTAAAGGAGACGTAACTGAACTGAAAATCCAGACCACTTGTGTCAACATTACTTAACGATTTATTCCAGAAAATTCTTTACCAGGAAAGTAATTCTGTAGACCAATAATTACTTTCACCTTCAACCTAGACCCCAACTCTGTAAATACCTTGACTCTTAAATAACTGCTAAATAACTTGACTCTTCTGAGACTATTGAGACTCAAGGTGGCATTCTTCCTTGCTGAAGTAAGTTTAATAAACTCAAATTTATTTGATGAAAATATTTTTCTGGCAATCTTTGTGGGAGAGTTTACAGCCAAGGGAACTTACTTATTTCTTGGATATAATGGGTGAAGGGGAAGGAAGGAGGCAAGGGGGTTATGTATTCATAAAGGCAAGAGGAGAAGGAGAAGATGATCAGTTTTCTAGCTTCAGAAATGAATGAGTATTGCTAAAGAGCAATTTTGGGTTGACCTATTGTGATGACTTATTCTGTATGTTAATTTGAGTACATCACAGTACCCAGGTATTTTGTCTGTATATTTCTGTAAAGATTTTTTTTAGATGAGATTAAAATTTAAATCAGTAGACTTTAAAGCTGATAGCCCTCCATAATATGGGTGGGCCTCATCCAGTCAGTTGAAAGGCTTAATAGAAAACACTTTAAGGTCCCCAAGGAAGAGGGAACACTGCAGACTTTAAAGCTGATAGCCCTCCATAATATGGGTGGGCCTCATCCAGTCAGTTGAAAGGCTTAATAGAAAACACTTTAAGGTCCCCAAGGAAGAGGGAACACTGCTTACAGACTGTCTTTTGACTCAAGCTGTAACACCAACTCTTCCCTGGGTCTCTAGCCTGATGGCCTACCCTGAAGATTTGGGACTAGCCCAGACAATTGAATGAGCTAATTCCTTAAAATCTCTTTCTCTTTCTCTCTCTCTGTCTCTCTCTATTTCACATACACATACATACACACACACAACACATTGCAGTGGTTTTGTTTCTCTGGAGAACCTTAATATACCTATCAATTAGTTCATTATAAAATTGTTTATTTATGTATTGAATGCCAATTAAGCTTTGCTTTTTGTATTGAGTGAGGTTACATATACTCTACCTCGAATACGATACACTTGCAACATGTCAAATTTGCTACTACTATTGAGCCAGTTTATGTGATTTTGACAGTTTAATCTATTTGCCATTATTTCTATTTCATTTAAATTTTTCTCAAGATCAATGTAAAGATTTATTTGCTAAAAAAAATTTTGGTGACTTTATTTTCATTTACATTATTTTTACTACCATATTATGTATTGTATGTTTAAATTGTTTTATGAAGCATGCTAAGGACATTACACATATTTTATAATTTAATCACCAAAACTGAGCAATGAGGTAAGTACCATGGTCATGCCCATTTCTCAGGTGAGAAAATTAGGAAGATTTAGGTTAATTTACTTAAGATCACACAGCTAAATCGGAACAAATAGGATTGAACCCAGACTGTATATGTTAGGGCCCATGTACTTAACTTGCATGCCATACTTCAAACTAATAATAGAAATAACCTATATGCATATTTCTATGTTTCATGGCAAACACTAAATAAAACCTGACATAGTGGAAAGACATTATGACAATTATAGTTAAAATAGAGTTCTGATCTTTCTGTTATACTTTGTAAACTTGTGTTTTCATTAACCCTTCTGGTCTTAATTGGAGTAACTGGAATTGGATTAAATAGGCACTAGGTTTTGAAAGCCCATGAATAATTTTATGAAAATGTAGACATTTAAAGTAATCCTGGCATAGTAATTCTCATACATTGCACTGTTTGTTTGTTTTTACATATGGACATTGTTAAAAGTAGCAGACTGTTGTGATACCTTTCTTAATTTTTAAGGCATAGTATTTCTTTTTTTAAACATGGATGAATAGACTATTCTGTTTATAATAATTCAGTGAAAACACTGCAGGCTGGCAAGAAGAGTTTAATTGCTGTGCCAGTTTCTGATTTATCTTATTAGTATTCTCTACTTTTATTTTTATATTTTAAGAAATGATTTTAAAGTATTCTTTGTGTTTTGGCTGCATTGAGTCTTCATTGCTGCATGCAGGCTTTTTTTTCTCTAGTTGTGGTGAGCAGGGGCTACTCTTCGTTGCGGTACATGGGCTTCTCATTGCAGTGGCTTCTCTTGTTGCAGAGCATGGGCTCTAGCTGTAGGTGCACAGGCTTCAGTAGTTGCAGCACACAGGCTCAGTAGTTGTGGCACGCAGGCCCTAGAGTGCTCAGGCTTCAGTAGGTGCGGCGCGTGGGCTCAGTAGTTGGGGCATGCAGGCTCTAGAGCTCAGACTCAGTAGTTGTGGCGCACGGGCTTAGTTGCTCTGCGGCATGTGGGATCTTCCCAGACCAGGGATCGAACCCGTGTACCCTGCCTTGGCAGGCGGATTCATGACCACTGCGCCACCAGGGAAGTTCCAAGAAATGATTTTTAAGTATTCTTAATCCTTTAATTCTTGGGGCAGACAGTTCAGAAATCCTTTCAAAGATTTCACATATTCAAACACAAGCTTTACTTTTGATTTTAAAGAATTTTTAGAACTGTTTAAATATTTTATTTGACACCATCTAGCAGTCCACAGTAAGTTAGTATCTTCCCTATAACAACTCAATTTCAACTGATTAATTCACATCTCATGATATATCGTTGACTTTTACAATATATCGTTGACATTTACTTTGCAAGGCTGTCTGAATATTAACACGTGCTTGTATATGTTGTATTATTTCAATACAATTTACAGACTGTAGTTTCATATTAAATATAGAAGGAAGAAAGTAATGCAAATGATCTAAAAGCTGCAATCATAAATATATGTATTAAAATGTACAAGATTTTTTCCTATTTTGATAAAAAGATCACCTTTTAAATGCAGATGAGATAATTTTATATTTATACCTTTTGAATAAGAGATAAATATATTTTAAGTATGGTTATATCAGTGAATATGTTCTGTGGAACAATGAATTAAAAAAATAAAAACCATCTACTTAACTTGTTGTGAATATAGTGTCTTTATACGTAAACCAACGAACTAGAGCTGTTTGTAACAGAAACCCAGCTACCTAGCTTTTCTGGGGAGGCTAGAAATAGATAGGCTTTGAGAGATATCCTTTATTCCTTTTAACCTTTCCCAACTTCTTATTCTCTAGCTCTTTCAGTACTGGCCAATTTTTCTATTAACTACTTATTTACAACTTACCTACTTTTAGATGTGTTTGAAGCTACATACAATAAAAACACCAGATGCAATAATACTATTAAAACCATACAAAAATCCTAAGCTAATTAAAGCTACTGAAATTGAGTACAAGGAATGGAAAGGCAAAAAAGGGTGGAGGAAAGAAAGACTGCTTATATAGTAACAATGGTCAAAATAAAATAAGGAAGCATGGCATCCTGTCAAAATGTGTGAGTTTTAAATTTAATTCTTAAGGACTTCCCTGGTGGTCCAGTGGTTAAGACTCTGCCTTCCAATGCAGGAGACGTGGGTTTGATCCCTGGTCGGGGAACTAGGGTCCCACATGCCATGGGGTGTGGCCAGAAACTTAAATTTAATGCTTAGCTCTCACCCTGAGAAAAATTTAGTTTATTTTTATGTACAGATATGCAAAATGAGCTGATAAGTCAAAATCCCTAGTTACAATTAGATTAAGTAAAGTATAAAAAAGAAAGAAAGGTCATGAAAGACAAAGATGTAAGAGACTTCACAGAATTGAGAACTATGCTTTGATTACAGTGCAATGTGGAATCCTTGATTGGATCCTAAAACAGAAAAAGAACATCAGTGGAAAAACCAGTGAAAACCAAATAAAGTTTGTAGTTTAGTTAGTAGTATTGTACCAATGTTACTCTCTTAGTTTTGATAAATACAGAATGGTTATGTGAAATGTTAACATTAGGAGAAGCTGGATGAATGGTCCATGGGGGCTGTCTGAACCATTCTTGCAACTCCTCCATGAGCTGAAAATTTACAAAATGCAAAGTTAAAGAAAGTTATCTAATTATTTAATAGCTAATGAAATAATTACTGGATATGTTTGTAATTCAGTAATACACTACAATAGCAGATGAAAATTATATTTGCTTTCTATACTGCTGTGATGACGTTGTGTAATTAAATAAATCTAAAAATATTACCTCAATTGGACTCCATTAGTGGTGTATCCAGGTACCCAGGAAACAGCAATCACTAAAGATGGAAAAATATAAAAGAGGAGGAAACAAAAAAAATAGCATTAATATTGCTGACAAGAAGGGAAGATGTTACACAGAAGCCTGAAATTTTAAAGAACCCCTATTAAAGTAAGAAAATAGTAGGTTAGAAGTTAGAGGAGGTCACTGACTGGCACTTTCCCTCTTTCATGGAGGAGAGTCACTGTGATGTAGCAGGGAGATCATTGGAAGAAACTCCAAAAACGTTTGAAGGATAAGGAAAATGCCATGGTTTAAACAATCAAAATAAGAAAAAAAATAGCAATGATTTTACTTCCAGGAATCTTTGTGTAGAAATTCCACAGAACCTGCACATGTTAACTACCTTCTAAAGAAAAGGTGCTAGGCTGTAATATTGCAGGTGGCCTCTACGTTTTAGGAAACTACCTCAAACTGTAACCCATTTAGTATGAAAAGCATCCTGAAAAAAAGAAAAAAAGGTTATATCATTACTTCACATCTTATATTAGCAAGCTAAATGCCAGATTGCTTAAAATGTTAAATGTAGGTATTAAGAAATAAAAGCATAAGAGAATAAAATTTAGATCACAGATGCATGATTGAGATAAAAAATAATGATACTATGAGTGAAAATATTGATGAATACAAAATATTGAAATATACCATACATATCTATACCTACACACTTAAACTTGATATGTACAATTAAAAAAAAACCTAAAAATTAGTAACAACATATTTTGTAACCAAAGGATAAATATTTCTATTGTATAAAGAATTTCTCTAGATGAAAATATGGAAGTAAATATTGCAATAGAATAAAAAGAGCCATGGCTTCAATTCAGTGGGCCTGTAAACTTGGAAATAAACTCTTCTCCCACACACACACTAGTAATAAAACTAATTACATACTGGAAGGGAAATAGTAATTAAAAACTTACATATCTGAGAATATTCTGTGTATGTTTCAGGTCACTGTCACTCTTTTTTTCGTGTATAGTCATCCTTTACTGACTAGAAATGTCACCTGCACAATAAACTGATTAATTTTAAATGCCTTAGATTGTCCTTGCTCTCTGTTCTTACTCCATTAATATTTCTATTTAGGTGCTTCCAACATGCTTTTTAAAGTTTACTGAAGTGTGTAGACTATTTTACAGTTTGTCATAGCAACTCACTGTCCTCTTGATTCATTTCCTTAGCCCTTAATGAGTTCCAGTGTCTATTTGAATTTTCTATTAATATATTATTTCAGTAACTGAAATTTAGTGTTACTTTTCTCAAAATACTTTCAGGCATTTAATGTTATATACTTACTAGTGGTGTATCTCTTTTCCATTTCTTTCCATATACACTGCAAGGCCTTTAAATTTTTTCTCTAGTCATTTGTATAGTGTAATATACACATATGCATGTGTACACATGTATATATAATTCACATATTCAAAGTGTGCAACTCAGTGACTTTTGCACAAAATGAAAGTACTCATGTAATCAGCACACAGATAAAAGAAGAAGAGATTACCAGCACCATAGTAAATCCACTCATGCTTCCTTCTAGCCACTAACTGCATAAGATAACCAGCATCTTGACTTATAATAGGCTAATTTTGCTTATGTTAATGTTCTTTTGAAAACCTATTCAGTTGTTACTTCATTTTTTCAGTACTATTTTTCCTTTGCGTAATCATTATCTTAAAATTATTAGTAACATGCATTACATAGGTTCTTGTCGCAGAATGGTTAATGAGAACTCCTCTACTAGCCATGGTAAAGTATTAAAACTGGGTAGCTAGAAAACTATACAAAATATACACAACAATTTTTTTCAGATACCACAAAACAGGTAGCACAGGACTGTGATCCCCAAGAGTAGGAAACAAACAAGATAAGGTCTCTAATCACCTGCCTTCCTGCTTAAAGATATTTTCTAGACTCTGATGCAAGTATAGTTATTGAAGCAGAACACAGTGGTCTTTCTGAATTAGACAGAAATTCAATTTCAGGACAGCAGAGGTACCTAGAATTTATGGGACAGAACACCAGAGAGGAGGAAACTCTTCAGAGAAAGATCTCCAAAGATCTGCATATGCATTCTCTTTGAATCTATGCTGAAAATGAAGTTACACTTATGTAGGGTGAAATTGCATGAATGGGCAAAAATGACTGAGAGCTGCAGGATAAATGGTTCCCAGAGCTCACAAAGGATGGGAAGATATTCCACTTCCAGTGAGTCTGAGAAGAGAGACTTAAAATTACCTGTACATTCAGAAGAAATGCCAGAGGAAATACAGAACGACAACAGAAATGATTAGAAAAATAGCAAACACATAGATCATAAATTTAAAGCAACCATGTCAATAATTACATTAAATGCAAATAACCCAAACACTCCAATTAAAAGACACTTTGCCAGATCGGATAAAAATGCAACTATGTGCTGTCTACAAGAAATCCGCATAAATTATAAAGACGCAAAAAGGTTAAAAGTTAAAACATGAAAATATATACCATGCAAATACTAATCATAAGGTAGCTGAAGTATTCTATATTAAAAGCTAAAAAAGCAAACTTTATAACAAGATGTATTAACAGAGTAATGAGAGACATTTAATAACAGAAAAGGGATCAATTTATCAAAAAGATGTGGCAATCCAATACTTGTGTGCAATAATTATAGAGTTTCAAATGCATGGCACAAAAAAATGACAAAGAAATAGAGCAATCTACAGGTATAGTAGATAGCTCCAGCTATCTCTCATCTTCCTCCTTGGATCATGGATTAGCCAGTCATGGTTCAGACCCTGAGAGTTTAATCATTGTCAGAACAGAAAGTAAACTCCCTTCTCTTGAGTTATACAGAAGTGTTTATTGTGGGCAGAATTCAATATTGTATTAGTTTTTTTTATACTTTCAATTAAAATTTAAATTTTGAGTTTCAATGTAAAGTTGGGTTGACTTTTTAACAGACTTTACTTTTTAGAGCAGTTTGGGTTGACTTTTAATCATGATACATATTTATTTTACAAAAGCTCAAACTATTGAAAATATTGAGAGGGAAATTAAAAAAAATGCTCATAATTAAACCACTTTGTTTCTTTTTAAATGAACCAAACATTTCATATAAATTAAAAGCTTTCATTAGTCAAAGAAAGTGCAGCACAGGGAGATTCATTTATTTATCAGGAGACTAGACTTAAAAACTTACAAAGAAGAAAACATAAAAATTAAGTTTCATTGTTCTCAAATACAGGCAGAAGCTTCGCCCAGTTTGTGGAGCAGGTGGAAGGCATTAAGATTAGATTAGAACCAATGGATTATAAAGTAAAGGCAACTTTAAACTTGTTTTATTGTTGCTGATCTCTCATTTACAGAAGATTGCATTTCATAAAAGACTTAACTGCCTTTTATGGTGGGAATGTTTCAACACATTTATTTGTAAGGCTTGTAAAGATTTATAAACATTATGTTTTAATTGTTGTTGTAAGACTGATGTACTATGGCTGCTGCTTTCCATTGGTTTAGTTCAATAAATCTCCATGTTCATATTCCCCAGACATTTTTTTTTTTTTTTTTTTTTTGCTGTATGCGGGCCTCTCACTGTTGCGGCCTCTCCCGTTGCGGAGCACAGGCTCCGGACGCGCAGGCTCTGTGGCCATGGCTCACGGGCCCAGCCGCTCCACGGCATGTGGGATCTTCCCGGACCGGGGCACGAACCCGTGTCCCCTGCATCGGCAGGCGGACTCTCAACCACTGCGCCACCAGGGAAGCCCTCCCCCAGGCTTTTGATTGGCCATTTTAATACACAAGCCAGGATTTTCTTCCTGACCTTGTGTAGGAAGGAGGAACAAAGGCATGGAACATATTCGATAATTAATGTTTTCTGTATTCAATATATGGTATAGATACTTAAAAAAACCTTTAAGATGTGAATATTGATCAAATGTGAAAATTGAGACATACCATTTTAAACTTTTAATTTTAGGGATTTTAATATTTTTAGCATACTTGTAAATATTTAGTAGTGATTATTTTTGCATTATTATTTCACATATACTAACTTACTCATTAATACACTGACAATAAATTAACTTTTTAAAAAACTTAGTGAATTAAAATGTTAACATGTTAAGTTACTGTATAAAAACAAAGCTGAATTTACAATATCTTGATAATTTTAAGTTAGAACATGGAATAAAATACACATGTTGACTATGCAGGTTATTAATGAATAGTTCTCCTATGACTCTCCCTCAGAACCATCCAGACTATCCTACTATTGATATTTTCATGAAAGGTATTCAGCCCAGTTCAATAAAATCAAATTGGAAGCAGTTTGTTTTGAGTATAGTATTTGGAGTGTAATACTATGTTAAAAATGATTAAAGAAATGGATGGTCTCCTTTAGGAGAACTGCAAATGGGGCAGAAGGCAGCAAGCTCTTAGAAGTAAAGAACAAGGAAGAGAAAAATAGAAAATATCTTAAGTGGCTGTTGCCACATAGTCAACTTTGGGGTGAGAAGGCCCTGAGTTGGCCTGGCATTTGGGGATTGGTTGACTGGATATACCATGTTTCTGGTCAAGCAGAGCATTTACAGGGACACACAAGTTATCTAATTTTGGTTTGTTGACATAGTACCCAGGCAAAAGCAGCTCCATCTTAGGCACAGGAAATTATTTCAACTACTATCATTGGGTATATCATGAGATCACAACAAATCACCTACCATGTAACATTTCGTCTTAGTTCACTGACCATGTATGCACCTGATTTTGTTCAATCAACACATTTTTATTAATTACCGCTATATGCCTCATGCATAAAGAAAAATGTATGATCATAAGGCAATAAAAGATTCTGGTATTACATAAAATAGCCAGCCATATAAAAGAAATATTTGGAAAGCTAAAATTGAAAGCTGGTGATTTAGCTGAAGAGAAAAGCGTTTCTCTGGATTTGTGCACGCAGAATCCCCTAAGCAGGACTGTAGGGCTTGGTCAGAAAAGCACCTTTTACAAAGATGGCATTGATAATTATGGATTGACTGTCTTGGTTCATAGAAATAATCTTTAAGCAGAGTCAATCACAGCAGTAAAATGACTGATTTTACTGCCTGAATTCATTAGAGATTATTGAGAGGGTGTGATTTTTACACCGGTAAATTCTGTAAAATATGAGCCTTTGGAAATTGAGGACTTTGTCTAGATGGTTCCTTGCCTCCCTGTTAGCTTCAAAGTAATGTTTTTAAGTGTAGAAAATGTGTTATCTTTGCTTCTAAAAAAATTTGCGCATAATTTTTTTTGTAACCATCTCTAAGAAGGAAAGAAAATTGACTAACATTATAGGAAGTTAATTTATTTTTAGAAAGTTAATTTATTTTTAGGGTGAAAATAGTTTTGAAATCATGTATTTCATTAAACCCTGCCCCAAAGAACATGTTAAGAGAAGTTTTACACTCTTTCACAATTCTTTTATTATTTTGCCAGGCTAGAGAAGATTAGATGCATTCATACCTACAGCTTTAGACGGAATTCCCTTCATTTATTTGAATCTCTTGAAACTTCTTTTGTAAATGATAATCCAAGTCCAGTTAACAAAACAATCTTAGATCATCTAATAGCATGTGGCTTAAAGGAGTGAGAAACAATCCTGTAGTACATTGCTACACATGACATTCAGGTTTGAGCTACTACAAAGGCCTCTGAACAGAATGAAGCATAAATCAGCGCAAGCTGTGGAAACAATTGCTTTCCAAATATTGTGCTCTAGTGTCGACAGAGCGCCATAACACAAAAACATAACAGAGTCAGAATCAGACCACACTCAGGTTTTCAAAGGAAAATATACAGTGCTGCACAGCACAGATGCCATCCCTCTCCTCCCGGTATACACACATCTGTCGCAGTTCTGAAATAGGTCTGTTTGGCTCAGAGGAGGCAGTGATGGCACTGCCATTAACTGTTTGATTTCATTGAAGCTCAAGCTAGAGATTTTAGGAGGATTTCTGGAGTGCCATTTGCTGAGACTTGTTTCTTACTGATACCTTGCCACTCTTTTCTGATGTTTACGTGGGGCCAGTTTAAAAAGATATTGCAACTTAGACTTTCTTTTAATAATCTTCAGTGGGAACAATGCCCACAATACATAGACAAAAATGCTTTTTTTTTTTTTTTTTTACAAGACTTTCTGTAGTAGTTAACATATTTGTATTTGTAACTCAAGATAACTGAAGAATGGTCTGGATGCAGTAAATTCACTACTGCCCGCTAGGCCCCAACCATAAAAAGACATAGTCAAACTTGTCCCTATCCTCTGCCTTTCCCTCCAATGTGCTGATCATGAGGTGTAATTATTGTCTAGGATATAAGGCGTAGGAGATTTTACAGATTTTCATCATGGTGTTTTATACATTTTTACAAGCTAACTTAAGTACAATATTTTTATCAAAAAATAATAATGCTGAGACTTTCAGAGGCTACAGTGCAATCAGATGATCAGTTTAGGCCCCAGTCTTTGAAGAAGCAGTGCATTTGGGGCAGGGGTGAGGGTAGGGGGGCAGATGATCGATCTAAATTTTGGAGCTAAGAGAGCATCACGAGCCTTTATACAGATAGTTAGCTTTTAACCTTTGATTTTAATTACGTATGTGTCAGAAATTTGATTTTAAATGTACCTCTTATAATTCCTGCTTTTTTTTTTTTTTTTTTTTTGGCGGTACGTGGGCCTCTCACTGTTGCGCAGGCTCAGCGGCCATGGCTCACGGGCCCAGCCGCTCCGCAGTATGTGGGATCCTCCCGGACCAGGGCACGAACCCGTGTTCCCTGCGTCGGCAGGTGGACTCTCAACCACTGCGCCACCAGGGAAGCCCAATTCCTGCTTATTAAATTGACTTTGGATGTGTATTACTGTGTGCCTGTTTATGTTGAGGGGCAAAAAGACCAAGAAAAATGTGGCTCAGGCTCAGTGTCCCCCTAAGGATTACCGCAGTGGTGAGTGCTCCAACAGAAGGAGGAATAGGAGTTCTAAAAATTCTGAAATTTTTCTCAAGCATATGTATATATTTATTTCATATATAATATCATATATATATAATATTATATATATATTCAGCAGTTAGTAATAACTGACATCTATAGTACACTTACAATGTGCCAGGTACCATGCTAAGATTGTTACACATATATCTCAGTCTTTGAACAAGCTTTAAGAAGTAGATACCATAAAAAAATCCCAGTTTACAGATGAATATATCAAAGCACAAATAGTATGCCCAAGATTACACATGCATTAAAGTTGTAATTAAGAATTAGACAATCGACCTTGGAGGTTGTTTTTTAAATATGATAGTTGCTTTTTAAACCTGCAGTCATGTGGTAAGCCATGCAGAAGCACTCATAATTTGCTTAAATGATTTTTAAGTTTAATGTTGTTAAAAGACATTATCTGTTAATAACTTACACTTCCATAGTGTCTAGTACTCTAGGCTGCAAGTGACAAAAATCTCTGGGAGGAGATACATATGGTTTTTATGTTATTATATTGTTTTATTAATAAATTGATAAATAGTATTCATTATACTAATTATTCATTATACTGATAAGTATAAATAATAAATAGTATTATTGTATTATAATGACACAGAGGATATCTCATGAAACTCAAGGTCACAGAAATAGACTGGAAGCAATGTCTGAAGCACAGAGCTTTGAATAGAGAGGGAGAGATCCACATAATTCAGAGCAGAGAATTGAAAAGAATATTTGCTGACAACCTATATTTTCTCCCTACTAAGAGATAAGATATGAATTCTTTCTGACCAAGAGTTTTAAAAAGGATGGCAAAAGATAAGAGAATCTAGATGATAATGTACAGAGGGATTATATGTGAGAGATTTGTGAGGTAAGCAGCAGATTCTTCAGGGGAGACCTCAGAGAAGAGGAGTAAATTTCCCAAGATTTATCCTGAAAAGAGAGCAAGACTCTTACAGATTGAGCAGTTATTGACCAAGATTGAATTTCCAAAAGGAAGTGGCTCTGAATAATCTTTAATTGCATAGATTGTGATTATCTATTAAAAATTACAGAAGCCCTGATGGAGCATGGACCTGGAAATTGGCATTGAAAAATTTTTGCCTCCCTAGAGCACAATGGTAACACATATGATTCAGTCCAGAACAACTGAAAGACACAGAAGCCAAGTGGAGAGCAAATGTTATGGAAGAGGAAATAAAGAGGCAACGTCTGTGGATATAAACAGCAGATGTAGTGGAAACAAAAGTCATGTCAAATCCTTTTCATTTATAATTCCTTCCTTGTTCAGTCTTTTTTTTTCAACAAGTGTTTATTGAGCACGTACTATGTGCCAGAAACTCTTCTAGGTGCTAAGCATATAGTAAAGAACAGGACTAAAGTTTTCTGTCTTCATGGAGCTTACATCCTTGGGGGAAGGCTGACCCATAGACAGATAAGTAACTAGATAAAACACCAGATCTTGGTAAGTGGTATGGAATAAAATAAATCATGATGTAAGGGTGCTGGGGGAGGGAGCATTTGCTCTTGTATCCTATAACCTGTTTGGGGAAAGCCTCACTAATAAAATGACAATTGAGGAGAAACCTACGGGCAGTGCGCGAGTAAGTCACTTGTTATCTGGCGGAAGAAACATGAAAACAGTAAATGCAAAGGCCCTGGAGGAGGAGGGGTATGCTAAGAGGATACAAAGAAGAGCATGGAGGCCAATGTGGGTAGAGTTGAGTGAAGAGGGGGCAAGTAGAAAAAGGTGAGATCTAATAGGGTCAGTAAAAGCCAGTGAGCAAAAATAACACTACATATCCCCAAATCTTTGGTATTATTTAGGCCTCCTAAGTCCAAATATCACCTGGGAAGAAGATAAAATTCGTGGAAGGCAGGAGAATATTGATTGAGCAGTTATTGACAAAGATTGAATTTCCAAAAGGAAGTGGCTCTGAATAATCTTGAATTGCATAGATTATGATTATCTATTAAAAATTAAACCATATCATAAACTGACTTAAGATATATTGAAAACATTTTCAGGTATAATTTTTTTTATTAACCTACAAGTTGTATATTAAGAAATCAATGTGAGTCACCAAACAGTGAAGAATAAATACTAATTTATAGCTTTATGAAAAAATTCTTAAATAGCATTTCAGAAGCAATGTTTGGAATCTAATTTTATTTATTTTGAATTACAATGGATATAGATGAAAAGTTAAGTATCTTCATCAGTGTTTTGGGGCAGCTCAGGGAAAAAAAAGGCCTAAAATAAGAAAAACTGCAAGACAATATAAACAGTGAATAACCTGAATATAAACTGTTCAATGAGGGAGACAAGAAACAGGTTTTTAAAAAAATCACTAAAAAGCTTTGGCATAAAATTGTGTGATGGAAATATCTTGTGACTTAAAAGCATATTTTCAAAGATAACATTTGCTCAAGGCAAGGATATTTAAAAATAATAGGATTTTATGAGAATATTCCAAACAAATAATTTTTCCTGGTTAACCAGTTAAATTACTACAAGTGCTAATTTGCATCCTGTGAATAGTAAGACGGTTCTCCTCTTCAATTTCACAATTATTTTTAAGTGACTTTGTTTTCTAGAAATGGCTAAGCCTGATTTTGTTGGATCTTTGCTGAGTAATAGAAAGCATAGTTTTAAGTATGCTGCGGGATGTCCAGTTCCTCAGTAAACAAATAGAAGAATATCAAATACAAGTTAATGAGTTTTCAGAAACCAGTAGAATTTATATTTTGTCACTGTGGCTTGGAACTTAGAATGCTCATTTATGCATACTAGCTGTTTTGCTTCTTTGTTTAGAGAATGCTATCAGTAGAGTGAAATCCATTAATTAATTTTCCATGATTATACCTTTCTAATTATATAAAATTAATAATCCATTCATGTAGGTTCAATAAAATTATAATAATTCATAACTTTTGGTAAATCTTACATTCACTCCATTATCAGATTGTAAAATGGCCAGGATATTTTTCATTGTCAGATTGTAAAAATAATTTTCAATCCTATCTAGTTTCAAAATTTTAGTTCAGTTTTTATTTTTTCTACATGCATGTGCTTGCTGAACATTTCTGTTTCTCCAGAGGTCCTTATAGTTTTCTTGTTTCCTTTTCCCAATCAGCCCTGCTAAGTGTATGACTGTCATCTTAATAATTTTTATCCTCAGCTCTGATTATACCTTTACACACTTACATAAAATTCTATACCCTGGGATTCAAGGCCTTCTACAACAGGTAACACATTTCAGGCCTTCTTTCCCAGAGTTACGCTTGGGAAAGAAGCATAACGCTTGTTGGCTTGGCCAAGCTCATGGTTTCTCTATAATACCCACAATTTCCTGTCTACTTTTACTCTTTTCCTAGACGTCATTATAACAACACTAATGTGATTTAATATCGGCTTGACATCACATAGTTTACAAATTGCTTTCACAAATACTTAAGTCATTTAATCCTGAAAACAAAACAAAACAAACAAAGAAACAAAAACAAAGAAACATTCTGGGGTCTATCTTCATCTTATTGGTAAGGCATAAGGGACTCTATAAATGTGACCCATATATCAGTGAGTAGAGGCAAGTTTCACATCTTTGCTATTAAAGATTATTCCATTTACTACAGCTTTTTCCAATTTCTTAGATATAATAGAATCTTAGATCACGGGAGCATCTTAACAATCACCTAGTGTAACCATTTTGTTCTATAGACAAGAAAATAAATAGTTACCTGGACTTAGAAAGTCTTGTCTTCCTCACCTGGGATTGAAACACCTGTGCTCTGTATGCAACGCTTTAGGGAATCAAAGATGACTAAGACATGGTCAATGAATGACCAAATAAAATACATATTCTAAGACAGAGGCACTTTAGCCAAGAGGTGAAGAAAGTTAGGTAAAGAAGCAGTCAGTTCAGAATGGAGCTCTGGGAATGTCTTTTCTCAAATACAACCTCATGATACTTTATTGGCACATTATTCTAAACTTAGTACATCCTGTTTAATATATAGATATTTATGAAACTGTATTAAGGACATAGCTTTCTATTACTACAAAATTTTGCAACAGAATATTGAGTAATACCTGCACATAGTCATTATTCAATTAATATTTGTTTAAATGAATCAAATGATCACATAGTAATTCTATAGAATTAACCATGAAAATAATAACTTTACTTTGTTAGTGTTCATTTTATATTCCAAACACTAGGCTAAACTTTCAACGCATATCACATTTCATGCTTAGTGTAAGCATATGAGATAAATATTATCCCTATCACATTGTATTTTTTAACCCAAATCCAGTGTATATGAAGATCTGTATAGGTATTTGATGATTTGAAAGCACTGAGAATAAGGTCCATTAGCTCTGATTGGACCACGAACATAATTTATTTGGGATAGGGGAAGGGAACAAGATAATAAATTAGACCTACGGAAGCAACAGAAGTTGATGTATATGATTTAATCTTCCATTTGAATACAAGGAATTGAAATTTAAGATAAAGATATTTTACTGTCAGAGACAAAAGGAAGTTAAATGTGTCATTTTATTCACTCTTAGTTCTTGGCATTTCATGATAAGCCATTTGTATTTGAGTTTGGATGGAGCCACCTTATGAGTATGTTCCAGTTTGAAAATACAGAAACTAGTCTGTGTCTCAGGATTTATAAGCAGTGAAGATCATTTTCAATAGAAGGAGGGACAGCACATTTTAAAAAACATTAAGGAAAAATTCAAACAGTAAAAGTATATAAAATGGTATAATGCTGCATCACATCCAAATTTAACAATTATAACTTTTTCTGTATTTGCTTTATCTACATCTTTAAATAATTATTTCAAAGTAAATACAAATATCTTTTTTTTTTTACTTTTTATTTCTTTATAAATTTATTTTATTTATTTTTGGCTGCGTTGGGTCTAAATTGCTGCACGAGGGCTTTCTCTAGTTGCAGCGAGCAGGGGCTACTCATCGTTGCAGTGCACAGGCTTCTCATCACAGTGGCTTCTCTTGTTGCAGAGCACAGGCTCTAGGGCGCAGGCTCAGTAGTTGTGGCGCATGGGCTTAGTTGCTCTGCGGCATGTGGGATCTTCCTGGACCAGGGCTCGAACCCGGGTCCCCTGCATTGGCAGGCAGATTCTTAGCCACTGCACCACCAGGGAAGCCCCAAATACAAATACCTTAATGATTTAGTATCTCTAAGAAAATTGCCTACATAACCAGAGTAATATCCACTCCTAATAATCCCATTATTTTTTTTTCAGGATGCCAATAATGTCATTCTTAGTGATTATTACAAACCTGTTTCCAGTCAAGGATTATACCATATACTTGCTTAGACCAGATTTATTAATAAACAGTTTTGGTTGGGAAACTTACAACAGTTGGAGCAGATTAATAATGATTTGAAATAAATATTAATAGGTGGTGTGTCAGTTGTCTATTGTTGCCTAACTTATTTATGCCAACATATTTATGCCAAAATATACTCCCAAGAGAAGGACAGTTATGGAATTCAGATATCTATAATCCAATTAAAAACACCCCAAACTATAATACAATTATATATATATATATATATATATATATATTCTATGTAAATTGTAAAAAAAAAACCAGGATGGATGCACAACGAATTTAGGATTATGGTAACTTTAGTATTAACAGAGTAGTTTTGAATGGGTCAGTGTGTATGGTTCAAAGTGTACTTCAACTTTAGTTGCAAAGTTTTGTTACTTTCATATTTAAAATGACCTAATGGACTCTAATGTTAGTCTCTTTAGGCTCCTTTACATTTTATAAAAATTATCAATAAATGGAAATATTTATATGTGGAAAAACTGAAGACAGCATAATTAGTAACCTGTATAGAATTACAGCTGTGAATGAGAGTAAAGAAAGAGTGATGAGAAGAGCTGTGGGGTCAAGGGAGACATTTGTTTGTTTTTCTCCTTTCAGTTTTTTCTTTAATTCAATTTAAGTTTCATCTGAAAAATCTAAGCAGGAAGTCAGCTTTATGATTTCTAACTTAATTTCTCTCCTAAGCACTGACTTTGATTACATTTTAGGTCATATACAATATAGTCCATATTAATTTTGCATGTCTTTAAAGTTTAACAGAATGTTAAATTACAGAATTTCAACAAATATAAAGTATATAAAATTGAAATATAAAATACAAAATATTTAGTGAAATTGCAAAGCTGATCACAAAAGTCACTACCTACCTCCATATCCAAAAGACAGCCATCAGGGTGCCTTGGCATTCCTGTGCAGAAATGACTAAGGAGTAGTAGAACAAGCCCTGATAGCATCACTTACTTTCCAGTAATTTAAGGTCAACCCTGAAAGAGAAAGTGACAAGCTAATGGAGAAGCAAACTGCTGGGCAACCTGGGTTCTTGGTAACTTTCCTCTCTCTTTCTTGAAACTAAGAGAAGGGGCCTCACAAAGAGTTTCTCATAGAATTTGGGGTTTTCCACATTATTTTCCCATAAGCTTTTGTAGCCTGTTGTTGCTCTGTCTCCAGCCCTATTCAAGGCGGACAAAAAGGAATTCAAGAAAAAAATCTGAGTTGGTGGTGGGGATATGTGACGAAAGGTGGCAGAATATGCTACTCCAAAGTATGTCACTTCAGTACAAGAATCATTTTGAGCTAAAGGCACTTGAAAGACAGCAGCTGCAAGAAGAGTGTTCTCATCTCCTTTTTTCTTCCTGAAAACAGGAGATAAAACTCTCATATGAAATATGCCCTCCGTATACTAGGAGAAAAGAAACATTCTTATTATCAGGGAAGGGATGTTAAGACTAAGAGAATTTTATACAAACAGACCTTGTGAAAATGATTCTTACCTTCCTTTAGCCTCCCCATACGTTTTAGTTACTTTTCCACAATTGCCTCTCTTTGTTCAACCTATTTTAAAAGCGTTTAAATTTTGCCACTTCTTTGGGTCTTCATTTCCTTAAGAGGGCTTCCTTGTAACTTAAGACTGAAATTTATATGCTTTTCATTAATCTGTCTTTTGTTACAGAGCCAGAGTTGAACTTTAAGATGAGTAGAGGAAAGAATTTTCCTCCCCTACAGTGATACATCCAGAATACAAGAGTATTCAGTTAACAGATGGTACTGTGGACAGCTGAGCTTGAGCTAGCTTATGACAACCTCAACTTAGTTTATTGCCACTAAGCTGCCAGGAGCAGGAGCTGCGAGCTAATGTAAGAGATCGCATTTAAGTCGACCTTCCATTCAGTTAAAACCATAAATGTGGCAGGACTCCTGCTGGACCTGCTGGAGAACTCACACACCTGACACCAGAGGGCACTGTCAGGGCATAGCCAAAAAAAGGACTTCAGCAGGGCCAATTGAGGATGCTTGCCCCCTCCCCTTCCTTCCCTCCACCCAGACTCCAAAACACAAGAAGAGAAAGGGATCTAGAAGAGGGAGGAAAGAGAAAAAGTAACAATGAGGCTCTATCACCTCTCCACTCCAAGGACCGCAGACAAAGCCTAGGCCAGTACTGAGGGTGGGAAAAGGGAGAAGGTGGAAGATAAATAGATAATGAAAATCTTGAATTAGATTGTGCTGGGATAGATTTTTTTTTTTTTTTTTTTTTTTTTTGGTGGTACGCGGGCCTCTCACTGCTGTTGCCTCTCCCGTTGCAGAGCACAGGCCCCGCGGCTATGGCTCATGGGCCCAACCGCTCCGCGGCATGTGGGATCTTCCTGGACCGGGGCACGAACCCGTGTCCCCTGCATCGGCAGGCAGACTCTCAACCATTGTGCCATCAGGGAAGCCCTGGGATAGATTTTTTAAATCACTAACCATGACTGAGAGGAAATGAGGTATTCCAAAGATGTCTTTAAGGAACAGAATATAGTTTAGTTGAAACCAGTGACTGAAGAGAAATAAGACCATTTTGTATTTGTATGCTACCAAGGGTGAACTTACTAAAATCATTTGCTGCTTGTATATTTGTTTTATTCATGTTTCTATGTACCTGTACTTCATTCCACAAAGAATATTGGGAGTGTTTGCATTAAATGATTGCATTAAAGAGGCATAGTGGTGAAGAAATAAAGCAGAGGCAATAAGGTAGAAATTAAAAGGCACGGAGAAAGTGTACCAAATACAAATAATAAGATATTCTATTCTTTGCCAGAGGTGATTCATATATCCAGCCAATTCTGATTGTCCTAGTAGACAATGCAAAAAGATGAACATATTCAGTTTCAGTACTCACAGAGATTGTAAATAAAAGGAAACAAATTGCTATGGAGAATAATGACTAGTTAGAGAACAGATATTTTTATTAATCACTTCCTGTATTTAGGACAATGAGAATTTTGGAACCAGACAATGTCCTTACCTTCAGGGAACTCACACTCTAGTGTGAAAAAGTTATTTAATAATATTTGCAAGTATAAATGAGAAGCACAACATATGAAGAGTGAGCTTTTTTACACATTATACTTGATGGGAATTCCTCCGACCTAAGACACTTATGTGAGTGTCTTTATATTTGTGACTGATAATGTGTACCTACTTCCATATATATATAATGTGCTCCTAACCAGTATTTAACAGGACTTTAGCCTCACTAAAATATTAGTAATTATATGGGGCTAGAGTAATTTTGTTCAACATTTTTATTCCTTGGATTATCAACCACAATCCAGTTGTTGAATTACATTGAGGTATATCAGTGATTTTAGGTATAGTTATTAGAGCTATATCAGCAATGATTGTGAAATCTGAAATTTTACTTCTACCCTTAATTCAGTAGCTTTCTCACACATAACACACTACTCAGTTTCCAAGCAAATTACAGAAACTGCTAACAGAAGAGGAAAATAGTTTCAGAAATAGAGAATTTAAGGGTAATCCAATATAAACAAATAGTAATGTCGTTAATAGTGAGAGCTTCATCTGTGCTGACTAGAGATTTCTATCCTGTTTATATTGTCAGCCTAAAGAATCCTGATGAGATTTTACAGCCTTTTAGCTACTCAAGCAGAAAATTTTCAGGTAGGAACATTACAAAGCAACCTTTCAGTTTTAAGTTTCAAGTAAGTGAATGAAAAGGTTCAGGGACTGTGTTTCTGTATCTAAATGAAGGCATAAATTTCAATAACTAAGGACTGAAGTATTGGCATGTTAACTTAAGCTTACAGGAAATAGTTATAAACAATAGGCTTTGAGTTATGCATTAATTTGGATATACAATAACTTCTGATAACAAGAGAGGAGAAAGAGACCACAAAATACTGTGGATAAAATAATATGGGGAGATCAGCTCGGTGCTTTGCGATGACCTAGAGGGGTGGGATAGGGAGGATGGGAGGGAGGCTCAAGAAGGAGGGGATATGGGGACGTATGTACACATATGGCTGATTCACTTTGATGTACAGCAGAAACTAACACAGTATTGTGAAGCAATTATACTCCAATAAAGATCTATTAAAAAAAACAATATGGAAATTTAGTTCCAACCAATCCTTATGGGTAGGGTCCAAGATTGGTTAAGCAATTATGCTACCCTCAACATTTGGCTTCTAAGTTTGGGTCAAAAGATGCTGATCTAGTTTTTGCCATCATTCAGACAGTGGGAAGGGAGAGAGGGCCACAGGAATGCATGACAAAATCTTGTCAAGTCTTCTTGGAAGTGGCTATCATCACTGAAGCTCAACAGACATAGGATTGACCAGAACTTAGTCCAGGGCTATACGTAGCTACAAAAGGCATAAGATGTAATATATGTATGAGCAGATAAATTCCATGTCTGTGGAATGGGGAGAACAGATATAGGTGACACCTGGTAGTCAGCCACAAGATATTATATCTCAGCTACAATTTCCTAACAAATACTTATAGTTTTTGGAATTATAGATCTTTTATAACATTTTTAAGCTATAAGCTTAATATATGATTAGAATAAGAAGAGTTTTATTCACACTTTCATCCTTTGAACCTACCATTTTATATTCTATCATATATTTCCCCCTTTAATAAAATGTTTCATAATTTCCAATGTTTTAAATATTCTAAATATGTATGAAAATTAATAAGTTGTGGTCACTTTTTCATTGCAGTTATTCATAATTATAATGTATATATTAAATTCCATCAACTATGTATAAATATACAGGTCTACAAATGTTTTAGAAAGTCCCTTCATTCATTGAGAAGTTTGGCACTTGATTCATACTCTTCTTTACCCATAAACTCCTGCAATGATTCTAGATGAATACAACATCCATCCATCATCTTTTCTTTACTATTCTTTGAAAAGAGAATTGAATTTTGAAATCAGTGTGGCCCTTTGTATGTTATCAATATGTTTATCCAGAAATGTGAGGCAAGGGCTTGAACGCTGTCTCAGTGAGGGCTTGTAGGATATTCTTCACTACATCGTGCCTTTCTTAAAATTCAGAGCCTAGCCCTTGGGCTTCCAGACTCACAAATGAAGAAAAATAATTAATTTCTCAAGAAAAATTCACATTAATCAAATCCACAAGTGTAACAACGCTTATATATACAAGATACAATAACGTATCCCCTAAAATAGTCACTGAACTACAATAGTTAAATAATAAAACACTATTTTACAAATATTTATTGAGCTTAATATTTTGCACAAAATATAATGGGTGTTAATGGGGTATGAATAGACAAATCAACCTTCTAGAAAATAATGTTCAAATGAAAGAAGTGTGCTTCTCTAAGTAACTAACAGAGGGCAATGAAGTAAGAGGACTGAAATGCTACTGTCTTTGAACTTAGAGCTTTCCAAGTTAAAAATTCTTCTTCATATCTTCAAGATGTTCAGTAAATAATTTGAAACCCTTCCATCTGCTATATGTCCCAGTCTCTAAATACATAGACAGCACTGTTTAAAATAGAGTATGGTGATATTGGAAATGCTATGTTCCTAACCTATTTATTGAATACACATCTGTTCCCCATTAATAAGCAATGTGGCTACTCAAATATACACATTTTCCATTTTTATTGTAGGTCTACTTTAGGACCTATTTGATTTTGGTGACATACATTAGCAAATTAATTTATCCCTGCTTTAGCACTAAGCTATCTTCATTACGATGGCTTTATAATAGCTATTTCTTGTAAGATAAGTCACTTATATAGAATATAATTCAGCTCTGAGTAAAATAAAAACAAAATTTTAAAATTAATGTGGATTAAACACAGTATAGATTTATCTCTCACACATAAAAGTAGAGTGAATGGGCCAAGAGTGGTAGATCAGCTTCAGGAACATCAGGACCCATGGTCTTACCACCTTGTTCTTCTAGCATCCTCAGTGCCTGGTTTCTGCTTCATGGTTCAGTTCCAGCTACTGAATCCAAATTCCAGCCACAAAAAAGAGGAGAAAAAAGGAGAAAAGCAATACTCTCTGGCTTTAAGGACAGTTACTACAGGCAGCACACAGCAATATCACTTATGTCCCATTTAACAGATTTTAATTCACTTTTATAGTCGACCATGGAACAACACAGGGGTTAGCAGTGCTCACCCTCAAAGTGCTGAAACTCAGCCTGTAATTTAAAGTTTGTCGTTCATATCCGAGGTTCCTTGCTACCCAGGAATTCAACCAACCATGGATTATGTAGTATAATAGAATTTACAATTGAAGAAAAATCCATGTAGAAGTGGACCCATGCAGTTCAAACCATGTTGTTCAAGGGTCAACTGTATTTACAAGGGAGCCCAGAAAATATTCCTTTATTTTCAGAAATATTTCTGCTTGGCTGAAAAAAAACACTGAAATAGATAATGAGAATCAATTACAGTTTTCTCGAATATCTCTGAATTTAATATTCTTCCGTAATGTGCAGGATCTTCCTGACAAACTCTTTCAAGTACAGTTGAGAATAATCTCAAGGTTTATTTTCAAGGAAAACCTATAAAATGCCTAAAAAATTATTTTGGAGAGAATTGTATCATTTTATTTTTCTATGATTAAGTTTCTTAAGTGTTTTTCAAATTATCTGTATCATTACTGAGTTTTGTTAGTTTTATCAATTATTGAATGATATTGATAAAATCTCCTACTCTAATGTTTTAACCCATATTTATAATTATATCATTTTCATTTTGTGTATATTAAGTTAATCTATGTTTAGAATATGTAATCTTCTGAATATTCTTGAATCTTCTTTCTATTTCCCCTCAACCAAGGTTCTCATACTCCTTAAAGTCTATACACTGTTGTCACATTCCTTTAATTCAATTTGAAAATGCCTTATTTAGTTATGTCTTTCTGGTCTTATATTGCGGGCAATTTGGGGTTGCCATGTGCAGATGAAGAATTCCAAAGGCTTTTTGCTTCTTCCCATTTACTCTTCTTCCAATCTCATCCAATTGCATAGTTTCAGTTATCACTTCTACATGGATAACATACAAAACTTGATTTCCATGTCCCATTGGTCTCTATATTCAACTCCTGATGTATATCGCTAACTATAGATATCTGGTAACTGAAATTTTTTCCTGGCAAACTGTATTCATTATTTCCCCAAATAACCTCTTGCTTCTGAATTTCCTCCTCTCATGTATTCCTCCTCTCAGTTATTGTCTCATTCTCCCAAATCTTCTTTGGCTTTGCTTATCTTTCATTCATAACAAGTATAAAAACTGTCAAATATAAATTTATATTATCTCTCCACACTTACCAATCCTTTTCTATTTTAATTATTAAGAAATATTTTAAGTATACATCAAATATTAGAGAATAGTATAACAAACATCCACCTTTTTTTTTTCTTCTGGCTGTCAGATCTTAATATTTTGCCCTATATGATTCAGATTCATTTTTATATTTCAAATAAATTATAACTTTAAAAGCTTGAAGACCTCTATATTTTCCTAATCTCATGCTCATTTTTCCATTTCAGAAGTACGTACTTTTCTACATTTAATGTTCATTATTCTTATTTATCTCTTCTCCATAAAAGTATATAACATTGGTTTACATGTTTTTAAATGTTTCACACATTATGCTTTTGAACTTTATCCATGTTGATATCTGTAGACCTAGTTAATTAATTTTGATATTTAATTATATTAATATAACATCAATTTTCATTTTAGAGGACAAAGATTAATTCTAAATTTTTAAATATTACAATAAATGCAATAAATATTCTTTAAAATGTTACATTATACAAATATATGAGAGTTGCATACAAATTTTTACCAGTAATAGAATTACTGGTAATTACTGGAATATGTTTATTCTCAACTTAGCTTTTGCTAAACAGCTTTTGAAAACCGTTGAATCAATTTTTTACTGACATGAATAATCAAGAACACTTTCATTGTTCCTCATCCTTGGTAACATTTGTTATTAAAAGTTGTTTTAGAGATAGCTTAGAAAATGGAGGAGTAGAAGGACGTACACTCACTTCCTCTTGTGAGAGCACAGGACCCACAACAAACTGCTGAACAGTCATTGACAGGAAGACACTGGAACTCACCAAAAAAATAGCCCACATCCAAAGACAAAGGAGAAGCTGCAATGAGATGGTAGGAGAGGTGCAATCACAATAAAATCAAATCCCATAACTGCTGGGTGGGTGACTCACAAACTGGAGAACAATTATACCACAGAAGTCCACCCACTGGAGTGAAGGTTCTGAGCCCGACGTCAGGCTTCCCAACCTGGGGGTCTGGCAATGGGAGGAGGAATTCCTAGAGAATCAGACTTTGAAGGCTAGCAGGATTTGATTGCAGGACTTTGACAGGACTGGGGGAAACAGACACTCCACTCTTGGAGGGCTCACACAAAGCACTGTGCACATCGGGACCCAGGGGAAGGAGCAGTGACCCCATGGGAGACTGAACCAGACCTACCTGCTAATGTTGGAGGGTCTCCTGCAGAGAATATATATATAATATTATATATATGATATTATATATGAAATAAATATATACATATGCTTGAGAAAAATTTCAGAATTTTTAGAACTCCTATTCCTCCTTCTATTTTTAGTTTTTTAAGGAACCTCTGTACTGTTCTCCATAGTGGATGCACAAATTTACATTCCCACCAACAGTGTAGAGGGGTTCCCTTTTCTTCACATCCTATCAGGCATTTATTACTTATAGACTTAAAAATTTTTTTCTTTATTTTAAATTGGAGTATTGTTGATTTACAATGTTAGTTTCAGATGTACAGCAAAGTGTCAGTTATATATCTACATATATCTATTCTTTTCCCATTTAGGTTATTACACAATACTGAGTAGAGTTCCCTGTGCTATATGGTAGACTTTTTAATGATGGCCATCCTGACCTGTGTGAGGTGTGTTCTGTGTTCACTCAGTAGTGAAATCTTTTTAAAGATTTATCACAGTTTTGTAATTTCCACATATAGAAGTTGTACATGTTTTATTATATCAATATGTCAGTATCCCAGTTTTTGGTGTTAATATACATGATATTGTGTTCTTAACTGTAAAACCTAATTGTTAATTGTGGGTATATAGGAAAGCAATTGACTTTTGTATAATAACCCTATGTCCTATGATCTTGATAGTTCCAGGTTTTTTGTCAAATCATTTGCTAAAAAAGGCAATTGTATGTTGTCCCCATTTTATTTTATTATCTTATTATACTCATTTGGACTTCCATTTAATGTTAACACGGAACAGTGAGAGGGGACATCTTGCCCTGTTTTTAATCTCAGAAAAGACATCCAATTTCTTGCAGTTATGTATGAAGATAGCTGTAAATTTTTATATTTGTTCTTTTCAAGTTGATAATGTTTCTCTTTATTTCTAGTTCGCAAGAGTTTTTAATCACAAAAACAAACAAAAATGAAACTAGCTTTATTAAAAATGAGAATGATTTATAAGATTTTTTTTCTGTATTAGCTGTTAATAGTCCTATAATGGTTTTCCTTTAACTTCTTGAATATGATGGATTACATTTATTTATTTTTGAATGTTAGATCAACCTTGCATGCCTGGAATAAATCTCATCTGGTTGAGGTATATAATTCTTTTTATACATTTTTGCATTGAATTTGCTAGTAATTTCTTGAATTTTTTCATTTAAATTCATGAGAGATATTGGACTATGCTTTTTCTTGTGTTATCTTTATCATGTTTTGTTGTTAGGGTAATGCTGATTCATAGTATGAGTTAGAAAGTGACCCCTTGTGCTTCTAACTTCTGGAGGACATCGTAGAATTTTGTATCATTTCTTTCTTAAATATTTGGTAGAATTTTGCAGTGACATCATTTGGCCTCATGCTTTCTTTTTGGTAGGTCTAAATTATTGATTACATTTTCTGATTGCTATAGGCTTATTCAGATTACATATTTCTCTTTCTGTGAGTTTGGTATCTGTATATTTCAAGGAATTTATTCATTTTATATAAGTTTTCAAATTTGTGGGCAGAGAATTATTCATATGATGCTTTTATTATCCTTTTAATGTCTAGAATCAGTAGTGATGGCTTCTCTTTCATTTCTGATATTCACATTTATTTCTTCCTTCCATTTTTCTTGATTTGCTTGGCTAGAGTTTTATCAATTTCACTGTTCTTTTCAAATAACTGGCTTTGATCACATTGATTTTCTCTATTGGTCTCCTATTTTCAATTTTATTGATTTCTGCTCTAATTATTATTATTTCATTCTTTTTTATTGCTTTAGTCTAAAATTGCTCTCCTTTTTCTAATACCCTAAAGTGGAATCTTGCTTGTTGATTTTAGATCTTTCTTCTGTTTAGTATCAATACTTTAATATTTACTCTAAGCATTCACTCATTGCTTTCACTGCACCTCATAAATTTTGAAAAATTTTATAAATTTTTCTGTCAGAAAGTTTACCATTAGTTCAAAATATTTTAAAATTTCTTTTGAGATTATTTCTGGGCCCCAAATTTTGTTTAAAAGTATGTTGTTTAATCTCCTAATATTTTGGTGTTTTTCAGCTACGTTTCTGTTACTAATTTCTAGTTTAAGTCTGTTGTGCTCTGAGAGTATACTTTATATGATTTCTATTATTTTAATATGTTAGGGTGTATTTTATGGCCCCGAATGTGCCTATTTTCTGAACCTTCTCTGCAAGCTTGAAAACAAGATGTATTCTGCTTTTGTTTGTTGTAGTATTCTATAAATTACATCAATTTGATTGATAGTAGTTTTCAGGTTACCTACATGCTTACTGATTTTCTGTCAGCTTGATCTATCAGTTACTGAAAGACGGTTGTTGAAGTATCTAATTATATAGTGGGTTTGCCTGTTTCTCCCTGCAGTTCTATCAGTTTGCCTCATGCAGTTTGATTGTCTCTTGTAAGATACATACACAATAAGGATTGTTATGTCTTCCTGGAAAACTGTTCCCTTTATGTAATGCCCCCTGTTTATCCCTGATTATTTTTCTTGAAGTCCTCTGTTTCTAAAATTAATATAGCTACTCCAGCTACCTTTTGACTATTGTTATCATGGCATATCTTTTTCCTTCCCTTTACTTTTTTTTTCCTCAGTCAAAAAATTTTATTGGGTCATTACTCTGCTTTTGTGTGTGTGTGTCTGTGTGTGTGTGTGGTATAATACAAACAGCATTTTTCACCTTCACCTTTTAAAGTGTACAGTTTAGTGGTATTAAATACATTCACATTTACTGTGTGACCATCACCACCACCCATCCCCATAACTCTTTTCATCTTGTAAAGCTGAAACTGTATACCCATTAAACAGTTACTCCCCATTTTCCTCCCCCCACAAGCCCCTGGAAACCACCATTATACTTTCTGTCTTCTTGATTTTGACTGTTCTGAGTATCTCACATAAGTAGAATCATATAATTGTTGTATTTTTGTGATTTGATTATTTCACTTAGAATAATGCCCTCAAACTTCAAGTGTGCTGTAATATATGTCAGAATTTCCTTCCTTTTTAAGGCTTAATAATATTCTATTACATACACACACACACACACACACACACACACACCACATTATGCTTATCTATTCACTTGTCAATAGACACTTGCATTGCTTTTATGTTTTAGTTATTGTGAGTAATGTCACTATAAACATGAAAATACAAATATCTTTTCAGGACTGTACTTTCAATTCTTTTGGATATATACTTAGACGTGAAATTGCTAGATTATATGATAATTCTATTTTTAATTTTTTGAAGAACCACCATACTGTTTTCCACAAAGACTGTACCATTTTACACTCCCACCAAAAGTACACAGAGTTTCTAATTTCTTCACATTCTCACCAACATGTTCTTTTCTTCTCTTTTTTATTTTAACCATTATAATGGGTGTGAGGTGCATCTTGCTCATTTTTTAATTGGATTGTTTGTTTTATTTATTGTTGAGTTTTAGGAGTTCTTTATATATTCTTCTGTATATTAATCCCTTATCAGATGTATGATTTCCAAATAATTCTTCCCATTGTATACTGTGGAGAGTGTCTTTTGATGCACAATATTTTTTAAAATTTTCATGAAGTCCAGTTTATCTACTGTTTTCTTTTGTTACTTATGCCTTTGGTATCATGTCCAAAAACTCATTGTCAAATCCAATGTCAGGAAACTTCTGTTCTATGATTTCTTCTAAGAGTTGTATTGTTTTAGGTCTTACATTTAGGTACTTCATAGATTTTGAATTAATTTTGAATATGGTGTTAGATAAGGGCCCAACTTCGTTCTTTTATAAGTGGAGATGTAGTTTTCCCAGCACTATTGGTTGAAAAGACAGTCCTTTCCTTATTGAATAGTATTGGCACTTTTTTCAAAAAGTACTTGCTCATATATGCAAGGGTTTATTTCTGGGCTCTTTATCCATCTTCCAATCCATGAACATGGGATATATTTCCATTTTTTTCTTTCATCTCCTTGATTAACTTAATTCCTAAGTATTTTACCCTTTTTGATGTTATTATAAATGGAATTGTGTTTGTAATTTGTTTTTCAGATTGTTCATTGTTTATGTACAGAAATGCAACTTATTTTTGCATGTTTTCTTTGCATCTTTTTACTTTGCTGCATTCATTTATTGGTTCTACAGCTTTTTTTGATGGAATCTTTAGAATTTTCTACACATAAGATCATCTCATCTGCAAACAGATGTAATTTTACTTCTTTTCCAATTTAGATGCTTTATGTTATTCCAATTACACATATGATACACCTTTTGAAATCCAAGAATATTATTCATTTTTTGCATGTCTGATCTCTTTTGTTTTTAATTCTTTACTCTTTGCATTTACTTTTGTGAGGTTTCATTAAATTATCTTCATGCTCGCTCATTCTTTCTTTAACAACATCTAAACCATTATCATGCCCATCAAAAACATTCTTTATTTCTTTTACAGTGTTTTTGATTTTTACATTTTATTTTTATTCTTAGAGTTTTCATTGCTCTGCTTATATTACTCATCCATTCTTACAGGTTGGGTACTTTTTCCACTACAGTTCTTAAGATGCTAATCATAGTTATTTTAAATTCCATATTTGATAATTACAACATCTATGTGATATCTGAGTTTAATTCTGATGCTTTATCTATTCAGACTGTATTTGTTTGATTTTTGTTTTTTTGCCTTTAGTATACCTTGTAATGTTTTGTTGCAAGCCGGACATGCTGTATAGAATAAACAGACCTTTACTGTGAAGTTTTATTAATTTGGGTAGGGGTTGGGCTCTACTTAATGTTTGCTGTAGTTGTAAATGTCAGAGGTTTAAAATTTCTCTCATATCCTTGTTTTGATCTCACCTGTTACTAGTGGACTTCTCTAAGAACTCTTTCTCTAATAGCTGCATCTTGCAGCTCCTTTAGCTATAATCCATACATGGAGTGTGGTAATGTGTGGGGAGATGTGAGAGGGAAGCTGTCTAAAAGCCTACGATTAAACTACTGCTTTTCAGAGAGCCAGTTCCCTAGGCTGAGACCATCATAAGTGTCTTAGGCGCACACACACACACACACACACACACACACACACACACACACACACACACACACACACACACACACACACACCTCAAGTGAAAGAAGAAGGCCAGAGGAGACTGGAATCAAGAAATGCCTTGTTTCAAGGTATGTGAAACTGTGATAAACTCTTTTTCTCTTGAAAGTAAGCCTCTGTTATTAAGAAAGTTCTGAGTGTGTTTCACAACAGTTACTCCTCCCCCACCACCAATGCAAAAGCTCATGTGGGATCTTTCTTGGGTCTTTGTCGTTAGAATCTGCAATGATTCCTGTAGGTAGAGCCTGTGAGAATGTGGATATCCTCCTATGAATGGCTGTCGTCTGCAATAGTAAGAGTTTCTCACTACCATATTAGGCCAAACTCAGCCTTCAGGAATTTGTCAAAATTACCATTGAAGACTTCCTACAAGTTTTTTGCTCTCCAAACTCACCTTGAGATGAGCATGGTAGTTTTGGATGGTAGTTTGGCCTGTGATCTCAGTTCTCTGATGGGTCCATGGAAGTTCATTGAATTGGTCTGTTTAGCTTTTCTTCTTGTAAGTTTAGGAGGGAGAGTTTCCAATCTCTCTGCGTGTTGGAACTATAACCAGAAGACTGCACCCAACATTTTATGATGAAATTTTCCAAATACACAAAAAATTAAGCACTTAAGGCACATAGATACACAACTCAATTACATAGATGCTTAACAAACATGTAGAAATATAGGGAACATTTATCTCCAATTTATGTTTTGTACCCAGTTTCAGTAATTATCAACATCTTTTCATATGCCCACACCCACTTCTACCCCACCATATTATGTATATTATCTAAAGTATTTCAAAGAAAATCCAGATATCATATCATTTTACCCATAAGTAATCAGTATTAACCTGAAGAAAAAGGAACATTTTCTCCAAATCCACAATGTCATCATCATGCCAGGCAATAATAACAGTTACTCAAAATCTTCTCCTACTCAGTCCTTTTTAAAACTTCCTAGTATATCTAAAATTTGTCTTTTTATATTTGGTTTGTTTTATAAACTAAGTCTTAATGCAAGAAAGTAACCATAACTTTATGGAATTTCCCCAAACTATCATTAGGAGATAGGAAAAGGACATTCATTAGAATACGGTTGAAGAATGTGTTTGGAAGAAATAAATCATTTTATATTTATTCCCCAGTGAGTTGAACCTTCTCAGTAAATTGATGAAAGTTTTTTCTTCCAGAGTCAGAGCTAATTATGGTACCATTTTAAAGCATATTCACTTTTATGTATTGAATCAAAATATGAAATTTACTAAACATTAAATTTTTGTTAAAATTTTTATCTACTTCTAAGCTTTTTTTTTTAAATCATTGTATTCTTTTTTCTATTCCTATGGGAACTATATTTGGATTACAATTAGTTTACCATGTAATCATCCTTCTACTTTTATATAATGTTCTTGTTAATGCTGATATTTTTCTTCATAAATTTCATATTTAAAAATGTATTGACATTATACTTAACTTACAAATTAATTTGGATATGATTAAAATTTACTGTTGGAAACAACAGAATAAATACCACCAGAATTGCCCTCTCATGATAAGCAAGTTTAATAGTGGATAAAATGTATGAGGCATTTTTTTCTCAGGCAATGGACAACAACCAGTGATGGTCTGTAATGACTGAGAGAGGGAAACGCATGAGGAAGGTCCTTTGGCAACTCTACCTCTCTGCTTACAGGGACTTTATTGACCATAGAATGGAAGGGTTGACAAGCTTAAGCTGGCCATAGTGACATCATGAGCTGATGAGGCAGAGATCAGAGTCTACAACTGCTTAAAATGTTAATATTTGTTGGGCAATTTATCTACAAGGAGGAAGCTGTCCAGATTTTGGGATAGGGGTGGGGCTGGATGTCCTCTCCAGAATTCTGCTTGGGGATTTCTCATGTATCCCTGCTGAGGACTGGGCTAAGCATGCTCAGGGCATGTCACTGAGAGACCCATCCAGAAAATAGCTGCCATGGGGCTGAGAGCTGAACAGATATCAGCATTCATGCAGTACTTGGGCCAGTCTGAGTATAAGATTTCTTGAGCACCTCCAGAAAGGGACACAAGTTAGGAGTAAAGACCACAACCTAAAGTAAGTGTGACACTATGGGTTCAGGACAAAACAGCCCTAAAAAACAAAAAAAAATGAAGGCTAACAGGATCAAAAGAATTCTCCAGTAGTTTAATTGACTACCAAGCCTAGTTTAAACCACTATCAATACCCATTAAAGAAAAACAGCATAGTCCAGTCTCTATAATATACATGCACAGTGTCTGCCCTACAATAAACAAAGGACTAGCCATGCAACGGAACAAATATGTGTGACCTGTTATCAAAAACAATGAAAAAGGTGATCAGTAGAATAAACTTGGAGATGATTCAGGTATTGATGTTAACAGAGAAAGACTTTAAAATAGCTACAATAAACATGTTCTATGCCTAAGGGAATAAATATGCATAATGAGTGAAAATATGGAGAATATCAGTAGGGAAATGGATACTATTTAGAAAACAAAAGCAAGAATTAATGCACTCAAATGGAAATTTTAGAGCTGAAAAACACAGTATATGAAGTAAAAAATTCCCTGGATTGTTTTAATAGCAGATGGAGACTGCAAAATAAAAGATCAGTGAAACTAAAGATGAATAAATAGAAAATACACATTTTGACGAGCAAAGGAAGAAAATGACTCAAAAACAACATCAAAAAAGGTAGAGCCTCAGAGACATGAGACAATATCAAGTATTTTAGCATATGTACAATACGAATTCCAGAAGGAAAGAAGAAGGAATTGGGCATAAAAATATATTTGAAGAAATAATGTCTAAAAGTTTTCCAAATAAGCCCAAAATATCCACTTACATATCCAAGAAGAGCAGCAAACCGCATACAGGAAAAATTCAAAGAAAAGCAAAACTCATAGTTAAACTGCTATAAATCAAAAGTAAAAAAGAGAAAACCATAAATGCTGCAAGAAAAACAACAAAACTTAGAGACACATAAAAATAATACAAATGTGATAAAAAATGGACGCCAGAAGATATTAGAATGACAACGTTAAAGAGCTGAAAGAAAACAATTATCAACTTAATATTCTATATCCAATGAAAATATTTTTTGGAAATAAGAGTAAAAATAGCCATTTCTTATGAATTAAATATGAGAAAACTCATCAACAACAAAATTGTACTAGAATTAAAAAATGCTAAAGATAATGCTATTAGAAGGAAACTCGTATCCACAGAAAATAATACAGAACAACTGACATCTTAATTTTTTGTGTAAATATAAAAGACAAACTTTCTTCTTAATTTAGTAAAAAGCTGACCAGTAAATGCAAAACTATAACATTACATTGTGAGTTATTGTGTGTACAGTGTAAAGTACATAACATTAGCATCAGCCTCAGACCTAGAGTCTGTCATACAGAGTGAAGTAAGTCAGAAAGAGAAAAACAAATACTGTATGCTAACACATATATATGGAATCTTAAAAAAAAAAAAAAATTCTGAAGAACCTAGGGGCAGGGCAGGAATAAAGACACAGATGTAGAGAATGGACTAGAGGACACAGGGAGGGGGAAGGGTAAGCTGGGACGAAGTGAGAGAGTGGCATAGGCTTACACATATTAAAAAGTAAAATAGGTAGCTAATGTGAAGCAGCTGCATAGCACAGGGAGATCAACTAGGTCCTTTTTGACCACCTAGATGGGTGGGATAGGCAGGGTGGGAAGGAGACGCAAGAGGGAGGAGATATGGGGATATATGTATATGTATAGCTGATTCACTTTGTTATAAAGCAAAAACTAACACACCATTTTAAAGCAATTATACTCCAATAAAGATGTTTAAAAAAAAGGAAAAATAAATATACTGATTTTATCAGGTGATAGAAATGTGGATAATTTGAATTTTACATTACTGTTATTATTTAAATATTAGTTTTTCAGTAGACTTTTTAAAAAACCTACAAAAGAAGGAAATAATTGCTAGGTTCTATAATAAAGCCATGGGAATCATTACTATGGATAATTCCACAGTATAACTTATCTAGAAATAAAACAATAGCTGCTTATTTTTAATCCATAATAAAGGACCATGTTAATGATTTTTATAAACAAATATAAGCAAGCAATACATGCATATGTGCTTGTTGAAAATATTTTTGAAAATATAGAATTAATTAGAACTTTATTCATCAGATGTAATTTCAGTACATCGTGTGTACTTGTGGACAGTTATCTGTGTATTTATGTGTGCACTTGTGCACATCTTTGTGTGGATATAGAGGAGAGAGGGTGATGGAAGACAGAATGAATTAGAGAGAGAGAGAAACTGTCATTTTATAGTCACATTATCTTACTATCTCTATTTTTCTAACAAAACTTGCTGGAGAAAAAATCAAAGTTTACTCAACTGATCCCCACATAACATTAATATTACTGTGCAAAATTCTTAATTAGGGAAATTAACTTAAAATCCCTGTACATCGAAGTGTGTACATCAGGAAAATTCCTTTAATGCAGTATATTTATTTTTTACGCACGTACATAAAATTGTGGTGTGACTATAAACAGAATTAAGGAAAAGTGCTGTGGAAAAAATTAGAAGACAACTTATTTGAAAAATATTTCTCTAGAAATATTGAATTTAGCTTCATTAATTAGTATCTATTTACTTGTTTGGGTCAGTTTAAAAGGATTAGAATAAGAAGTTTGAGTGCTATAGCGTACAAAAACCACTTTGTGCCTTACAAAATGAAAAGGACCTCTTATTTCTTGGATTGTGGATCACCTGGTTTTCTTGATACATGCTTCTATGTTGTTATTTACAAGGGGAAGATATTCACGAATAGTGATTTTAAAAGGCTCTGAAGTCTCCTTGGTGTCAAAAAATCTTAACTAAGCAAATTTTTAATTAGCCAATTGTAAATAAATCTATAATGTGGAGAGATTTAAATTTCTAACAAATTATACATGGACGTAAAAATTAAGCAATTATACTTGGCATCACCCATTTTTAGTTTAATTGAGCCTAAAGCCTCAAGAAGGTAGGTGAAAAGTGTGTGTGGTTCCAATTCTGTAGTCATTGAAAAAATAAAAAACAAACCCTGCAGTAATTTGCATTTTTCTTCTAAGAGTTATAACGTTAGCATTTATTACAACTTATTTTTAAACTTAAAAGTCTTTTTTCCTATAGAATTTGAAGCAAACAGCAATTCGTTAGTTAACTCTCATTTAGTTTCATTTAATTACATAATCTGTATTGAAAATTAATATTTCCATTAAAGCTGTGTTCTAATTCTATATTAAATCATTTTGAATGACTGTACTGAAAAAGTTGGAGCATATACTGATTGCACCACAAGCCCAGAGGTAAAATGGCTCTTATTTAAAAAAGGCTTTTTGTACGGCTCATAGACTGCCACATTCTATTAAGATGAAAAAATTTGATCAACTGCCTCATGGAAATGGCTCTTTACAGTTAACACTATTAGCTAGTTTTTTTTTTTTCACTATGGAAATGGGAAGATTATAAAAATGTATCTAATGCGGTAAGAAAACACAGTTCTTTTTTAAATTAATGCAGTGAGATTGCTGTTTCATTATATACTTATATTTCTACTTGTTTAAACCCAA
This sequence comes from Globicephala melas, assembly GCF_963455315.2. Lineage (NCBI taxonomy): Eukaryota > Metazoa > Chordata > Mammalia > Artiodactyla > Delphinidae > Globicephala > Globicephala melas. The sequence continues at coordinate 34,875,650 of NC_083323.1, read as the reverse complement.
AAGACATACTATTCAATTCAATCCATTTTTAAGAATGTTCTTTATCTCACCATTATCAATCAATCAATTTGAAACATTAATTGCATGACCACATTGAACATGATCAGTCTCCTTGATATCCATCCTGTTTTACCAATGAAAAATATTCCAAGTAACCAGGAATATATAAACCACATAACATATATTTTCTCCATCTGAAGTATTCCAGGCCATCACAAAGTACAGTAGGGCAAAGGAAAAATGGTCCCTAATTTTTTTTTTATCTTAAAATCACATACAGGGGAAATAATTCCAATAGGAAAGCCATTATTCAACCATATGGACATTCACCACTTTCCTACATTGAGCAGTTGACATGATATACTTAGCAGACGATACAGGAAAGGGAATGGCCCTAAGCCTCAAGCAAAAAATGTATTTAATACGGTCCTAGGATTGTATAAAGCTACTAGTGAACTGGTAGAAATGATTAAAACTATTCACAAGAGGGCAGCATCTTAAACAATGACTCCCAACATATCCACAGATAAACTACCATCAAACAAAAAATCAGAATTTAGAAAATAAGACATGCAAAAAAACAAAAAAAAGAAACAAATAAAATAAGATAAAATAATGGAAAATACAATAGAGGCTAGCTTGCTAAGTTAGACTTAGGAGGTTACTAAGAAAAAAAAAGAGTAGTACAAGGCTGTCATTTTTTTTTCTATATAAAGCAAACACTCTCCTTTATTATTAACAGACCTTAAAATACTGTGTTTTGCAGAATTCACTACTTTACTATTTAAAACGGCATATTCTTATTCTCTATTTTCCACTTCTTTGGTTTAGAATTTCAAGTTGCATTATGTTTTTTTCAGAATGTGCGTAGCACAGTCTAGCCATATTATATATTTTAGAAAATAATGATTTTGTCAGCTTGGAGTCAAGAATATGTGAATTTTGTTAGAAGAGAAAAATTGGCAATGATTTAAAGATAAATTAGTTTCTGTTGCCTACTTGTCTTTTTAGATAAAGTACAAAGTACTTCTGTGTCTTGAGCATGTAGTGTGCTGCTATTTCCTACACATATTATAAAACATACCACCTGTGATTTTTCTTAGGTTTTTCATATTAATATGAAACTATGTCAGTACAACATGTGTGCAACCTATAAAATGTCTCATAAATATTTGTGTTTTAATTTATTTATTTTAATTTCCAAATGTATTTTTGAGTATTATAACAGCAAGCACAATGGCAAAACTTGGATGAGAGGACAAAAAGGGAAGTGTAGCAAATTGAGAAGTAATGGTGAAACTCACAATGGCAAAAACATATATATGTGTATAACAAATCTGTGTTTAACAAATGAGCCACAAATCTGATCAAGAGGTTTCTCATGGTCAACATTGAAAAATAATGTTTTTCTATTATAAATGCACACCATTAGTGAGATATCATATTGAGCCATCGGAGAATTTACAACAAATTTTGGTATTAACATCCATAGAAATTTCTCCCAGTAGCCTCCACAGAAATAATTATACTCCTTTATTCATTTGTTATTTTATGTTTACAGTATTTTTATAATAATACTTTTCCTGATTTAAATTAAATATTGAAGAAATACAATTTTTCTAGTGTATGTGGAGAGTATAAAGACAGTAATTCTAACCCTCTTGTAGCCATTATCCAGTGAGACAGAGAACATAACCATTTCATTACAAGAACCTTTTACCAGAGGTCGCCTTCTCTCTGAATTTTGTATTCTCTGGCAAAAAGCAAATTTTGCTTGTGAGTTGGTTATATCGGATTATGGATTATATAGATTTCCATGTTTTTTTGAAATATATATAGATCGAACAATATAATAGATTTCCTTCTATTTTTTCCGCTTAATAGTATTTTGAGATTCATGTTGATTATTTAGCTAAAATTAATTCATTCTACTTCATGAATACAGCACCGTGTGTGTGTGTGTAAGCATTTTCCTTTTGATATTTCTTGCTCACAGACTTTTGCTGCTACAAACTTACTAACATAAAAATTCTCATATATACTTTTGGTATACGAATTAAGACCTTCTTCTCCCCAGGTTATATGTCTAAAAAAAAGTACCTGAAAAATAAGGTATCGTCAAATTATTTTTCATCGGCATTTCTCTCTTCCACATGCTTACCAACTATTGCAATATTTAGATTTCTTTGTTTTGTTTTTTTTAAAATTTTTACTGCTCTACTAGTTTAAGTGGCAACATTATGTTTTACTTCCACTTCTATTATAAATTAAGTAAAAAAAAAAAAGGTTCACATGATTCTTGGCCATTTGTATGTCCTCTCCTCAAATACCTTTAGAAAAGTTTATCCATTTCCCTTTGGGTTGTTTATGTCTTAAAAATGTGTGGAATATATTTCACACACATATAAAATACATATTCTAGTGTACAAGTTATGACACATACATGTCATATTTTTCAATGTGTACATATATTCATATTCTTTTTTTAAAATATCTTTACTGGAGTATAATTGCTTTACGATAATGTGTTAGTTTCTGCTTTATAACAAAGTGAATTGGCTATACATATACATATATCCCCATATCTCCCCCCTCTTGTGAATCTTTTGTTAGATATCTATGGCAATATATTTTTCCCAGTTTGTGGCTTGTCTTTTCACTCTTCTTATGACATCCTTAATGAATATAGATTTGTAATTTTAGAAGCATAGAACTTAACATAATTTCTGTTCATTTGTACCCTTTCCTAATTTAAAATCACAGATTTGTGTGCATATACTCTATATATGTAGAATACATATTTTTTAAGTTGTATAGGCTTTCCTTTAACATTTAAGTAATTAAACTATTTGGTATTTTTCTTTTTCAGTATGGTTTACTGTTTATTTAATAGGACTTTATTTCATTATTTATCTATCATGCCAGCTGTCATTTATTGTATTTCCAGAAGACATAAACCTGTTCCTAATCTCCTTAGTGTAGTCTAGTCATATATTCCTTTCAGTGCTATGCTGTGTTAATTAATATATCTTCATATTCTCAGGATATATATCTCTGAATATATCATGGTTTTTATTCATATTTAACTTCCACTGGAAGTCTGAGTTTTTCTGTTAAATGTTCCTCTCTAATCTTCATCCCTCTTTACTTATATTTTGTTTTCTTTTTCATTATACCTTATGTTAAATTAAAAATTTTTTCCCTCTCAGTAATTGTCTGTTCAATAGAATCTAATCTGATGTTAAATCCTTCTATATTCCACTTCTAACGTTTTTAATTTTCACGAAATTTATGTGGTCTTTTCCATAACTGCTTGAATATTTTCATCATTCCCTTACCCTTGCTTCTTTTCTTTTCCTTTTTTTTTTTTTCATGGAAAGGCATTTTATTTTAGATACAGCAGTTTGTACATGTCAATCCCAAACTCCCAATCTATCCCTCCCCTACAACCTTCCCTCCTGGTAACCATAAGTTCATTCTCTAAGTTTGTGAGTCTGTTTCTGTTTTGTAAGTAAGTTTATTTGTATCATTTTTTAGATTCAGCATATAAGTGATGTCATATATTTGCCTTTCTCTGACTTACTTCACTTAGTATGATAATCTCCAGTTCCATCCATGTTACTGCAAATAACATTATTTCATTCTTTTTAATGGTTGAGTAATATTTCATTGTATATATGTACCATATCTTCTTTATTGATTCATCTGTTGATGGACATTAAGGTTGCTTCCATGTTTTGGCTATTGTAAGCAGTGCTGCAATGAACATTGGGGTGCATGTATCCTTTCAAACCATGTTTTTCTCTGGATATATGCCCAAGAGTAGGATTGCTGGATCATATGTTAGCTCTATTTTTAGTTTTTTAAGGAACCTCTGCACTGTTCTCCATAGTGGCTGTACCAATTTACATTCCCACCAACAATGTAGGAAGGTTTCCTTTTCTTCACACCCTCTCCAGCATTTGTCATTTGCAGATTTTCTGATGATGGTCATTCTGACTGGTGTGAGGCAATATCTCATAGTTTTGATTTGCATTTCTCTAATTAGTGATGTTGAGCATCTTTTCATGTGCATCTTGGCCATCTGTATGTCTTCTTTGTAGAAATGTCTCTTTACGTCATCTTCCCATTTTTTTGATTGGGTTGTTTGTTTTGTTGATATTGAGCTGCATGAGCTTTTCATAAATTTTGGAGATTAATCCCTTGATGTCAGTCGCATCATTTGCAACTGACCACCAGCCATTCTGTGGGTTGTCTTTTCGTTTTGTTTATGGTTTCTTCTGCTGTGCAAAAGCTTTTGAGTTTAATTAAGTTCCATTTGTTAATTTTTGTTTTTTAATTTCCATTACTCTGGGAGACAGATCGGAAAAGCTATTGCTGTGATTTATATCAAAGAGTGTTCTGCCTATGTTTTCCTCTAAGAGTTTTACAGTATCCAGTCTTACATTTAGGTCTTTATTCTATTTTGAGTTTATTTTTGGGTATGGTGTTAAAGAATGTTCTAATTTCATTCTTTTACATGTAGCTGTACAGTTTTCCCAGCAACATTCATTGAAGAGACTGTTTTTCCTCCATTTTATAGTCTTGCCTCCTTTGTCGTAGATTAATTGGCCATAGGTGCGTGGTTTATTTCTGTGCTTTCTGTCCCATTCTGTTCATCTGTATTTCTGTTCTCTGTCCTGTTTTTCTTAAGGCACTCTTATTTTTTAAACAAAGTAAATATATTTATTTAATAATTGCTGTCTAATAATTCTAACATCTCTGCAAGTCTGAATTTGCTCTCTGATATTTCTTGGTTATAGTAACTTGGTTTTGTCTATGCCTTGTGACTTGCTTTTTTCACTTAATTCTACCTGTGAGAATGTTTGACACATTCAGAGAAGGTATACTTTTTCTTCTGCCAGTCATATGGGTTACACAAACCGAAGAACACTTTAAAATATTTGCTAGAGATTTGGGGAAACAACATAGATTTTATGAAATTGGTTACCATGCTTAGATGAGGTCTGTCTTGTGTTTATAATCTTTAGGATAGATTTATTTTACCCTTCAGAAAACCATGATTCATGTGAGATTGTCCAAATTCATTACATTCTCTCCTATGAATGAAACTATTTCCTGGACTTTGTGGTCCAATCTTTATACCAGGGGATTCTATTAGTTATTCAACCCTAGAAAAGCCCTAGACATTATTTCTTGTCATTTACCTCACCCACTTCTTCCCACTCCTCATACACCTCTCAAATTGAAATTTCAAGTGATTGGGGTTTAGCAGAAACCCTCTGGGTGGAAAGCCAACTTCTGAATTTGCTTCCTTCAAAAGATCCCCCTTTTCACTTTGTTTGGCTTTTCCTGTTTCCGTATATTCTTGTTAACTTGACAATGCATTTAAAATGAAAATTTCATATCATATAAGATATGAAAAGATATAAGAATTTTTAGCTGCTTAATGTGAATATCATCCAGGGTATTTATCCAGTCTGCAGTACTTTACAAAATAGAAAATTATCTTCATTTTTATACCTATGTTTATGTCAAATATTATTAGAGTAAGCTTATTAGAGGATATATGTTAGAATAAAAATAAAATATGCATACATATAACCAAAATCAAAGAAAAATATACAAATAAAATTTAATTATACTCTGGGCTACTGAAAATTGTGGGGAAAAAAGTGACATAAAATTATTTTCAACAGCATGAGCTAAAATTAAATCTCACAGTATTTTTTTCAAAGTTTCAGAGAAGAAATACTTGACTCAGTCTTCATCCTTGTAACTGCTGGCATTTTCCCCTCCTTATTGTACATCTATAGATTATTTCTTCAACATGAGTGCAATTGAGAAGACAGAGTACTTGCAAGGTCTTCTTCTTGTGCTGGCCTTTCTCATCTGCTTGACATATCATAGTATCCCATGAATAATTAAATATAAGAAACTTGGACATATTTAGTCTGCTTTTAAGGTTTTCTTTCTTTTTTCTTTTTCTTCTTTCTTCTTCTCAAATACTTTGAATTTAAATAAAGGATAATTCATTTGGAAATTCTACCACAATATATACATGAACTGCAGGGGAAGAGGCATACCCTAAGATGTATAAATAGTTGATTTTACTACAAATAATTCCTCAGATACATACACAGTTTTAGCAGTCAATATCTATTTGGACAAAATATGTCCTGTAAGCTTAAGATGACACTGTCCATTCCAGTAAAAGGATAGTCATACTATAGCAAAGCACACCTATTATTGTGTTGTTTTTGGCAACAGTGAATGTTGAGAAAGAAGACAGTTCTGCAGTTCTTTGGTAGGTAAAATTATTTATCTTTTCCTCTGAGAGCATGGCTACCATTACATGCTGAATATTTTGCAATAGATCTGTGTGCTGATTAAGATTCATGTTGAGGTATTTCTTAAGTATTTAATTTGAAATATAAATTTATTTGACAGACTCTGTTACTTTGTGTATCTTTCCAAGCAGTATGCACATGTGGTTATATCTTTTCTCCTTTCTCCTAAGCTTCCCTTTGACCACCATTGAAATGTTATTTATATAGAGAAAATCCTCTATTGGTGAATACATTTTTCCCCTGTGGTTTTAATGTCTTCAATATTGATATGCTGGAGAATTAATGATATAGAACAAGAAGCTTTATTCTTCCTCCTCCCTTTTTCCTATGAATACATTGAGCTAGCACTTAAACAGATATAGTTGCACCACAGAAAATTTTACTGGCAATTATGGTGCAGAAGTCTGACAATCCTTTATAATCAATAAAAAGCAGTAACTATGTCCATGTAACTGAAACTCTTCATTAAAAACTGAATGCAACAATGAGGCTAAAACCTGAAATAATTTTACAATAACATGAAGATGTAGAATATATCACTTTCACTATTAAAATTCCAACTATCTGGTGCCTTAATTTATAATTTGTATATTATTTACTCAAAGTGGATGTATTTTACAAAGGGAAAATATGACATTTCACATAATGAAATCACGTCAAAACATGTCTATAGCTATCTAAATGAAGAATCTTAATGTGACGGGGAAGAAACTTTTCTGTGGACTAATGATGCCATTATAAGGCAGACAAGGAATTCATTGATTCATACAATAGATGTGTTTTTGAAAACATCTGCCAAAAATGCATATTTTGGGTTTCCCTTGTGGCACAATGGTTAAGAATCCACCTGCCTCAATATCAAAAGAACAAACAACACAATTCAAAAATGGGCAGAAGATCTAAGTAGATATTTCTCCAAAGAAGATATACAGATTGCCAACAAGCACATGCAAGAATGCTCAGCGTCATTTATCATTAGGGAAATGCAAATCAAAACAATGAGGTATCACCTCACACCAGTCAGAATGGCCATCATTAAAAAATCTACAAACAAGAAATGCTGGAGAGGGCGTGGAGAAAAGGGAACCCTCTTGCACTGTTGGTGAGAATGTAAATTGATACAGCCACTATGGAGAACAGTATGGAGGTTTCTTAAAAAACTAAAAATAGAACTACCATATGACCCAGCATTCCCACTACTGGGCATGTACCCTGAGAAAACCATAACTCAGAAAGAGTCATGTACCACAGTGTTCATTGTAGCACTATTTACAATAGCCAGGACATGGAAGCAACCTAAGTGTCCATCGACAGGTGAATGGATGAAGAAGAGGCGACACATATATACAATGGAATATTACTCAGCCATAAAAAGAAATGAAACTGAGTTATTTTTAGTGAGGTGGATGGACCTAGAGTCTGTCATACAGAGTGAAGTAAGTCAGAAAGAGAAAAACAAATACTGTATGCTAACACATATATATGGAATCTAAAAAAAAAAAAAAATGGTTCTGAAGAACCAAGGGGCAGGACAGGAATAAAGATGTAGACATAGAGAATGGACTTGAGTACCTAGGGAGAGGGAAGGATAAGCTGGGACATAGTGAGAGAGTGGCATGGACATATATACACTACCAAATGTAAAATAGACAGCTAGTGGGAAGCAGCTACATAGCACAGGGAGATCAGCTCGGTGCTTTGTGACCACCTAGAGGGGTGGGATAGGGAGGGTGGGAGGGAGACGCAAGAGGGAGGGGATATGGGGATATATGTATACATATAGCTGATTCACTTTGTTATACAGCAGAAACTAACACAACAATATAAAGCAATTATACTCCAATAAAGATGTTAAAATTTTAAAGAATAATTTATTTGACCAAACAAAAACAGACAAAAAAAAAAGGAATCCTGCCAATGTAGGGACATGGGTTGGAGCCCTGGTCCCCGAAGATCCCACATACTGCAGAACAACTAATCCTGTGCACCACAACTACTGAGCTTGCGCTCTAGAGCCCACGAGCCACAACTATTGGAGCCCACGTGCCTAAAGCCCATGCTCCACAACAAGAGAAAGCCATGGCAATGAGAAGCCTGCTCACCGCAACGAAGAGTAGCCCCGCTCGCTGCAACTAAAGAAAGCCCGTGCACAACAACGAAGACCCAACACAGCCAAAAATAAATAAATAAACTTATATTAAAAATAAAGTATTAAAAAAAAGAAAAAGAATGGACATTTTGATAACTGAGCCATTTAATGTTCTAAAGAGTTGCCATTTAAAAACAATCTGATATAAATTTCTTTTAAAGAGAATGTAGTATAAATCTCATTTAAAAGAAAATAATCAGTACTTTTGTATAATTTTTTAACAGTGAATCTCTCCTTTCAGAGGTTTAGAATTCAACATAAGCAACTAATGTAGCACTTTAAAAATTTTGTAATTTATACTAGGGCTTTCACTTTATGGTATTATGAGATTTGTGTTATAAAATAAACAGAATTTGTGTGTTTTAATTAGGAATTTGGTTCTCTTTTTGTTTGCTGCTGAGTAACTTGATCATTTGTTTAAGGTCAACACATACTGAAAGATCTGAAAGACTCTGAGTTCCCCCTGCCCTCCCCAAGGCACAAAGAACAGAAATAGTACCTATCTTAGCCTAAATGTTTCTGAGAAAATCCTGTGACAATATGATGTCAGGGAGCAAAAGTGCAAGACATGGAGAGTGAAAATGAGAAAGGTGAAAAGATCAACACAAGGATGTTATATGGATTTGACTAGTGCTACAGGCAACTGGTGTTTTATCTTATGAGGATGTCTAAGAGGCCTTATACAAGACACCTCAGAACTGTCCACCTGAGGGTCCAAAATGAGGACATATTCATCTAATCATTCTCATACCTAATTGGCCGAAGGTGGCTCCATGGGCTTTGATTACTGCATATTTCTGATTTGAACATATGTGAATGATGGGCAAATTCTTACGTGTTGCCCTGCCACAGTTTCAGGGAAACTCCATGGCAGGAAGCAGGGGTGAGGTGCTATCAATTACATGTGCATGAAGTTGGTCAAAATCTTCATTCAGTTATTACTGTAGCAGTGACTGGAGTATGAGATAGGGCCAAGAAGATTTTGAAGTTCTCACTAGAATTGTACAAAAGGAACCTATAATATTCTTCTTAGATTTCAATTTTATTTTGCTGTGCAAAATACAACCAAGATAGACTGTATAAAGTCAGGCATAAACTTTAATCTTTTCAATTAAACTTAAATGTTCCTCAATGACACTCCCACCACTTCGATAATTTCTTCCAGTGTTGACATTTTGTGACATACTTAAATTTATTTGATGTTGTTATTGCAAATCTTTATATTTTACAAATGCTTTTAAAGTTAGACTTCTTAAAAAATTCCACATAGGGACTCCGCTGGTCACACAGTGGTTAAGAATTTGCTTGCTAAAGCAGGGGACATGGGTTTGAGCCCTGGCCCACGTGCTGTGCAGCAACTAAGCCTGTGTGTCACAAATACTGAACCCGCATGCTGCAACTACTGAAGCCCACACGCTTAGAACCCGTGCTCCACAGCAAGAGAAAGCACCACAATGAGAAGCCCACGCACCGCCACGACGAGTAGCACTGACTCGCCACAGCTAGAGAAAGCCTGTGTGCAGCAATGAAGACCCAATACAGCCATAAATAAATTTATATAAAAAAGAAAAATTCCACATAAAAAAGAGTCAATATAATATTGCCATTTAAGAGATTTTCAAAATATTGGGTGTCTATGCAATTCTCCTGCTGTAATTTTGGATGTGATAGTTTTAATTCTTTGCTACTGAAATGCTTTAAAAATTATATGATGGGTTCTTTCATTAATCTTGAGATTCTCTTTGAGGTTTTTTATTGATCTTGGCCTACCATTGAGTCTTAAATTCCTTCTTGAATGTTTTGGGCATTATCACCTCAAATATTTTGGAAGGCAGCGCCTTTTCCAAGCGTGGAATCAGGAAGCTTCAAGATCCAAAATAAGATTCCTGTACCATGAGTCATCAGGCCTTAAATGGTGATATGAGGATAATTCTTATAAATAGATTTTTCCTATTCAGCTTTTTGGAAATCTTATATATATATATATATATATATATATATATATATATATATATATTAAATGTTTTTATTAGAGTATAATTCCTTTACACTGGTGTGTTACTTTTTGCTTTATAACAAAGTGAATCAGTTATACATAAACATATGTTCCCATATCTCTTCTCTCTTGTGTCTCCCTCCCTCCCACCCTCCCTAGGTGGTCACAAAGCAACAAGCTGATCTCCCTGTGCTATGCGGCTGCTTCCCACTAGCTATCTATTTTACGTTTGGTAGTGTATATATGTCCATGCCACTCTCTCACTACTTCTCAGCTTATCCTTCCCTCTCCCTGTGTACTCAAGTCCATTCTCTATGTCTACATCTTTATTCCTGTCCTGCCCCTTGGTTCTTCAGACCTTTTTTTTTTTTTTTTTAGATTCCATATATATGTGTTAGCATACACTACTTGTTTTTCTCTTTCCGACTTACTTCACTCTGTATGACAGACTCTACATCCATCCACCTCACTGAAAATAACTCAATTTTGCTTCCTTTTATGGCTGAGTAATATTCCATTATATATATGTGCCACATCTTCTTAATCCTTTCGTCTATTGACGGACACTTAGGTTGCTTCCATATCCTGGCTATTGTAAATAGAGCTGCAATGAACATTGTGGTACATGACTCTTTTTGAATTATGGTTTTCTCAGGGTATATGCCCAGTAGTGGGATTGCTGGGTCATATGGTAGTAATTTTTTAGTTTTTTAAGGAACCTCCATACTGTTCTTCATAGTGGCTGTATCAATTTACATTCCAACCAACAGTGCAAGAGGGCTCCCTTTCCTCCACACCCTCTCCAGCATTTATTGTTTATAGATTTTTGTTTGTTTGTTTGTAGATTTTTTGATGATGGCCATTCTGACCGGTGTGAGATGATATCTCATTGTAGTTTTGATTTGCATTTCTCTAATGATTAATGATGTTGAGCATTCTTTCATGTGTTTGTTGGCAATCTGTATATCTTCTTTGGAGAAATAGCTCTTTAGGTCTTCTGCCTATGTTTGGATTAGGTTGTTTGTTTTTTTGATATTGAGCTGCATGAGCTGCTTGTAAATTTTGGAGATTAATCCTTTGTCAGTTGGTTCATTTGCAAATATTTTCTCCCATTCTGAGGGATGTCTTTTCCTCTAGTTTATGGTTTCCTTTGCTGTGCAAAAGCTTTTAAGTTTCATTAAGTCCCATTTGTTTATTTTTGTTTTTATTTCCATTTCTCTAGGAGGTGGGTCAAAAGTATCTTGCTGTGCTTTATATCATAGAGTGTTCTGCCTATGTTTTCCTCTAAGAGTTCGATAGTGTCTGGCCTTACATTTAGGGCTTTAATCCATTTTGAGTTTATTTTTGTGTATGGTGTTAGGGAGTGTTCTAATATCATTCTTTTACATATAGTTGTCCAGTTTTCCCAGCACCATTTATTAAAGAGGCTGTCTTTTCTCCACTGTAAACTCTTGCATCCTTTATCAAAGATAAGGTGACCATATGCGCGTGGGTTTATCTCTGGGTTTTCTAACCTGTTCCATTGATCTGTATTTCTGTTTTTGGGCCAGCACCATGCTGTCTTGATTTCTGTACTTTGTAGGATAGTCTGAAGTCAGGGAGCCTGATTCCTCCAGCTCCGTTTTTCTTTCTCAATATTGCTTTGGCTATTCGGGGTCTTTTGTGTTTCCATACAAATTATGAAATTATTTGTTCTAATTCTGTGAAAAATGCCAGTGGTAGTTTGATAGGGATTACTTTGGATCTGTAGATTGCTTTGGGTAGTAGAGTCATTTTCACAATGTTGATTCTTCCAATCCAAGAACATGGTATATCTCTCCATCTATTTGTATCATCTTTAATTTCTTTCATCAGTGTCTTATAATTTTCTGCATACAGGTCTTTCGTCTCCTTAGGTAGGTTTATTCCTAGATATTTTATTCTTTATGTTGCAATGGTAAATGGGAGTGTTTTCTTAATTTCACTTTCAGATTTTTCATCATTAGTGTATAGGAATGCTAGAGATTTCTGTGCATTAGTTTTGTATCCTGCTATTTTACCAAATTCATTGCTTAGCTCAGTTTGGATTCAGTTTAAAAATCAATTTAAAATTTAGGTGATTACAGTTAGGCTTCCAAAGACCTTTATGCTATTTATAGTATTGGTTGTTATAACATGAATTCTTTGACCAATTTTTTTTAGAAAAAAATTGTAGATTATTATGGTTGAATTCCTTTTCTCTTCTCGTAACAGGTAACTATGAACTTAAAATCATAAAGCTCACATCTGTGGAAAACCAAAAAGAGAGGAAAAGGATCCCATCGTAAGTTACTTTAAATGTAAAATGTTTGTTTAAGAGATTTTAGGATTATTATTTTTTAAAAAAGATTTCTTTTTTGATGTGGACCATTTTAAAAGTCTTTATTGAATTTGTTACAATATTGCTTATGTTTTGGTTTTTTGGCCCTGAGGCATGTGGGATTGAACCCGCACCCCCTGCATTGGAAGGTGAAGTCTTAACCACTGGACTGCCAGGGAAGTCCCAGGATTATTATTTTTAATGCAATAAATTCTATGTCATATCTCTAAGAAGTAGGGTTATATTTTAACCCTAAAATTAATTTTGGATTAAAAAGATGCTTTTGAAATTGCTATAATGCAGTTAGCTAATTGTAATTTTTGTGATTTGAGCACAAGAACATGTTTATCTTCCCTCAATTCTGTATTTTCCAGTGTTTTCAGAGAATTTTTCAACCTCCTCAAATTTGTAAGGCTTAGTTATATCAGTATGTTACATACATAGCACAGTGGATTTGCTAATAAGACTTAATTTCCCTTATATAGTTTTTGTGTAAATTAGAACAATGCTCAGTACTATGACTACTGTACAGCGTTCTCTTTTGAGAATCAACTGTGATAAATAAAAGGAAAACACTTTGAAAACAAAAGTTCTACACAAATGTTTGTAATTATACAGTTTTATAATCTTTTTCCTGAATTAGAACCACTGGATTTTCACTGGAGTAGTCTTCTCAGGGCCCTGGAGACTCATCAGAACTGTTTCTCATAGCACATTATTCCTTTTTC